>NC_081829.1:42489748-43161505 GCF_030867095.1 Alligator mississippiensis
CCGTTGTGGGCTGGGCCGGGTGGGATAACGCGCTGCTTGTAAAGGGGTCTTTCTGGTGCTGCGGGGTAAATCATCCCCCGGGTGTTTTTGGCCGGGTGTTGTGAGGCTCCGTGGAGGAGCGGGCTTGAAGCAAGGGAGGAAACGAGGTGAGCGGTTCGCAAGCAGCTGTGCTCCCCTTCCCCTCCCGTCCCCTCAGTCTTTTATATTTCCCTGAAGTTTAAGACTGAGGTAGTGAAGTAAACGGCTGAATCTTCTTTCCTCGAGCTCACCCCGTCTCCAAGGTAGCTGCATAGGGAGGTACATCATTTCAGTGAGAAGGAAAAGTTGGAAGTGCATCAGCTTGCCTTCACTAACCAGACTTAAAAAAGCTGCTGTGATCAGATGGTGCTGAAATTGATTATTGCCTGTTATTGCAACAGCAGTGCTGAAGTAATAACTGTTCTAGAAAAGAGAGCTTTTTATATGCCTAGAGTTTTTAAAGAAATGTATCATCACTGGCCTTTTCTTTAACCATACTGAGCACGGAAGGAATCTTTTCCTGTGTGAAAATTTGCATGAATACATATGTATTAATTGTGTGGCTTGTGTACATAGAGATCCTGGTCACACAAATTGCATTGCATGTTCCTTTTCATAAACCGTAAACAATTTCTGTTGATTATCTTTTGGTCCCAGTGTATGTGCTACTTACTATATCATCAATTCAAGACAGCAACAAAATGCATCTCCTTCAGGTCATCTCTGAAGTGTACTACCATCAGTGGCCTTTCTGCCATTGGCTTCTTTGAGGATTACAACCTGTTTAAAGAAAAGAAAGAAATAAGGCCATTTTGGAAATAATGCCATGAAGGGGAAAAAACCCACAGAGTTGCAACTGGAGGCAAATAAAAACCTTTAAAGAATGGCAGGGTTGATTTATTAGCAAAGATTAACTCTGAATGATCAGATCTTTCTACATCTGCAAAAGCATAGTGTCCTATATTGGAGTTTATTCATATTCATGGAAGCAACAGGATTTGGCTGACTGAACAATTGCTTCCAACTGGGTCTTTTTCCTGAAGTAAAGCTATATAAAATTATTTTGATCGCATTGGAATCTAAGCTGACAGTCTGTGGACAGGGAGTCGAACATCTCAGTTTGTTCCAAGTGCAGAGGAGCTTGACCAAAGTAGAGGATGCTTCTTGGTTTTGTATTTTTCTTTTTCATTTTCTTTTTTATTTAATCCCACCAAGTTAGTGGTATATGGAAAGACAGATATTACTAAAGTGTTAATTCTGTATGAACACTGTGTCAGATATGGGAAGTATTCCACTCATACTTTAATCTGTTTGGTACAGGTCATTAGACATTGTAGGCTGTCTACGGTGCCTGAACAAGTGAAGGATCCATTTTTTTTTTTTTGTAGATGCCCACTGAAAGACAGCAGGGATCTAAATTTAGAATCATTCCCTGAAGTTTTGACTATAAGCTGTAGAACTGAGAAAGTGCTGAATGAATGTTACAGTTTCACTGAGAAGTTACCTTCTGTGGCTAGTTTATTAAGGCTTATCTGTTAGTCGTCTATTGGAGGGTGAGAAGTAGACTGCAAAATGATGTTGTCTTTACCCTGAGAGTCAAATTCTTGACACAGTGGGTAAGTTTTAAGAATAGAGTGGCAGCTTTAATTCAATTTTCTGGCCTTTTGTTCGTTCAAATCAGGTGGTCTTTTTGGATTGACTTTCCTTCTTTTGAAACTTATACAACATGCTAACAAAATATGTGGAATGTGTCAGAAGTTGTCTTATTCTTACTATGTAGTGTCTTTCTGCACAATATGACATGGTTCCATTCCCATTCTTACTATTTCAAATCTCTTTGTGTTGGTACTGAAGATACCCTACTCATTTGCTTCTCACAGAATCTAGCTATTATTACATTATTTTCCCCAAGCAGTGTGTTTCTAAACAGTCAGAGAAATCAATGTTGCAATCATTAGTTATATAGCAATGGGAGTTTATCTAGTAACCAACTTCCTTTGCCCCACTCCCCCTCCAACAGTTTGTAAGCCATTCTGGCAGGAGCATCACAAGGGACTAGTTTTACTGCAAAGTCAAACAAATCACAAATATATTTAAAGTCTTTTATACATGGTTTTATGCAGGAACCATGAATTATTCATAAAATCCCACTTAAATCAGTGATGTAAGCAGACACTCCATTTCAACGGTACTTTGCTATTTAATAATAAAGTAATATTATGGAAATCAACTCTCTATATAACAGGGTTTATTATACAATAACAAGACCTTAATTACTGATAGTATTTAAAAATGCATTTGGGCTGGTATTTATTATGTAGTTGTGAGGTTTTTTGCATGCATGGCTATGGAAAAGAATTAAAAAGCAGCAACTACACTGGTTCTGTAATAGGATCATTTGACTTCTAGGACTAATGGCTTACAAAAAGGTTTTTGGCTTACAAAAAGGTTTTTGCTTTCCAAAACCAAAACATTTTGAACACTAGGAGGTGCATAGGTATACCTTAGACAGTGAAAAAAGCAAAAGGAATGTTTTCTCGAGAGAGTGGAAAGAGAGGGTACAGTGATGATGAGTCCTTGGTACCTGTAGTAGATAAATGTGATCTAAGGGTGGACCAACCTCTGAGTGGCTGGTGGCTGCAGGCCCCCTGACCTCTCTTCATACAGGCTACATGCCACATTGTGTACCTCTTGCTGTATATACCATGCCATTGCCTCCATGCTGCAATGTGTGGGCTTGCTGGGGCACCCTGAGCTGCCTGGCCTTGGTCTCTGTCAGGCCCGTGAGTTGTGCTGCACTACCTGCTGTCTAGGGGCAGGGGTAGGAAATGACAGAGAAGGGAGAGAAAACCCAGAGAGTCCAGCAGTACCCAGATAAAGATCCTGGGGATTGCAGATTAACTCTGTGGGGGCTGCATGCAGTTGGACAGCCCTGATCTAAATCATAGTCTGTCCTGGGTGGATTTACATGCTAATGAATTTATAGTTACCTGACTGCAGTAGTTAACAGATATGAGCTTAGGTATTTCAGCTTCGTTCTTGTGAATTAATCGTTCTCTTTGCTTAGTAATTTGTATTATGGCAATGACAAAGGTAAGGCTTCTTTGTGCTAGGGGTTGTGAAAATATGCAAAAAGGTCATTCTTGCCCCACAGAACTTGCACAATCTGAGTTGTGGCAAGACTCATGAAGACGACAAAATGGGTAAAATGGAGCCAATACAGAAGTGAGACATAACTGTAAAATATACCCAAGTTTTTGATGCGTATATCAAATAGGATGACTATGTATATGTGTGCTCATGAATTGCCATTATGCTTTTTGGTGTAATTGTCTTTATGCATGTGGAAATTAGTTTTAATGGAGGGGAAAATATCCATTGTCAGTGTAAATGACTCAAAGAAGACACACTGAGAATTGCTTTTCTTGTCTGAATGTTTTATAGAAGAAATCAGTAGAAGCCACAGAAGTAATGTTAAATTGATCTTTTTTTTGCTTTTCATTTTAAAGAAAGTTTTATGCTAAGTTTTACCCTAACATTTTTATTTAGTTATTTTTTTTTGTTAAATAATGACAATAATTTTGAATGCGCCACTATCGATTGCTTTAAAATGCTGTTCATTTTTCTTAGCTGAAGTGTCTGAAAGTTGAAAGGTATAAGAAACTTCTAGATATGATGACAAGCAGAAGATGGGGCAGGATGGTGCTACTAACTGGTTGAGAGAAGCAAGAGCTTTCATAGGTGGCAGCCTATTTCATCAGGCACATCTGAGAAAGTAGGCTGTTGCCTACAAAAAATCATGCTTTTCTGAACAAGCTGCTTAGGGAAATGTTCATGCTTTCCTGAATAAGCTCCAAGGTACTATCCTGCCCTGACTTCAGACTAACATGGCAAATTACCTCTGTCTAGATTAAATAAGACTACAAAATACTTTAAAAAGTGACTGATACAGGAATCCAGATTTTGACTAAGCTAATTTTCAGTTTACTTGAAAATATGACTGTGTATGAATACATGACTTCTATAAGCATGTGAATAGTTCAACAACAGAGTCAAATGCTTGTAGTCCCAACAGGTATAGAGAGACTAATAGTAGGAAAAAGGATATGGACTAATAGTAGGGAATACCAATAGAAGTATTGTGAAAAGGGAATCCAATGGGAGAAGCTATTCAGAAATCCTGGAATTTTTTTAATGTCTCAGAGTGGTGCTATATGTATTGTGGAACCTTTCCTAAAATAACAGCGTGTTCTTCTATTTGCATACAAATTTGTAACCTTGCATGCCCATTTGCAACCTTGTATGCCCATTGGGGTTATAAAACTGTAAGCCCAGGAAACTGGAGCACACTTTGGAATTTAGTATGTACTTTGAATGAAGATTATGGTCTGTGAATGTATTCTTTATATTTCTTATCCCATACATATTTCTGTGGTGTCAATGATTATCAGTTGTTGACATTTGTAGGATTGTGTACCTTGGAGTCAAGCTATTCCAGTGTCTTTATCACCTAGAACTGAGCCAGGGTAAGTTCTTGGACACACATTACAGATACAGTTACTTTCAAATGTTTCTGTTTTGTTTTCTAGTATTGGTGTATGTAGACACTTGTTGGAGAATAATTCATAATTTGTTCCTGGGTTTCTGTGCCCAGCTAAAATTCTAAGCGGAATTTAAACATACTCACGGCCTCAGGGTATGGAATTGTGGAGGAAGCATGCTTGGTGAAACTCTTGTGATGTGAAATCTTTGGGATGTATCCTCTCACTAACCTAGCTCCCCTCCCACCTTGAAATGTATCTGGCTACAGTGAGGGGGTCACTTGAGTAACAGTTCACAGAATGGACAGGTCTACATTTAAGTATACTTCAGTCTTTGATTGAAAGAATTGCTCTTACCTTGGTTGAAAGCAGATTCAAGTGTGAAGATCTTTTAACAATAGTTGAGGACAGCCTACCAGCCACGGTGACAACATAGTGCTCAGGACTGGTTACTGTACAAGTCTGGATTAAAAAAAGTTTCATGTAAATGTGAGCAAAGCCATTCTAACTTGTTTGGTGTAGTTTTAAGTGGGAGCACGACCCAGAGGTGAAAGCCAGCTGTTTGACCAACTATTATTTTCCAGGACAAGAAGATGGGAGATGGAAACAAAACAAAATCAGGCAAATAATGGACCTCCGGGTTTTCAATGTATTGTTCATACAAAATTTATTTTTTTTAAATGTAAGATTGCATTGATTTGATTGTGTAGGACTGCACAATTTATCTCTTGGTTGAGTAATATTAGGTTGGATTTTACTCAAATAATAGTAAACAAACAATAGATAAAGGATTATGGCTACTAGGTGATACACCAATGGGCATTTTGTACCAATATACTGTCACTTAATTAGTCTTTTAGTGGTTCCTCCTGTGTATCTTACTTTTGTCTAGCATTCCTTTTGTCCTATATTCTTTTGCAGTTCACTTGCACACTGGTTTCAAGCTGATTTCATTGGGTTACAGTGTCTCGTTTAGAACTTTTTGACAGCTGAACTCTAAACTCTCTAGAAAGATCATATTGTTACATATATCATTTCCAGTTTTAATCTGAGCTTTTAACGCTTTGAAACACCAACCAGCAACAGTATAAGTAGAGGGGATGCCTCCTGTAGTCAGAAAGACCTGACAGTGTAACTACACATTTTTCCTACTAGTCTACTGCAGTTAAAAGCTGTTGCTCAGTGGGGTGAATGTGCTTAACATTTTTACCTCCTTGTGCCCTCAGAGACCAAACCCAGACTTGTTCAGGCCTACCACAGTGAAGACATCTGTGACACTTACCTCATTCTGCCTGTGCTTTTATGTTCTATAGCTGCATGGCTCAGTACAATCTTTAGCTAGAATGTTTCAGGAAATTAAACAAAACAATGTAAGGAATCTTTATGCTCTGTGTGTTTTTGTTATGTTAATGGCAGCAATCCTGTGATAACATATTTGGAAGAAATGATCTAAATATTCCATAATGGGGTCCATTTTCAGCTATGCATTGAAAGAATTCAGCCTATGAGTTGTGGGGAAAAAAATCCAAGTATGTGCGCCTCTAATTACAGTCTGCTATTTCATAGCATAGTTACTCTTATTTGTACTTTATTATGGGCTATTTTGCAATGAGGGGGTTGCCTCCTATAAAAGTAGATACTTTATTTTTGTTTTGTTTTATAGAGAAACATTAGTGTATGGGGATAATTTTCCTTCCCTCTCAAAAGACACGTTCCAAAAATGGCCATGTGCTTTTGATTCAATGGCATACACAATGGAATGTGTTCATATCCATGGTGATTAGGACAGGTGCATTTAATGTCTGAGTTCTATACTATTTCATAATTACATACACCTCTCTTATGCAACAGTGGGAACCAACAAGTTGGCTCTGTTTTTATTTACATGTTTGAAAGAGTTCCCTCTTTTTACTGGTGCAATAAACACCAGAAATAGCAACAATG
Organism: Alligator mississippiensis; assembly: GCF_030867095.1. Classification (NCBI taxonomy): domain Eukaryota; kingdom Metazoa; phylum Chordata; order Crocodylia; family Alligatoridae; genus Alligator; species Alligator mississippiensis. The sequence goes on from NC_081829.1 coordinate 42,496,252, forward strand.
GGAGTGATGTATAGATCAGTGGGAGTGATGCATAGAAATAATTCATACTTCCTATAATTATATAATGTCTGTCCCTGTTTAAGGTCTAACAGAGGTTGCATACACATGTTCATATATCTGGGAGAATTTTCTTTTGTTTCTTTTTCTGGTAGAAAAGCGTAGCTGGAGATGCCTGAGCAGATGTTCAAATACTGAGCCCCTGAAAAGTGGAAAGCTTTCAGTGCTGATGCTGGGTAGCCTGTGGGTTCCTGTGCACCCTTCTCAGCATGCTCTGCAGGCTTCCTCAGTCGATAGATGGAAGCAGTGCACAGGGTGGTCCTGAGTGGCTGACCCAGACTGCTCAGGGTCAGCCTGTATCTCCCTGCAGCACAATGTGGGGACTGTAAAGGAGGCATGTTCTGCTCTTTGCTTGGTTGGATTTAACCTTGGTTTTTCTTGGGGGTTCTTTTCTCCTGGAGGGCCATTTTTGCTCTGGGAGAAAAATCCTGAACGTCTGTATGGTCCTGGTTTCTCCTGAGCGAACGGCAGCTTTCCCAGGAGAAACTGAATGTCTTCATGTGGCATAAGTAGTCTGCCACTTTAAAGCCTGCCACTGGTCAGTCCTATTCAGTTGGCTTTCCCTGCTATGCCTGGTGAGGGTTGGAGGTAAGAGGTAGAAAGCCTAGCAGCAGAGGGTAGCTGAAAAGAGGAAAGGCAGGGGTTTTTTTTGAGGAGCAAGAACTGTGGGTGGAAGGAACCTCAGAGAAACTTTGGGTCAATTGCCAGGCAAGGTAATTCCCATGTCAAGAAGCTCCAGGGAACTACCTGGGTAATATTGAAAGCTGAATGCAAGGTAGGTGAGAGGAGTGTCCAGGGAGTGTCTTGGTAGGAAGCAGCCCAGGAAAGCAACGAGGGACTGACTTAAAGTGCTGGTTGCTAATCTTTACAGGATTCCTGGGCTGGGGTCTAAAGGAGTGGGAGGGCTGGGGCTCCCTTACCAACCTTAGTAGGATTTACTAATGACTGAGAGAGACAACTGGGTTCTGAAGTCCTGGCATGAATTGAGCTTTATCCTGGAGGGAAAGAACATGAGTGTAAACTGGCTAGAAGACCAAATTACATTCTGTCTTTTTCCCATGTGAGTGCTGCAGTGCCAGGCTTGTTGAGGCAGTATTTCTGAACAACCAAACAGCTACAAGGGTTATACCCTTCCTACTTTAACACCCCCTCTGTTGCTGGTGGAGCTGCACCAGAGATAATATAACAGAGCTGTTTGCTCATTTACATGTTTTGGCAATTCACTGAGGGTTTTCCCAGTCATTACTTTTAAGCAGTCCTGCCATAAATGTGATGTTAGGGTACAAAATCATTTTACAGTGGTCTTGTTCATCCCTGGGCTAAAGCATACAAATACAATCACTTTGTGTGTGTGTGTGTGTATATATATATATATATATATATATATATATATATATATATATATATTTATATATATATATATAAATAAAATAATTTAGTTGCTGATATACTGTAAGCCACTATTGTATCTAGTAAAAATATTTTGAGTTTTCCTGTATTCATAGAATTTAGCTACCAGAGTTGATAAAATAAATCCTATATCCTAAGTATCATTTTAAACTGCATCTTAATATTTAAGGAATTAAATGAGTTTAATATTTTGATGCGAGTCATTATTGTGGTTGAGCCATACAGTAAAGGGTATTCAAAAAATAGTTCTTTGAATAGAAAAGATATTGCCATGTTTATTAAAATCATGTATGGTTTACTGTAGTTGTATATCACAAAGAGAAACAATATAGACATGTTCATATGGAAGTGACTTGCTTAATGTTGTGTTCAATGAACCTATGGTTAAATTGTTACTGAAGATGTAATTTTGCCATGATGGATAAAACATGACTCTTGTGGTGGTTTTTTTTCCTCAGCTCTTTTTGTGGAGATCAAAAACACTTCTGGTAATGTGTTTATCTAAAAATTTTTATTTTTAGGAGACTAATTCCTGCTGTATCTTTATTTATCTCTCTTGTGAAGTAGTCATGTGATTCTTCTACAGATGGTTCTTCTAATTCAGGGGTTGTCAACTTGGGGTACTAGGGAAGGCCCTAGGGAGTACACGAGGGTGGGGATGGAGTGCCGCCACCCACCACCCTGCACCGGCACCACCTCCCAGAAGCAGGGCTGTGTTGGAGTGGGGAACGACGCAAGAGCAGCGGTGCCCCTCTGCGCACTCATTGCCACCCACCACCCCACACTGCCGCCGCTCTGCGTCTGGCCGCCAGGGGTACTTATTAAAAAGGTTGAAAACCCCTGTTCTAATCTAATGTCTCTGATGCTGGTAGGTGTTGTAGGGCTTTGGCCCCTTCTTGATAGGTGCCTTGCCCCCTAGCGATGTCAGGGTGAGATTGGGCTCTGGTGCCACCTGGATGGTTCGGGTGCTGATCTTACTCACCAGCCATGTCTTTGTTCGTTATTGGGGAGGCAGTTCCCTGTAGGTGGCCCCAAGGCTAAGGGGTCTTGACCCTGGTTTTTCTTCATGGGGCTCCAACCTCCCCTTTACCCCACCCTTACCGCATCCACGGCTTGGGCAAATGCTGCATCCTGCAGGTCTTCCCCTAGATGATCTTGCCTCTTCCATGCTTCCTGCCTCAAGATGGGTCCAGTCTTCTCAGCTGGCAGATCTTCCCTGTGTTGGTCCCTCAACTTCAGGTCGGCTCTCGGGCAACTAAACCTGCCCCCAGCTTGGGGCTAACTGTAACTAAGAAGAACTCAACTGAAAGTGTCCAGCATCTGCCAACGGGCCCCTGGGATTCCATCTTCCAGTGCCCACTTGGTCACTTGCGGGGGGTGGGGGAGGGAAACTCATCTGTCCCTTCCTTTCTAATAGTTGTGGGGATGGGCAGCTGCCCCATGCCCTACCTTGGTCAGTCGTCCCAGTGTGACCTCCCCCAGGGCCCGACTGACCTGTAGTTGGTTTTCCTGTTCCCACCAACTGGTGGGGCTTGTCATTTCCACACAGGGCTTCATAGCCGCCTGCGGCTTCCTTCCTGCCATGCTGCCAAAGAGTGCTAGCAGTTCCCTGCTGCCACTCCCTGCCGCAGTACCTGGGCTCCCTACTGGGGCTGCGACTCCGCTCTCGTGTGTTCCTCTGTTCCTGAGGCTTGTGCTCTTCATTCCATCTGCTGGAGTCCTCCGACAGATGTTCAGCTTCATTTCCCCGCACTCAGGGCTTGTGCTTCCTGGCTCTGCATCTGGTGTCTCCCAGCTGGCATCCCGCTCTTCTGTGCCTGGCCCCACAGCTGTGTTCCTGGCTCTCTTTTTGAGCACCCCGTGCCTCTCCAGAGCCACGCCCCCACTGTTCACCAATTCGCAGGCTCAGAACTGCTGAGCCTGTGTCAACATTTCTTCCCAGCTGCCACTCATCCCAACCCCTGTGGTAAGTATCGGGGACCGTTGGGCATGGTCTGGAGTGGCACCTTGGGGGGTTTCTTTAGGCTTACCTGCTGGCATTCCGGGCAGGTGGCACAGAATTGCTCTACATCTCGGTAGACGTGGCCAAAAGAATCTTCCCATCAACCTGGTTTCCATTTTCTCAAGGCCCAGATGTCCCCCAAGGGGGTTCATAGATTCATAGATGCTAGGATTGGAAGGGACCTCAATAGATCATCGAGTCCGACCCCCTGCATAGGCAGGAAAGAGTGCTGGGTCTAGATGACCCCAGCTAGATGCCTATCTAACCTCCTCTTGAAGACCCCCAGGGTAGGGGAGAGCACCACCTCTCTTGGGAGCCCATTCCAGACCTTGGCCACTCGAACTCTGAAGAAGTTCTTCCTAATGTCTAGTCTAAATCTGCTCTCTGCTAGCTTGTGGCCATTATTTCTTGTAACCCCCAGGGGCGCCTTGGTGAATAAAACCTCACCAATTCCCTTCTGTGCCCCCGTGATGAACTTACAGGCAGCCACAAGGTTACCTCTCAACCTTCTCTTGCGGAGGCTGAAGAGGTCCAGGTGCCCCAGTCTCTCCTCATAGGGCTTGGCCTGCAAACCCTTCACCATACAAGTGGCCCTTCTCTGGACCCTCTCCAGGTTATCCACATCTCTCTTGAAGTGTGGCGCCCAAAATTGAACGCAGTATTCCAACTGCAGTCTGACCAGCGCCCGATAGAGGGGAAGTATCACCTCCTTGGATCTGTTCGTCATGCATCTGCTGATGCATGATAAAGTGCCATTGGCTTTTCTGATGGCTTCGTCACACTGACGACTCATGTTCATCTTGGAGTCCACTAGGACTCCAAGATCCCTTTCCACTTCCGTGCCACCAAGCAGGTCATTTCCTAGGCTGTAGGTATGCTGGACATTTTTTCTCCCTAGGTGCAGCACTTTGCATTTCTCCTTGTTGAATTGCATTCTGTTGTTTTCTGCCCATTTGTCCAACCTGTCCAGGTCTGCTTGTAGTTGTTCCCTGCCCTTCGGCATGTCTACTTCTCCCCACATTTTTGTGTCATCCACAAACTTGGACAGAGTACACCTCACACCCTCGTCCAAGTCGCTGATGAAGACATTGAAGAATATCGGTCCTAGGACCAAGCCCTGTGGGACTCCACTGCCCACACCCTTCCAGGTCGATACCGACCCATCCACTACAACTCTCCGGGTGCAACCCTCTAGCCAATTCGTCACCCACCGGACCGTGTAGTCATCCAAGTCACAGCCTCTTAACTTGTTCACCGGTATGGGGTGGGATACCGTATCAAAGGCCTTCCTGAAGTCTAAGTATATGACGTCAACCCCTACTTCTGCGTCCAGGCGTTTGTAACCTGGTCATAAAAAGAGACTAGATTAGTCAGGCATGATCTACCTGCTACGAACCCGTGCTGGTGTCCCCTCAGCATAATTTGTCCTGCCAGGCTCTCGCAAATGTGAGCCTTGATAATTTTTTCAAAGGCTTTGCCAAGGATGGAGGTGAGACTGACTGGCCTATAGTTGCCCAGGTCCTCCTTCCTCCCCTTCTTGAAAATGGGGACCACATTGGCCCTTTTCCAGTCCTCCGGGACCTGGCCTGTGCACCACGAGTGTTCAAATATTCCCGCCAGTGGGCAATGACATCAGCCAGTGCCTTCAGTACCCTCGGATGGAGCTCATCCAGGCCTGCTGACTTAAACGCATCCAGTTCCTCCAAGTGACTCTGCACCATCTCAGTGTCTACGCACGGTAGTCTGGCGCCCTGCTGCTGCCTCTCTACAATCCCAGTGAGAGACTTGTCTTGTCCCTTACTTAGGAACACTGAGGCAAAGAACTCATTGAGGAGTTCAGCCTTGTTCCCCCTGTCCATCACCAATTGCTTCTGCCCATTTAGTAGAGGTCCTATTCCTCCCTGGGCCTTTCTTTTACTCCCTATATAGCTGAAAAACAATTTTTTGTTATCCTTAACTTGGGATGCCATCCTCAGCTCCATGGTAGCTTTGGCCCGTCTAACTGCCTCCCTACAAGCGTGAGCAGAGGAGGTATACTTCTCTTTGGTAATCTCTCCCTGTTTCCACTTTTTATATGCTCCCCTTTTAGCCTGTAGGCTGCTCTGGATTTCTCTGGTCAGCCAGGGAAGATTTCTGGCCCCTTTCCCTCTTTTTCCTCGCATCGGGATCATTTCCCTCTGTGCCTGAAGGATCATTTCCTTAAGGCACAGCGACCCTTCTTGGGCTCCCATCACTTCAAAACTCCTACTCTGCAGTGCGTCCTTGACTAATCGCCTGAGTTCATTGAAATCAGCTTTCCTAAAGTCTAGCACTTTCACCCTACTAGTTACCTTACCCACTCGACATCTTATGATGAATTCTGTTATTTGATCACTGTCCCCCAGGTGACCACCGATCTGTAGGTCCCCTACCATGTCATCCCCCATTGCCAATACCAGATCCAGTAAGGCATTCCCCCTAGTGGGACCATGTACCCCCTGCGTGAGGTGGAGGTCCTGTACACAGGATAGGAACCTGCGTGAACAGTGGGACTTTGCTGTCTGTGTCTCCCAGCAGATGTCTGGGTAGTTTAGGTCCCCCATGACTACCTCCTCCTTAGTTTTTATGGTCTCTGAGAGCTGCTTCAGGAGCCCCAAATCTAGCTCTTCCCCTTGGTGTGGGGGTCTGTAGCAGACCCCTACCACCAAATCCCTTTCTCCTTGACCCCCATGTAACAACCCACAATCCTTCTACTTTCTTGTTCTTTGATTCCGTCTTGATAAGGGTCGATGTATATTGCTCATAGAGCGTGACCCCTCCCCCTTTGTTCCACACCCTGTCCTTTCTGTACAGTTTATAACCCTCAATATGTACTGCCCAGTCATGGGAAGAATCCTACCAGGTTTCTATTAACCCTACTAAGTTGTAGGTGTTTTCTGCAAGCAGGAGTGCTAGTTCATCCTGCTTGCTCCCCATGCTCCTAGCATTAGTATATAGGCACTTGAGCCCTGTGACTGGTGCCTTTGATGCCCCCCGGCTCTGATGCCCGAAGGGTCCCTTATTGTTTGGGTTGATATGGGCCAGTCATAACAGGTTCATCTTGTATGTTTGGGGCACTAGGAGCTGGGCTACCTGCTCCATCCCTCCCCGTCCCCTTGTAATATGGTATAGTAGCCCTCTCCTCTCCTCATCTCGCAGTGGGTGGGGTAGCTGATCACAAAGTTCCAGCTGCACCACTTGCTGGTCTTGCCTGGCAATTTCCATCTCCCAGATGGCCTGGAACACTGGCTTTTTGTGCTGGGCCTCCCTAAACTGGGTTCCATTGGTGATGGACTCAAGATCCCAAAGGGCCCCTTCTTCCTCACTTTGGTCTTTAGGAGCTTCTTCCCCCACTAGCCCCTAGTGCCAGCCTCCCCGGGCTTATTCGCTCTCCAGAACCTCATAGATCTCTGGCCAATCCTGGCCTAGGATCGTTTGGTAGGGTAGGTCCAATGCTATCCCCACTGGCATCTCCCTTGTGACCCCTTCCATGGTCACCTGGAACTTCTGCCTGGGGTAGACAGAGGTCTGCACATGCAGGCAAAGCATCTTGATGGGGCTGACCCTTGTTCCTTCCTCTCATGATACCAGCCTGGCTTTGACCAGCGTCTGTCCGCACCCCATATCTAGGATAGCGCGGACTGCCTGCCCCGCCACCGTGGCTATCACCATGGGCTTGTCTTGTTGGATGGTTTCTTCTGTATTACCCAGGCTGCAGTCCATCATTTCCACAGGGGATGACTCTTGTAGCGTGGGACAGTTGCCTCGGCTGTCTCTTTGTCCATCTGGTTCCGGGGCCATGAGCCGTGGGTTCATTGTTCACTCCTGTGAGAAATGGCCCTTTTTTCCACAGTGGAAACATGTTGACCCCGACAGCAGGACTTGGGTGGGGGTTCTACCTTCCTGGTCCCCTCGCCTCTTATTGGGTTTAGTGCTCATGAGTGTCCCTGGCTTGTCCTGGGGTATCTCGTTCTGGGCACAGTCAAAGCCTTCTGCCAACTGGAGAGCCTCTTGAGATGTTTTGGGATGATGTCGCCGCACCCACCTCTGGGTATTTTGTTCCAGGTCCACAAGGAACTGTTCTAACAGGAAAGCATCCATGATCTCTTCCCAGGCTGCCCGGGTTGGTTGGATCCATCGTTCCTGGAGGTCTGTTAATTTCTGGAGGAGGACCCAGGGGGTCTTATCTTCCTTTTTCTTTCGTGCGCAGAACATCTGCTGGTAATTCTCAGGAGTAATATCTAGGCTGTATAGGATCTGTTCTTTCACATGGTCATAGTCTTGTGCTGCGAGGCATGATGGAGCCCTGTAAGCTGCCTGTATGGGGCCTACCAACAACACTCTGACCTTCGCTGCCCAGCTGGACTTGTCCAGGCCCGTGGCCATGGTGGCCTGTTCAAAGCTCTCCAAAAATGCTTCTGGGTCATCTTCGGCCATCATCTTCAGGATTCTAAGAACTACCATGTTCCGACTCATCAGCTCTTGCTGTTTCATTATCTGTTCATCTAGTGCCATCTGTCTGTTCACCTGCTGCTGCTGCAGAATTTGCGCAACAAGGTTCAGGGTCTGCTGCATGGTTTCCATCCCTGCCAGGGGCCCTGCCTGTGCTTGGCCCTGGGGTGGGTTCTGTATTCCCGGCCAGGGAACCAGTTTGTTGCTCGTATGTGTTGTAGGGCTTTGGCCTCTTCTTGACAGGTGCCTTGCCCCCTAGTGACATCAGGGTGAGATCGGGCTCTGGTGCCACCTGGATGGTTTGGGTGCTGCTCCTACTCCCCTGCCACATCTTTGATGTTCATAATTGGGGAGGCAGTTCCCTGTAGGTGGCCCCAAGGTTAAGGGGTCTTGACCCTGGTTTTTCTTCATGGGGCTCCAACCTCCCCTTTACCCCACCCTTACCACATCCACGGCTTGGGCAAATGCTGCATCCTGCAGGTCTTCCCCTGGATGATCTTGTCTCATCCATGCTTCCTGCCTCAAGATGGGTCCAGTTTTCTTGGCTGGCAAATCTTCCCCATGTCGGTCCCTCAACTTTAGGCCAGCTCTCAGGCAACTAAACCTGCCCCCAGCTTGGGGCTAACTGTAACTAAGAAGAGCTCAAGTGAAAGTGTCCAGTGATTCCATCTCCCAGTGCCCACTTGGTCACCCAGGGGTGGGGAAACTCATCTGTCCTTTCCCTCGTAGTAGTTGCGGGGATGGGCAGTTGCCCCATGCCCAACCTTGGTCAGTCTTCCCAGTGTGACCTCCCCTGGACCCGGCTGACCTGTAGTTGGTTTTCCTGTTCCCACCAACTGGTGGAGCTTGTCATTCCTATGCAGGGCTTCTTAGCCACCTGCGCCTTGGTTCCTGCCATGCTGCCCAAGAGTGCTAGCAGTTCCCTGCTGCCACTCCCTGCCGCAGTACCTGGGCTCCCTACTGGGGCTGTGACTGCGCTCTTCGGTATTCCTCTGTTCCCGAGGCTTGTGCTCTTATTTCCGTCTGCTGGAATCCTCCTGCAGACATTCAGCTCTGTTTTTCTGCACTTCGGGCTTGTGCTTCCTGGCTCTGCAGCTGGTGTCTCCCAGCTGGCGTCCCGCTCTTCTCTGCCTGGCCCTGCAGCTGTGTTCCTGGCTGCTTTTTGTTCCCGGCTGCTCTCCAGAGCCACGCCCCTGCTGTTCACCGATTTGCACGCTCAGGCAGCTCTGGAACTGCTGAGCCTGTGTCGGCGTTTCTTCCTGGCTGCCTCTCATCTTGACCCCTGTGGTAAGTATCGGGGTCCATTGGGCAGGGGTCTGGGACGTGCTAGAGGGGCTTTTGCTTCCCCTCTTGCACTCTTGGAGACATCTTAGTTCAAATGAGTGAGGGGAAAAAATCCCTGCTGTATATGCACTATACGTTCATTTGAAATCTAGGTTTTTCCTACTATAAATTTGAATTTATGTAGTGCTACCCTGACAGAATGGAAGTGGTCCATACTATTTCAACTGTAAATCGCCTTTCTTGGTAATAGAGTTTTGCCCTTCCTCAGTTTATGCAGGCACTTGAGAATGTTTGCACATGATCTGAAAAAGGTCCACAAGTTGCAATTTGTTGGGCAGCTTTCTTATGTTCTTCAGCTTTGTATTGCTATTCAGAAATTCAGAGACTATATGTATACTGTTCCACTACTCTGATGCAGTTGAAAGAGGCCAGGTTGTCAGGCTGGGAAACTGAAGCCTTCTATTTGGAAGAAAATACAGGAGGAGTGAACTTTTCTGCATCCACATTTTCCAAATTTTACCTACAGACACAAGTTCTAAACTGCTGTTTTGGTAATGTTTTCAACGTCCCTTCAAAATTTTTGTGGTCTGTGTCGAGACTGGTTACAAAGGGGCCATTTAATGCCAATGGTGGGTGGTAGTAGGTTTAGGAATGTGAATATGGTCCACTAGAAAACTGAGTGAGACCACTAAGTAGTTTGCAACACTTTAAGAATCTACTTCATAGTGCATGAATATGTTTAATAATTTTGCAGGAGTCTGATAATGACATACTGATATACCAAGATTTCTCTCATTTACAAAGCTTTAAGGCAGTAAGTATATAAAAATGAGAAACATGTTGAAAGGGTTTTCTTTTATGTAGTTCCTAATGGCTTGTGTTTAATTATAATTTGGAAGCTTGATTGCTGTGCTTGAAACTATGTTCAAGTTTGTGGGTTTTAAATGCTTTTTTATCTGCCTGAAAGATTTGCCTTATGAGAAGCATCACTCTTCTCTGTTGGGCATATTCTCTCCCCACCAGGGATTATTTTCTGGAATTTTCATTTGACTGTGTGGCATTTTAGTATTGGTCTGTCTTCTTCCCCTTTAATATTACATCAAATATGCAGAAAAAATGGCATCTCAAAGCGCTAATGATCTCCAGTTAAGGACAGAACCAAGAAGAATTAATTTAGAGTGTTGTTTGGCTGTATTAAAATACCCAGCAGGGTATCTACTGCTTGACCTTATGGAGAACCATTCCTTTAGCAACCTTTCAAAGCAGGGGAAGAAAGGACAGTAAGAAAGAAAACCTAAAACAATTTTCATCTGTGCTCAGATGAATATTTGAGGAATTACTTGTGTTCTTTCTTTTTCTTTTAAAACTCATTATTCACCCTATTTTTCAGTGAAGCCCCTTGATTGATTTTTTTTTTTTAACACGCTTATTTCTTTTTATGAGACTAACCATACAAAAATACTTTTAAATATATTTTTGGATCATAATGACACTGGGTTGATCTTATTTAGGAATAAGAAGTGACTGAACACATTTTCTATGAAAGGAAATGTTTGTAAAACTAATGAATACTGGCTTTTGAAGAGGTGAATGAATCTCTTCTAGCTTACCGCTGGACATTGGGAAATAGTATTCATTTTCTGTTTGTTACTACATAGTATGTATAATATCTAAAGATGTAGAACAATATTTTCACTGATTGTCATGTATTCATGTTCCTTTTGACTATGAGAAAAGCTACATGAAACTAGTTGTTTTTTATGGGGTATATGAATCTCTCAAATTCCATTCATGTGAGGATGAACCCATACAGAATTTTGTTTTGGTTGCTTTCAGCCTTAAAGGGAAAATTGATTATAACCAATGGATTCTTTTTTTTTTTGTATTTGTTGAAACAAAATGACACAGTATTTTACTTGGTTTCCATCTGTAATCAGAAGTTGGAGAGGGGGAGAGTGGAGGTTCAGCAGTCCAAGTCTGAAGGTTCAGAAGACTTCATGGAAGCAGGCATAGGACAGGGAGGACTGTTTGTCCCTCATGTAGGGTGTTCTCTTTCCAGTTGCACCAAATATTTTTTAGTTTTGCTTATTGCTCAATCTTTGAGCCTGCATTTTCTGAAATACTTTAGTTACCATGGAAATGACAATGTTGGTGTAGATGGAGCTATATGACATCTATAGGAGCAGGAAAAAAACCTCAGTAATTTTGCAGTTTGTCTATCTGGGTTAGGTGGCTATACCCTGTGGAGCTGCATTTTCAAAGTGGCTGGAGAAGGCTGGGGGAAAATACCTGTTCAGCAAATGGATGATCATGCCAGTGATCACATGGAGAAGGCAGTTCCTTTACCAGGGGAAGGAGAGGGTGGTTCAGGAGGGGCCTAGCAGGCAGAGGAAAGGCATGGTGGAACAGAGCTCCATTATGCCTTGACCTTGGCTGTCTTGGATCTTTGCACAGGGTCCTGTGCAGCCTGATTTGCTCTGAGGATGAGCAGCTCTGAACTAGGGACTATGCAGGTACACTGAAATCCTGGCTTCATTGAAGACTATAGCAAAAACTCCCATTGGAGTTCCAATAAGGCCAGGGTAACACATCGGATGTTTCCATCTGTGATGCGCGTGAGTTGCCTGTGGTTTCTAAATACCATTATGTCCTATTTCACATAACTGTGTTTTTATATTTGGACAGCAATATTACACAAACTGCTTTTGTGTGGCTTTAAATTTCAGAATTCATTGTTGCTAAACTGATTTTAAAGAAGATGAGCAATCGTGGGAGCTATCAGAGAATGTTTTGGGAAGGAAAGAGAGAAGCTAGAGTGGTCTTTTAGTTGAGTAGTATCCTGAATGAACCACAATTTGGCACCCCATGATATACAGCGTGGCATCCTGCTGCCAGTGGGGGATTGGCTCCACACAGACACTCCCAAAATGACACGGGCAGAAATTTGAAGCTAAATAAAAGTCAGCCTTATTTAACCAGGATGTTAGAAGTATCTTTTGCTTCCCCAAAGTGATCCAGCAACAAAGCCCAACCTGATGGCACCACTGCTTCTCAAAATCATGGATATGATTGCAGCTTGCTTTTAAAAAACATAATTAAATAAAATAGGATCTAATGGCATTTAAAAACCACAAAGAGCTAACAGTCATCACAGATGGATACATTGAGGGTGGGATTTTTGTTATAGTTTTTAATGGGGCCAGAATTTCACCCTTCTCGTGGAGGTTATAGTGACCCAGCCCGAAGAGCTAAGGGGATTATTTCTGCTTTATATCTATTAAACCCTGTAATTTCAGTCCCCAAATGACTTATCAACTGGCCACATCTGGTTATCAGACATTTTTCTTGAAGTGGCTTGTTTCTCTGGGGAGGAGGATCTACCTCTAGGAGTCTATTGATGCTTCTGCCTTATTGTCAGTCACTCAATGCGGAATGTCACTTAAGTCAGCTTTGCTTTCTTATGGTGGTTTCATAGAAATCTGTAGGCATAGGCACCTTTGGCAAAGTGCTGAATTTTAGTATTTCATGGATGCACTAGGCACACACCTTCCTTTCTAGTTTTCTCTTAGTTTAGATGTTACTATCTGAGCATCGTTCCCATGGTGGACTCTTTATGTACATACATTTATGTTTGTGTATAAAGTAGTCACTGTTCTGTTTTTGGTTCTGACATCTCAACTCTTTTTTTGTACTCTCTCTTAATAGTGCTCTCTTCTCTTGCCCTGTAGCATGCTGTCTTCTCTCATCTGCTTCTGTTGAGCAGTCAGTGCAACAGCATTTACAAACATGCTCCTTTTATGACTTGCTAGATTATTTATATTTCCATTGCATTTTAATTATCATAATGACAACATCTGTTGCCACTAGTACGCAGATGTTTTTCAGAACACATCCCTAAGATTTGGAAGGTGTTACTGTACCTGAGCTAGAAAATGTAGAATGCTTTCCATTTTACTATTTGTAATAAAAGAAATAATATTTCAAGATGGGCAAGAAAAGTGGATTTGGAGAGCTTGCTGCCTTGCACTGGCTTGTATTGCAAAACTTTTAAGGAAAGAAATGGGACTTATCTATCCCAGGGGAACCCTTGGAGGACAAGAGATCCAAGGTTTAAGCCCTTGGGCTTTCATTGACAGAACACACTTTCTCTCCTGTGACTTAATTTTAGTTTTTGAAGGGGTATTTCTTTCTTTGACACCAAAAGGAAAGCGGGCACAAACAAACCCTCATGCACTAGTTCTAAATTTGCAAGGAAGGGGAACACTGCTTTCACTTTAAGGAGTTATAAGCTTTAAGAAAAATCTTGAGGATAGTCCTGGATGCAGAGGTCAGTTACAGTTCTTACAAGGTATGCTGGTAATATTGACAGAGTATATTTCATGCAAATTTAAATCAGATTTATCAATCTGCATTTTAAAAATATAAAGTATCACTAATTTTGACTTAGTAAAAATTATTGTTTTAGTTTTCTTTCCATTCTTCTTTCCAGATGATTTTTCATACTGGAATAATTTTGTCCATTTTTTCCCCTAACACTCTGCCTCCATTTATCAAATCAAGGAGGCAGGCTGCCAATTTCATGGGCAGATAGCAGGGCCAGCCACCATTTTTGCAGCTAAGGATAGCCAGGCCTCCCCATGCCTCTGGCCAATGGGCTTTTTGTCATGCAGCCCCATCCCTTGCTGCTGATTGGTTGAGAGGGCTGCCTGTTATATGGCCCTGCCCCATGCTGCTCATTGGTGGAAACTGATGGAGCCACATGACAGGCAGCCCTCTCAGCCAATCAGTGACTAAGGGAAGGGGCTCCCACTGGGAACCCAGCATTTTATTTTCAGTAAGGTTTGTTTTTCTCAGATTTCACGGACATTGCCTTATTTTCATGGACAATGCCTGATTTTGCGATTTCCATGCAATCACTAATTGAGTAGGTTTCTACTTATAGATTATTTAGTATCAGTCTTGGGAGTTATCCTTGTGATGAATCTGCACAATGTAATTGTGTATGCGTATTCCAGTCTCAGCTTCTGTAAGTATTTTGTTCATCAGTCACATCTCCTGTGGAGTCTGTGTTGCTCCTTACTTTAGCAGAGCTTTTATCTGAGCAGTGCATGTACTGATCAGTGCTTCAGTGAGACCTGCACATGGTTTGTTTTACCGTGCCCTAATGACAAGAAATAGCTTGAAAATTAGAGTGAAGATAAATATTTTTATACTATATAACCAGAAAAGAATACAAGCTGGATCAAGATCATATGCTCTACCTTAACTTCATGTGTGTCTACAAAAGAGAACGTGAACTCAATCATAAGTAACTTTTGTAAAGATCTGTTTTGCATGTTGGATATAAAGAAATTGTAAATGTTCCCAATACAGTTGAAAATGGGCTCTCTCATATACAGCATGATCCCATTCTTGCTTTTCATGAAAAGATTTTGACCAATCTACTCGCTGGCTAATGTGGCATTAGTAAAAGCTAATGTGTCTTGAGACTATACATGGATACAAATATAGGTGCTATTGATTACTACACCTGACAGTGCTATGACACAATCATTTTTTAATAAGAAATTCTCTGGATTCAGCTTTTTAAAATACAGGTGCTCCTAGATGGGTCAATAAAAAGTTGTGCCCAGTTCAGAAGGCTACCAATAAGTTTTCATCCAGAACAGGTATCAACATCTGTAAATAGTGGCCTGCATGAGGAAAGTATGTCCTGGCTTAAAAGCCTTTCCCTAAAAGGTTTTGAGCTTCAGTGTATAAAAAAAGAAGTCTGTAGTGCATTCATCTGAAATAATCCTGAGATTAAAGCTGAAGATGAGAGAGATTTTGCTGACAGCACTGGGCCACAAGGCATTCTTTTTCTTACTGAAATGCTGATAACATTGTTAATAATGTTCCAAAATGAATTGTATATTGAAGATTGACTTAAAAGTAGATATATTGATATAAGGAATGGACTATTTCCATTCTCTCCATCATCCTTTTCATTTGATAAGATCTCAGAGAGACCTTAAATTACTCCTTTTCATGTTAAAAAATCATCATATTGGGAAACTTGGCAAAGGTATTGGTTATCTTAGTATCAAGAAATGGAAATCAGTTTTTACAGATACTTGTTCTGCATTCACTTTCTGTCACCTCAACATTCACTGCTATCTTATGAGTTTGAATCTGGCTCAGGTCCCTGGTGACTGATGGATGTTATTTAAATATTCTTGGGCAGTCCATCTAATGGGAGGTGGCTGTCTCAGTCCGGTGGTCTGTGAAAAAGCAGAATTCCCTAAGGACAGAACATAAATATACTGACTCAAATTAACTTCTTCCTATTTATTTTCTTCAACTTGGCCTGACACATTATAGTTTCATTTGGTTGGGTGGTTTTCATAGTTGAAGATCTCTGTCATATCATTAGCCAATTACAAAGACTACAGAAATTGACTGCTACTTTGATATACAAGCAATTTTCTAAGTGCTGGTACTTTTAATGTCCAAAACCTTCACACTTGCTATTCTCACTTATGTGCTATAGGGTAATACAGTGTGAAGGGGGGGTGGGGAGTGCTTTGGTTATTCAGAGGTGGTAGAACTCCGTGAAATGAGCTGGACATGTGGATTCTGGAAGTCAGACCATTTTAAGCTCAGATGATGCTTTATTTGCTAAGCATAGCTGCACCATTGTCATAATGCAGACTAAAAATCTTTAATAGCTCTACTTCAATGCTTGTAAGCTAGTGAGTGATTATTTTATCTCCTGTTTATACCATTCATCAAAGCATTCTGTGTTGACAAGGTCTGGAATATTCTCAAGGGTTTTGCTGCTGTTAATGCAATGAACTACAATAGAGCCTATCCTGTTCTAACAGCATCTTTTGAGCCCTTGTTCTTTCATAGTCTAACTACATTTGCCCTAATTCATTGAATTTTAAGTGATGGTGATGTGTATATTCCTCCCCACATGATTCATTGAAATGATTGCAGCAAAATCCTTGAAGCTCTTGTTCTATATACTGTGCTTGAACGTTTAAGGGAAAATGACCCATAATAGCTGCCAGATGTTTTTCTGAAAATTCAGGCCATTTACTACTTAAAAATAATAATAATAAAAAACAAAAAAGTATTACTTGCTAGGCTTTTGATAAATTGGTAACGCATGGGAAATCTGAATAAAATATAAAATTAAATCACTGTGCATAATTGTGTGATTTTTGTTAATCTTCACTCATCTAATCTTTTACAAATGTTTTGGCAGCGTATAAAATTGTCAGAATTCTAATGACAAATATAAAAACACAACTTGCTTTCTTCCTATTCAGAAATGCTCAGCTAAAATTGTTTGCATTGGTAAATTCACTGATATCCTCTGGCTTGCTTTTCAGCTAAGATCCTAGAGCTTGTGTTGACTGGTTGCAGTAAACTATTTAAAATTGTTTGCATCTCATATATTTTTGGAAATCTCTCCTTTGCACGTAGAAAGATTCTCCAAATGTAACATGTATTACAACCTTTAGAAGATTGAATTCTGTAAATCCATGCTGAAGGCATTTGTAATACCTTCAGGGCTCAGGATTTGCTTTTAAGTTAGTCTGGTTCTATAGGAAACTGAACATTGGAGGAGGGCCACAGATTATTTTGCAAAAAACAAGCAAACAAAAAAGAAACCCCAAAACTGTAATGCATATTACATATGCCAGTTCATTGAAATGACACTTACCTTTCATTTGAAACTTCTTGTTGGTAACTTTTTGAAAAGTTACATCTTTCCATTTTAAAGCATATGCCTGTCATTTACTTGACTAATGGTATTCACATGCATAGTTGTTCAGAAATTGTGGGCTCAGTTTTACAAATGGTTAAACTGGTGGGGAAAATTAATTGCCAAGAAGCACATCTGGTAAAAAGGCTGATTGAAA
Source organism: Alligator mississippiensis (assembly GCF_030867095.1). Taxonomy (NCBI): domain Eukaryota; kingdom Metazoa; phylum Chordata; order Crocodylia; family Alligatoridae; genus Alligator; species Alligator mississippiensis. Next base: position 42,513,385 of record NC_081829.1, read on the forward strand.
GTCCATAGATTTCAGTTGAAGTAGAGTTGAACAAGTGTTGACCAGTTTGAGTATCGTACCCCCAAAACTCAGCTGCAGATAGTGTTGCCACTAAGGCAATCTGAAAGTAGGCCTTTTAATGCACAGAAATAAGCAACACATTTAATATTTGTTAGTTGGGTAAATAATTTGCAGCAATGTCTAATATAAATAGGTAATTAAGGATCCTTTATTATTTTAATCCTAAACAAATGTTTATTGCAGGACTGTGATGGAAGCAGAGTTGACACACATTAAATCCTAATAAGAAGTTTGTATTTGTAAACATTTGCTGCCCACTCTTTTTAAGTGTTTGAGAAATGATACTAAACTTGTTGTTTTGAAGACCACAACCCTGTCATATTCTAACTTCCCTCAACTTCCTTTGGAGGTAAGGGCATCTCCTCCTTCCAAGCGGGGGCTAAAACCTTGCAGAACTGGGACTAGTATCATCAGATTTTTTTCCCCCTAAGCCCATAACTGGTTCTTGCAGAGAAGTAATCAAGAGGTATCCACACCTGGCTAAGTACAGAGAGTCAAAAACCCTGAGGCTGAATTGATTTAGTCTTTGCAGGCTAGTCTAAACTGCAGAGATTGAACTGATGAGCACATGAACACACATTCACTTTTGATTCTGAAAATGCAGCCACATGACTGCAGTGGCTCAAGTCAGAAGCCAGGGGGCACCAGAGCATGGCACACCTGCCAGCCACTGCCAAAGGGAAGAGAGCCCTGGAAGACTTTTTTCCCCTCTCCTTCCTGGAATGGAGGGGGCGTGGCCAGGCCCCAGCCTGTGCTCTGCCTGGTGGGGGGAGGGGGGGAACAGCATTAAATTAATTAAAGCTTGAACAAGAATAGTACTTTCTCTGAAAAATTATGAATGGAAGAACTATAAATGCAGCCTGGACTGTGTGTTTGCTTACTTTTCCTGCTGGCCTGAGGTCTCTGGGATTTCCAGTTCACAATCACAGCAGCAGGACTCTCAGGGTTGCTTGTCACTTCCTCTTCCTGCTTTCAGGTGCCTCTGGGATTTGTAGTCCACAGTCCCAGCTAGCTCTAAGTTTTAGCAGAGCAGGGCAGCTCTGTACTTGAGGGAAGGTGAGTTGAATCCCCGTCTCTAGGCCCGCTACCCCAGCTGGGGTTTGCCTGGGGGTGGGGGGGGAGGGGAGTGAGCCACCCAGTGAGGCCAGTGAGCCAGCCCTTACTGCTCCAGCTAAGGAGCAGAGGGGTGGGGCCAGCCCTGCTCTCTGAAGCAAACAGCGTAGGCCAGCCCAAGGCTGAAAAGCATGCTGGGATGCTGGGGGACTCTGATTTAACTTAAACTAGGAAGGGGTCTGGGACAGAAATTTGACCTAAATCAGTTAATTCTGATACTACATCAATCATGTTTATCTTGAACCAGTTTTAACCATTTTCATTTTGAAACTGGTTTATGTGCACTAAGCTTCTGTTCTGTTACAGGTTTAAACCAGTTTCTGATCACTTAAACCGGTTTATGTGTAACTTCTGTTCCTGGCCCTTAAGTGAAGATGGCAGTAGAGTAGCAGCAGGCTGTTCCACACAGGACTCCTTTGGACCCCAGTGACAGCCAGATTATTGTGCCCTGTTTTCCTTACAGGTATTCTTAAACCTGTAACATAAAGGTTTATTAATTACAAAATGCCTGACTGAAATTAAATTTATTTGATCTGGATTTGTTAATCTAGCATGCAGATAATAGCATGCTTACAGTCTCTAGAGCAGTGGTTGTCAACCTTTTTTGGACTTCAAGCAGATCTCCATAACTTTTGTGAATTAAGTGGAACCCAGTTTCAAAAACGTATTTATGTATTACAGTAATTAAGTGGGGGTGGAGGACTGGCCAGGCAAGGATAAAGATGAGCCTGTGCTTATCTGTTTATCTCTTAACACCGTATGGTACCCTGGCTGAGAATCACTGCTCTAGGAAAAGAATTTTCCCCTAGGAATGAATATTTAGTCATCAGACAGCTATCATTATATACAGTGCTGTTAAGAACTTGCAGGAGACTGTACCTGATTAGGGCAGTTATGGTACCAGGTAGATGATAGAGCTCATCAAAAATCTATTTTAATCCTCCCCCCCCCCCAAAAAAAAAAAAACAAACCAAAAAACTGAAAAGTATAACTTTGGAGGACATTTCAATTATCTCCAAAATAGTGCAGGTTGTTTCACTTAGAAATTTCTTATTGCAAAAAATACTAATAGTTTTTCATACAAAATATATTTTTGAATTCAGATCCATTTATGGCAAGAGCAGACTTTGTGATAATTTTTTTTACTAGTTAAGTACCCAGATAGGTACAGTTTCTTCCAGATTCAGGTACTGTCAGTCAAAAGCAAGAGTTGCCACTCTGCCTTATGGTCTTGTATGTCCTTTGGGTTTGTATTATCTGTTGTAAAGGTTTCAAGATGGAACAACAATAAAATTGATCTTTTCATGGCTTCCTTTATCCATTGGGTGTCACTTGGGGCCCTTGGATAAATCATCAGCATTTCAAAGGAGTTGAAAGCAAATAGCAAATACTATTTAAAAGCTGCAGCAGGTTTTATATTTTACAAAATAAATAGGGAGGACATTCCATACTACATGTGCCAAAGCCCCTGCTTGTTTTTTGGGACCAGAACCTGGGTTGGGTTTGGGAAACTGTTTGCTGTTCCTCAAGTGTAAAGTTGCCTTCAAACAGGCTTGACCCGTGAGAAGTGATGTAAGCCTTTTCTTGGTAAATGGGGAATCATCAGAAGAAAAAGCAAAAGAGCAGTAGGCTGCGGTGTCTCTTGTTTCAGCAATTTCTGACTAAAAAAGTGGTCTCCGGCATAGGCTAAAGGAGCCTTAAGGAGTCACTGATTTAGGCCACTGGACTAGCCACCAGAAGTATCTCATAATTCATCTTTGCAGGTCCCTGTCAGGCAGCTGTACAATGCATGATTTAGTCATGGCAGAGGATTTGATCTCTTTCTTGAGCAGAACTGTTGATGAAATCAGAGCGAAACAGGAGTTTTGCCTAAGCAAAGACTACAAGATTTGAGACAAACAGTTGGTAGCCGGGGCTTTGATAAACTTAGTAATTCATGTTTTCTTACCTTCTATGTCCTGCATGTGTAATGGTTTTATTTTTCTGTAGACATGGAGGGCCCCCTCTGTTTACTGGTAATATATATCTCAGTGCCTATGCAGATAACTAGGCTGGTATTTGAAAGCTCTCATATGTTCCAAGAGAGGTTGGTTTAGAAATGGTGGTGTTTGTGGGGGGGAAAAAGGACTAATGGTGTTCACCATTAGATAGAAAATGCAAGTTAGAAAAAGTAAATCAGTTCTTCTTTGGAAAACCCTGTATTCTAATTCTGATTGCTGAAAGATAGTTTGGCTAGGCTAAAGTTCCTTTTATCATTAAAGTTTCTGCTGTCTGTTATCAGGTTGTGTGGTGTTCTGTTTTTTGATTTTTGTTTCAAATGTCAGTCTTCTGATGAAACTGCTCATTAAAGTTGTGTTTTGTCAATATTATGAGGTTCCTTCAAAGGAGTGTTCTTTTAGGAGTCTAGCAGTAAAATATCAAAATATATAGCCACCAGGGGGCATTGGAGTGTAGCTAAATGGCTTATTTGTCATCTCATGCCAGATTCAAGATTTTGTCAACCCCATTTTTGTTTCCCTTCAGGTCTTTGGGCCTTTAGTTCTAGTTCTGTTTGGAACTGGTGCTTAAAACTTTCAGACAGGCACACTGTATTCTAAGAGGTTTTTTTTAATGTGTCCTTTCATTAGAGCAGAGCAATGATTTCCACAACATATTTTGATAAAGGATTTATGTAACCAATTTTAATGCCATTACTTATTGGGAAATGGTTATTAATGAGCTAGTGCTGCAGTGCCAAATTCACTTCGGACCCTAAGCGGGGTCTGGACCTTGGGACTCCATGTGGGCTAGATTCAGCCTGGATTTACAGGTGTGGCCACTGTAGTAGTAGTGGTAGGTTCAGGGGCAGGGGTCCAGTCATGACAGTGGGTCTAGGATTTGGGGTCCAGCAGTGGCAGGGGTCCAGGACTAAAGTGAGGGTTTGGGGGTGGCTGCAGCAGTGAACTAAGCTTGGCCGTCATCAATAGGGCTGAAGGGCCCTGAATTTTGCAACATGCCCCCCAAAGTCTGGTAGCCCAAAAATAGCCCAGTGTGCTGGATGAAGAGGCTTCATAGGCCAAATGCAGCCCATGGTGGGGGTCTGCTATAGTCCACTAGACCAGGAGGAAGTGGTGGATGAGTCTTTCTTCAAACAGCCAGTCGAAGTTTCCCAATCACAGGCCCTGGTTCTCATGGGAGACTTCAATCATCCTGACATCTGCTGGGAGGCAATACAGCAGTGCGCAGGGCAACCCAAGAAGTTTTTGGAAAGTGTAGGGGACAACTTCCTGGTGCAAGTGGTGGAGTGGTCAACTAGGGGCTATGCTCTTCTTGACCTGCTGTTCACAAACAGGGAAGAATTGGTGGGGATTGTATTAGTGGATGGCAACTTGGGCAGCAGTGATCGCAAGATGATTGAGTTCAGGATCCTGAGGAAAGGAAGGATGGAGAGCAGCAGAGTAAGGACCTTGGACTTCAGAAAAGCAGACTTTGACTTGCTTGAGGAACTCATGGGCAGGATCCCTTGGGAAGCCAGTCTGTGGGGGAGAGCAGTCCAGGAGAGGTGGCTGTACTTCAGAGGTACTTAACTGAGAGTGCAGGAACAAACCATTCCGATATGCAGGAAGACTAGCAAGTATGGCAGAAGTCCAGCTTGGCTTAGCAGGGAATGCTTTAGTAAACTAAATCACAAAAAGGAAACATAAGAAGTGGAAATTTGGACAAATAACTTGGACAAATATGTTTGGGCATGCAGAGATGAAGTCAGGAAGGCCAAAGTGCAATTGGAGTTGCAGCTAGCAAGGGACGTGAAGGGTAACAAGAAGGGCTTCTACAACTATGTTGGTAGTGAGAGGAAGAGCACAAAGTGTGGGTCCCTTACTGAATGGGGGAAACAACCTAGGGACAGAGGATGCAGAAAAGGCTGAAGTGCTCAGTGCCTTTTTTGCCTCAGTCTTCACAGGCAAGGTCAGCTCCCAAACTATTGCACTGGGCAGCACAGTTTGGGGAGGAGGTGGGCAGCCCTCAGCGGTGAAGGAACAGGTTAGGGACTAGTTAGAAAAGCTGGACATGTACAAGCCCATGGAGCTGGATGGGATGCACCTGAGGGTGCTGAAGGAGTTGGCTGATGGGATTGCAGAGCCATTGGCCATCATCTTGGAAAACTCAGGGCGATCAGAAGAGGCCCCAGATGATTAGAAAAAGGCAAACAGCGTCCATATTTAAGAAAAGGGAAAAAGGAGGATCCAGGGAACTACTGACCAGTCAGCCTCGCCTCAATCCCTGGAAAAATCATGGAGTAGATCCTCAAGGAATCTATTTCTAAACACTTGGAGGAGAAAAAGGTGAACAGTCCACATGGATTCACCAGGGGCAAATCGTGCCTGACCAACCTGATTACGTTCTATGATGTGTGATGACTGGCTGTGTGGATGCGAGGAGACCAGTGGATATGGTATACCTTGATTTTTAGCAAGGCTTTTGATACTGTTTCCCACAACATACTTCCTTAGCTTGCCTGCGAGAATGGGCTGGATGAATGGACTATAAGGTGGATAGAAAACTGGCTGGAGCATAGGGGTCAGAGAGTAGACAACCAGTATCAAGTGGAGTACCCTGGGGGTTAGGCCTGGGGCCAGTTTTGTTCAAAGTTTTCATCAACGACCTGGAAGATGGCATAGAGTGCAGCCTTGGCAAGTTCGCAGATGACACAAAGATGTGGGGAGTAGTAAATTCACTGGAGGGTAGGGCTAGGATTCACAGTAACCTAGCCAAACTGGAGGATTGGGCCAAAAGAAATGTCATGAGGTTCAACAAGGACAAGTGCAAAGTCGTGCACTTAGGATGGAGCAATCCCATGCACAAGTACAGGTTGGGGGTTGACTGGTTTGGCAGCAGCTTTGGAGAAAAGGACCTTGGGGTTACAGTGGACAATAAACTGAATATGAGCCAGCAGTGTGCCCTTGTGAAGAAAGCTAATGGCATACTCGGCTGCATTGATACGCGTGTTGTCAGTAGGTCAAGGGAAGTGACTATTCCTCTCTATTCAGCACTGGTGAGGCCACATCTGGAGTTCTGTGTTCAGTACTGTGCCCCCTGCCCCCCCAGCTCCGTGTCAGGCCACATGCCATCCTCCCCTTCCCCTGAGGTCCCTTCCAACCCTAACTTTTTATGATTCTGTGTTTGACACCCCCGATCTAGAGTAATGCTCCATTAATACCTGAAAATGTGCCATTAATACCTGAATCCTTTCTTTCTAGGAACTTGTATGATTGATGGGATGATTCCATACTCCAGCATATATCTCTTTTAATACATCTGTATTTGTTCAGATTCTAATAAAGTACTGTTTTGATACTTAACTATATACAAGTCATACCCTGCTAAAAAGGAAGAGCCTTTCAGTATAGTGGTATAAGAGAAAGCAGTGTCTTTATGAATAATATGTTCCTATTGCTATTTGTTCTGCCAAACGATTCAGCTGTGCTTCCTACAATTAATTATGATAAGACCATTAGTGATGGTAATGTTGGCTTTCATACTGAGAGTTACCAAAGTGGTAAAAAATTCTATTAGATAGATTCTCCCCTTAGAAGACAGTCTTCCATTAGAGGGGCAGCTGTCTTCTGGACTTTTAAAGATCTAGGAAATCTGCAGAAGGTCTATACTAGGTAGGGATTGCTTCCTGTTAAAATCAGCACATTTAATTCTTGTAAGAAAAGCACATTTTAAGAGACAGTACCATGGCTTATGGGTTCCAAATGTAATTTTGTCTTGCCACAGCAAAGTTCCACTGAGTTTATTTTTTTCTTATTCTTAAGATCTGATGCATCTTTCCTACCCCACTTTGAAAACATCTGTAAAATAAGGACTTCAGCAGACAGCATATCCCATTAGCAATAACACATTCTGTATTAGTATTTTCCTGGCTATCACGGGCCTTTTTTGTCAAATATATGTATGTTCTGCTATCACATCACTATGTCTGCTGCTCTTTTTCTATACTTTTATGATTGATAAATATATGTAAATACTCTGCTTTCTGAACTTAGAGTTTTGAGTACACAGTGGATATTGCAAAAACAAATGACCACTATGGGGGAAGAATTTGGGGTCCTGTCTTCAGGGTGGTATGCCTCCCTCCCCAGCAGTGAATAAGTGCTAGTAGCTGGGAAGCAAGGGACAGATGTAGTGAAGAAACTATAAAGTGCATGGACACATGCACCTACATAGCCAATATTGATGATAGTACTTCTAATAAAGTACTAGGGATAGTTTTTGTACATATTTGAAGAGGCAGCTTGTTTGCTTCTGGGTTTGTTTGTTTTTTTAAATGTTTTGAACTATTTCCAACCATCAATAGATTCTTTCTTTTCCCCCTAGAAACAGGAGTTTTGGTCTGGGGTTTGGGTCTTGTTGTTTTTTTTTGTTTTTTTTTTTCTGTCTTACCTTTCTGAGTCTTGTGCGGGCCGGGAGCGATCCGGGGCCCTTTTGTGCATGCGAGCTGTGGCCAGCAGCCCGGGCACGCGGGGTCGGAGAAAACAGGCAATGCGCTAGAATTAGTCACGGATGCGTAGTGGTTGATTTAAAGATTTGTTTACTTACACCGAAGATGGTCGTGGTGTAGGCTGGACAGTTTTCCAGGCACAGCTCTGATTAAATCCTCGTTTGAGGACTACGACAAGCTTGGGTCTCTCCCACGGAGTGGTTGAGGCTCCGTGGATCCTTTTGCGCGCAGGGAAAGGGATACATCGAGGATTGCGAATGGCGACGGGGAGAGGCTAGAGGCTGATCAGACCTCTGTTGCCTGCTTGAAATGCGCTGGGTCCAGTAGGCTCCGCAGTGCTTAGAGATCTTCACACAGTGTGAAGATCCCTCCTCCTGGTGTTCGTGGAGTCCTCCAACTTGGGCGGAAACCACTCAAGCTTTTTATACGGCTAGCAAGCCAATCACTAGCCGCCACGTGTGCATAATTTAGAACTAGCCAATAATGTGGCTCGAATTCTAATACAAATGGCGGGAATTCTTTGCAACGAGCATTTCTCAGATGCAGAAAGAAATGTACACTGCAAAGAAAGCTACAAATTTGTCAGGAAAATAATTTAGCAGTGCCAAAGCACACACAAAACAAAAATCACAACTTTGGGTTGTGACATCCCCCCTTGCTGAAGGCACAGCTAAATTATGCTGTACACTTGTCATTCAAGTGATCTAGAGCTTTGTCATGAGTCGTCAAATGGATAAACAAACAAACAAACAAACATAAAATTTGCTGTCCTGGGATTGAGTTACATAATAATCAACATAAACACATAATCAGATTCACAACAAAACTGTACGATCAGGGTTTCAGTGGGTGTTATGGCGAAGTCTTACGTCAGGCCCTCACTTCTTCCGATGATGTTATCCTTCTCAGGGCTTCTCTTCACCATGCACTCTGAATTCCGGATCTGTAAACAAAAAACTCTAAAAAAAAAAAATAGGTTAACACATCTCAACATGTTTACAAAGTTTCCATGGAACTTTACTATAGTACAAGTGTTCACCACCCTAAACTACCCTCTCTTGTACACTCAACTAGATGAAATTGTTGAGGAGCCATCGTCTAGCTCTTCTAGATAACGGAAACCTAACTCATAGGCCAATTGCCATTGACCTGCGTCCCCTAAAATCCGAAGTTGCCGCTTATTGAGTCCAGAACGCTGTAGGAGAAATCCAAACATGTATCGCTCTTCTGGTGTTCTCTATGGCAATGATGGAAGATCGGATTCATGATGTCTTGTGCCTTGAATCTCGGTTGGGTGTCGACGGTCCCGATCAATAGATAATCTTGGCTCCATCAGGATACGCAGTCGTGACAATTGACGAAGGAGAGGCCAGTTAGTCATGCTTAAACTTCATGGACATGAGTTCCAGCCATGAGACTATAGCCTCGTCAGACTCCATTTCAGATTCTTTGTATAGCTGTTGTAATTTCATCCAAGCACGAATACGACTCGTGACGACATCTCGCTTATCAGTTACTTGGTCTATCGCGGCTGTAGGATAAGCTGCTTTTTCGGGAGTTGATGTTGTTATAGGCTGAACTGCTGCTGCGGGAGTCACTGCTGCTGTTACTGCTTCAGGCAGGAGGGGCGGATGCACTCCTCCACTTGACTCTCTCTTTCGTCGGCAGGAAGGCGTGGTCGGCAGAGGCGTCGCCGCGTCGCTAGGGGGGGTTGCCGGAGATGACGCTGCGTCAATGGGCGGAGTTGCTGACCGAACTCTCGCGGGTTCCTCCGAAGCTCCACCCTTCTTTTCCGGTTCTTCCACGCGGTCTCCCTCTTGCTCGGCGCCATCTTGGGCTGGCGTTTCAGGATCCCTTTTCTCAGCCGCTTCTTTGACCGCCTGAACAGCCATACGCAGCTGGGCCTTTAAACTTAAATTCTTATTCATTAAATCAGCAATTGTATGGAAAGTTGCACTTAATTCTCCCCCCTTGTCATACCGCGGGGCCACCCTCTCATCTGCGGCGCTTTCCTCCATCTCCAGATCTTCGCGGAGCTTGGATGGAAGCTCGCGACCCCTTAATCTAGACACCATGAGGGGAGGGAACCGGCCGATCGGCACCAGCTCTTCACTCTCCCAAGCATATCGTAGGCATCGAGCACACTCCCGGGTGAGGGTAGGGTTTGCTGCGCCCGCCGGATTGACTCTGGCGAGGGACACAGTATCGAGGGGCCTGAACAGGACCCGCTCGTTGCTCATTATACACCCGAACGCCGCAGGGAGCAAATACACTTCTCTCTCTCGGGGCTCCGTCTTCAGAAGCTCCCTCTTCTCCCTTCAGCAAAAGGCGTCCGCTGATAAATCTCTCACCCGTTCCGCCCGCCTGGTGGTAAGCGATATGCGCCTCCAGTTCCTCAAAACTTTTCACTTGGCGTTTTTCACCGCGCCAAGGGCAGTTCTCAACCAATTCTAGCTCTAGCATGTTCTCTCCTGATCCCATCCTCGTTGCCATGTGTGGGCCGGGAGCGATCCGGGGCCCTTTTGTGCGCACGAGCTGTGGCCAGCAGCCCAGGCACGCGGGGTTGGGGAAAACAGGCGACACGCTAGAATTAGTCACGGACGCGTAGTGGTTGATTTAAAGATTGTTTACTTACACCGAAGATGGTCGCGGTGTAGGCTGGACAGTTTTCCAGGCACAGCTCCGATTAAATCCTCGTTTGAGGACTACGACAAGCTTGGGTCTCTCCCACAGAGTGGTTGAGGCTCCGTGGATCCTTTTGCGCGCAGGGAAAGGGATATGTCGAGGATTGCGAACAGTGACGGGGAGAGGCTAGAGGCTGTTGCCTGCTTGAAATGCGCTGGGTCCGGTAGGCTCCGCAGCGCTTGGAGATCTTCACACAGTGTGAAGATCCCTCCTCCTGGTGTTCGTGGACTCCTTCAACTTGGGCGGAAACCACTCAAGCTTTTTATACGGCTAGCAAGCCAATCACTAGCCGCCACGTGTGCATAATTTAGAACTAGCCAATAATGTGGCTCGAATTCTAATACAAATGGCGGGAATTCTTTGCAACGAGCATTTCTCAGATGCAAAAAGAAATGCACACTGCAAAGAAAGCTACAAATTTGTTGGGAAAATAATTTAGCAGTGCCAAAGCACACACAAAACAAAAATCACAACTTTGGGTTGTGACAAGTCTGATCATTATTTTTTGAGACCAGACTAATAGTTGCCCTTGAAAGAGTTCATGGGTATGGGCTCAAAAAAATCACACAACTATATAATAGATAGTCATATCTAGATAGATTACTTAAAGATTTCAGTTACTTACTTACTTACTTGAGGAAGGAAAGTCTTTTTGCAGCATGGAAGAAAGGGAAACTGCCAACTTTGTGATGCAGTTTTTGGGGGTTTGTTCACATCTGCTGTTGGGATGCTTTAAGGAGGGCACCTGTTCTTTGCTCAGTCTGGGCATTCCAATGCTGTTCATTTATGCTGTTCATACTTCTGTGGTATACTTCTGATGAGCAGCTACTGAGAAAATTGCAAACAGCAACATGAGTGTGTGAACTTAAAGTGTTTGCATTCTTCAGACCCTTCAAGGCCCTCCTACCTGAGATAATTTTTCCCAAGGAACCCATGATATTACCTATCAAGAACTTAATGATTGATGCCTCTGTGTGTTTGTTCCATCGCGTTGTGAAATGTAGTTGAAAGAGAAGGACAGCAAGTTCCTCTCATCCCTACCTGATTATTAAGAATGGTGAAATCTTAGGAGCCCACCACCTGGGAAAAATGGAGGAGTTTGCTTAGATCAAGATTCAAACTCAAAAAATATTGTTCCTTTTTATATAACTGCTGTTTGTTTACTGTGAGAGAGACTAAAGGGTCCCGTATCAAGACAGATGTAGATGGAACACTGAAAAGCAAAGCAATACTTTTACTCATTTATTTAATATGTTTTTGTCATTTTAACAGTGTCATTTTATTACTGTCTACATACTTTTAAGGAGACAGACAAATATGTAAATACATTGATTGTTCAGAATGGTTACAATTTTCAGACTTATCACAGAATTTAAATAATTCAGTCTTTATTCAAAATATGCAGTATGGACAGTTGCTTCCCAGTAAATCTGCATTATTTTAAATGGAAATATTTTAGTTCTGTTAGAAAAAGTTTGATCTATACAGGTGCAGATAATGTCATGATTGTTTTGCAGCTGTAAATGTCACACTTCTTTCTTACCTGTTTCCGAGGGTCATTGAGAAGATTGCATACTAAGTGCTTGTAGAATACTTAGTCAGCATCGAAATACCTCACAATTAAATAGTACTTTCAATTGTTCTTAAGCATTTATGAAGACAAATCATATTTTCATTTCAGGGACTTCCAGTGCCTTTTTTCTTTCCACCCATGTTAGATTCTTATCTAACGTGACTTCTTATCTAGACTTCTTAGTCAAGCAGTGGTGTCATAGGTGTGTCCCATTTAAAAAATGAAAAAGGTTACAGTCCTAGGAATGGATAGGCACGTGTCTTTTAGATGCAATCAGGGACTTATCAACAGGATTCTCAGGAGCTAGCTGGAAAAACCTCCCACTTATTGAGTCTCTGTGATTCTTTGTCTAACGCTTCCTCTCTTTCCTTACTTAACTTTCTGTGCTTTTCTCACTGGCTGTGTATCATTTCTCTTTCATCAAATCTTGAATGTGAAAAGGTATTTATAGTACCTGACTTAGCAGGCTTCATGCTGGTTAGGGAGCAAGAATTACTTCAATTTTTTGTTTCCTTTCTTTTTTTGGTTGTATTTATACTTGATGTGTTCTTTTAAAAAATACACGTGGGAGAAATATAAGCAGGGTCAGTAACAGTAAGATCATAGTGTTTAGAAGCATAATTATGTCTTAAAAAGAGGTAATACCTGTCATTTTAGCTTTCCTATTAATCTTCCTCCTGTTCACCTTTTGACACTTACCTTTCCTTTTCTTTTCCAGTGTTCAACGATTAGATTTAGATTATCTTTGTTAGTTGGAAAGCTCACATTGCCAGAGAAAGCAGGCTCTCGGGTGGATGGTATTTCTATGCTACAAACAAGTGTGTTAGCTATCCTGTAAATCTCTTTGTGGGTGGAGGCTCTTGCCATTTGATTAAAACCAGTCTTTTTCCAATCCACCAGGCTTTTGAAATTCTCCTCTTTCTATCTTGCCTCCCTCCCCACACTTTCTACTGAAGTCCCTCTCTCTAGCTTGAAAGGATTTACGCCTGCTTACACTCTGTGGCCTTCAGTATCTATGTTGATGACCCCTCCCCATCCCCCTGCCTCACACCACAAAGATATTAAGACTATACAGTTTCAGTTTACTTTTTGGCTTGATCTTGTAGTACATATATTTGATAGCTGCCTGAATGCATTTCTAACATTCTCAGTTCTTGAGTTTATCTCCCTTCAGATTTAATTATGTTCTGCAACTCTGCTGACTTAGGATGCAAATGTATTTATTTGTATTATGTTGTTGTTGTTCTTTTGCAAATGTTGCCCCATTTAATTTCCTTCCACTTCTCTTTGTGTGAACAACAGCTGCTTCCTGTCACCTATTCACTCTGTATTTGGTAAATCACTACTTCTCAGCCTTTCTGGGTTGAAGCTTCTTTCTTGGAATAGTGATGCCTGCCTTCCTAGTCTGTCCTAACCTGATTTCTTTTTCCTTCAACTCATTGTATCACGCAGGGCTGTTCTATGCAGTTCAAATGGTTTATCTCTGTATCCTACCCCTTGATTCTGCCTTTTTGGTTACTTACTATTAATTTCCTGCTTTTATTTTCTGTTCTGCGTTCCTATCTCTTCTCTTCCCTTACGCCTACTGCTGCTCAAAGTCCTCCCCCCCACTTCAGCATTTTTTCCTTCATCTCCCATCACTGCCACTTATGAAGCTACATGATCTGTAATTTCCCTAACACAGGTGGGCAAAATACGGCCCAGGGGTTGGATTTGACCTGCCAATTGATTGTATTTGGCCTGTGGTTGCTCCCATGGCACTCCATATAGGGCTGTGCCCTGCCCACTCCACTTGGGGCAGCCTGTGCTGCATGCCTGCTGGAGGCCTCAGCCCTGAGCAGTACACACAGCTTCCTGGTAGCTGCCTGGGTACTGTTCAGTTACCCCTGTCTTCAGCAGCTCCTTATCCTCCTCCTGCTCCAGCTGTGCTGCTTCAGGCAGTTGGTAGCATGGGTAGTGGTGGTGACTGTAGGACACATGCTGGGCACCACATACTCAGCCAGTTAGGGGAGGGAGCTGCAGCCAGGTGGCTCCCGCACCAGCCTGAGGAGCTCCAGCTCCCAATTACCTCCAGCTTCCAATCACCCAGAGTGGCATAGCAGGGGCAGGAGGAAGAGGAACCTGGAGGTGAGGGGAACCAAGCAGTACTCAGGTTGTTGTAGCAGCAGCAGCAGTCCCACTGGGAAGCTTTGTGTGTGTAGCCTGGGTAGTCCCTCTCCGAGGGAATTATTGGCAGGGCAGTGTGCTGCAGAGGGACACAACAGTCCAGCAGCCACCTCCATCCCCTGTAGAGTCAGGCCCAGTCAATCAATTACTTAACTATATGCAAATTTATTATTACAACAAAACCATTAAAGGGTAAGGACGTAAATTGTGTGTGTGTGTATACGGTAAATTATCCTCTTGGAATACTGACATGGAATTAAATTAATTTTCCTAAGCCAGAAATGTATTCATTGAATAACTGGTTTAAACAGGGTAATTTTTGGCAAATACTGAGCCAGTGCCAGTATTGTGGACTCAGAATTTGTTAATCTGTACAGATCTATTGTCTCCAAAAAATGTCACTTGAGAAGGACAAGGAAGTTAATAGAGATAGCATTTATCTTAAGCATCATCAGCCTTGTGACAGTCTCTTCCTTTTGAAAGTGCTTAAATACAGAACACTATATTGCTATGCCTGAGATGAACAACAGTTTCCTGCCATTTTAGCCTATGTTGGTGAAGTGGAACATAACATTGCATTTCAGCATTGTTCTTTGTTGTATCTCCTTTTTTTCTTCTTTTTTTTCCTTTATGGTATTTATTGGAGTTATGCAGGTTTCATAGGCCATGATAGACAGCCTGCTATAAAAACTAGGCTTGATGCATATGAAGTACAGTTTAAATTGACCTGAGGAATATTTCCTCGCTTCTGGGTACATGTGAACCTACAGTTTGCAGACTTTGGATGAAGTATTGCAGTGTTAAGAGCTGTGCCTTTCTTGGCCTTAGTAGATCAGAGCAGGCACAAAGGACTTTATGGCTGCAGATTAGGGGCTTGAGTCTGGCCTGAGGCCTTGCAGCCAGTATTGCCAGGATTAATTAACGAGTGTACTGTTCATTTTACAAAATCTGGAGTGCAACATGCCCATTTCTGTGCATGGAGTTCCCAATATGCAAGATACAAGAGTGATATACTTTAACTCCAATTCTTCAGTTATGGAGGGAGGGAGATATGGAGTGTTAATCTATACAAGGATTCACTCACTGGAGATTCTCTTACTATCATTTCAGGCTGCTTTTCCATGATGAGGATTTGCATCATGGAAAAGAGGTAAATACCATCTTCTGTAGATTGGGAGATATGTAGGGACCCATGAGAAATGCATAGTTTTTGGGCAAAGGCATTGTGTTCTTATAGCTATTTTAAAGCTCCCTTTCCTGGCAGATAAGCTCCTTACAACTGAGGGGGGAAAAAAGTTCTGTGTTTGTTTTGCTTTAGAGGAGGATTTTCTACCCCCTACCTATAGTGTCATAGTTGGTAGGGTCGGAAGGGACCTGAGGAGATCATCTAGTCTGACCCCCTGCCGTGGCTGGGGTACTGGGGTCAAACGACCCCGGCCAGATGTTCGTCCAGCTTTTTAAACACCCCCAGGGTAGGAGCCAGCACCACTTCTTTTGGAAGTTGGTTCCAGGTCCTAGCCGCCCTGACAGTGAAATAACGCCTTCTAATGTCTAGCCTGAAACTACCCTCTGCTAGCTTGTGTCTGTTGTTTCTTATAACTCCCGGGATTGCTTGGGGGAACAGGGACTCTCCCAATGCCTGCTGGTCCCCCTGGACTAGTTTGTACTGTCACTAGATCCCCTCTTGGCCTTCTCTTTTGGAGGCTGAACAGGTTTGGGTCCCTCAGCCTCTGCTTGTAGGGCCTGCCCTGCTGCCCCCTCATCATGTGGGTGGCCCTCCTTTGGACCCTCTCCATATTGGCCACATCCCTCCTGAAGTGCAGCGCCCAGAACTGGACGCAGTACCCCAGCTGTGGCCTGACCAGTGTCGCATAGAGGGTGAGGATCACCTCCTTGGACCTGCTTGAGATGCATCTGTGGATGCACAACAAGGTATGGTTGGCCTTCCTGACCGCGTCCCCACTTTGTCAGCCCATGTTCATTGTGGCATCAATGATGACTCCAAGATCCTTTTCTGTCTCAACACTGGCGAGAAGGGAGTTCCCCAGCCTGTAGGTGTGCTGCTGGTTCTTCCTCCCCAGATGCAGTACCCTGCACTTGTCAGTGTTGAACCCCATCCTTTTCTCTTCGGCCCACCCCTGTCACCTGTCTAGATCTGCTTGCAGCCTGTTCCTTCCTACTAGCATACCCACTTTACCCCACATCTTAGTGTCATCTGTGAATTTGAACAGGGTGCTTTCTACCCCCTCGCCTAGGTCAGTGATGAAGATGTTGAATAGTGTGGGCCTGAGGACCGAGCCCTGGGGAACCCCACTGCCCACATCCCTCCAGGTCGAATAAGACCCATCCAGCACCACCCTCTGGGTGTGGCCCTCCAGCCAGTTAGTGACCCATCTGACCGTGTAGGCATGATGAGGACCTGTCTTCATGGTAGCTGTGGGTAACACAACTGTAGCTGTTTGGTCATGATATATTGCTTCTGCTTCTTAGAGGGAGGTTAAAAATCTGTTGACTTCTGAAAGGAGCTGAAATACTGTTTGGATCCAAGACTAGCTATTGTGATGCTTGTGGTTAACTTTAGTCCCAAGGCAGTGCATACACAGCGTTGATGCGTTTTAACACCTGCACGTGTAGATGCCGGCCTATTCTCGCTTACTGCGCAGTAACTTTAAGCCAGTGTAAATGCACGTGTAGACACACACAGTGAAACTTTACTTGGAGTTGCATACAAATAGGGAAAAACAGCCCCTGAGTCGCCCAGGTACTCTGCAGCCAGCATCTCCTTTCTGGTCTAGTGGATGGAAAGCTTTGCCAAGATCAGGAAAATATTGACCAGAATATTCTGGGGGTTTGTGGAACTACAGATGTGATGCTCTGGGTTCAGGGAGAAACCAAAACCATCAGCATGGGAAACATTCTCCTACTGGCCATTTGGAGTAATTGCAGTCACTTGCAAACAGGAACAGGAAGAGAAATTGGAACAAGATTCCTGGTTCAGGTTGTAGGAAGCTTGAAGGCAAACACGTATGCAGGAAGTCATCATAGTGGCACAGGTTGTAAGTGCTCAGGAGTCAGGACTGTCCTGAGGTCCATTGTACTTGCTGTGGGGAGGAGGGGCTACCTGCCCCCTCCACATGATCTGGCAGTCTGGCCTGTAAAGCTCCTGGGAAGGACTGGACTCTGGAATCTTCTTTGTGTTCTGGAATTTTCTAGCTCTCTGGAACAGAACTGAAGTTGACTGGTTAAATTAAATACAAAAGATACTTTGAGATTATGGAGAGTTGGGGAAAGCCAAAATAATTTGTTTGGATTTTTTTTTAGCAGATATATACATGGAGAGGCTGTTAAAACTCAGTGCGAGTTCTGTTCTGAGGGTATGACTTGAAGATAGAGCGGAGAAACACTTTTTCAGTTCTTGTGATAGGTGTCCAGCTGCTGTCAAAGATATATTGTAGTCAAAGAGCAAGGAAAGCTCTTATAGCCTTATATACTTATATAAGGTGTCCAGCCTTATAAAAAGATATATATTGTAGTCAAAGGGCAAACTGGTTTGAATCTCTTGCCCCCTCTCCCCCCCTTTCTCCTACTTAAACTTCACCATCTTTATAAGGTACAGAGTCTTTCAATGAAGATGCGAGGGATAGTGAAAGCAAAGCTAGTTTTATTTCTATATAGTCTAATAATAATTTTGCTACTTCCAAAGGAGGTGGTGCTCTCCCCTACCTTGGGAGTCTTTAAGAGAAGGCTGGATAGGCAACCTGGGGAAGGGGGGGTCATCTGACCCCGGCACTCTTTCCTGCCTAGGCAGGGGATTAGACTTAATGATCTGTTGAGGTCCCTTCTGATGCTAGCATCTATGAATTTAGTACTGAAGCTCATGAATGGATTCATAAACTTCAGTACCAAGAATTCCTACTCATGGAAAGTCTTCAAATATTCATCATTGCTATTCAGAGACTTTTTTTTGGATCAAAGGTCTGGCAACTAGAAAAATGAATTCTATCATATGTTCGCTGGAGATATTTATGATGGTAATACACCATTCCATATAGTTGAAAATCCTTATAGGCTGTAAATTTTTCAAAAATTGCATTCTATTTACAAAGTCCTGAGTAGGAAATGGTTTGTAGAAAGTCTTTCGAAACAGAAGATGTAAAAAAGTGTTTTGATGTTCTTAGTGCAAAAGCTCCTCCTGTGTCCCTAGTGTCTGATGCACAGAACAGCATTCAAAATGATGGCGCCATTAATTTCATGGTAACACCTTCAGAACCAAAGTTTTACCAATACCAGGACACAACCAAGCATCATCACACAACCTGATAGATTTCTGATAAATTTAAAAATATCGTCAATTAATTTGGTCCACAAAAGGTTACTTTGGTTGCAGGTGACAATGTTGCTAATATGAAAGCTGCTTGTGCTTTATTGATAAAGGAGTATCTATACCTTCTGTGTTATAGGTGTGCTACTCATGTGATTCAGCTCTTCATTTATGATGTTGAATATTTGACAACCTGTGCATCACATGTATCAAAACTGAAAAGCATTGTCATGTTTTTTAAAGAAAGGTACCAGTAGCCATATTTCAGTGTCTCTTAGATCTCATTAAAAGTGTTCAAATATGCAAGAAAGTCCTTCAGTCAGTTGTCAATGAAGGAGTGGCTGGGTGTTGTCTCCATATAAGCTATGCTGACATTCTTGATGATAACATCTTTTGACCAAGAAACTCAAAATTTATTTTAATGCTTGATCCTGTTGCTCAGTTCATTCAGAATATGGAAAAGGATGCTACAAATGAATGCTAAGAATGAATCTCTGATCATTAGGAAACCTTAGTTACAAGAATACTGAACAAAGTCCACTTACAAAAGCCAAAGAGAAAAAAAAAAAAGACAATGTAATAGCATGAGAGAAAAAAAGTGATCCCTCCTGCACATAATGCTGCCTGTCTCCTTGATGTATATTTCTAGGGCCATGACCTTTCAGATGATGAATATGATTCAGCTTGCAGCCTTATAGTAGCTGAAGCAAATTGTAAAAGATTTAAAAGAAACAAGAAGTTTTGTTGGAGGCAGCAAATTCTAAAGCAAGCAGCAGCTCATTTAGTCATAGAACAATGTGAAGTGCAACCCCTACAGTAGTTGCTACAAAACAGCTTGCTCCTTTATCACACTTAAAAGGGTTTTGTCCTCCTTACAGTCTAGCTGCAGTGGTAGAAATACTTTTAACACTTTCATGCAATACTGTGTATACAGAACAAAACTGGTAAGTTTGGGGAATCATGCAGAATTGAACTGATGACTCCCATTGCTGGGGAGCTGGTGACTGTATATTACTATTTAAGAACTTCTTTACTTTTCATTCCATCCAGGAAGAACACACACCAACTGCTGAAACTTCCTTAGCCTGACAAAGGGTTTTTGAACCCGAAAGCTTGCTTAATAATTATTTTACAACTATTTGGGTTGGTCTAATAAAAGATATCAGATTCACCCAAGGAACCTTGTCTGCTTATGTCCTTAGACCAACACAGCTATAACCTACACCCCTATATTACTATTTAACATTAGAAAAGAAAACAGAAGATGAAGAGTTAACTCTATTCAGATGAAGAGGATTAATCTACTGATGATGATGCAATGTAAAACACTTAAATAATTGGCCTTCTGCCTTCTTAGTACACCTGCATTTGAAAACTGACAGAATTTTCAGTGTGCATGTTTATTTTTGTTTATAGTCTTTTTAAATTTTAATTCTGTAACTGTTTGGGCTGATCCTGGGTTCTTAGAACAAAAACCAAGGAGAAAAGCATGAACTCTTTAGTCTTGAATATTGTTCACATTTATACTTGGGTAATGTTGTTAGTTATAAGAATTAATTAAATTTTTTTAGAATTGTATTTCACAATAACAGTTAACTTTTCTGTAATTAACAAGTATCAAACCCATTGAAGGTAAAGTCTGTCTTTTATTGTTCTAATGAATTATGCTTAAAATACTTGAGGGTTATCTGACCATATTTATCTGGTCAGGTGAGCAAATATTTTTTGACCAGTTAAATACCCAACCCTATTTTCATGGATTTGGTCCTAGCTACCTGTGTGTTCACCTATTCTTTTATGACCCTGCATCTGCTAATATTCCACTCAGAAAATGGACTAACAGAAACTTGGGAGGTGGATTAAGGAATTTACAAAATAGGTTTGACACTTGTTAGGATAAGAGATAGTAGTAATCACCTAGAAATAACGGTTTCATCTGTAAACCCAAACTTTTTTTCTTAAAAAAAGAAAAAAAACCAGTATAAGCAGTAATTTGCTCCTGCCAAATGAACTAAATTGTTCTGACTTCTGGTTGAACAAAATGTTTCTTGTTGAACAATATGACACACAGAAAATCTGTGGGTTTGGTTAAACCTGAAGAGAATTTTTCCACCCAGTTTTTTCACTCAGCTCTACTGTTAATGCCAAAACTAATAATGGATAATGAAGTACAAGTTAATGGATCATACCAGTATGCTTATTCACAGAAGCCACATGTGAGAGAGAAGCAGAGAGAGAGAGGGTTTACCATCACAATTTAGTCTGTCCATTTGCTGTCAGAAATAAAGGTTCCGTTCATATAGTCATAACTGTGCCATCTTAAACATGCTTTTTCTGCTGCTTTCATTGGAACTGCCAACAGTAGTTGCTACAGATAAACCATGATGAAGTGACCAACAGAATTAAACCTTTTGCATTTCATACCTATTAAAAGTTGGCTGGATTTGTATTGCTAGAAAGTTGTCCTTTGTCACAGTCTTAACTAAAGTTCAACTCCTGAGACCTGTTTAACCATCATGTAATGGGAGCTATAATGATGGAGAATAGCTCTCCCCTATTCCTTTTCTAGAAGTAGTTTTCAGAAGGGTCTTTCTCTGCAGACAGAGTGCGGTTAATATGATGGGATTTTCCTCCCTTTCATCTTTCAAAAGACTCAATAAAAAAGTAATTGGGAGGAATGAGTGGCCTCTTACAAACCTGGCAAATAAACACACAGAAGCAGCACAGGAGTTGACCAATGCCCCCCTGAATACAAAACAGGAATTGCAGTGGTTTTAGTTGTAAACCCCCCCCCCCCAAAAAACACACATAACCCAAAAGATTGTTATCTCCTTATGAACCTTAATATGATTATTCTTTTCCCCCTCCGAGCACCTTTAAATCTAATCCATCAATCTGCTCTGAGATAATACCCTATTTTTTGTGGAGAAGCATATTTTAAAATGCTTTCAGTTTTTAAAGGCTAAAAGCTTTTGGCCCTTCCTGTTACCATAGTACACCATTAAGACCTACCCTTTGCCTACTGCTTCATCTACCATATCTCTGAGAAATAAACTGGATAAATTAGCCCTATTAAGGTATTGAACCCTGGTTGTTCCTTAAGGTTTTAAACCATGAGGGTTGTACTTAAACAACAGTTATTAAATATAAATTCATAAAACCATACCCTGGCAAAAAAGTCATTGTTCATACTCTCTCTATTCTGATACTCTGCAAAACTTGTTTAAGCAGGTATAATTTGTTATGGGAAAATAAGCACTAACTCCAGTTCCTTGTGCTGGCATCCTATGCTGAACTTTTCCCTCTTTCTCTGATCCTTTTAATAGGGCTGCCTGTTAGACACAGCCTTTAGTAATCTCCCCTTCTTTTCTGACAGTATATTAATAATGTCTATCACTTATCATCAGAAGATAACAAGGCAGGTTACAAAGGAAGTCAGTATCATTATCTCTATTTAGGACTTGGATTTCTCATATCTCCCTGTGGTTGGTTTGCTATCACATCAGTTGATCATCCCATCCCACCTTGACCCCCTTTTAGATTTTGGTTATATCATGCTATTAAAAAACCCTCAAAACACCACAGGTGCAACCATGAGTTCAGTTTTAGTTGTTGAAATTTCCTGTTGTAAATGCGACCAAAGGGGTGTGCCCTAGTATCTCCACAGAAGGAAAGTATTTACTTTCCGTGTGGCTCCTGTCATATCCATTGCATTTCACTTTCATCTTCCACATCATGCCTATCATATCCCAAACAAGCACTGGTCTTCACCCATGCTTTGGCACATTGTCTTAGCGGTAGGTGTCCCAGCTCATTCTTTGCCTCATAAGTGGGCTGAAAGAGACCGGGCTTATATAACTGTTAGAATTCTCTTTTACAGTAATTCCGCTCTCTCATATGTGAGTTATACTGATTGGCATTGATTTGTCAGTACCTCGCTCCATTTGAAAACCGACTTTTATATACCAATTGTGTAGTGTAGTATATGCTAATTGGCTTTCTTTCTGGCTCTCACAGCTGCACTACTGTCTGAGAGCTGGGAATACATTGAAAAAAAGTTGATTGCTTGTGTATGCTTAGGGTTTTTTTATTTTAAATGTGGAAAGGTTTAGGGCAGAATAGTCTGTGCAGCATTCTTTTAAATTACAAATTTCTCTAAATTGGTACAGTGATATTGCAGCTGGGCTTAACAAATACATGCCTTCAGGTTTTCAATTGTGTTGGTTTTAACGAACCCAAAAGTTAACATTTAATCTTATAATTGTGGAGGGTAAGTGTGGAACGTTCTCCTATTCAGGTCACTATCTAATTAGGAAGTAGAGTGTTTGGGACTCTGAACTGATTATAAGCTTCCAACTGAACTAAACAGCTCCAAACCTTTTAACTCACTGATTTCCAATTCAGGTTTTTATCCCCCAAGGGTATTTAACTCCACCCGCTGGAAGATTTCTAAGCTGCTATTCAGGAAATTATAGAAATAAAACCCAGAGAAATCCAGAGGGATGAAGAAGTGTAGAATTGCAATGGTCTGTGATGGTTTAAAAAGTTTGACATGCTGCAAGTCCCAGTTGCCTTTTGGAACCCTTTGTTACAGACTTCTGTCCTCTGGGGCCACCTTCTGGGCAGTGGTAGCAGCTTGACAATATTTTTCTGTATTGACTGAAGTCTTCAGAAGAGGTACAGATCTAAAAGTGAATGTCAGGACAGGGGAGACAGCATGCTAATAAAATGAAGCACAGCTGTATCCCTCCAAAACATGTCGTCATAAGGGATAAATTAAAGAATGCCAGCTGTCTGTGACAGAGTGATATATCATTTCATAAGGGTATGAAAGCATATGATTGTTTGAAATATGTCAAACTCACTGGGTAGATACCCAAATAATTACTAACTATCATCACCACCAGAAAGCCAACTTTTAGCTTGCAGCAGCAACAATATTTGGATGTGTAAAGCATCTGGCTTACATGAGAGACTGAATGTATAGATAAACTGTTTTGAAATGAAAACTTCATCATTTTACAAGAAGCACAATGCAACACCTTGAGACCTGAAAGCTGACACCCATGCTCCAGCCACTTGTTTCAAGTCACATTTGCATGCACACAGAGCGGTCTCAACACAAGAGAAATTCCTCTCCCAGGAGAGCCTTTCATCACCCATCCTTCTGTGAAATATGAAACATCATAATGAGTAAGAAGCATAATTCAACATCCTGCTTGTCCTCAGACAACTCTGAGGTAAATAGACTACTCCAACTCTTATCTGATCCCATTTTGCATAAAATGAACTTTTCCAACCAGGAGATCTTGCACTACCTTTCAGCTCTCCTGTGGTCCCCATTTACAAGAAGGTGAGAAAGGAAGACCCGAGTAACTATAGGCCAGTTAGTCTTACCTCGCTCCTTGGGAAAATCTTTGAGAAAATTATCAAGGAACACACCTGAAGGGCCCAGCAGGGGAGGTAATGCTCAGGGGCAACCAACATGGGTTCACTGAGGGCAGATCCTGCCTGACTAACCTGGTATTCTTTTATGATCAGGTCACAAAGTCTCTGGATGAGGGCGTTGAGGTGGATGTCATCTTCTTGGACTTCAAGAAGGCCTTTGCCACTGTTTCCCATCACATTCTCTCAAAAAAACTAGGTGACTGTGGCATTGAGGCCTACACAGTCACATGGGTGGCGAATTAGCTAGATGGTCGCACCCAGAGAGTGGTGGTGGAGGGGTCATTTTTGACCTGGAGGGATGTGGGCAGTGGAGTCCTCCAGGACTCTGTCCTGGGGCCTGTACTGTTCAACATCTTTATCAGTGATCTGGATGTGGAAGTAGAAAGCACGCTGTCCAAATTTGCTGATGACACCAAGATGTGGGGTGAGGTGGGCATGCTGGAAGGGAGGGACAGAATCCAGTTAGATCTAGACAAGTTACAGAAGTGAGCGGATGAGAATAGGATGGAATTCAACACAGAGAAGTGCAAGGTGCTGCATCTAGGGAAAACGGACAAGCAACACACCTATAAGCTGGGAAGCACTCTTCTTGTCAAAACAGTGGCAGAAAGGGATCTTGAAGTCATTGTTGACTCCGGGATGAACATGAGCCACCAATGCGAGGAAGTGGTCAGTAAGGCTAGCCACAACTTATTGTGCATTTACAGATGCATCACAAGCAGGTCCAGGGAGGTGATCCTTTCCCTCTATGCGGCGTTGGTCAGACCGCAGTTGGAGTACTGCATCCAGTTCTGGGCGCTGCACTTCAAGAGGGATGTGGCTAGCATTGAGAGGGCCCAGAGGAGGGCCACTCACATGGTCAAAGAGCAGTGGGTCAGGCTCTATGAAGAGAGTCTGAAGGGTCTGAATCTATTCAGCCTCCACAAGAGAAGATTGAGAGGGGATTTGATGGCCATTTACAAACTCAACAGGGGGGACCAGTGAGAATTGGGGGAGGCTCTGTTCCCCCGGGCACCACCGGGGGTTACTAGGAATAACAGCCACAAATTGTTAGAGAGAAGATTCAGACTGGACATCAGGAGACATTACTTTACAGTTAGGGCTGCCAGGCTCTGGAATCGACTCCCAAGGGAGGTGGTGCTCTCTCCAACCTTGGGGGTCTTCAAGAGGAGGCTGGACAGATATTTGGCTGGGGTGTTATGACCCTATACTCATTCCTGCCCAGGGCAGGGGGTCGGACCTGATGATCTGTTTAGGACTCTTCCAACCCTAAGCAATATGAAACTATATGAATTTTCATTTTCACCCAGGAAAAATTTTACAATCTTTGCATTCTCCTATGCCTGAGGAAGGGTGTTTATGCCTGAAAGCTTGCAAATAAAGCAATTTTTTTGCAGCTATCTAGTTGGTCTAATAAAAGATTTCCCAAGAGTTCTGATTAGATAGCAAGAAGTACTCTTATATGTTGCATTTGCAGTAATCACTGTTCTACATTATACTTGCCCAGTTGACTTCAGTAGAATTACTTGTGTGAGGCAAGCAGGATTTTGCTTGCATCATGAGAGAGATGTTACAATCTTTACTTGGTTGTGCCTACTGATATTTATCAGTTGCTAAAAGACATGATCATTGAACTATTAGTCAAACTGCAGTAGTTTTCCTTATTGAGGTCTATTGCACAATCTCAAATGAGAGATGTTGTGTCGGGTTTCCTTCCCCCAAAGTTGAAAATATTTTCTTTGGAGAAGGAAATTGTCAATGGACCAGATTCTGGCATGGATAATATTATAATAACGTCTAGTTTTTGTAGAACCCAAAATATTACTAAGGATTTTTTTGGATAAAAACAAAAGAAAAGATGGGATTCTTTTTTGTCCCTCCTCCCCCCCCCCCAACCAACCAACAACCCTAAAAAAACAACCCCCCCCCATCAGTATTTTTAGGTTCTTCTGTGGGCCTTGCAGTAGCAATAAAAATAGCTGCACTAATATATGCTGATAAGACACTATACAAGCTGAAGTTTTGCATTAAAAAAAATGCCACTAAAACCAGCCTTGTTAATTTCAGCTCCATTCATAAAAAGAAGATAGAATCAATATTCCCCAGACTAGAAAATGACAAATAGGGGAACAATATTTATTTTAGGCTTTGAAGAGGATATTACCAGCAATCAATAGAGGCAAAAATACTTGACAAAATCTTCCCCCAGGCTCTCCAACAGGAGCCATATACAAATGTGTGTTTGAAGGTAATTTAAGCTAATATACACATTTGCAAAGTTTACCTTTTGATTTCACAAAGTTGGACAACAGGATCTGAGCAAGTAATGGAAGCAGACATCAAACCCTTTGAGTGTATTTCTTCGCTGCTGTTGTTTTTCATTCTTAATTTTAGTAAGAATTACCAGTTCTTTCCAGTATTTGGGATGAGTGGTAATAATCCTTCCAGTAGGAAATCATACACAGAACACATTTAGGCAACTGGATCTGTCTGGGGACAGCCCTGAGCCCAGATAGAACCCATTGACTTATGTAGGGCATTGCTCTAGTATAACTATTTACCTGTGTGCACATGAATGCAGACTTGAAAACAGCACTGTAAGAATGTATAAAACCCATGATGATAGAGATGTGCTGCTTTGCTGAACTCTTTTGACCATGTTCTCTGTGATCACTTCTATTTAATGAAAATATTTGGATCTGTTTTTTTGAAAACCATAACTATATATGGCAGAATTTTCCTCCTGATACACTTGCATGTTGGATTAGCATTACCATGAGATGAATAACTCCAGAGGGACAAATTCTGCCTTAGCTGCCCATTTATGATTTGTATAGAATTCAGTGGACTTGCACACCAGTCTGAATGCAGATTTTACTCTGCTTGTAAATAAAAGTTGGCAAAGAGAACAGTTTGAGGATATCATGTGCTAGGTCCTGAGCAATTATAATGCACCTTTTAGTTGACCTAGGGGAAGGGCTTCTTTTATTCCCATTACATTTATCATCCCAGTATTACTTTCAGCACAGATTGCTTAATAAAACTAAATTCTGCCTAAATTAAACTGGATTGTACTTTTTCTGTTATTGAACTTTCATTTGTATTATTCAGAACCTTTAAAATTATCTACTGAGATGGGTTTTAGTGGCTTAAGCTGGCTATTAGTGGGTATTTATGTGGAGTTTAATGATTAATATAAGTGAGTGCTTTTAGTGGACTTTTATTTTAGCAGGGTTGCAGTTCTAATTCTGTTTACATAAAAATGTACATCCATTATTCCTTACTATTGAGAGTAGTGGGAATATCAAAATCCTAAAAATTCAAAATGGTTTAAATTGGTGATGCCCAACTGTTTTGCCTCATAAACCAAGCGAGTAGTGTGGGGTTAGTTCATAGGCCTAATCTGGTGTATGGGGTCAATCTGGCTGGGGCCCCATCTGGTGCATGGCCCCGGCTCCAGCTTTTCATGCCAGAATGGGCCAGCAGCACTAGCCCCACATGCAGGGCCATGTTATCCAGCACCTGGGGCTTGGAAATTCGGCAGCAGATGAGTGGTGGAAGTATTAATTGTGACTGCTCCTCTGCCACCAAGTTTCCACAGCCATGAGGAGCCCTGTGAGCTGGATGATATGGCTCTGCAGGCTAGATCTGGCCTGTGAGCTGGAGGTCAAGTAGCACTGGTTTAAACCAGAAGCATGTCTAGGTGCCTGGCTGTTCTGTAATACCTTGATTAAACCTTGAGCCATTATGGTGAATATACAGAATATTTGGCACCTATCAAAATGCTATATATAAACAAAACATTTTCTCTAGCAAAGGCGGTTGCAAGTGGGCCAGATTTGGATATCCTTATTCATACGGAGTAAAACTTTAATCCGGGAACATGCTGTAAATTAAATAAGAAGCCATGATCACCCACTAAACACTATGGTGTCTTTTCCCCTTTTCTGTATTTTTTTTTTTGTTCGTTTGTTTTTTAAATTAAACTGTAGGGTAAACTGGAGTAGAATCATACCTGTGGTATACTGAGAGCTTAAGTCTATGCTTTACAGGACTGTTTTACATTCAGCAGGTTGAAAGAGTCCTATTTTGCATTCTGTACATTGTTTGCTAGTACTCAAGTTTATGATCAAAAAGAACGTTGAAACAGTGGGAAACTGTATACAGTTCTGGCATGTAATTTAAGATTTCTTGGATTTTTTTTTCTTTAATGGCCTCTTTGGTTAAGAGTTAAGTGTTAAGTGCCTACAGCTGGAGAAAAGCTAGGTTGATTTCTGCCCCTCCCTCTCCCTCCAATCTCCTCAGAAGAGCTCATGTTGTTTATTACTGGGGATGACAGAGTTAACTGACCAAAGAATTCAGTTCTCTAAGTGACCATTGCTTCTACTGAGTAGATTAGTCTAAGTGAGCTCCATAGCTCTTGCTTTGTGTGTGAGGGGGAAAAAAAAAAGAAAAAAAGAAACCAAATGTAGAGATGCCAATAAGTGTCCTTTCTAACTTGCATTCACTTGCAAACAGATCCTTCAATTCACTTTTTGTCTGTCGCACTGAATTTTTATACCAGTATTACCTACTTAAATGTAAATGTCTTCCTCAGATTGGTTAGACATTGGCATTGATCCTGTTTTACTGAGATAGAATCACAGCTGATGTTTAGTGGGTAAGAATAGTCTGGTTTTATGTAAGTAACTGCTATGCAAATATATATATATTGTAATTTATGGTACTGCAGGAAGAGACCAAGCTTTTACTTCAGCAGATCTCTGGAAAGAATGATATTGACTCCTTAGTATTCTTAATCTAAAATTTTTATCACAGTACTAATTGGTACTATTGCAAAACTCTTCTCAAAGAAATGACAAAGGAGCAGTGGTTGAGCCCAAGATTTATCATTCAATGTGCTTTACTAAAAGTAATACATATACTGTCTTCCTCTCTGTCTTTCTGTCCCTCTAAGTCTTTTATGTACAGATGAGCAAATACATTTATGTATAGTTATGCCAAATCTTGCCCAACTCATGATCTTCCTTAATTTTCTCTGATCAACAGCTCTTAAGCCTCCCACTTAAGTCTCCTTTCATATTATTTTAACTAACTCATTATCCTAGATAGCTACTGTGTTACGCAATCAATCATGATTCATTCAGGGACCAGCTCAATACACAGTAGCTAGCTATGATAATGAGTTAATGAGCAAGGATTAACACCTAGGAAACCACAGACTAAGTAGAGGAAACCATCAATACAGAGCTGGGAACTGCTTCAAACTTCATTGTTAAAAAGGTACAGAAGCCCCGGTTTGAACTAATGAAGGCTGGAGACCAACTCTTCGGACTGAATACTCCCTGATCAACCGCTCCCAGATCCCTATTCATCACGACAGGAAATTAATCATAATTCATCAATGGACTCCCAAGACTGCACATATTCACAGAAGTGACCCCTGGGACTGACAGCTGCCATCCAGTAGCCATCAAAGGAGATGTCCCATGAGATCAACGACCCCTGGACTGGGTAAGCCTGAGAATTGGGTAGTCACAAAAGTCTGCCAGAGAGGGAAAAAAGGCAGTGCCGAACGACCCCCAATGGCACCCTCTTTGACCTGACCAGCACCTTCTGGCTGGACAGGCAGGGACCAGCCAGTGACCTCCTTCTGAAGCAACATTGCACTGAAAGAAGCCTCAACTGGCCATGGATGGTGGACTCCAGCGTTTGGGGATAGGTATATCTTGACACCGGTGCTTAGTATTCATAGCTAGCTACTGAGTGTGTCTGTGTGCATGAATGTGTGTGTGTTTGAGGGGATCAGCCCCAAGGTTTATGATCTGACTTTTGCACCCATCTAATAAACTAGAATTTTATGATGATCCTGCGAGTTGGTCCTTTGTAGCCAACATTGTGGCCGCAGCAGCGCCTAGCAGGCCTGGAGTTTTCACCCTCCTCTGCCTCAAGACAGACACAGTCAGTTGCACAAGCACCCATGGCATGAGTTTTGCCTGTCAGCAGCTAGGGGTGCAGGGCCCCAGAACCCCCCTGCATCTATCTCCTTGACAACTGGCAGGCTTTGTGACCTCAGCAGGGGCTAACAGGCCTGCAGCTTTCACCCTGCTGCGCCTTAACACACGCACAGTGTTACCCATGTCACGAGTCTTGCTTGGCTGCAGCTTGAGGTACAGATTCCCCCAAACCCCTGCACCTATCTCCTTGAAACTTGGCAGACTTTGTGGCCTCTGCAGGGGCTAGCATGCCTGCAGTTTTGACCCTGCTGTGGCTTAACATAGACACATTATACAAATTTTGCTTTCAAGATTTTTGGGGTGCAGTTTCCTTGAACCCCCTACACCTATCTCCTTGAAAC
This sequence comes from Alligator mississippiensis, assembly GCF_030867095.1. Taxonomy (NCBI): domain Eukaryota; kingdom Metazoa; phylum Chordata; order Crocodylia; family Alligatoridae; genus Alligator; species Alligator mississippiensis. The sequence continues at coordinate 42,543,593 of NC_081829.1, forward strand.
ATGGCAGGCTTCATGCCTTCAGAAGGGGTTACCATTCCTGCAAATTTCATCCAAAATCAAGCCAGAAATGACAAAATTATAGCCTGTTTCAACCTTCCCCATTATAGCCTATGGGCAAAACGTCGAAACATCATCAAAACGGTGACTTGCCTCATTTTGTTTCTAGGCTGTTTCAACTATATCTGCTCCGTTTCAATTTTTCTGTTTCGACCTTGAAATGGTTCGACCTTGAAACAGGTCGAAACAAAACTGGCGGTGAAATTTCGTACAGCTCTACTATATAATACTAAGTTCACTATACCCAAGGGAAAACTAATATAAATGATATTGTATGCACACCATTAAAGTGAAGGCGATGGTTTTAATTGGATAATTTATTTCAGCTTAAAATACTGGAGAGCAAATTATTGCTTGTGCTGTTGACTCCCAATTAATCCCTTATAGCTATGCCCTTTGGTCATGTTATTTAACAAGGCTTCACTCACATTATGCTCAGTAATGCATCGTGTGCTCCTTACCTCGCAAAGACAGTGTAACAGGGGGCCTGCTCGGGGCCAATCTCCATGGCCCGCCCACCTGTTCCTGGGCCATCCACCCGCCTTCTCGTCCACCATGCCTTGATGTTAATTGATTAATTAATTGATGTAAATTAAGCGGGAGGCTACCCATTTTGCTGCCCTGATGCCAGGGGGCGCTCTGTGCGGCTCCTTTCCTCCCCTATACCGCAGCCCAAGCCTCGCAGATGGCATCTTGATGTTCCCATAATCACCAGCCCCCACACGGGGCCCCAGAATCCTCCTAACAGGACTCCTCCATGATCCCTCCACTCAGGCAGCCTCTCCGCCTTCATTCAGGGTACCTAGCCCCCCCAAAACTATTTTCCCCTCTTGGGTGTGGTCCCCCCCCCCGGGACCTCTGGCTACCAGCCCTGGCCCACCTCCAGGCCAGTCGGGGCCCCTGGCTCTTGGGCGTCCCTCACGGTGGGCCCCTGGCCCTTTTGACTGTCCTGGTCCTGGCCCCAGCATGGGCCAGTCAATGGTACTCCCTTGTTCAGGTCGGGTCTCTGGCCTTTCTCTCTCCCCTGGTGGTCTGCCTGCTGGGCCCTACAAACACAGGGGTTATCCACCCGGTGGTGGGGGTTAGGGGTTATGGTGCCCCGACCTGCCTTTCACCGGGGTGGTAACTGGCCTGGCATTTCCTGGGGGCTCCCACACCACTGAGAGCTCCACCAGGCCACCCACTCCCAGCAGGGTGCAGTTTTAGGTCATGCCCAGGACCAGGAGCCTCCTTACCATCCCCTACAGCTCCTCCCTTACCTCCAGATGTAGCTCTCCAGCCCTCCGGCCAGGCAATGTTGTTGCCTGGCCTCCAGTAGCCAGGCTGCCCTGTTTATATAGACAGCCTCTGACTCAAAATGGCTGCCCTCATCAGGTACCTGGTGGCTGCCAGCACCAGGCCCTTAAAGTGGCAGGCACACACAATGCCCTGCCACAGACGGTTTCAATGCTGTTTTGCTGGAGGTTCGTTGTCCTAGGACAATTTGCAGGATTAGAGTCTGTATAAACTTCAAATGACTGCTTATTATGTAGCCTAGCTTGAAATTCACAACCTCCTCTACATACACATGCTGATCAACAGGAAACTATTTATTTGCTGAAAGAGTATGTGCTTGTATCAAATAGTTATAATGTCATAATCACTTTGATGTTCATCATTATTTGTATATCCTAATTAGAACTTTCAGTAGGTTTCTAATCTAGGTTAAATAGAAGGCAAGGGTAGAGTGAAAACTTCATAAGCAAAAGCGTACTTCATCAGATGCTGTGAATGGATTTGCAGGGGCTCTAAATAGAAAGGAATAAAAATATGAAGGATGGGGGACAGGGTGCTGCTGAGAGACAAAGGTAGGCTGAGTAGGTCAGTAGAGACAAACAAGGCAATTCACTCCCATAGGGGTTATAAAAGCTAGCCCAAATCCAAATAATGAGATAAGAATCTGTAGTTTCTGTTGAGACCTTGATATTTTAATTCTCTTCTAGTTAGTACCCCTAAATAGGACTCTGCTATTCCATTCATAGCATCTGACAAAGTTGTCATATGCAAAAGTGTATGACTCTCTGAGCCAGTTAGTGTTCAAGGTGCCCTCCTGACCTGCTTTCTGCCTGATTGCAGACCACTGGTTCTGAACCTTTTCAGACTCCAGGCACCTGCTATAACTCCTGTATATTGAGTGGGACTCCATTTGGAAAACTACCAGTGGTGTATATTAGGGGTGCACCAATAGAGATTTTTTGGGTTGATACCAGTGGCCAATTTTTAATGAGCGATATTGACCGATACCAATCCAATTCTGATATGCAGCCCCACAGCATGGAAAGCAGCATCTGGCTGATAAGTCTGTTGTGGGGGGAAGTAAAGGGTGTGGGGGGCAGGTCGAAGCCCCCATGGTGAGGGAGGAAGGGGGCTGGGGCAGGGGTAGGTGCTGCCCAGTCGGGGTGGGGCATGGGACAGAGCTGTGGGGTGGGGGGAGGGGAGGCAGCTCCCACCACTGCGTGCATTCTGGGAGGGCATGGGGGGCATGTGCCCCCAGATCTGCATGTGGGGCAGGATGGGCTGCCACTGCAGTCTGGGGCCAAAGCTGCGTCAGGCTCTTCCTGGCAGGGGGCTGGACTGCGCTTGGGGTGTGTGGCAGCAGCATGGGGAGTGGGGTTACGGTGAATTTTGGGATGGCTGCAGTCCCCTAACCCCACCACCACCTCCCTGTGCCCCTGGATGAGCTACAGCTCCATCCTGTGCCCTGACCTGCCCTGGCTGGGCAGCCCCTGCCCCACTCCCACTCTCTCCCTCACTGCGGGGCCTTGATCTGCATCCCCCTCCCCCAGCCCCTTCCCTCCCCTCTTGCTCCTTCCACCATAACAGACTTATCAGCCAGACCTGGTTGTTCTCTGTGCTGCTGGGCTGTGCTCCTGGCCACCTGCATGCTGTGCTGTGCATGCACACAGCATTTTCCAGCCACATTATCAGCCACATCAGACAAAAATATCCAATTGCTGATTGTCAGAGGGTTCGAGCTGGGTACCCCTGTACCCTGCTATTCTCCCCTGCCACGACTTTGATCTTTCAACAAAATTGGGGGAAGGGAGGTGATGTTAGTATCGCGGGTACCCACAAGAAGGACCACGCATGCTCGAATTCTGCTTCAGCTGCTTTATTGCTCTTAATAGGGTCTCACCCTCTCTCTCTCTAGGAACATCAGTTGAGAACAAAAAGGAGCAGTTGCCGGACCCCCACCGCGGACTCTATGGAGTACTGGGGATCCTTGTTGTCTGGCTCGGACATCAAATATCAGAGGCAGTTTCAGTGATCAGCTGCTAATTGCCTCATTAGTGGCTGATTAATGCCGATACCGGGCTTCCCCGGCATCGTTCTGTGTCGGCCTGCGTATCGCGGCTCTTTGCTTGTTTTCCCTTTGCTTTTCTCTCTTCTTTTTTTCTTTTTTTCTCCCTCTCTCACTCTCTCTCTCTCCGGGTGAGGGATCAGGGTCCCGCTTCTCCTGGGCAGGGTTGGGCATTTCTTCCCCACACCCCTTTCTCCCAGGCAGCCCCACTGTGCCCTGACTTGGAGCCACGGCTTTTGCCGCATCGCCACTCCGTTTCCCTGGGACTCACCACAGCAGTTGGTTTGTTCGGGCAGACAGCAACTCAAAGGACGTCGATCCACCAGTCCAGTCGCCGTCTGCGTGGTGAGTCCTGATCTCTGGACCTTCCTGCGGATCCTTGGTCACCGGGCTCCTCCCCCATTTCTCTCAATGTGGAGGTGCCCGAAGGCACCTCCTTCTGGCTTCCTAGCCTTCTTATTCCTCCTTCCAGAGCCTCATTGGCTCTCGCGGGTGTGGCCCTGCCGTGGTAACTGTCCTCAGCTGTCTTAGTAACAGAGTTGCAGCCATGACTCCGTTACACCGATACTCTCAATTTTCTTTATATTGGTGCTGATCTGATATGGGACTGATGTATTGGTGCACCTCTAGTGTATATTACTGTGCTTGTCTCTTCACACACACAAGCTGGGCAGTGTGTGTGGGGAGGTGGGGCAGGGATGAGCAGTTGTGTTTACTTCCTTGTGCAGGGTCCATGCAGAGGTCAGCATGTGCTTACCTCCTCACACAGGGAGCAGAGGGGGCAGACAAAACTGTGATTACCTCCTTGCAGGGTAGGGATGGTCAAGTGCTTACCTCCTTGCATTCTGCATCCCCCTTAAGGGGTACTGTGATACCTGGGTTGAGAATCACTCGTTGAGGTTTTAACAATAGGTTATTTCTAGGTCAAATAATGTAGGATCCTGCCCCAGGATTAGCATTTAGGTTCTCATAAGCTGGATGCTGAAATGTAGCTGTCAGAGGTGGACTGGGAGGCTGAAGAAAGGGAGGAGGTTACTACACCATGTTTCAAAGATTCATTTAAACCAAAGACCCTTAAAACCATTAAAGACTCATTTAAAGCAAAGACTCCTACCCTGGAGGTCTTTAAGAGGAGGTTAGACGAACACCTTGCTGGGGTCGTTTGACCCCAGTACTTTTTTCTGCCGTGGCAGGGGGTCGGACTTGATGGTGTGCTCAGGTCCCTTCTGACCCTACCAACTATGAAACTATGAAACCCTTCTTCAACTGTCTGGCAGATGTTAGCATGAAAGTAAAATATTCTGTTATATTTTATGAAAAGATTAGGAGATGATCTTGGTGTATGAGTGAATACGTTCACTTAGTGAAACAGATTTTAATGTCCAGTGTGTTTAGCTGCCAGATGTTTGATTAAATGTTTAAATTAAATGTTTTTACTTTTTTCATTCCCCTTTGGCATTAGTGTCCTACAAGTAGTCTAGCAAACAATGCTGGCAAGGGAAAATTTTAGTTTGCTTTCTGTGTATATTCACTGAATTTCTTTAGTGTCTGAGTATCGACACTTAAAGCAATTCTAAGTTATGCTCACATATGGCTTAATATTTCTAGATTTTGAGACCTCAAACATTTATTAGACTTCCAGCATGTGAATAAGCATTAAAATAGACCTACACAAGAAGTACCAGTCCTTAAAGTCAGACATATGCTTACCTTCTCAGCTTGAATTGGGGCACAGAAATCTAGTCACAGGTCTATTTGTCTCCATAATACTAACCAGCAGAGTTTGCATTTGGAATGCTATACATTTGTAACCACCTGTTTGCACGTGAACTACAGACCAAGGATTAGACACAGAAAAAGGGGAAATGGTCTCAAGTTGCAGCAAGGGAAGTTCAGGTTAGATATTAGGAAAAACTTTCTCACTAGGAGGGTAGTAAAACACTGGAACAGGTTACCCAGAGAGGTTGTGGAATCTCCATGCTTGGAGGTTTTTAAGACTTGGCTAGACAAAGCCTGGTCTGGAATGATCTAGTTGGGGATGGTCCTGCTCTGAGGAGGGGGTTGGATTAGATGACTGCCTAAGGTCCCTTCCAACCCTAATTTCATTGTTTGATGTTTATATGATATGATTCAGCAAAGACTTTAAAGTGTCTTATGGAAGTGAGGATTGTGGGGTATTTATGGACAACATACAAAGAGGTGAAATTTACTGAAAAAAAAATATTACCTGTGCAGTAACTGTTTAACGTAGAGGGATATAGTTAAGTGCATAATGACTGCCTGCATGGTACCTGCACCACCATTAACAAGATCATTTTTTAAGCCTCAAAGACCGTGTCGACTCGAGTGTGGACGTTTGGTTCCCTGTGCTGCTGCTAGTTGTCCACAGGGAACGCCTGTGCCATGCACCCTCTGGAATGTGGCAGGTTACCTTAAGCGGGGTAGGGGAGGTTGGAGCCAGCACTGGGCTGGCCCCAGCAGCCTTACCTGGGGTCCTATGGGCCTCCTGGGGCTGCAACAGCAATGATTCTGCCACTTGGAGCCTGGCTGGCAGCTGGATTGTGGCTCCAGCTGGCCTGGCTCAGGTTTTGAGTGGTGCATGCTGTCCCTGTGTGTGCTACTTCACTTTTTTTTTGGGGGGGGGGTGGATTTTTTACTCCTGGGGTAAAAAATACACCCCATACTGCTCCCTTAGAGTGTGGAGATCAGCTGAATGTGTGATATGTGGCACTGCAGATATGTCTGCAGCGCCACATAACTGTGTGGCTGTGCTCGACTGGATGTGGCCAATGTTTTGTAAGATACCATGAATAAAAATGATGCTATATAAACCTTCGTTATTGTGCACAGAATGAGGATGCTTGGTGCTAGAGAGGAAGGAAAAATGGCTTTGCTCTATAAGTATAGAAATGTGCAAGTTTTACAATTCTTGCAGACTTGTATATGGTGATAAAATATTCACTACTTTATTTGCTCTAGAAGGTACTAGACATAGACCAGGTACAGACATTACACTTTTACCAGTATAAGTGATTGGAAACTGCTTTATATCTGTAACAGAACAGAAGTTTGGCACAAAACCAGTCTATACCCATAACAGAACAGAAGTTCAGCATGCACAGACTGGTTTAAAAGCAGCAGAACCCAGTCTAAGATTTGCCCGTCCCCTCCCCTCACACTAGAGTGAATGTGTGTTCTGTTTGCTACTGATCTAAACGACACAATTTACAGAAAACCATGTAAGTTTGATTCTGCCTCAGACTTTTTGAATGACTATACCTAGCCATATTGGTATATTCCCTCTTATTCTGAGAACCTGTCACAACTGCATGAAGTGTAAAATATGTTAAAATGTTTCATAAGTAAGCTTGTCCCATCATTTGTTGCTTTATGAAAGCTTGCTATAACCGTGGCTTCTGCTTTAATTAAAAAAAATGCTTTTTTAGGACAAATTCTTGAAAATTATGGGTATACATACCAAGTAGTTCCGTTTGGAATAGTCATGTACCCCAGATTTTGAAAGATTGGATTCATATTAGGCAATAGATTCAATACTAGACTCAAAATCTAGCATACTCTTAAAGAACTGTAACAGGACAGCATTTTTTAAAATTCTCCCTGTACTGCTTGAAACTAAAATTGAAAGCATAATAAAACGGAGTGTTCAAGTATTAATGTTCTAACAATACATCTGAGATTGTATCAGCTAAATAATAAGTTTAAAATTATTTCTGTTTACTCAAGTGAACAGAATAAAATACCTTCTAAATGTAAGGGAAATTCTATTTGCATATGAATTTTTTTCCACTGGCTTTTAACAGCAGTTCAGAATAGCGTTAACTTGATTTGTGACTTTTTTTGTTTGTTTTTAGTTTGCCTTTTGCTATTAATAACAAAATATCAGTGGGAGTGTCAGTGAAATATACCTATACTTTGCAGATACTGGAGTCATATTTAATCATGATCTGTTCTGAGTTCAGCTGATCAGCAGAGATTGATCTGAACCTGGGATTTTCTGTCAAGTTAAAGTTACTGGGAAGTACATGAGAGATGTGATGTTAACTCTTATTTCTGCAGCAGAAATATGATATACATGCATGGAATTGTTTAACAACTGGGAATCTTTTTTTATCCAAAAGATTAAACCCTACCTGGAGAATTTGTGCTTTATTTAAAGAGTAATTACAGTAACCTCTGCCATCTATACTAGTCTAAAGGAATAATGGCTTCCATTTTTTCTGGCATAAATCTAATCATGCAAAATGAAATCTGGAATTTTCAAAACAAATTCTGAGATGCTGTCTTACAAAATATCAGCTTAAAAATGGCAGCTGCACCTTGCTGATTGATAGAATTTAAACAAAATCATAGAAGCTTGAATTACAATTTTCTGTTTATCTCTTTTCCCCCCCCCTCCCTCTCCCCTAACTTTTACAAATCCCTGTTGCTTTCAAGAGTTCCAAATATGAAGGTTGCTTTAGGTGTCCTTGCCTCAGTCAGAGATGCTGGCATGTTTTAGAATTCAGGTTTTCAGATATCTCAACCTTGAACGGTGATTATACCTTATAAATATGAAAGACTCCTAACTCGCAAGTGCTGAAGGTGTCAATGACTTATTAAGGCTTACTCACATGTGAAGGAGACATAATCACTTTTTCCTTATGGAATATTCATTAGTGAGAATGGATTTTCCTTTTATTTGGAAAAAACTATTGGTACTATGTGCCCCCTGAGTTAGAATTGTCCCTTATAAAATGGGTGTGCATCATCAAGACCAAATAAGCATTAGAAGTAAATGTGCTTTCCATACTTTGAGGGATTGCTGGGCGGTGAATGCTACTGGAAGGGATTGGTGATTTAAGATTCAAATTTCCTTGGCTGGTGGTTGTGTATTATGTTGAATTGTGTTGCTGCACTCACTATTTCTGTGCTTTTTTCTAACCATAATAGAATGCATTGTTAGTGATACTATCAGTTGGATTGTAAAGTGGGATGGTATAACTTTTCACTTCCCTCATTATTGCCAGCTCCTCTCCTCTACTGTTATGTGTATAGAGGAAATTTTTTGCTGGAGCCAGTGGGAGAATAAAATTTGGCTACAATCACCCATACACTTGAATAGAATAGAAAAATCAGTGAAGCTTGGAAAACTAAATCTGGTTTATCATAAATTGTTCTCAAGACCAACAGATATGGTGATGCTTCTAGCATTCTGTAGTATAAGATGAGAATATTTTCTGGTAGTTGGACCTGCTGACCTTTGCACTAAAAGACAAACAACTGAACAATGCCCCTTGCTCCACCAAAAAGGAAAAAAACCCCTGCCAAAATCCAAACCCTGCCTTGTTTCTTTTGGCAGAGTGGGATGAACATTTCATATAGTGGCTATACAGGGAGATGGATTTTTCTTTTCCAGTGCATCTCTCTTTCTTTTTCCCTCCTCTTGTGTGTACATTCTTAAAAAAAAATAAAGGCGTCAAATTTAGTTAAAATTTTCAGGAAAGTCCTTTATGTGTATCATATTTGTAAGATTTTACATAGCTAGTAATATTGCACAGTATTGCTGAAGTTATTAGGTTTGCAACAGCATTTTGCATAATTACAATAGAAACAATTTGCATTTCATTTATGGCAATTTGTGTCAAATGTATGCCCTGCAGGTTAGACTCGGCCTGCAAAACTATTTCATCTGGCCTGCCAGTAGTCCAGTGGGCTTCTGGAACTTGGGAGGCATGGCCTACCATAGATAGGGTCCCTGGACATGGCTATTGGTGGGAGCCCCATAGACCTGCTTTGCTGCCTGAAGGTATCCCTCACTGCTGCACTCCCCTGGACATGGCTAGGCACTGCTGCATGTTCCTAAATGTGCTGCTGCCCAAAAGTGGCTCCGTGCCTAGCCTTGGACCCAGTGCAGTTGCTGCTGGCCTGCAGATCCGGCCTGTGAAGAGACCCTGTCTGGATCCAGCCCAGGGGTCAGGGTCAGCTTGATGCCCCCGTTTAATGGTATTTAAGCAGTACCCTATGAAGGTTTAGTATATGCATGTAACATAATACCTCTTCACTTCTAACCTATAGGGCATCAAAGTCAGGAAGTCTCCTAAACAGATTAAAGTTCAGTCCCATGCAGGGATGCTTTCCTTAATCAAAGCATAAGAGATTATCCTAGAGAAACTCTATTATATAGATAACCCAAAATGCCTGATGCAGCTTGGTGTATTGCATGGGTCTATGGGTCTATTTAACCTAAAGAATGGGAAGCATCAAATTGGAGGATGAATCCAGAAACACAAGAAATGTGGTATATTGTGCCTGCATGATCTGGAAGGTGTTATGGCACCTGTAAAATTTTTTTGGCTAATGAGTTCAGAGGAGAGCCACACGCATGATCAGAGGGCAAGAGAATAGGCTTTATGAAGAGAGGCTGAGAACTATGGGACTCTTCATCCTAGAGAAGTGCAGGCTCAGGAGTGTCTTGGTGGCAGCCTATAAGTATATAAGGAGTGTACATCAGGATCTGGGGGGATGCTTGTTTACCAGAGCACCCCAAGTGAAAACAAAGACAAATGGTCACAAATTCCTGCAAGACCGCTTTAGCCTGGACATAAGGAAAAACTTCTTTACTGTCCAAGCCCCCAAGGCCTGAAACAAACTTCCCCCAGAGGTGGTGCATGCACCTACTCTGGACACTTTTTAGAAACATATGATGCTTATCTTGCTGGGATCTTTTGACCCTTGCTGACTTCCTGCCCCTTGGGCAGGGGGCTGGACCTGATAATCTTATGAGGTCCCTTCCAGCCCTAATGTCTATGAAATCAATGAGTTGTGACTCATACAATTAAGATCTAATTGCATCTTGCATCAGAATCATTATGTGTTCTTTAAGTTGCTATTCTTTTAGTTATTTTATAAATGTCAGACCTGGAGCATGCAAATGTATTCATGTGGTTATTTGATAGTATAAACACAAAATACTCTGTTTTGATTTGTTTTCCAGACTCATCCATTACATATTGGCTTTCAATACAGTAAAACTCTGGGACAGTTGAGCACTGTTTCTTTTTGTATAGGGTTCATTAGGCAGCAACATTGTTTCCTGGGTTAAGATCCTCTATGTGTACCAAATCCTTTTTCCAAATATGGTCTTCATTGTGGGAATTTAAAACATTCTTTTCTTGCTGCTTTTCCTCCTAATTGTCTTTCTGGAATTATTTCAAAAGAAATAATTTAGCTTTTATATCTGGCTTGTCCAACATACAGCCTGCGGGCCGCCATGCGGGCCGCCAAGACATTTTCTGAGGCTTGAGGTGCTGTGATGGGAAATGAAAGTAAACACTGTTTACTTTTGTTCCTACCCCTTGTCCCTCCCCCAGCCCCTCAGCAGCTTCCTAATGGCTGCTGAAAGGTTGGGGAAGAGACAAGGTTCCCACATGCAGCCCACAGCGAGCAGTGCCCCACAGCGGGGCCTGGGCATACTCGCACTCCCTGGTGCCTGAACAACTTACTGGGCATCCTTGAAAGCAGGCGGAGGTGGTAGTGTGCGGTCAGGGCCGGGGCTCAGCGGCAGAGCCATATGGGGCTGAGGCAGGAGCGGGGGGCCGCGTGGCAGGTGGTGGCAGAGCAGAGGGCACCTTTCCCGCACATCCTGGGGAGGCTGCGGCTGGGAGGATGAGCCCAGACTGGGGCTCCCACATGTGGCAGCGGCTGTCCTCACCCTGCCCTCTCTGTGCCCAGCTGCAGCTGCAGCCGTGCCCAGCTGAGCCGCTGGGGGGTAGGGGGGGAAGGAGGCTGCTGCCAGCTCTTGTCGCCCGATTTCCAGGATGAGCAACCACTGCAGAATAAGGAAGCGGCAGCAGCAGCAGGCAGGAGTTTCCTTTCCCTGCAAGCTCTGCCATACCTAATTCCTCACCCGCACTGTGCCCTCTCCCCTTCCCCAGCCACCAGCTAGGGAGCTCCCTGCTGCCTGATTTACCTGCTGGCACATGCCCCTGTGTCCTCTGGGTGGGCTTGAGAGAGAGGTGAGGGGGAGATTCACATCCCCAAATCCCCCTGCTCATTGTCAGGAGGAATAAAAAAAATAGCCACAGCAGCACTGCAAGTTCTTTGCATCATTAGCCCGGCTGGTGCAGCGGCTGTCTGCTCAATACTGTTCCCAAGAAGCAGGGCAAGGACATGTGGGAGGGAGGCAGCCACACTTCTCCCCCCCCTAACCAGCAGGTAAAAATCTTTGTAAAAATACTGTCTAGTGTTTGGATTATGTTTGCTTCTGTTTCTATTTGTGGGGGATTGGGGGTTCAACTTGTTACTACTTGTTAAAAATGTGTTACTAACAAGTTATTAGTACAATAAAAGTAAATCTTCTTGAAGATTATTCTAAAAAATGCCCATATTTTGTTGCTTTGATTAGTTTCCACTCTGGCTGATATATTTTCCTCATTTGATCTGTTGACTTGCATTATGCTTCTTTCATTCATTGAGAAGTGAGAAGAAGTGAAAGTGTTTATTTTAGTCAAGTGTTTGGTATTATTTCATTGTTGCTTTTATATTGTTTTTATTTTGGATTTTAAATCACATTTCCAGACCCATTTCATTGTCACTTCCTGCAACTTCTTTGGTGTCAAAGGTCACGTGACATCACTTCCTGATGTAATACTGTTTCCTGTGAGGTCTTTGAATATGGCTCACCGGCCCACTGGGTGATAAAAAGTTCATGATCTGGCCCCACATTCAAAAAGGTTGGACACCCCTGTTTTATACCGACTGAATCATTATTAAATGAATTTAAATGACCATTACAATTTTAATCTCTGCTAAGCTTCTCATAGTTTTTGATCATTTTCCTTTGAATTGAAGAGGAAATCTGGATTACTGAAGAATTATCAAGTGCAATTATAAAAAATGGTAGGGATGTCTATAAGATTAGTTATCTTAATGAAAAACAGTCAGTGTCTCTGGCTATTCAGTCAGAATAATAGATTTCACACCTGCTGTAGTACATTATATAGAAGATGCACTTTGAAAGTGATTTTAATAGGCTGAATAGACTCTTAGAACCCTTCTACTGCCTAAGCGTGTATTTAATTAAAGGAAATATTTAGTTTACTCTTTTGCTCTAGAGGATGAAAACAAGAGAAAAACTGTTGGTAGGGCTCCAGCATTCATCAGAGAGAGAGGGAATGTCTTGCTAAATGAACCCAAAATTCTTTTACACAGTGCATTTGTTAACATCAAAACTATATAAGATTAAGCCTGCATAAGATATGCTTTATGTAATAAAAAGGTGTCAGACTACTTAGTTGGAGCTAAGAGAATTAAATTCATTAAAGGCAGGAAAAGCAGGTCTCCAATGAATACAAGCATCCACTGATCAATATAGTGCCTTGTGAAGGAAGGGGAAACAATCTGTTTAGAAAGCTAATACCATCATTCCTGCTAAAACAGCTAGTGTTAGCCAGAGAAAAGTTTCATGCTTTACCATGTATCCTGTCTCCAGAAAACCCTGATGCAGTACAAAGCTAATAGCATAAGCCTAGTACAAATAGTATTTAAAGCTGTGCAGAGGGAATAACAGAAAATGAAACAGGAGGGAAGTGTTTGAAAATTGAGGGCATTACAGAAAAACAGAAAACATTAGTTTTGAATTTTCCTTTTACAGTGAGGTCCTGTTACAACATTCTAATTGTGTAAAGGAGATAGTGTCAATGAGACTTCAGGACCTTAGTTTCCAGTATTATTCTGACACGGAAGTCGCTTTATCGTTGTAATATCCATTAGTGATATATTTTTAATATAAGCCAATGGCACTGAATGTGAATTTTTTAGTGGTACAAATAAGAATCAAGTAGTCAATTGTAACTAACTCTCATTGGGAGCTGGGAGCCCAGCCCTTTGTGGATTTGAAAATCTGCACCTAGATTTTTCAGGCTATGTTTAAAGAAGATGTCATTACCCTGTAGATTTTGTCTGCTCTATGAGGGTGCATGTGTCTCAGCAACCATCACCAACTAGCAGGCAGCAGATCAACATTCTCATTTCCAATTAAAACTTGTATTCTCTCTGATTTTAAAATATAGCCTGGGAAGTGGAATGTTATAATAGCATTAATATCTCATTTGCAAGATTCAGAGTATCACTATCAGCTTCAGAAACTAAACTGTAAACAGTAATATTAACCAAACACCTTCATACCACCACCACCAAAACTCCTCTCATCCTCATCCTCATGGTGCAAGTTGTTGTACAGATGCATAGGAACATAAAATCCTTGTTTCAGATTTATAATCCAGTTGGAAACCAGGCACAAGTGAATGTGATGGACGATATTGAAGGGAAAATGAAGATAATTACGTGAAATAATGTGGCTGACTAGGTTAACAGTGTACCTAAATTATCTAATTCAAATTCATGAAAGTCAGTGGGAAGATTGGGATAAAGCCCAATGGAACTTGATGGTCCACATTAAGTTTAATTGTTAAAACTGTATCTCCAGCTTGTCATTAGTTGACTTTTAGAAGTTGTAGAGATCTTGAGGAGAAGACCTATGTCCCTATGCACCAGCGTAAGAGGCCTTCCATACATAAGGGCTATCAAAGCCCATTGGTTATTATCTTGTTTAGGTAGTGGGAACTGGTGTTCAATACAGTAAAAGTTCTGTTATCTGGCATCCCCTGGGAATGGGGGATGCTGGATAACAAAATATGCCGGTTAACTGAGAGGCCTGAACAGGCGTCTTTGCCTATTTGGGCCACCACTTCTCCCACTGTGTCTGGGGCATCGCTGCCCCTCCCGCAGGCCCTGTGGGCCCCACGAGACAGGGAGGTGGGCCCCACACAGCCTGCTATGTATGCCCCAGGCTGTGGGGGCTCGGCAGCATAGGCTGCTTTGCCCCAGGCCGTGGGGGCTCGGAGAAACTGGAAGTGCCATGGTGTGCACTTCTGGTTTCACTTTACCTTACAAGCCAACATGCCGGTTATTAGAGCATGCCGGCTTGTAAGGTGCCGGTTAACGGAGCTTTTACTGTATATCTAATGATCATGATATAGGTAGAAGGCAATGCTTTTTGTGCCAAACATCTAGAAATCCAGATTCCATTCCAGTAGCGTAGCTGTATGAGATCAAGGCTAGGGACAGAAGGTACATATAAACTGGTTTAAACCTGTAACAGAACAGAAGTTCACTGCATATAAACCAGTTTCAAAATGGCTGAAACTGGTTTAAAATAAACTTGGTTGAATGTAGTGTCAGACTTTACTGATTGAGGTCAAACCGGTTTATGAAACTTTTGTCCCAGACCCCTTCCTGGTTCAAGTAAAATCACAATCCCACAGATCCCAGCATTCTGCACCCTTGGCTGGGCTGTGCTGTCTTCTCTGATAGCAGGGCTGGCCCTGCCCCTCTGCTCCTGAGCTGGAGCAGTGAGGGCTGGCTCCCTGGTCCCCCCAGGCAAACCCCAGCTGGGGTCTGGGGCCAGGGATGGGGGGTAAAGTTACCTTCCCCTGGGTACAGATCTGCCTTGCTCTGCTTACTTAGTGCTGACTTCAACTGTGGACTACAGATCCCAGATGCACCTGGAAGCAGGAAGAGGGAGTGATGGGCAACCCTGTAGAGTCCTGCTGCTGTGAGCCTGGACTGCAAATCCCGGAGACCTCAGGGGCAGCAGGAAGAGGAAGTGAACACACAGCCCATGTTGGCTACATGTCAGACAGCCATGCTTTACCACCCCACCAGCTTCTGGCTTGAGCCACTGCAGGCATGTGGCTGCATTTCCTGAATCAAAAGTGAATGTCTGTTAATTTGCTTATTGGTTCAATCTTTAAAGTTTAGACTAACCTGCAAACACTGAATCAATTCAGCCTCGGGCTTTTTGACTGTCTGTACTTAGCCCTAGTTAAGATTTAGTTATAATAGCTTACTATGTTTAAAACAACCAAGAGCACTCTACCTGCTCTACAAAAGATTTACAATAATGAACAGTGTTCTCTTAGAACCATGTTCTAGAGCAGGGATTTTCAACCTTTTTTCATTTGCAACCCCTACAAAATTTTGAATCGGGGTGCAGAACCCTTTGGAAATTTTGCATGGAGCTCTGGACCCCTTTGAATTGTAAGTGTGGGTATTTCCATCGATTTGATCATAGTAATTTTTTGCAGACCCCTTAGACATATCTAGACCCCCGGGGTCTACAGACCACAGGTTGAAAACCACCGTTTAGAGCAAAAATGTAGCAAAATCAGGTTATTTTGGACAAAATTGAACAAAGGTGCAGGTAGAGTGGAGAAAAAAAGCAGCAGATAGAGGACAGACATGATATGGAACTAGGTCTGAATTTGTATGGGAATGATCCCACATGCTCAAGCTGAAAACAAATCGTAATGGAAAAAGATGGTGATTGGAAGCAAATCCGCTCCTAAACCAGCAGATGATTAGTGTTCCATATTGATAGAAGAAATGTAAATTCAAGCATAGTGGCTGGTGAAAAGAGAAGAAATCATTAAGAAATTGAACTGTAGCACAGTTCAAAGTGTGTGTGAAACAAATAATGTTGGAACCCTACTTGTTCACAGGACTGGTTATCCATGTTAGTCTGAAGTTAAGCAGAAAGCAGGGCAGGGTGGCACCTTATGGTACAGGCATTATAGTTAGATTGACCTAACCAGAGTTTAAATCACCCCAAAAATGGCACACTCAATCTGTGTTAGTTCACCTGAATAGGTGCACTAACTTAAATCGAGTTCAGGTTAACTTGATCTAAGAAAGGGTTCACCTGATCTTGCAAATATCTGTATACTTCTATAGCATAGTTTGGGTCTGGGAAAGCCTAGGGACTCGCCCCATCAGTGGGGCTGCACTATTCCCATTCCTTTGATGCTGATTGGGCTATTTTCAGTCCCTCTCCTCCCTCATGGACCTGCCAAACCCCTCTGTGTACCCACTTTTCTATCTTACCTTAATTTTGTCTTGCAGATTTTTTTATTGTTAAGGATGTGTTTTTTAATACCATGGAGAATTTGGCTTAGGCAGGTGTTTAAAATGAGCAGTGTCATTAGGGAAAGACGATAACTTTTGTACATGCCTAGAAAATGGTGAGTCTGCTTTGCTGCTTATTTTTTACATTGCTTATTGTTTCATGTACCAAACATTTTCCCCGGGCTTTCTTCCACAGTTGTTTAGTTAACTTCTAAGAGCTTTCAAGAATCATGCATTAATGGAAGGAATAATTTTCTAGCCTCTTAGCTAAGCATATGAAGTTTAACCTGGATTACAGGTGCTTGGTACATTGGCTACTGATGTAGCAGAAAGCCCCCTTTTCCTCTAATGTAGCAGAAAGCCCCCTTTTCCTCTTGCCTGCATTTGCTCTCCCCTCTTTGGATATGTTTCTCTTTTTCTACCTTTTCTTCCTTCCTCTCTCTTTCACTTTAAGATAAGGAATTGTATTTTAAAATTTGTATGTGTGCATTTTGTATCTCCCCTTGTAGTTTGGTATTTTTATCTATTTGTGTGCCATGGCATTTGTAGCTTATATTTTATACTCCTCACCTTTCAACTTGCAACTAAATGTGTTTTAGTAAGTTATACATTGTAACATTGTTAACAAGGGCAGGAATCAAACTGCCCTTCCCTGTATCAGGCTGGCCTCTGAAAGAGTGAGTGAATCAGTGATTGAATGTGTAACATGGAAGCAGGCAGCAATTATCACCTGGAAGCTGAACTCAGTAGAAGACAATGTAACAACCGGGAAATCTCTAAACCTCACTGATCAAGGGCTAGAAGCCCTGGCCTGACTTAATCAACACCAGAGACCAACTTTTGGGCTGAATATCTCCAGATCGACCACTCCCAGAGCCCTATTCTAAATTCATCAACGGACTCCCAAACCTGCATGTACATGCGGACGACCCCTGGGGCTGACAGATGCTGTCCAGTAGCCACCGAGGGGGGGGAAGTCCCACGAGGGTCAATGACCCCTGGATTGGGCAAACCAGAAAACTGGGGAGTCACCAAAGTCTGCCAGGGACAGATAAAAGGCAGTGAAAAGTGGCCCCACGTTGGGTGCGCTCTTGATCTCCAACTCAACCAGACCTGTCCAGCCAGAAGGACCAGCCGGCGACCCCCTTCTGGAAGATAACACCACACTGAAAGAAGCCTCAACGACAGACTCCAGTGCTTGTAGGATAGGTATACCTGACTCTGTAGCTTGCTACTGTGTTTGTGTGTATATGTGTGCATGTGTGCATGTGTGTGTGTGGACCAGCCCCAAGGTTTATGATTACAGTGTTTCAATCCGCCTAATAAACTAGAATTTTAAGGATCCTGAGTTGGACATTTGTAGCCAACACTGATAATAGGCAGTAGCCTGACCTTATATTGTTTATGCTCCAAAGCACAAGAATAAATACTTTTTTTCCAGTGCCTGTCTTGCTTCCTATCAAAGGTTGTCATCTGTACTGCCGGGAGAAACTGAGGAGGGAGGAGGAGAATAGCACACAGGCAGGCTGATGATCATTTTGGACATGCTCAGTTCTCTTATTTTTCTTCCAGTCTGTATCTTAGATTTATAAATGACTTGCTCTAACATATGTTTTCCAGTTGGTTTATTTACATTTCTTTGTTTCACTGAGACTTTGACAACTGGACTTGCAGTTTTTGTTACAAAGGATTTCTTATCTCCTTTCATAATCTTGGAATGTTGCCTGCCACTGTCCTATTTTCTTTTCACCTTGTTTAATACCTTCAGTGACAAGGCTGCTTTATTTTTACAGCCTATGTAAAAAATTAATGCAAATATATCTATTACAGCAGAATTTGATAACTTTGATACATCTATTACAGTACAATTAATTTTGATACTTTTTTAAAGCTGAAGCTATATTATGCTATATTTAAATGAGGTATTTTAAGACTCTTTTGTATAATGTCCTTTTTGAGGTCTTTTGCTCTGTTTAATTTGATCTCACTTCTGGTTTAGCTGAGCATATTAATTGCATTCTTAATTATGCTGGCCAGGCTAGTTGTAACATCTAGAAACATAGGCGCAGGCTTCTATTTTTGCCAGAGGGTGGGGGAGCCTAAGATGCTACTCCCCATCCCTGTGATATGGCTGGAGCAGAGCACATGGGAGGGGTGTGTGTGGCGGGGCAGCGGATGCATGCTGCCTGCTACAGGTTCAGGGCTCCCTGCCTTGCTGTCTCCCCCCAGGAGTCCTGAGCTGGCTGGGCTGCCATGGCTAGGTGCAGCCTGCTCACTTGGCAGCAGTTTGGGAGCAGAACAGGGAGCTGTCCATGCCAGCACTTCCCCTGCACCCTTTGCTACCCTTTGGCACCACGTAGCCATTGGGCTTTCCAACAGAGGTGTGCACCAGGGGCTTCATGCTTCGTCTGTCAACTTTGCTGGGGTGCTGGTTTTAGGGTGACCCCACTGGTCACTCAGGCAGTTCCCTCATTGCCAGCACAGCTCCTCTTGACACTGACCATAGTACTAGACCATGATACTGTCTCCTCATCTCTCCAGACACAACTGTGCTAACCCAGGACTGACCCAGATGTGCCCAGCTCTGGAGTGTAATGGCCATGCATAACACTATATGGTGAGGGCTGTGATGAATGTTATATGTGGCCATTGCACCAAGCTCTGGGGTGTCTCTCAGCCCTCCCCATACACTGTTATATGTAGCCATTACACCCCAGAGCCGGGTGCATCTCTGCCATCCCCATGCACTATTATATGTGGCCATTACATCCCAGTACTAGGGCCACCCCATGCCATACCTCTGGCACTGGGGACTCTCCTGGACACCCCTGACCATGTAGGATGGCCCAGGAAGGATTTCCAGCTGTCATCCCAGATGAAAAAACAGTTCCTTATTCAAGCCCATATACTTAGTATAGTGTGCATGGGGGGTTGTGAGTTGGCAGCCTGGCATGAACAAAAAAAAAAGTGCTCTGGGCCAGGCAAGACCCTAGTCACACATGTCTAGGAGAGTCCCCCAGTGGCACAGAGTCATGGTGTGGGGGGGCCTAGGAAGGATTTCCATCTCTAATCTCAGCCCAAAAGAAATTCCTTATGGAACACCCTATGTTTCTGCTGTATCTCCCTGCTCCCTGAGTCAGGCCCCAGACTCATCTGCCACGGCTTGATGAATCCGTACTAGAAAGGACGGGTTCAGAGGTGTTCCTACCCTGGCCTGGAGATGGTAATACTCATGGGGTAGATGCAGCTGGTCCTGGGGCTCCACGTCCCCTACAACCTAGGCCACTCGCCAGCTGTGAGGGCCATCATGTTGTCACTCCATCTCCTGGTGCCATCCTCTTATAGCCTGCCATTGGGCCTTGGCTCCGACGGCTGCAATATGTGCTGCAGACTTGTAGTTGCAGCCTGCCACGAGCTCCTAATCCTTGGCCCTGCTTTGGCCCTGTACCGGGCTTGGATCTACGGTGCCTTCTGCAGGCTCAAAGATGGCTGTGCCCTTCCAGGGCCCCAGGGCAGTGCCCAGCCCTAGACCCCTCTCTGGGGAGCTTGGTGTGGGGGAGTCCTGCCTAGTTCCCTTACAATGCCCCCTGCTCACCTGTGGTGGGACAGCATTGGGGGGGGAGGGGAGGGGAAGGGGAGAAAGTCCTGCTGCTGGGTTGCACCCCAGTGAGCTCAGTACCTTGCCACCCGCCTTCCCTTGCACCTGGCTTCTTCCAGGGTTTTTAAATTTCCCACAGTGGCAGTCACAGCTGACGTCATTAGCCAGCTGCCACCCAGTCTGATTGACAGGCACCTGAATAGTTGGCACAGCACCAGATCATACATTTTCAACCCTGTCTCTGCCTCCCTCCTAGGTAAGTTCCCTGCAGCACTGGGGTCCCTGGGTCTCCTTTTGGGAGCATTGGGGTCTGCTTCTAGCACTTCCAGACCCTGAGAGTGACTCCAGCCGCCACACTTACTTGAACCCATATACTTATTACAGTGTACATGGGGAACTGTCAATCAGGCCACGCTTTGGGTCGTGCAAGACTCTGGTCAGAGGTATCCAGAAGAGTCCCCTGGAGGCACATGGGCATGATGGATGCAGGATATTAATTTACATATTGTTTGGTAAATATGCATAGCTAATGAAATTCTCTCTCTTTAGAATGTGTAATTCATTAATAAGAAGCTTTATTGGGTATAGATTAGCTTTGAAAAAGGGACTGAGAGCCAGGAATAAGGACCTGGGGCTTAAAGGAATAAACTGCAGCCTCATGAACCATAGCATATAGCCTTGGCATTGGCTGCCCCAAAACAGTGGATGGTGAGAAGGCCAGTCATTGCCGGCCAGGGTTCCCTGACACATACCACCACGGGCAGTGGGGGGTGGGGAGGGGGATGTGTGGTGCAGATGTTCCTTGACCTTCAGTATAGGCAGGCAGTTTGAAATTTCAGGAACAAACCCTAGCATGTGGCCTGGGGCACCCCAAAACAGTGGATGGTGAGAACAGGCCACTCACTGTGGGGAGGGGGTCCCTCTCAGCCCCAGGCCCAGGCAGAGGAGGGACTGGCAAGGAATTTTGCAAGTGAAATGTTCCTGGGACCTCAGAAATGTGGGGGGTGGGTGACTGATGAACAGAGCAAATAAAGTGCATGGCTTGCCAAATGCAAGTCACAGCTAAGCAGGCTTTTGCCAATTCTGGAAGAGAACCCTAACACGTAGCATTGGATGCATGTGGTACAGGTCGGGTAGCTCTGGGTAATTAATCATGCAATAGGCCTTCAGTATACCGGAAGGTAATGCAGGAATGGGGATTTGTCTCTCTGGTCTGCTTGCTAGGGCATGGCTTCCTCTATTCCTAATGGGAAGGTAGGCAAGGTTCTTTGAGTAGATGTGATATTTTTTATTAGACAAACTGAGTAGTTGGAAAAAATTCTTGGCAAGCTTTTGGGCACAGTCACCCATCTTCAGGCATGGGGAATCTCTGCTGTTCTGAGACTCCAAGAAATGAAAGAAGCTAAAAGTGTGGCAGGATGTCAGTGAAAATGTAAATAGGGTCGGCACTCCAGGATTTGGCCAGTCACTCAACTGGTTTTACAGGTTCTGTTGAGGCATCTTAAGGTAATGGTCTAAGGGGGGATAGGAAATGGTCCTCTCCAGTCCTACAGGAGGCACAATATATAACAATCACACAGTAAACATGATCATGCTTTACAGCCAAGCCACTGCCCCCCAACCGTGCGGGGGTGGCCCTAGCTCTGGGGTGTAACGGCCTCATATAACATTGCATGGGGAGGGCAAAGATTCACCCAGCTCTGGAGTGGAAAAGCTCCAAATAACAGTATATGGAGAGGGCTGAGATGCACCCCAGGGCTGGGTGCAATGGCCACATATAACAGTTTAGCACAGGCCACACCATACACTGTTATACGTGGCCATTACAACCCAGAGCTGGGTGCATCACAGGACCCAAGCCTCTCCAAGAGTGCATGATGCTCCTCTCCCTGCAGTGGCTTGGGGGTTGTGGCATGAGTGCGTGGGGGGGGCTGGTGGTTGGTGTGGGCAGCAGCCCCTGCCCCCCCAGCCCTACCTGTGTCCCTCACTCCAAACCTGAAGCGCCCCACCCCACCAGCCCTGCCAATGCCTTTCATTCCTAGCTAACCTGCAGCCCCCCAGCCCAGCTGGTGCCTTTCACTCCTAACCTGCATTCCCCTGCCCTTCAAGCCCCTGCTCCCCAAACCCTGGCAGTACACCTTACTCCCTACCTGCAGCCCCCTGCCCCTTTAGCCCAGCTGGTGCCCCTTATTTCTGACCCAGAGCACCCTGCACCCCCAGCCCAGCTGGTGCCCCCTACTTCTGAACCGCAGCCTCCTACACTCCCAGAAGGAGGCAGCAGTATAACTGTCAGGTAGAGCAATGGCAAGCAGAGGGTGGTCAAGAGAGGACAGGGGCATGCTGCTGAGGACAAAAATAAGCTTAAGAGGAACAGGAGTACCAGAGAAGAGGGTCAAGCTTGGAGGGTAGAGGACAGGAGGGGAAACAAGTATTGAAGGGATCTGGTTGTAGGCTGGGAGGATATGACTGCAGGCAATGATGATCTGCCAATACAGCAGTTAAAAGATTAACATGCAAATAGACTAAGTGATAAGAAAATTCCTCTCATTGAGCCTTGGATGTTTCTTTCTTCACCTCAACCCACACCATGCCCCTGCCTTGTGGGGGTGGGGGTGTTAGCTAAGGATTCTTTCTGTTTTACATAAAAATTCCTGTAGTAGTGTTTCCATTCAGGCTGTAGCCTAGGTACATGATACCCAGATGCCAATACACAGAGAAGCAGCCAGACTCCTTGTGTACCCCTTGTATAGCCCTAAGTGTACCCCACACCCAGTACCCGGTGCAGCAAGTGTGCAGAAAAACCAGGGGGCAGAACTGATTTGAGACCAGGCTTGGGTAGGGAGGCCTGCACTTCAGACCCCCATTGCCAATTTAGATTTGTGAGGGGGAGGTAGGCAGGATCACTTTTGCAGAGAAAAGATTTCCCTCCCCAACCAGCAGCGCCCCGTGCAACAAGTGCCCAGAAAAAACTGGGAGGCTTTGCAGGGGAGGCTGGTAGCACTGCATATTGAACTCAACCCCCCATTGCATGTGTCTCAACCAAAACTGCCAACAATCCCCCCCCGCCCTGCCAAGCAACCTGGCACAACAATTTTATTTAAGAAAATAAACCAACCAAAATATCAAATCTTTTGCTAAAACACCACATAGCAGTAAAGTCGCACTGAAAGGGCAGGAGAGTAAAACTGTTCTGACGTGCCCCCTAGCGAATTTTACTAGTTACAGCGTTTTTAGTTGGTAAATGCCGATTACGTGGACAAACACCCTATGTCTACAAAGATTCATTCTCTTACTTAGAAACAGGCTTTGGGCTCATCTTTTTTAATTGTGGTTCTGCACTTTTGCCAAAGCCCCTTGAAAATGGCCAAAGCTAACAATAACCCAAGTATGAGTTATACTTTTTATAGCTACAAATCACGGTGCACTTTGATTTACTTCTGTGTAGTACAATAGAATGTAGAGACTGAAATTGAATCAGTGCAACTTCCCAACCAGCTAACAGTATTCAGCTGCTTTTGATAGATACAAATTGAAGAGGATGTGGTTGGGAGTGTTTGTAACTGAAAAATGTGTTCCTTTCGTATAATATCTGGTTGTGTCATCTGAGCTTACCTGGTAAAGCTGTTAGAAAATTCTTGGCGTTTTGGAAACCAACTATTACAATTGTAATTATGCACTATTTGTAGCATAAGTCTACTATTTTTAAGGCACAGCCAAGAATCTGCATAGAGAAAACGTGTAAGAGAAGTTAGTTTTCTTTAATTGTCTCTTCATTGGTATTCAATATGTGAAATTTAAGAAAATAAGTGAATACGAAAAAAATACACATTGGGACCACGTAATAAGTGAATACAGGTGACCCTCACCATTTGCGGGGGATACATTCTGGAGATTCCTGCGAATGGCGAAAACCACGAATACAGCACTGCATTTATGAACGTCATCTGTGTTGAAGAATGCAGTGCCTCTGGTGGCTTGGGGGGAAGTGGGACGGCTGCTGGTGATGTCAGGAGCCTGGCAGCAGCAAGGACGGAGCTCCCGAGAAGCTCCTGTAAGTTTATTTAAGATGTGGGTTCGGCATTCGTGAATATTTGAAACTGCGAATGCTGAACTTGCAAATAGTGAGGGTTTCCTGTAATGTGAGGTGTATATAGATGGTATTTTTCTGAATTGCCAGTATACCTGTGCTTAGCATTTAGGGGCACTTGTTGTTTTTGGGTGAGATTTGAAGGCATCTAGCAGTTATGGTCAGGAAAAGATCCAAGATTACATCTAGGAGCATCTGGGCTCTGGTATTTTGAGCAAAATCAAATTTAGGAAGTTGATATTGCTTAACATTATTTTTGTAGTGTTAATTTTATACGTCCTTATGTCTGTGCTAAATAGTTTCACAAAGCTTTTCTTGTACAAGATTAGCATGTCCAGATTGCATGCCATTGATATCAGCTTCAAGTGCTCTGTGTCTAGATTTCTACCTCCCACTATCTTTGTATAGCTTTTTAAATATGTAAATAAAAATGTCACTTGTGAATTTCAGCATACACATGCTAAGTTAATATCCATTCATACTAAAAGTATTATTTAAACACAGGTCTGGGGATCAACAATTTATGACAGTTTAATTCCAGTTCTAAATTAATTCTTCTGTAGTCTAGACAAAATCAGCTGTTCTTATTCATGCTGAATTATTTTGCTGCCCTCTACCAAACAAACCTTATTTATTATATTTACTCGATAAGAAGATGAGGTTCCCCCTACACCTGAATATGTGGGGAAAAGCCCCTCATGAGGCAGTGGGAGGGCAGGCAGTTGCTGTGGCTTCATTCCCAAACTTGGTTTTGGGCCAGAGCCACAGCTGCCACGTGCCCCCCTTCCACTGCCTCTGCATGCCCCTGCAGTCCTTCCCCGCAGCCTCTAGTGTTAAGTTCCTTATTTAACAAAGAATACTGAGACTTACTTTTCTCTAGGCCCAAAATCTCAGGCTGTTTTATTCAGGAACAAATAACACCTAACTGGGAAAATGAAAGTAACTCTGAAACAATAGAGGATGGAGTTCTGGTCTCAAGCTCCATCCCATAATAATGACTAACACTTTAACCCTATAATTGCCTAATTACTACACCTAGTCTCCCACCCCAGTCCTCTGTGCCACTTCTTCCTCTCTCTCCCTGTCTACTGCACTCTTCCATATCTTTGCTCCGTGCCAGCAGGCTCCATCCCTGCTGCAGTCTGGGGTAAGAAGCATAGCTCCAGCCCGGCCCTGTAGCAGATTTTCTGGCTCTGCACTGCTGTTGCAGGGCCAGACTGCAGCCATGCTCCAGGCTGCAGCAGGGACTGAGCCTGCTAGAGCAGAGCAAAGGTAAAGTTGAGGGGATATGGGAGGAAGAGGGGGCGGGGACCTGAGTCTGGCAGGGATAGAAGCGGCATGGAGGGGGAAGGGGAATCAGGGAAGCCTGAGGTTGTGGGGGAGCGGGCACAAGGTGGGTTAAGGGAATAGGGGGACAGGTGGCAAGGGATAAGCTGCCTGCCTCTCGCTGCCTGCTTCACCACCTCCTCACTGCCTGTTCCCTACCACCTGCCCCCCTGCTGTCTGCCCTACCAGATGCCCCCTACTGCCTTCCTCACTGTCTGTCCCCCACTACTTGCCCCATTACTGACCACTTTTCACCTCTCCCCCCACCTGCAGTAGTGGGGGGAGACAAATTTAAGATAATCCACCAAAAATTAGATTCTGTACATGGAAAATTATGATAAATTCATAATTTTTCTGTAGGTCAAATCTAATTATTGTGAGGTTGTATTTCATTCAGGGCCATCTTGTATTTGTGTAAATATGGTAGCTTTAATTTGAACATTAATGTCAGTGTGCCCAGTTATACTATTGTTCAGAAAAGCAAGTTCTACTCTGGATAAAGATGCTTTTCTGAATCAGGTTCAAAATTTGTTACTTTATAGTTAGTATATGCCAAATAGGTGCTACTGTCAACAAAGGATTATTCTAGGTTTATTCTGCTAGAAATAACTGTAAGGAAAAACCTGTAATAACCAGTTGGATTTAATGCAAGTTGCCTTATTGGAATGGACTGTTAAGGAGTTAATTAAATATAAATTGTTTCCTTGCTTGTGCAGAAACACTGTTGCTGTTGGGCCTTCTCCTAATCTTGTTGGAAGAGTCCCCTGACAGGTCTCATTAGACTAGCTTGTTAGATGATTCAGGGTGCACGTCTGAGAGAATCAGACAGAGAAGTTAATCTTGGGTAGGAATACTGTAAATTGCTTCAGGATTGTTTTTGGTGTTTTTTTCTCTTGCTTTTGTTTACTTTCATCATTCCTGCCTGCTGCTGTGTTGCCCAAAATAATAGACATGTGAAACTAGCAATTCATTTGCCTTGGTTAGTTTTTATTTAAGCTGTTACGGTTTATTGAATTTAATTACTTCTAAATTATTAATTTAAACCCAGCAATGCTTGAGGGAGATAGTAACCCTGAAATGAGTGTCTTGTAAAATTGTGTATGAAACCTGTCAGATGCTGGTTCCTGCTGTGGAATATTAAGAGGTTGTGGATTTCCCTTTGGACTCATGGAGATTTACACTACAAGTATCCAGTGCTTCAAGAAGAGAATCTCCAGCAACTACTCTGACAACTATATGGAAGCCCCTCAACACTCATGATGAGATTAGAACCTATAAGCTTCAAAATAATGTGTGGTAAGAGAGATGCTGAATGACAGCATGCCTTCTAAGGCTGTTCATTAATATGTAGGTTAGTATTTAGAGATTCCAAGGCCTGTTTCATAGGATCATTGGATGGTTTGTGAAAGGTGATCTTGGGCAGTTTATCGGTACCAGTAACTTGTTTTGCACTACACTATAATTAACAAGTCAGGACAAGAATCTAACAATTTATAGGCACCAAGGAATTCATATGTGTTGTTGTGTTAGGAAGCAGCACTTGAACTGTGATGGAAATTTTGGGAATAAGGAACAGACCCTTTCTCGGGTTGACCACCAGTACCTGCTCAGCACCCTCCTCCAAGGCTTTTGGCTTTGGGCCTCTTTTCATCGCGGCGCTCCAGGTCCTGTACCACGACGCCTCCAGCCTGCTGAAGGTGAACGGCATGCTGTGCGCCCCGTTTCGGTGCATTGGGGCATCCGCCAGGGCTGCCCCCTGTTGGGCATGCCATACTCCCTGGCCATTGAACCTCTGCTGCACATTCTGTGAAGTCGCCTGACTGGCTTAGCCCTGCCACTGGCACTGAACCCTGCCACCAGCCCCCACAATCCAGCTGACGGTGTACGCAGATGATGTGACAATCTTCCTGGGCAGCTAGGAGGATGTGCAGGCCCTGGTGGACTGCCAGCGCACCTACGAGCTCGTCTCGTCGACCTGCATCAACTGATGCAAGAGTGACATCCTCCTGCTTGGGACGTGGGCTGGCACACCACCCACCCCGGACCTGCAGAGGGGCCTCACCTGGCACCGGGAAGGCCTCAAAGCCCTGGGAGTGTTCCTGGGGCTGCCGGCCTTTGCGGCTCACAACTGGGAGGACCTGGTGGAGGGAATGGAGGCCCGCCTGCACTGCTGGTGCTTGCACTTGCCCATCCTTTCCTACCATGGTTGGGCCCTCATCAGCAACAACCTGGTGGTGGCGACCCTGTGGCACTGCTGTGCTGTGCTGGACCCCCTGCCGGAGCTGCTCGAGAGGCTGCAGCGGCTCCCAGTGGACTTCTTTTGGGACGAGTGCCACTGGCTCCTGCAAGCTGCCTTTTACCTGCCCACCACTGAGGGGGGCCAGGGCCTGATCGACCTGACCAGCAGGGCGGCTACCTACTGCCTGCAAGCCCTCCAGCAGCTCCTGTATGCCGAGGGTCACCTCCTGTGGCAGCAGCTGGTGTGCCGGTTCGGCGGTCCTTCCCCCATTCTACCACAGCATGGTGCGGGCCTGGTGAGCTGTCTTCCATCTTTGTCCCCAAGCCAGGTGCCTGTGATTTCCACAGTTACTTAAGGGTCTACAACCCGGCCCTGCAGCATGTGGTGCCAAGTCTGGCCTCCGCCAGCCTCGTGGCCACCCTCATCGAGGCGCACACCACCCACCTGGGGCACCTCCTGGACTCCACTCAGTTGAGCTGGCTGTCAGCCAAGGCCCTGGCTGCCCGGCTGGCCCTGCGCTCCATCCGCACTGTGGGCTGGCTTCTGCGGGCCATTAGGGCTGCCCTCCCAATGGAGGCAGCTGCCACCCTGGAAGGTTGACTCCAGGCCCACCAGGCCCTCCCCACTGTGGACTCTGTGGGTGACGCCTTCCCACCACTGCCAGTCATTCCAGCAGTTGCCAGTGAGCTGGCTGACTGGCCCGATACACTGCTGAGGCTTCCCATGCCCCTTGGAAGCAACATCGGCTGCCCCTTTGGCACACTGCCCCAGAGGAGACTGTACGTGTGGTTGGTGCACACCTGGCATGCCCAGGTGCTGGCCGGCCACCGCAACACTGTGTGGTGGCGGCACCTGGCATTTCTCAGGACCCCAGCGTGGCACCCACTGTACAAGGCACCCAACGCCAAGAAGACCGGCGACCTCCAGTGGAGACTGGTGCATGGCATCCTGGCCACTGGAACCTTTGTGCACCACCTGGACCAGGTGGCCTCGGCAGCCTGTCCCTTCTGCCCAGGGGTAGTGGAAGAGAACATTTTCCATGCCTTCCTTCACTGCCCCCAGCTGCGGCTGCTCTTTGCCACCCTCGGGGTGCTGCTTCGGGTGCTGGGCTGGGACTTTTCAGAGGACACCTACATCTACTCTTTCCCATACTGGAAAGCCAAGCAGGGCACGGTCAGCCTGGCCAACTTCCTGGTGGGCCAGGTGAAGATGGCCACTCTGAAGAGCCGCTGAAACTGGCTCGCTGGGACTGGGATGGACAATGCCCTGCAGCTCTTCCACCTGCTGGTGTGGGCTTGCTTCTCACTTGAATTTGAGCATGTGGTCCTCCGGCAGACGGTGCCCACGTATGAGGAATGCTGGGCCTTCGAGGGGGCGCTGTGTCGAGTCAAGGGGGGATGCCTGGTCCTTGTGCTGTGACACTGCCACCTGCTCAGGGCATGGGGGTGGGTCCAGCGAGACGAGACCTTGGGGTTTGCCCATGCGGGCCGGCCTCTGATGTCCTGAGGCCCCCCTGGGTGTCACCGCTGGCAGAAATGTATATATGTATATATTTCTTTGTCCCCTGTTTATTTTATTTTTGTCTAGAGTGTGCGGGCAGGCCTTGCAGGCTATGAGCCCAGGCCTTGTCCTTGAGGCCCAGACCTTCGGGCCAATTTGTCACCCTCCCCAGAATAAACATTTCTAAGAGTCTGTCTTTCTGTCTTTCAACAAGACTGTCTGAGTTTAGTTAGATTCAGATTAGTGAGTGTGAGGTGCATTTATGAGGACAAATATGGAAAAAACAACTGGAAAAATCACCTACTGCAAAACAAACACTTTGGTATTTCCTTCCACTTTCTGCTGTTGAAAGACAGTGTTCTGTCTGCTAGAGCTGTGCGAAATTTCACTGGGTGTTTCGTTTGGAAGCTGTTTTGATGCATTTTGAGCTTGAAACACTGAAATTGAAATGAAACAAAAGGCTTGAAAATGAAATGAGGGCACTCGAAATATTTCAAATTTCAAAGCCGGGCTTGCTTGACTTGCAGCTAAACAGAAAATAAGAGAGAGAGGGTGAAGAGTGGGGAAGGACTGCTCTGATATTGACGTCTAGCCCCCTGTTCAATTTCCCAGCTCTCCAATTGCTTCCTCCAGCTCTCTGATCATTTCCCTAGCTCTTCCCGGTGGGCATGGGCCCCCCATCTACATGAGGGGTGTTAGCAGGCTGCCACTGAAACTGCAGTGGCAGCCTGCTAAAATCCAGTATGCAAATCCGGGGACCTCCACCCTCTGGGAAGAGCTGGGGGAAGCGATCAGAGAGCAGAAGGAATCAAATCGGGAGCTGGGGAATCCAACCAGGAGCTGGGGAAATGTTCAGATACCTGAACATTCCCCCAGTTCCCGGTTGGATTTCTCAGTTCCCCGCTCTTTCCCTCAGCTTTCTGATTGCTTCCCCCAGCTCTTCCCGGGGGGCGTGGGCCCCCAGATGGTGTGGGATGACAGCAGGTTGCCACTGCCAGCTGGTGATGGCGGCAGCTCTGGCCTGCTTCCCCAGCCAGCAGCAGCAGCTTGCTGAAACCCTGCACTCAGATCCAGGGGCCCACGCCCCCCGGGAGAGCTGCGGGACTGTGTTGGACTCTTCCCAGGGGGCGTGGGCTCTCAGATCTGTGTTCAGGGATGACAGCAGGCTGCTGCCACTGGCTGAGACCAGCGCTTGGTGCAGCCTGCGATGAGTGCCGGGAAGACTGGTGGGAGGCCCCCGGATCTGCATACAGGATGACAGCATGCTTCTGCTTCCAGCAAGCAATGAGTTTTACTTTGAACAGTTTGAGGTACAGTTTCCCAGAAACCCCTGCACCTATCTCCTTGAAACTTGGCAGGCATCATGCTCTCAGAAGGGACCACCATCCTTGCAATGTTCATCTGAATCAGGAAAGAAAGGACAAAGTTATAGGCATTTTCATGATTCCCCATTATAGCCTATGGGTGAAATGTTGAAACAGCGTTGAAACAGTTTCGATGAAACAAAATGGAACAGTGCTTTGAAACAGCAAAACAAAACACTCTCCCTTCAAAACAGCGCAATGGAAGTTGAAATGAAACTGCTAATTTGTACAGTCCTACAGTGTCTGTCCCCCAACTCTCAATATTTTTTTCCCACCTCTGTGAACTATTTGTTACTTGAGTGAATTCCCTGTTGCTTTTAACTTGTTTGAAAAATTGTTTTTGATGGCAAAAATAGCTGTTCTGTATAGATGTTAGGGGAAAAATGTGAAATGACCATTTCCAAAGTAGATAGTTTGCATAACTGAATAGAACAGAGGAGATTGAGCTAGGTTTTACTGGAATTAAGATTATGCTAGTGCTGTATAATTTAACGTTTTAAATTATGTAAAATGTTGCCCTTAAATTGTTGTGCAGCTACCATGGTAGTCAACAGGAGCTGTCTGTATGCATCTGAGAATGGAATTCTTTAGTTCTTTTAGTCTGTGAGCCATATCATGCCATGTACTTAGCGTGCAGAACTCAAGTTGACAGTGAATTGAAGCTATAGTCATATAGACTTATATATTTTTCTTCAATCTTGTGTGTTTTTTCTTTTTTTTTAAAAACACCTGAGAACAGAGCTAATGCACAAGAAAATGAAAGTAAATGTTTCTAAAGACTTCAATAGACATTGAACCACAGACTCCTGATTTTTACCTCTTTGCTACAGAGGGAATGCCATACCAAACATTGTATCTAGTGTTTGCTTGTTTTATGGATTTGAAACAAAAAATTAAGGAGATCTTTTCACACTTCAGGCTACATTGAATATTTGTATTTATGCTTCTTTATTTCTATTATTTACATGTGCCTATAAGTAGACAGTGCTTTACCAGCATGTGTGAAACAATCCCTACTCAACATACTGGAGATATTGGGTCTCTGTTCAAACAGGGAAGGTTGCAGGCATCTTCTGTGACCAGTGTTGGAAGGATTTGCCAAATACTGTTTGTGTTTTTTAAGGATCAAAGGTTGTTACTTGGCAGCTGGTAAGTGGGAGGCTGAATCAAGTGTGGGTGCTGTCACGAAGGAAGCCACAAAGCTGAGAAAGAGAAATGGAAACAAAAGTGCAGGTAGGAAGGCTTAGGGGAAAATTTTCTTTGGTAGCCCAGTAGTTCCCTAAGTCCCCAGTGCAGCATAGCTTTCAATATAGCCAAAATCTAAACCTTCATGAGATGGCATTTTGATTCCAGTCTCTTAATCCCTGTGTAATTTCTCAACCCAAGACCTTTTGCTCAGGCTTTGTGCAGTGTGTGAGGACAAATTTTGTGCCCACTGCAGATGTTATACAGCTGTTCAGTGGATTTAAGTGGACATAATTTTTCAGTGTGCCCAGTGAATACCTTTCAGGGGCATTGAATTCAACAACACGATGCCAAGAAGAACACTGGTAGAAATGTGACTGGGCAATGTACAGATTTGGAAATGTTACCTTTCATGTGCAAAGGAATAAGGAAAGAAAGAATGATTGATTTTTTTTCTCCCCCTTTTGGAAGATGAGTACTTGGAGATGCATAATTTGTGGAGGTTAGAAAGGTAGTTGGACACAGTTACTGATGGATGTTCTACACAGTTCTCTGCCTTGTGTACTGAGGTGGTGGCAGCTGCTATAGGATTGCAGCATGAAAATGGCCTCTACTTTGTTAAGCAGAGCCCATGTATATTTTATGAACATGATAAGTTTTCTGTTGGTAATAGTGTTTCCCCCAAGCCCACATTTGATTTCAGCGCACACATGTGCTACTTCACCAACAGTTGCACGTTTTGGTCTTTGAAACAAAAATTTCACATAGGCTTTGACTTCTGCCTCAAAGTCCCACAAGACATTTATAAAATACCTGAATAAGTAAGTGTTTATGGCATACAGCTTTTGTTTACTGAACTTTCAATGACTTCAATGGTATCTAGAGGTGTTTCATGCTCCGACCACTTATAGCAAATGACAATTCATCGTGATTATTGTTCCAGACCCACAAGTAGTACTAAATATATGCAGAAAGGTACTAAACAATCTCTGTTCTTATTGAATGTATTGAGATCTAGACTGAGCATTTGGACACTTGCAGCTCATGAGAACAATATGTATTCACACAAGATGCTTGTGCGGGAACAGGCTATAAGAAGCCATCGTTTCCCCTTGAAAAAGTTTGGCAGTTATTAAATCAAATCAAACTCAGTCAACTTGGGCCCTATTAAAAATGAATTGCTAAGCTTATTGTTATTATTTTTAAAAAAAGTTTGGTTTTTAAAATAACAGATTAGAAACTGAGTCTAGACACAGATACATAAGTGATACACAGCCTAAAATAGAAATTGAAAATTTACTGCTCCTTCCTTTGTTGCCAATGTTGAATGCTGTATTTCTTGCCTCCTCCTACCACACTAAATGACATCTAAAACAAGATACTATTTAGACACTCTAGCTACTG
Organism: Alligator mississippiensis; assembly: GCF_030867095.1. Taxonomy (NCBI): domain Eukaryota; kingdom Metazoa; phylum Chordata; order Crocodylia; family Alligatoridae; genus Alligator; species Alligator mississippiensis. The sequence goes on from NC_081829.1 coordinate 42,576,656, forward strand.
TCAAAACACCTTAAAAGGAGAAGTGAGAGAGAGAGAGAGAAACAAGCTAACTTTGTTATATACCTTTAAAAGAATCTATTATGATCAGCATTGCAAAATATCAGAGTTCAGAACTAAATCATATCTAGCAGTGAAGTGAAGATATTTGGATCTTGTAGATGAGCTATATTTTGGTCCAGATTAAGATATTTAGCTCCTTTTGCAAACATTGTATTGATATCCAACCTATGAAAGGTATAATGGGATTTTTGACACCATCTTCAAAGGGGACAGGATTTCACTGGGATTTTTTTCAATTAGTAGCAGTATCAAAAGCTCAGTTTCCATGGTACAAATCCAAAAACCCTCCATGGTCTTCTGTAGATACCAAGATTTACACAGACATAACTGAGTTCAGGATCTGGTCCTTAAATTCTGTAATGGAACACTGTGAGAGCCCAGAGGGCACTCACCGAAGGTGTATCCCTGGCCAGGGACAAGAATCACTCCATGCTGCAATGTCCAGGCTAGAACGGGAACTCCTGATCTGCACCAGCCAGGCTTTACTTCCATGCCAGGTGAAGTGGATTGGGGCCAATCCGCAGCATGGGCTATATCTAAAGGCTGGGGGTGGGCCAGCAGGGGGAGAGGCACTGAAGGAGCAGAGCGGGGAAGCCGAGGAGCAAGAAGTGTGGGTGAGCCCTTGGTCCAACTGGGAGAAGGAGGTGACACTCTGACCATAAGAATGAAGAGGAGGGTAGCAGAGGCCAGCTGGGGAAGGGGATTCGGGAAAAACGCTTGGAGACCGCAGAGGCAAGGGATCTGCCCAAGCTGCTAGCCACGGCAGTTTTTTTCTCCCTACCTTTTTTTCCTTTCTTTTCTCACTTTGATCTTCCCCGTGGGGGTTTCTCAGCCATCAAAAGTGTTCTCAACAATGTCAGGAGTCTGCCCGGGACCCGCTGAGAAGCGGGTCCCCGGAGAGGCTCTGTAGCTGAGACGAGGTAGGCAGAAACCCCAAGCAGCAAAGACCGCGCTTTTCGGCTTTGCTGATTGCTCTGCAGGGAACCTCCCTTTTTTTTTTTTGAATCTCCTATACCATCAAAGATGTGGCAGGTGGGAAAAAGAGGGCACCAGATCTCACCCAGCTCAACTGTAGGGACACAGCCACTCTGAGGGGCTGGTGAATGTCATCCTTACACGGTGACCGCCCGACAAACACAGTAAATTAACACTTAAAATAATACTCTTTTTGTCAGTGAAAAAGTAAAGACAGTTTTCATTTTTAAATGATTGTTATACTCATTGGTAAAAGAATCTTTATTCAAAATTCAGATTCTGAAGTTAATATTTTAAAATGATTTTCCTGTAAGTATTTCTCTTTGCATGTCAGAGCTATTAACACACCTGGACTGGTAGCATTGTTTTTTTTTTTCTTTGTTTTGTTTTTTGGCAGGTTTTTGTGATGATGAGACATTTAATATCTTAAGTAAAAGGCTTTGCAAAAATTACATTTAATTTTCAAGTAAGTATGGGAGGAGAATGATTAGTCTTGGCGACTAATACTAACTATGGACAGTTTCACTTGAATTTGTAAAATTGTTTCTTTTGATGAGTTTCTTACCAAATCCTACTGTTCAAAATATTGCTATTGTGACTGTTTTCCTGAATGTTCTTATGTAATTTATAATTTACCATGCTACATTTAAATAGTGAGCATAATTGCATCTAATTATATGTCATCCCTCAGCTGAAATTTGTCATTATACACTGTAATTCTGTAATTACATCTAAAAATCCATATTCATAGAATCATAGAAGTAGGGTTGGAAGGGACCTTGTAGATCTTCAGGTCTGATCCCCTGCCTGGGCAGGAGGAAAACTGGGCTCAAATGACCCCAGCCAGGTAGGCATCAAGCCGCTTCTTAAAGACCCCCAGGGTAGGAGCCAGCACCACTTCCCTTGGAAGTTGGTTCCAGATCCTAGCTGCCCTTACTGTGAAGTAGTTCTTACGGATGTCTAATCTAAACCTACTCTCCAACAACTTATGGCCGTTATCCCTTGTTATTCCGGGGGGCACTGGGGGAAACAAAGTCTCCCCCAAACCCTTCTGGTCTCCCCTAGTGAGTTTATAGACGGTCACCAGGTCCCCCCTCAGCCTCTCTTGTGAAGGCTGAACAGGTCAGGTCCCATAGCCTCTCATTGTAGGGTCTGCCCTGCTGTCCCCGGATCATGCGGGTGGCCCTCCTCTGGACCCTCTCAATGTTGTCCACATCCCTCTTGAAGTGGGGTGCCCAGAACTGGACACAGTACTCTAGCTGTGGCCTGACCAGTGTTGCGTAGAGAGGGAGGATCACCTCCTTGGCCCTACTTGAGATGCACCTGTGGATGCACGATAAGGTCCGGTTTGCCCTGCTGACTATGACTTCGCATTGTCAGCCCATGTTCATCTTGGAGTCAGTGATGACTCCAAGATCCCTTTCTGCCTCTGTGCTCTGAAGAAGGGAGTTTCCCATCTTATAAGTATGCTGCTGGTTACTACTGCCCAAGTGCAGCACCCTGCACTTGTCAGTATTGAAACACATCCTGTTTTTGTTAGCCCACCCCTGCAACCTATCCAGGTCTTTCTGCAGTCTTTCCCTCCCTACTAGCGTGCCCACCTCACCCCAAATTTTGGTATCATCAGTAAATTTGAACAGGTTGCTTTTCACCCCATCGTCCGAATCGCTGATAAAGAAATTGAACAGTGTGGGCTCAAGGACCGAGCCCTGGGGGACTCCGCTGCCTACTTCCCCCCAGGTCGAATATGACCCATCCACCACCACCCTCTGAGTACGACTCTTCAGACAATTTGCAATCCATCTGACTGTGTAGGCATCAATGCCACAGTCGCCTAGTTTTTTAATGAGGATGGGGTGGTCGACAGTGTCAAAGGCCTTGCTGAAGTCCAGAAAGACTACATCCACGGGGACACCTGCATCCAATGCTTTTGTGACCTGATCATAAAAGGCAATCAGGTTGATCTGACATGACCTGCCCCTAACGAAACCATGCTGGTTGCCCTTAAGCATCATCCCCGATGCCGGCCCATCACAGATGTGCTCCTTGATCCTTGAGTTTCCCCAGGATTGAGGTAAGACTGATGGGCCTATAGTTGCCCAGGTCCTCCCTCCTCCCTTTTTTAAAGATGGGGACCACATTGGCTATCTTCCAATCATCTGGCACCTGGCCCGAGCATCATGAGTGTTTGTAAAGCTGTGCCAAGGGCCCTGCAATAACCCCTGCTAGGTCCCTCAACACCCTGGGGTGGAGAGCATCTGGACCTGCTGATTTGAACACGTCCAGCCCCTCCAGAAGTGCTCTAACCCGGTCTTCCTCAGCCTTAGGTCTGGAGGCATTCCCCTTGAATCCGTCTTGAATCATGGTAGGGGAGTCCCTGTCCCTGCACAAGAAAATGGAGGTGAAGAATTTGTTAAAGAGGTCTGCCTTCTCCTCTGGCACAACCACCAGATTGCCCAGCGTATCTTGCAGGGGCCCCACATTTCCCAGTGCCTTCTTCATCCTCCCTATATATTTGAAAAAGGACTTTTTATTATCTTTGATCTTGGACGCTAGTCCTAGCTCTATGTCCGCCTTAGCTTTCCTAACAGCCCCCCTACAGGCCCGAGCAGTGGAGGTATACTCCTCTTTGGAGATAGCCCCCCCCCTTCCACCAAGTGTATGCCTCCTTTTTGGCAACCAGGTATTGTCGGAAGTCTTTGGTGAGCCAGGGAGGCTTTTGGGCACTCTTGCCCCCCTTGCTTCTTGTTGGGATCGTCACCCCTTGGGCCCTGAGTATTGTCTCCTTAAGGAACGACCACTCATCTTGGGCACTGAGTTCCCCTGCCCTCGAGGACCCCAGCACCTCTCCCACCAATCTCCTCTACTCGTTGAAGTTGGGCCTCTTGAAGTCTAGGGCTACCGCCTTGCTGCAGGCCCTTGTCACCCTGCTCTGGATGATGAATTCCAGCAAGCGATGATTGCTATCACCCAGGTGGTCAAGGACCTGGAGCCCCCTTACCAGATCATCACCTGTGGCCAGGACCAGGTCCAACAGGGCATTTCCTCTGGTGGGACTGTGCACCTCCTGGGTTAAGTGGAGGTCCTGTACCTTGGCCAGGAACCTCCTGGAATGGTCCGACCTAGCTGACTGCTCTTTCCAGCAGATGTCCGGGTAATTTAGATCACCCATGACAACTACATCCCTTGCCTTAAGTACCTCTGCAAGCAGGCCTGAAAATTCCCGGTTTAGCTTCTCCCCTTGGTTGGGGGGTCTGTAGTAGACCCCCACTGTTAAATCCCTCTCCCTACAACCCCCTTGTATCTTGACCCAGAGCACTGCAGCTTGCCCCTCCTCTGACCCCATTTTGCTGGCAGAGGATGTGTATTGCTCTTTGACATAGAGCGCCACACCCCCTCCTTTCCTTCCTTCTCTATCCCGCTTGTAGAGCCTGTAGTCCTTAATGCTAACTGCCCAGTCGTGGGATGAATCCCACCATGTTTCTGTAATCCTTACTATGTCTGGGTTTGAACTGGCTATTCTGAGGGAGAGTTCCTCCTGTTTATTCCCCATACTATGAGCATTAGTATACAGGCATGTAAGGCCTTGCATAGCTGCGTGTGCCACCCCCCAATTAGGAAGACTATCTGGACCCCTGTTTCTTACCTGGGCACTCCTTGCATGTGTCACCTGTCTTGCTCAGGTGGTGTCTCCGTCTTCCTGCGGCCCCCTCCTCGGGCGAGGCTAGTTTAAAGCTTGCTGTATGAGATCAGTCAACCTGGAAGAGAAGACACGCTTGCCTTTAGGAGAGAGGTGAAGCCCATCCTGCCCCAGCAAGTCCCCTGCCTGAAAGCATGGGTCATTATCTAGGAACCCAAGACCCACCTGGCGGCACCAACTCCGTAAGTGCCAGTTGACCTCACCGGTGCAGGCATCGTGTTGCCGTCCCCGCCTACTCACCGGAAGAAGAGAGGAGAATATCACCTGCGCCCCTGTCTCCTTAAGCTGGGCCCCCAGAGCCTCAAAGTCCTTTATAATGCAGTTAGGGTTTCCCCTGGCCGCGTCATTCTTTCCCACGTGGATGACAACCACGGGGTACTGGTCTGCAGGTCGGATGTAGGCCGGGATCTGCTGCGTGATGTCCCGAACCCGAGCCCCAGGCATGAAGCAGACCTCCCGCGTCATGGGGTCAGGCCAGCAGATGGGACTTTCCAGCCCTTGTAGGATGGAGTCTCCGATGACAAGGACCTGGCGTTTCTTCCTGCTGGTGTTCTGTCTCTGCTCATTCCATGTCACGTGGGGAGTGGCATTGTCCCCGCTGGAGGCATTTGCTCTGTCTTCCCCTGTCACAGCTGCCAGGGCCTCAAACCTGTTCCCCAGGTGTACCTGGGGAGCTTCCACCACTCTAGGCCGAGCAGCTCTGGATCTGGACACCTTCTGCCTCTCTTGTGTTGGACGTGTCTCCTGTGGGGGCTGTACAGTGGGCGACTGGGCCTGCAGAGAACAGAGATAGGCATCAATTTCATCCTCTGCATGCCTGAACCCCCTCAGCCTGCTCACCTCAGCCTGGAGCTGCCTCACCTGCTCCTCCAGGGCCCCAAGCCGGGCACAGGAGGGACAGGCAGGGGACCACCAGGCCCCGCCCCCCCCACAGACAGAGGGGCAAGAGGCCGCCGACCCCGCCATGAGCTCCATCTGGGTGGAGGCCTCAGAAGAGCCCATGTCAGGCGGCAGCACCAGGGCGAGGCCCCTGGCAGCGGTGCTTTGTGTCTGTACCATTTCTGCGGAGCTGCGTGTACTGCTCTCGCTTGCTGGAGGTGCCTCTCTGGGCTGCTACCTCATGCCTGCCTTATGCGAATGCAATGCTCTCGCTTGCTGTTGATGCGCCCTCTGCTGTCTCCTCGGCTACTGCTGCTGCCGTTCGCCTGCTGCTGCTGCTGCTGCCTCCGCTGCCGAGGTAAGGGGGCACACGTGCGTGTGTGGCACACGTGCGCCCTGCTCCCTCTGCTCCTGATCCCCAACTGCCATATTAAACTTGTTGGAAATAAATGTACTAGTTACAAATAGTAAATGATTAAAAAAAAAATTTTAATGTCTTTCTGATTCTAAAATGGCAGAAGTTACTGCATTTTGGCCCTTCAAAGTCAATGCAGATCAAAATGTGTCTTTAGAAAAGGAGTTTGTTCAATCCTGTTTTGAACCTGAAAAAAACTGAATGGAAAACATTATTTTGAAATTTGAAATGGCCTCTGTTAGTGAAGTATTTTGTCTAAGCATATGAACAAATTAAGTTCATGAAGGCTGTACATGTTACAGTACTTCTTTGGCCCTGGGGCTGTGATTTACTATAAGGTTGTTGCACTAGATTTTTCTTCTGAGGAGTAAAAAATGTGTACATTTTCTGTAATGTAAGACTGAAGTATATGCAAGCAAAAAGACAGGCATGATAGTTGTTAATTGATAATTTCTAGTTTTTAGAAATTAAAAAAGACATTGATGTTTAATTTAATTACTTAAACTTGGCTCGATGATTGTCCAGACTGAAGAATGATGATGCTGATGTATTGATGCTTACAAGTGCCACTTGTGGCAATAGTTAACAATGAGTTCCGTGTCAGTGTCTTTTCCAGCCCTGTCATGTCTGTTCCTTGGGCTACTATGGCAACATTGTTAGCATACATGTATCACTTATATGTTGTATGTGGGAAGTCTGAGATATATACATTGAAGAGTACCGGTACTAGCACTGGGACTCTATTCTTTAGGGTTTGTACTCTGTTCTTTTTTCCTTGGCTGGTAGTATGTTTGAATGATCTGCTGGAGATCATGTCCATGATGAAAGTACATGGGTTGCAGTCGAGTATCATAGGCTGCAGTTTATATTTGGGGCCTTGGTGCCATATAGTGTCATAGGTGGCTCTAAGGTCAAGGTATCTGTTTTCTGCTCATTTCAAATCTGTTTTGTGTGTCAGATGTAAGGAATGTAAATCAGTCAGTCGTACACTGCTTTTTCTGAAAGCCAGCTTGTTCTTTTGGGAGCTGGGGATCAATGATGTTCTCTTTTCTATTCAGGATTATTCACTCCATGACTGTAGTAACGCAGAGTAGAGAAATGGGTTGGTAACTTTTTGGATCCTCAGCTGGTTTTTTGGGTTTTGTGATAGCAATGATGTCTGCTTTTTTCCCAGATTTTTTGAAGGCTGTTACTTTCTAGACATTTAAACATTAATTTCTGAAGCTATCTTTTCATTGTAGTTCGGACCTTGGTAAAGAATTCTCGGAATATCTTACCTTGTCCAGCAGCCTTGCCAGGCTTGATCGCTTTAATGGCTGTATTAAACTCATTGTGAAGGATGAGACTGGTTAAATTAAGGTTGGCACTGGCTATTGAGTGATTTAAGTTGTTCATGAATCATTTCTGTATGTTGCTTGCTTGCGCTACTGTACTTGCTGTTGTTGCACAGCATTTTTGTGATGGAGTTTGCTGACACAGAGCAATGTCATTTTTTTGGTACCTTTGTCTGTAAAGCAGTTGATGGTGTACTATACTTGTCTATTCAAGTAGGTCATATCCAATCCTTGTATGGTAGTAAGTTGTCTCTCCTTTTTGATACCACTCATTGTGGTAGCCAGATGTTCTGTAGTTTTTTTTTTTACAGTTGCAGGGTCATTGCATTGCTTGATGATGTTAAGGAGCAGTTTGTACCGCTCATCCCAGCATAGCACATAATGGTTTCCATAGCTATTATTGTCATTATATAGCCATTATTGTTGAGCCAAGAGCACACTGAATATCAGAGTAGGCAATTGCATCCTTCCCCATCAGCATACCCCAACTTACCTAGGAGTCGCATTAGACCATTCCCTCACCTATAAATATTGCATTCAGAAGGTCAACAGTAAAGTCTGCATGGGTAGCTGCCTTAAGATGTCTAGCCAGCACAACATGGGGTGCCAACTTCAAAGTGCTTAGAACCCCTGCACTTGCAGCAGTATATGCCCCAGTAGAATACTGTGCTCCTGTATGGTTGACATATTAAAAAGCTTGACACTGTACTTAACAGTGCAGTGAGATTCATAACAGGCTGCAAAACTAGTATGTATACACATGTTCTCCCTGTACTCTGAGGCATTAGACCAAGTGATATAAGAAGACAAATCCTGATATCTTTACTGGTTATAGAGGCAAGAGATGACAAAAATCACTTACTCCACCAACAGTTAAGTGAAGACCCGAACAGATGGAGGCTTAAGAGGCTTAAAAGTCATAAACCATTTGTACGTGAAGCCCACAAGCTCCTGGAAGAGATTGGGGATTGTGAACCAAACCTATGGGCAACAACTGAGTGGGATGATTGATAGAAAAGGTCACACCTATTCCTACAGTATTTTATATTGACAGCAAATGAGTCCCCCATTGGGCACGCCCATGATTGAGAAGTGTTCGTTAAGATGAACAGACTGAAATCTGGATATGGATGCTTCAAAACAACACTTCACAAGATAAACATCTTGGACAGCCCCCTCTGTGAAAGCAGTGTCCAACAAACAGCACAGCACTTAATCGAAAGCTGCAGTCCTTAAAAATGCCCAGACAGGGTGGATAGAATCTGCACATTGAGTGATAATACCAGATGCTGGCTCATAGATCTGGAAGTTGATTTATGAAGCCAAATGAAAGACGACTTAAAAACGTAGTCCTAACACAGTTTTCTTTGAGGTTGCTGTGATCACAGGTTAAAACATTAGTTTGTGTGTTGAGTCTTCAAACTGTAAAAATGCTTTCACTTCTATAAGTAGAAGGAAGCTGGCAAAAAGTGAAAGATTCTATTCTCTGCTTGTAGGTGTGGATATTTTTGTAAAGCTTTCCTAAGACTTGTTCCCTTATCCAAATACCCTAAAGATATGTGGATGTTTTTTATATCAAATTGGCACAGAACTAGATTAGCATTAGGTGACCATCAAGGGAATTTGGGATTAATAAAGTCTGAATTACTACATCTGGGTAAAACTGACATATTTTAATAAGCTCATGAAAAACTTTCAGATGTCTAGTGAGATACTCAAAATATTTAACCTGTCAGAGGTAAGTATGGCTAATCTTGTTATGTGGAATGTTATGAAACATTCTACATGTAAAACTTGTCATAAACCTAGTTTTGAACATATATATTTTCCCAAGATGGTTAAGACTTCATCAAATAATTTTATGTAGACAACCTAGTATTTTACATTTGTTTTGTTTTTTCTGCACATGCTTTTAATGGTGTATAGACAGTCTCCCAGGTCAAGTCCTGATCTTGCCCTTGCATCAGTATAAACCAGTATAAATGATTTATACTTGATATGAGGGGGAACCAACATGATTTATAATGGAAAATATTCACTGCAGGCTTTTCTTGAGAATAAAGCACAGTAGGCAAGAAAAGGGGAAATCCTGCCTTTTGGTATATAAGGGTGAAAACTTCTAAGAGGTTCTAACTGTCCCATGTTGGTAGACAGTCCTTTTCAAAGGCAATGATAGTTGCTTGTAGTCTTCTAAACGAAACTGATCTGGCACAATTCCACTTTCTAACTACCCATCTTCTGTTGTTTCCTGAGAACCTCTCTTGCCTCATCAGTGTTAGGTCAAAGCTTGATCTTGCACCAAGTTATCTTGTGACTGATACTTCTGTTCACAGGGCATTCATATTGCAGTACAACCTTATCAATAGCTCCTTATCAATATCTCTGAAAAATGCTCTCTGATTCATTTTGCAGTCGCATATCACTGGGCTTTTTCAGACAGGCGATGACTGTATTGAATTTCACAGCAGTCAGACCATATCACTTCTAAGTTAAGATTGACTTTAAAAAAGACCAAATTAAATGCCACACCAAGTATTTGGCTCTTTGTTTCTTTTTTTGAAGCCCTCTCCCCCTCCCCTTATCACTCCAGTCACTGACTCTGGCTGCAAATGAAGGACTTTTTCTAATAGTACACATGAAATGAAACAAAATGAAACCTCTCACAGTTTAGTCCAGTGGGGACTTTATTAAATGCACTGCAGCCACCAGCCAGATGAGGAACATGACACAAAGACATAGCCTATCACGTGCGTCTGGAGGCATTTGTTAGTTCCTTCTTTGACAACATCACAATTAACTAGGTACTTAGCTGTATATTTTCTGACTAGAATGGCTCATAAATAGATGTGGAAATGCAAAAAGAACATGCAAAAACAACATTTTTTTTATTGCAGTTGGCAATTCTGATTCAAAGTAATTTGCTAACAAATCAGAATGAAACACATTATTCAACCAATGAACTCTAAAAGGGAACAAACTATTGGCATGTTAAACTACACAGATGCAATTAAATAAAACTATGCTAGAGCATATGTTTAAGGAATGTATCTCAGTGTTGTGTTTGTGAGAAGTAAAACTGTCTTACTAATTTATTCAGAGACAAAAACAAGAGAAGAGAAATGTGTGGAAAGATCTTTCTTGTTTTGCTGTATTTTCATTCTACCTAAAGATCTGATGTGTTGGTAGTGTAAGAGTGATGTTGTACCTGTGATGGTCCAGAAATTATGCAAGAGGCAAAGATTTCTTTAGGATGGTATCTTTTATTGGACTAACTATGTAGCTGAGATTCAGCTTTTGACAAAAAAACACCTTGCATTTGAAAACTAGTCTAGCTCTAAGTAGTATAGTAATGACAAGTTCTGAGTTGAACCATGTGAGGAAGGAGTAAGAATCCTGATTCATGCCTAGGGCAAATTAAAGCTGCCAAGCTCATAAGTCTGAGTGTAAAGGAGTAAGCAGGCCCTCTCTGGAATATATGCATGGGGAACTTGTACATCCCACCCTTTCTGTCAACTTACTACTTTGTGGAGCTGAAAAGTTGCAATTTGTGTGATTGTGACCCCTTAGCTTTCTTCAGTAATGCAGATTGACAGAAGCATAATAGGAACCATCTGTAAATACTCCATAATGAATTTGTGCATGTTCATAGAAATAAAACCTGTACATTTGCTCATGGTGACTGCAACAGGATCAGGCCCCTAGGGGTGGCCATGTGGCTCTTGCCTTGCTCTGGCTCTTGGGGTATCCTCCCTTTCCTCTTGTCTGCCATGTCTCTGTTGGAATAATTTGAATATGAAAAGGGAGGTTGCCCTAGGATTCCAGAGTAGGCCTTTGGCCAACAGGACCGTCCTGGACGCCACTGATTGCAATCCTGCCCACCAAGTGCTAAGTGTGTCCTTCTGGACCATCCATGCCCCCAGGGCACCTATTGCCTTAAGGGCTATTTGTGGCCTCCTTCCATGCCCATCACCATGCCCATGCCTCATGGATGTTACTGTTCAATACTCCAGTGGGACATCTTGCCCCCAAGTACAATGTTATGCCTCTTCAGGCCTCCAAGCCTTTGTTAGGGCCTCCCTTCCCAGCTTCCGCCCCTTTTTTTCTAACTGGGCCCCTAGCCACGTTACACTGCCCTGGACCTAGTTTCTGGACTCCAGCCCTTGTCCCACCCCTCTTGGACTCTGGGCCCCTAACCCTGCTTCCTGCCCCTCTTGGACTCTGGCTGTTTGTCTTGTGGCTTTAGGCCACCATTCTCACAGGCTTTAACAGTTGGTCTCTTGACTTTGGCCTGCCTGTTTTGAGCCTGCCCCTGATAGGGTCCAAAACACCCATATGCCCCTTGGGTACTAGGGCTGTGTGAAGCTTCGGTCACCAATTCAATTTGCAGGAGATTTGGCATCTGAATCTTTGAATCCGAATTGAATCGGGAGGCCCATTAAAAGGTCTGAATAGAGTCCAAAGCCTCCAAATCGATTCAGAGAGATTTGGACTGGCCAGGTAGAGGCAGGCACAGCCAGGCAGCTGCAGGTTCTTCCATGGGTCCTCTGGCTGTGCCTACCTCTGCACAGGCAGGGGGAGCCATGGGAGAAACCCCATGTCTGCCCTGCCCAGCCCCATCCCCTGCCCAGCCCAGCTTCCTGGCACTTTAAAAAAAAAAAAAAAGAAAAAAAAGCCCTATACTCTTTGGCTGTAGGAGGGGCTGTGGGGGCTGTGGGACCAAGTGGCAGAGCCCCCCCCCCCGAACAGCTCCCGCTCTCTGATCTCCCCCTCACCCCTGCCCCTGATGGCTCTCCTGCACCCATCCCTTAAAAAAAAAAAAAAAGAAGCTGCATATTCACCGGCTGCAGCAGCAGCGATTGGAGGCTCGTGGCAGAGCCCCCTGTGCAGTGGGGATTGCCTCCCGCTCCCCGCCTGGCACCCATGTGGTAGCTTTTGCATTGCGCGGGTGCAGTGCGGCTCAGCAGGGCCCCTCACACTGCCTGGGAGCTGGGGCAGCTCCACCTGTCAACCGGAGCTTGGCACCACTCAGCCCCAGTGGCCCCAGCTCCCAGACAGTGCACAGCACCCTACTGAGCCATGCTGCACCCACATCCTGGGGCAGTTGCTGCATGGATGCCGGGGGGTTGGGGAGGGTGATCCCCGCTGCCCCCCACTGTACTGCACTGCATGGGCAGGCTCTGCCACAAGCCCTCAGAGGCCCTGATACCTGCTGCTGCAGCCGTGAATGTGGGGCTTTTTTTTGTTTAAAGTGCTGGGAGGATGGGGCTGTGTGGGGGATGGAGCCAGGCAGGCAGCCATGGGGGCTTCTCCCATGGCTCCCCACACTGGGGAGAGGTAGGCACAGCTAGAGGAGCCACAGGAGACCCTGCAGCCACCAGGCTGTGCCTGCCTCTCCCCAGCCAATCCGAATCTCTAAATCAGTGCCGAATCTCCAATTCTGATTTGGCCGAATCAAATGGGGACAGTGATTCAAGTCACTGAATCAAATCACTGTCTTGTGAATTGGCTGAATCTAAATCCGAATTGAAAGCTTCCCTATTCACACAGGCCTATTTGGCACTACTGTAGTTTGGGTCCCTGCCTGGGATCAAGACCTTATGTCTTTTCTAGCACTTCTGCAGCTTGCACCCCTGCCCCTGGCATACTGAATACCTTATGAGCCCCCTGGCACCCTCTGTGGCCTCCACATCGTCCCTTATAGCCACTTCTGGTCTGCTGGTATAAAACTTTAAAAAAATAACAAGCTCACTGGCTACAGCTAAAACTATCCCCACACTGAGTCATACTTTTCTGCAAGTCATGAATCTCTACTTGCAGCTCCCAGGGCAATTCAGTTGCCAGTCAGTCCCTCTGCTACACCCATCTTGCTATGGAATTCTTCTTCCTGCTGTCTGTAGGGCCATACTGCCTGCCTGGCCTCAAGCACTGGCTTTATGTGCCTCTTAAATCTTGTCCCCTCCTGTCAGGTGACTCTTCAGCTACTCACAGGGGTTTCAACTCTGGGCCTGATGGCCAGTCTGCCTTCAGGACAGTTTACTACTGCTATTCTTGCTGCGTTGGCAGTGTACTTGTTGCTCAAGCAGGGCTCTGATCTACTGTCCTGTTGTTGAACCACTAGCCCTGCAATAGGCACTCATAGGCCTGGCTGCCTACTCCCATGCATCCAGCTGTTAATGGGCAGTGTTTTCCCCTTTCTGGGTGTCTCGGATGGCCAAAGCCGACTCGAGGTGATTCAATAATTACTCATTCGTTGGGGCGGGCTGGTGAATAGAGAGGCCGAGAAAGCTTTATGGTTGTAAAACTTTACTTACGTCGCTTGCTGTTGCGACTGAAAACGGTCCGGTCGTCTGAACAACCACGTTAGTTGTTCCAGCTGGCAGGGCTCAGGCCAGCACGTCCGTCTACAAATCAGGCCGGCAGGGAAAAGGATACGTCTGGGATTGCGCTTGGTGACGGAGAGAAGAATCGATAGGTGATCAGTCTATCGATCAGCTCAGCCACGAGTCAGATCTCTTCAGAAGCACTCTGCAACGTGCTCAAAGTTCTCCAACTTGGGCGGAAGTCGTGCTAATTTTTAAACGGCTAGCAAGCCAATTACTAGCCGCCACGTGTGCATAATTTAAAACTGGCCAATAGCGGGACACAAATTTACATTTGAATGGCGGGAACTCTCTTGCACCGGGGGTTTTCTGCAGCAACAGAAAACCTTTACTTTGCAAGAGGCTCTCATGTGGCGGGAAAATTCCACCATGCCGAGGCACCAAAATCACTGGGTTGTGACACTGGGGACCTCCCTGCTGCTGCTTCTCCCCTTAAAGTAATGGGAGCCTCTGTCTCCCTGTTTCATGGTGCATCTATATATGCAATTAATATGCAGCATTAAACTCTGGTGCATATTCTACCAGAGTTTATTGCTCCCAGGTGCCGTGTTTAAACGTGCACCTGGGAATGCAGCATGTTGAGCTGGGTTGGTGCAGCCCTGGCTGGCAGAGGGCCTGAGAGGGTCAGCCTGCCAACCTGGGACTGCTCTGTCCTGGCTTAGTGTGCTGTGGAGGAACTGGCTGGGGTACAAGGGTACTTTAATGTGGGGGGAGCTGACAGGCAGCCCCCACACTGAAGCACCCTTGTGCCCCAGTCAGCCCCATCAGTGTCTACATGTGCATTGCTGAGGAGTAAAAAACTTTGCTGCAGGATAGTACTTATATTTACAAGTACTAACCTGTGGTGGAGTTAATTAATTTACTCTGTTCTAGTAGCACTGCATGTGTAGACATGGAGATGTTTACTGCAAAGCTAATTAGGCAACTGCTGTAAATGTCTCATGTAAATGTCCCCATAGTGACTTTATTATGCTCATAGGGAGTAAAAGATTTTATTTTTGTTTCTGAAAGGTTCACGTTAAAAGTAATTTTATATGAATATTGAAAAATCTTCTTAAATGATAGGTAAAGTTTAAATTATTCAATTATGGAGTAGAAAAAGATACATTTATCAAAGTGAAAGACTAAGAAGAAAACTTAGGCTGAAATAAGTATATGTAGTATTCATTAAACAACTTTGAATAATAAGTCTGTAAAAGTTACCCTTGTGGGGGCCGAGGGGGAATGGAGGATCAGGAGCCCTTGGGAACGCTAGCTGGGGTTGCAGCTGCGATCCCGTGACGGGCAGATGGGTACTCTATCACCGGAGCGGAATTAGGCACAGGCGAGACACGTATCAATTGGAAAAACAGAGATGGCTTTACTTACACTGTAGAGTCGTATACAGCGCAGGCAAGAAGTGACTTCACACTTCAATCGTAGTTGCAACAATTCTAATCTCTAGTCGCTAATCGAGGAGCTCTTGTAGACCGGGTAGCTCGGGTCTAACTTGGACATGCAACACGGAGGATACGTTGCAAGGCTTCGTCGACGGGGAGTTGTGGGCAGGTGATCAAGCTGCCGGAGTTCCACTCCAGGGGGAATCGCGGAGTTCTCCAAATAGGGCGGAAACGCCCCTAACCTTTTATACGGCTAGCGAGCCAATTGCCAGCTGCCACGTGGGAATAATTTAACATCGGCCAATCATGTTATGCAAATCTGCATTTCCTCGGCGGGAACTCTATCCCCGACGGAACTCTTCACCATGCTGAGACTTCCCCTGCCTTACTGTGCCTTGTGCTAGAAAGTTCCACTGTGTTGAGGCACTGATCCAAATCAGCTCTGACAACCCTGTACACAGATACGTTTCAAACACATTATAACTAACTTGTGGAACAACTTTTTCATTATTGAACCACCCAGCTGCAGTTAAAAATTAAGGATTGTTTTTCTAGATAGTGCATCTTTAAACATCTTGCATAGGGAATTAATTTGTTTGATAATATGAAGGAATGTAAAATTAATGTAAAAAATTATGACAAAAAGTCTATTATACATGGTGTTATTTTGAAAGATAATCAATGTACCTAGACCTTCAGTGAAGGGAAATGAAGTATATCAGATGTGTGAGGGTGTAATATATATTTCTCTGCGGGTTCATTCATCTTTGAAAATGACAACCCTCTTTTTGGCGATGCTTAGAATTTTCCCTTAGTTGCTGTTAGATTTTGTGCTTCAAGTGACGATACATTACTTCCCTGAACAGACATGGCATATTGACAATACCTCACATAATTTCACTGCTATTTATGCTAGGTTACTTTGTCACCCTGTTGTTGGAGAACAATATACAGCTACATAGTTTATATTCAGTGGTGAATGTGTTAGTATCAGGGCATCTGATAAAAAATACTACTTGAATTAATGTAATTGACTGACTGAGGTGGACACAGACATTGCCTTTCATCAACTTTGTGCCACCATGAACATTTTTATGACAGCACAAAGGCCAAGAAAACATGCCTGTGCCTCTTGTCATGCCACAAGAGTGACTGCAAGGAAGGTGGTATCAATTTGTGCTGCTATTTAGCAGCACATGTCTGTTCACTTTACAGTGCAAGAGTGCTGGTAGACTGGAGATGTCTTCCTCTCTAGCTGCCTTGGGCAGGTGCTCTGGATGCTTGATGGTTTGATCCTGAATACCCAGGAATTCCTGGGCAGAAATTGACTGAGATGTTCCAAGAGCAGTAACTCAGCTGGGTGATGTTACTCCCTCAGTGGCTGACAACAAACTGCTGCCCCTGCTCTGAGAGCTGTGCTCTAAAATGGCCACCCTCATCAAGCACCTGCCAGCTGCCTGCTCCCAGCCTTTAAAGTGGCAGGCACCAAAGGTTCTCTGCCACAATGTCCTTTAGGAAAATGTCCTTATTGTTAGAACAGTTAGGCAGTGGAAGAGACTGCCTGGGAAGTTGTGAAATCTTATTCAGTAGAGGTTTACAAGAAGAGGTTGGAGGAGTGTTAGTCAGGGATGATTTAGGAGAAGCATTTGTGCAGGGATTGAATTGGGTGACCTCTGAGGTCGCTTCTAGCCCTATGACTACAGAAGTACTTAGCATTTTTTGTGGGTTCGAATTCTACAATTGTTTCACGGTGGCCCCGCCCCTCAGTGCTGATTGGCAGAGAGGCTCCAGGGAGAAGGGGAATGTGGGAGCAGCCACCATCTTGTCTGCTGCCCTTTGTGTCACACTGCCAGTCAGCGCCTTCCCCTCCCAGCTGCAAGGACTGCTGGTGAGCCAGCATTTTATTTTTATTAAGTTTTTTTTGTTGATTTCATGGATGATCCCAGACTTCATGGTTTCTGCAAAATTGCAAATTAAGTAGGAGCCTACCTATGACTTTATACCATTTTATGATTTTACCCACCTTTTCCATAGATGCAGACAATTCAGTTGTTATAGCAAGATGCAGCAAAGGACCTACCTACCTGTCTGTTCCCGTTCCCAACTCTAAGTCTTTGTGTGAATTCAGGGCTAATTGCTTCATTTTCTGTTTATCACTTTCACCTTATATATAGGGCTAATAATTGCCTTTAGGCAGTTTCTTGTAGGGCTGAGAATTCCTGATAGCAGTCCACCTTTTGGAAAGCATTTTTAATTCTTTAGTTAGAAGCCACTAAGTGCATTATGTTTCATTTTAAAATTGTGTTTTCATTCATTTAGAGTTACTTTTTCTCTAGACATTGATCATCCTATTTTTTGTTGTGATTGCTTGGGGTAAGTTAAGGCTAACAAATCTTTCAAATTTGCAGTGTGCATTTGGTACTCTGTGCACATGAAATATATTCTATCAAGGGCTTTAGAGAATTTATATACATGGTGAAAGTGTGTCAGACTGTGTCTCCATTAAACCTAATATTAGAGAAAATCACTGTCAATTTTCAGGCAGTTCTACAATATGGAGAGTCTTTATGATTGGTAGTGTCAAATTCTGATGGACTGAGATGGTAAACTGATGAAAGAGAAATATTTAATATCAGGTGTCCAAACTTCAGCGGTCTATAAAAGACCACCTGAAGGTAAAGTGTATTATCCCTTTAAGTGAAGATGGTTACATCAATGACTATTGCCAAGTTGGAGAGCACTGTTCATAGATGGCGTTAAAATTGTTTATGTTTGTTTTAATAATGAACAAAGTCTCTCCTTATTTTAATGCCATATTCAGTTTCATTGGATAACAAGGATGAGCACAGGATGAATAAATTAGATAAATAGGTATGCTGTTTGAGCACTGATCTATGCATGGTGGAGTGAGTAGAAGGATATCCCTGGTAACCATTGATGTATGAGACTTCAGTGGATCATCCACATCAACCCAGGTGGTGTGAGACTGACCAGGCTCAGCTATAGAATAGAATTAAAAGCAGGAAGTTAGAGCCAGAGAATGTGATTATATGAGAATGGGAAAAGAGGGAAGCTTAGAACTATCAGGATAAGACTTGGAGGCCTGTTTAAGTGGATGTAGGAAAGGAGTTCAAGCTGGATACCTGAAGCATGAAACCGCCTCCTACATGTCCATTCTTACCAATTGGTTCTTATTTAGAAATATTTCTGTCCCAGTTTAGACCAATGGGAACTAGATTTGGGCTGTCATGTGCATGACAATTCAAGATTCCTTTATTAGGGGGAGTTATTCATATCCACTGTATGATACTCAGCAGCTTGTGCCTCAGTAGTTGCTAAGAGAGCAACTTTCTCTTAGCTTCTTACACAACACATTACTGCTCCCCTCCACTTTCATCATTGACCAAAGGTAATTAAAATGGTATCCTGTAATTCAGTGATAGACGTACAGCATGTTGCTTTGGATATATACCTCTTCTATTTTTAAACACTTACATAGATTGAAATAAATGAAAAATGTCTGAACAGATAGGATCTATATCCTTGTCAGCTTATTGATAACTGAAATAGATAAATCTTTTGAAGACAAATGATTTTGGCAATACACAGACACCTTTCTATAGAAGGGTCTGGAGTAGGAACTTGCAGCTGGTTACTTTTTTCTTCCAATTAAAGCACAGAAGTAGCCTAAAGAGACTTAACAAATAAGGTTCCAGTTTTGTAATGATCTCCAAGAGCAGAAGTGGGCAAAATACAGCCCGTGGGTCAGATTCAGCCTGCTAACTGATTGGATCTGGCCTGCAGGGGGTGCCTACCAATTGTTGGGATCTGGCCCACCGCACTCCACTTGGTGCTGAGCCCTTCCCAGGGAAGCCTGTGCCACATACCTGCCCACGCCTGCTGGCCCTGGGATGATCCTGGTGCAGCTGCAGCTCCCTTCACCTCCAGTGATAGCTCCTCCTGTTCCTCCCCTGCTGTGTGGGGAGGAAGCTTGAGCTGGGCGGCTCCTGCCCCAGTGTGTGTGGCTCTGGCTTCAGCTCCCAACTCCTTCTACTCACTCTGCCCGCCCAACCCTGGAAGGTGCAGCAGGGGCAGGAGCAGGAGGAGGAGCTGCCACTGGAGGCAAGGGGAGCTGAGCTGCACCTGGGTGGCTGCAGCCTTACCAGGAGCAACCCAGAGTGGGTGGAGCTTGGCCCTTGTGGAGTGCTGCTGGGGCAGCCATGGACTTCACTGCCCAGCCGAGCTCTGCTGCACATGTCTCCTGCCCAATCCTTCCCTCCCCTTGCCATGGCCTGATCCCAGGACCCAGCTCCCAGCAGACCTCCCCACCTCTAACCCTCCTCCCACACCCTCACTACAAGGAAGGGATGTGCAGGAAGTGGATCGCAGCTTGGCCCCAGGCCTCAGTCCCATGATGTCACCACCCAGCGATGCTACTCCATCATCCCAACCTCGCCTACTTATCCCACTTGTGGCCCCATCCCACATAGGGAGTTTTGGTGAGTTTTTCTGGTGCGGGGGGGCACCAACTCAGCCTGCAACAACTCATCAAAACCCCCTACATGGCCCCCAGGGCCAAATAATTGTCCACTCATGTCCAAGAAGGAAGGTTGGAATCTCAGTTAATTATCTTGGGTTCTACTCAGTGGAGACGTCTGCCTAGGTGGACCAGATTGTATGCTTATGTCCTAAATTGTTTCAAGCTCTTTTCATTTTGATTTCACTGTTAGCCATTTGGTTTTCCACCTGTTGTATAGGAGACTTCACATCCCAGTATGTGCCAAAGCCATCTTTAGGAATTGCAAGATGGAATTCCTGCTTACAGTGCTAAAAACTGTGAAGCATCGTTTACTATGGTTAACGCTAAAGAAGGTTCTGATCAAATCTCAAATTGAAACACACTTAATTCCGTGGATCTGCATGCCAAAAAGTAGAAGCTATATAATTCCATTTTAGAAAGGGAATGCTTGAAGAATGCTGAGAATACAGAATATATAATTTTGAAAGAAAATAGTTTCCTCTTTAAAACAAAGTGACTGCAGTGTGACACTCAGGTAACCTACAATTTGCTAGATGTTGCACTTAACTGAATGAAATGGACAAGGTTTTGAGCACTTTTCTTTTTTACTGGGTAAATGAAAGATACTCATGAAAGTGAGGTATTGAGCACAGTGATTAGCACCAGAAATAATTTGACCACTGTACAAGTTTCTTTTGCACTGTTTTTTCAAAGCTGCTTATTCATAAACATTTACCCTTTTCAATATTCCAAACCGTAGCTCTTACAGTACAGAAACTGCAGCATGTGGTGGTTTTGTGATGCAGTCAAGTGTTGCTTGAACTGGCAGTCCTGAAAGTCTACTGAAATAAATGAATGTTCCATCAAATTTTATCCTTAGACAGATGCACAGGATCAGGTCTCTAGGGCTAAATGGATATTACTTATGTGTCCAGATGTGAAAGGCTATCTAATGTTTCATTTGAAAGGATAGCTAAAGGAAGAGGGATGGTTTCCAGCTCTATTAATAGGGAAGCTTTACATTATTGTTCCCATCTGGCAGATTGGCAACATCACATGGGGAAGCTAGAGTACAGTTCAAGGGGACACACTAGTTAATCTTGGAGGAAGGAAGGACTGAGTGAGGGGCTGGGAGCAAGGACAAAACTTTGCCCTTTAACTTGACTGTAGGCAAATTATTAGATTGTCACAGAAGCCTAGTTCAAAGAAGCCCAGTTCAAATAAAATTTCAAAGGGACCTAGCTTTAGAAATTAAGAGTCCAAAAGAATGTGCTATCACTGTTTCATTCACATGATAATTTTGGTCGGTTTTTCAAACAAGAATTTCTATCTTTATAAATCTTTCATTGAGTGTTACAACATCCTTAACATCATAAGATCTAACCTGCTGTGCGTTATCATTAATTAAGCAGCTATTTTTATTTTAAATATGCCTACTGTGTTAAAATATGAAAAGGAAAATGGAGGTTCAAAATATCTTCTGAAAAATAATTTAGAATAAATGAAAACAGTTAACTTTAAAGCCAGAGTCAAAGCTATCTATTTAATCAAAAAAGCCTTTAATGCATTTCTCACAATATGCATTCATAAATATTATTGTTGTATTTAAGCTCAAACTAGCATATGACATATCACAGCATAAACAGAATATATTCAAAATAGCTTTTGTATTTTTTTGGTTAGAAAATGCTTTAGATCAGTAGGTTAATTTGAAAAGCTACATTTGTTCACTTGGTCAACAGACTTCTTGGGTTATGTCTAATTTTCAGGTGTGGAAAAATATTTTGCTTTTTGTTTTGTACAAAAGTCCAAATAAATTATGTAATTTTTTTCTTACAGCTAAGAAAATCCTCTCTGCCTCCCCAACTTCCTCCCTACCCAGCCATCTATACAAAGCTACTACTGCAATTCAAGACTGATCATAATGGCACCCTCTGTCTTTCTACTTTTGTTCAGTAATGTTGAGTGTCTGCTAATCACACCAAGTTTTGCCAAATTCATGATGCTTTTCTGATTTGGATAAATGAGCAAGGGAAATGATCTCCAAACTCATTTTTAACCCGGCTCTCCTGGGTTTTGATTCAACTGTACTGTCAAATTTCCTTTATAAAAATATTTTCTTGAACACTGAATGTTACTCCAGCTTATTAAATCAATTTGAAATTGATATGATATTGGAATGTGTCATTATGAAAAGGATATGAAAAAGCAGTGTAGAAATTATACTAGTGAATTCAACAATAATAATTGGTAAACAATAGAGCTGTGACTATTTTATTTGATTATACTCACTAATAGAGTAATTATAATGGTCATTGATATGTATGAACGGGTGTTTACACTGAAAGCAGTTTCAAACTGGGATGTGTTATGCTAAAAAAGTAGCCCGGGTGGTTGTTCTCATTAGCCAAACAGATGACTGGTCATTAGCTTGCCATTTTATGAGGAGAGAATTATAATCCAGCAATATTTTACATAGTGTGAAGTATTTATAAATCAATAAAAGATTAAATTTGTGCTTGGTAATAATGTAGAATAAATTTGAGCAGCATGGTATAAAATGGCTTCTTGCTGACAAATATCAAGCTACTCTTCTAATTAACTCTTCTGGAAGGTTCTCTTTCAGGTACTATGAGCTTAGAGTATCGTTATGTTCTGTAGAAAACAGAGGTAGACCTTAACTTGAGCGATGGATTGCAGTACCCTGCTCTGGGTACCATACATTTATCTGTTTATTTCTATTGTATTGCTTTGTTTTAAGTGGTGGTTGACTTATGCTTCCTAGAAGGAGCTCTGCCCTATCTTTTCTGTATCTCAACAGCTCCCATTTTGAATTGTTGACTTGTATATTTTGGCTGAGTGGAAAATGAGCATGTGAAGCTTCCAAGACCCTTGCCTTCAGGGTGCTATGTTTCCAAATCCCTTTCTTATCCATCATTACACTGTATGGCTGCAAACAGCCATCACTTTTCTTCTGGGATCATACAAACATGTGTGTCCACTGTACCATTTCAAGCACTTTTGAAGTATGTCTGATAAAATATACTAACACTTTTTCCCAGGATATCTTGGTGCATGGTTATTGCAGTTAATTCTAGGGATAAGCTGGTCTGCCTGTGTGTTCTTGCTGACTCTCTACTGGTGAAAAAGGACGAATGCAGCTTACAAGGGTGCTGTCTCCAGTTTTGATTCAGGTCAAACCCTAGGCCAGTCAGTCTATGTTCAAATGAGATATCTGTTCAGACCCTATGTATATCAACTCTATTGTTGATGAGGGTAGTTTTGACTGATGGTGTTGTGCTCCATACTGACTCAGTGATTGAAGCCTTTATTCCTTTAGTTTTGAACTGCCTTACCAGTTTCTCGAAAGAGAAATCTTAGAACACATTTTATGTGGATTGAGAGCTAGTCTATCTCGTAATATGTCACATTCAGTTTATTTTTATTAAAATGAACAGGGATGTATCACATTTACTCAAATAAGAGACAACTCCACCAATAATTAGATTTAATATATGAAAAACCTATAAAATGGCCATAATTTCCCACGTACAAATAATTATTGGATGTTTGTTTTGAATGTGGTCCCCTCCTACTGCAACATCAGGAAAAATAAATCTAGGGGTCTCGAGTGGCTCCCTTGCCCACTGCCCCCATCTCCTTCCGCTTGCAGCCCTTTCTTCTGCCTTACTGTCAGACCCTGCTCTCCCTGAGCATATGGAAATGAGGGGTGAATTTCAAAGTATTGACTTTGAAATAAACATGCCTGTAGTAAATTACTATGGGTACCCATAGACTTGGTTCATAAAGAATTAATGAATTTTACTGCTGCAAGTTTTAGCGTTGGTAGTTCATAAAAACCTTTTCAAGCAAAACTTTTGTACCTACTTATATATGGTACAAACTATGTATGCTATTAATCCAAAGCCAAAAGGGTCATGTTTTACCATATAGTTCATTGGGCTGGGCCCAACTAGAGTCAACAGTGTTTCAGGTCATTGTGACCCTGCAGCTCAGCACTGCTAAGTAGTTTGTGTACTCTAGATACCTCCCACAAAAGATCCATGTGCTAATTATCTTCCCACTCAGGACTGAAACTGCATGTTCTTGTCATGAGTCCTGGGATACCCCAAAAATTTATATGCAGATGAGCTGCAGGGCAGCCTGGTCTGGCTCCACTTCATGGAGGGTGGGGCCACACTAATCACACGTGACAAGCCGAGAGCGGGACCAACAAAGGGATTCTGGGTGAACTGTTTGGGTGGTAATGTTTGCCCATTTGGTGATGTCTGCAAGATATTTAAGGCTGGTAAAAAAACGAAAAACAAGAAAACCACCAAAACCGAGGAATAACTGGAAAGTGTAAAGAAAGGCATAGCTAAGCTGTGGGAGTGAAGAGGAAGTCAAAATACATTCAGTGTAATGGCTCACTATGACTTGAAAAAAGAGTTGGCACTGAAGGGGATTGCCTGTAATTGGTACTACCATTTGTATTATTCAGATAGGCTGTATTAGCCTGTCCTTGTGGTAGGTTTGTATGCCTTAAAGACAGAGAAAGGGATCAATAGAGTATAAGGGTGTAAGGAGTGGAGGAGGGAGACCCAAAACAGTGGTAGTAGTGTCAATTGAGGTGGAAAAAAGGTTGAGTTGAAATGAAGTTTTTGGAAACAGATGGAGGGTGGATGAAAGTGGAAAAGAAAGGAAGAAAAGTGACAACGGGAGCAGTGGCAGATGTTGTAATGACAAGAGGGACAATGTCAGATGGAAGACAGGAGCAGAGGAGAGTGGGAGAGAGCGAGAACAGTAGGAGAAGGTACATTGGGTGAGAAGCAGAGGAGCATGACGGTGGGCCAGCCCATTGAGACTGGCACAGTGGGAAAACATGGAAGAGGCACCAAGAGAAGATAGATCAGAGTGGAGGCTGCAGATAAAGGCAACTTTAACTGGTGATAGGAGGTAGAAGGGATCAGTGATGAACAGATATGATTTCCTGGAAAAGGTACTGTGTGCAGTACTTATCAAGGTGCTCAAGGGAGAGGTGTGGGGAAGAAATATGAAGGGGAAGAGAGTGCCTGAAGCTGGGTTTGCATGAACTGAAATACTTCATTGATTGGGACAAGGAAGAGATAGAGAGGAAGAGGTGGAAGTACAGGAAAAAGGACTCACTTGTTTCATTAAACCAACAGAGTGGACCAATGGGAAGGGCAGAGTTTTAGGTGCTTACTGATTTAACAGGTTTTTTTAATGGGATGCTATATGAAGAAAAAGATTTCTGTAAGGATTTGGTTTTTGTGGGAAGTTAATGTATGTTGTTTAAGAGCTTAATATATGTAGCTGTATATTTTTGGATATGTAGTTGTTTCTGTGCTATGGAGTCTTGGTAAAACAAGGATGCTTAATATATGTAACTTTGTAAATGTATGGTAATATGTGTTTTTAATAAAATTAAAAAAAAAATTCTCATCAGCATCTGGACCTTTTTGGCTATGATCAAATGAAGCATTTCTGTCACCAAGGGGAGGGTGTTAGGCATGGCACTTGCAATACCTCTTGGCCTGGTGCCAGTTCCTTGCAGAGAGAACACTTGTCCATTTTTAGTTTTGGGGGTTTTTTTTAAGGGCCACACAAAAAAGTTCTTGGCATCTTGGCCTTTTGGCTGAGATCAAGCATTTTTGGGGAGGGTGTCAGGTCAAGTCCTGGCTCTCCTGGTGCTAGCCTGGTATTGCGATACCTCAAGGCCTGGTGCCAGTTCCCTGTGAAGGGAACACCCACTGGTTTGATTTTTTTTTTTTAAGGCCCATTTAAAAAAAAAAAAAAAAAAGGTTTCCATTAGTATGTTTGCCTAATATAGGCTATGTGTCTTATAGTTATGTTCAGTGTTGGCTGTGTGACAGAATGCCACCTCTGTCTCTCCCCAAAAACTCTGCTCAGTGACAATTTGGTTAACCTGGGCCCTGCAGATGGCAGACATCCCATCCCTTTAGGTAACATGAGTTGGATACATTCCTGAGGGAGGGGGGAAACCTGCTCTCTCTGCCTATGTGACTGTTATCACATACCTGGGTGAGGGGCTTACACTCCCTCTTGTTAAACAATGCCAACCTGATTGGGAGGGGGCTAGAGACTCTGCCTGTCTGCCCAGCAACCAGTGATGCATTTCAAATTGGTTGGCTGGTAGGCAACAGGTGCTGGCCTCCATTGGACCAGGTAAATGAGGTCATAAGGGCTATATAAGTTAAGGACTGCTCAGGAGGAGGAGCAGTAGCCATGATGAAAACTCAGAGTTAGAAGAGATGGACCATCTGAAACTTGCTCTCCCTCTTGAAACTCATGATCAATTAGCTGGCTGCCTCCAGAGGGAATCTCCACCTGCCTCTGGATGATACTTGTAAGTAAAATACCTGAAATCTAACTAGATATTTAGCTTGCAGTAACTCAGATGCGTGATCAAAGGCTACCCAGCCATGCCAGTTTGCTCTATGGGATTTCTTTGATATTGCTCTACCCTGTACCCTATTCCAAACCTGCTCCTTGTAACCAATAAAGCTTTCCTTTATACCTAGCATGGGAGGCTTATTGGGAGTGGGTCTAGATTATGCCTTGGGGTCCCCTTGGTTTGGCTGACTAAGGGAGACCACTATTTGTGCTTCAGTCTGAAAGAAGTCCCAAGTTCTTGAAGTGGGTCGAGTATCCTTGAGGGCTACTAGGCCTGTGTTTCCCAGGGGGCACAGTGCCAGGATAGGTCAGATCCTGGGTGGTGGCAGCACTACCCCCAGGCTAGCAGGTGTGCTCCAGGAAGGGGGTTGGCTAGATGCGAGGTGCCCCCAGGGAGGCACTCGGAGCCTGGAAGGTGGTTGGGCACAATGTGGTGAGTGGCTCAGCATAGGAGCACCCTTTACTGGCCTGCCACAGGCTCCATTTAATAAACTTAATAGCTAGTTTCTGTTACTGAGCACATGCTGCTTTTGGCAGCATTTTAATGATGGATAAATGTATGTAAAGAGGCTTCCTTCTATGTGAATATAAGATGAGGAACACTTACCCGATGCTGACTGAGGGGAAAAAAACCATGTCATATATTCAAGTAAATATGGTAATTGTTGAAAGGTAAAAGCATGACTGAACTCTCTTACCTGTTCTTATACTTTATTAACTCCAGTGGAGTGGCTTCTGAATGACATCAGAATTGGCCACCACATTTAGAGCTGCAATGAGAAAAAGTTTTTCTGTTCTGTTTAAAAAACAAACCAACCCACAAGAAATTTGTTCTTGTGGGGGTTTTTTTCCCTGCCTCCCCTCTCTCCCTCCCTTACTTCCCCAGCTTCCACAATGAGATAAAATTATGATCTTTGGTAATGGCTTGGGGGAACTGAGCTGCACTTACTTATTCCAGGATAGATAAAAACCCAGTGTTTAAAGCTCTCATATTGGAAATGGCTGATGAGGTCCTGCCCGGAGACTTAAACTTCAGTTGCCCACATTCTCATTTCTTGGCCTGTTGTAGGCTAATGTCAAGCGTAGTCATTGCACTGGTGTGTTGCCCAGGCCGAGATCATTTTAGAATGGTACCATGTACTAGAGGGTGAAGACGTGTCCAATACATTGTAGACAGGACAACTTATGAGAGTCTAATATAGCCTCCCAATACATGCCTACTTTATGGAAATGAGGGATGTTTCCCTAGCTTCTTCCTTTGGCCTGTTGCCTAAGGGCAAGTGAGACTCTGGAGCATGCAAACCCCAAGATCTCCAGGCTTGAGCCTGCATGTAGGATGGCTGCCATGGATTGGATTTGGCAGTATCTGAAGAACCTGGGATGGAGGATACTTGCTGGTAGTAGCACCACATGGACTTCTGAATTCTGCTGAGCTTATAAGATTCATAAACTCTAGGAGACATGAAGCTATATATTTTTGGAATTAATCTGTTTTCAAAACACTCCCTATATTTTTTCACAATCAAAAAGTTTTTCAGAAGAAAGCAAACATGACTGTCATAATGCATATTTGATTTGTTATCCTTGCCATTTAGGTCAGTAATAAAAGCAAAAGAGCATTCAGATCCTAGGTCTTAAACCTTTTCAGAAAACATTAGTTAGGTTTTTGCACTGTTAATTAAACTGTTTGTGTTTGGTGGGGAAAGTCTGCCAGGGCAATTAACTACAGCCAACTAAATAACTCGTGTATAACTGTAAACATAATTTATTGGATAAATTTCACTTCGCTTCTGTTTTACAAACAGATCATGATATTCTCAGCTTGTTCATTGAAACTTCCTTTGTCCTTTCTATTTGAAATTGAAATAAGCTCTTGTGATTAATTAAATTGGATATTTTCTTTTCTCTGATTAGGTAATTATATTCCTAGTAGAATCACTCTTTCTTAACACCCTAAGATCTCAAAAGTTTACTTTCCAAAAATCTTTCTAGTTAAAAGCAAATCAGATGATTTTTTTTTGTGAAAAGCTGATGCACACAATAGTCTGAATATATTTTTAAAAGTTAAATAAAATGTTTAGTGGGGAAAATTGCTCCTCCACTTTTAGTAGAAGTTAAAATATTGAATCTTCAGGATATTTTCCACCTTGTATTCTATCACTGTAATGTCTCCCTTTGGCCTCCCCCCCCACTTTCTTCTCCTTCCCTTACCAGTTCTACCTTTTGTCTTTCTAATTTCTACCTATTTACATTCTCACTGACATCCTTTTAGCTTCTCTCATTGCTTGGAATCTCAGACGAGCAAAGACTCCCTATGCTTGAAGAAGGGTGACTGTCCCCAAAAGCTTGCCAAGAACCTTTTTCCAACTACTCAGCTGGTCTAATAAAAGACATCACATCTACTCAAAGAAGCATTCAAGCCTATGCCCTTAGACCAACATGGCTACAACCAAAAACCCAGTAATCCTTAAGATGGAATTTGAAGCACAGACTAGTTATATAATAACCTCTGGTTATCTGGAACAGCTTCTGGATTGTGTTCATGCATGAATACTAAACCTATTTGACCGAGTTCTGTCTTCATTTCAACCCAGGTAATTAGCAAATATCAAAATTAGACTTATTACCTACAAAATTATTTGACCAAATAGATATTAATTAGATCTTTGGGTATAAATAAGTCAAATTTGATCTATTACTTTGAATAAAACCAATTCAAAAAATCCCTCCCAAAACCTCATTTCTCTTTTTTATCCATTGCTTGAATACATCAGTGAAAGTCCAAGTTATAGCTGTAAGGATCTAAGAATATATAGGACACCGATATTCTAGGCCTCCTATGCATAGCAAGAACTGACAGCAAGGATAGTGAGTGAGACCATTAGTCAAACCCAACAGTGAAACAAATCACTGAACTGAATTCTTAGCTGGAGAATGCAGAAGAATAGAAAGTCAATAGCTTCCCTGCATTGGTCTGTAAGAAAACTGCAGGAAATGAAAATTCATCTTTTAACTGTGAGTAGACTGTGTACCTTTGGATCTGCCATGATTTCTCAAATGTTTACACTTATTTCCTGAACAAAAAAAATAATTTTAATTTGAATTTTGCTTATCTTAAAACCAGAGGCATAACTTTAAATCTTGGCACACAGCTTGGAGGGGGTGTGGTGAGGAGATGCCTTACCACCTCTTGCAGGCTTTGGCAGCAGTGGTGGTAGCATTGGCACAAGCTCTCCCAATAGAGGCTGAAGCAGTAATGCAGGCTTCCTAAGGCCTGCCATCATGGGCAGATCTAGGATTTTACAGAAGCAGGTGCAGACTGTGAGTGGTGCATCATAACACAAAACATATTTTTCTCCAGCTAAAGAGAAACTAGAAGCTTTAGTAATATGATAGCAGCCTAGCGTTATATTATTCAGTTTAAGATCATTGATAGGGACATACACTAATTTGATAGTTTATATATATAGTTTAAAAAACAATAAACTAGGCAAAAATAGTCAAAGGAATTATTTTATTAGTCTTGTAGGTACATTTTAAGCATCTTGACAGTGAATCCAACACTTCACTATCAGTCACTTCACTTTCACACCTGAGTTACTGTTCATCTGGGTTAATATTACCACTCCTGAGTTAGGGTTTTTAGAAGCTAGCTAAGGTTTTTAGAGCTAAAAGCAGTCTGAAGGTTGTAAAACAGAAGAGAGATATTACTAGGAATGGCTAACAGACAGCAACATTGCAGAAGAAAGGATAGCTTAATGAATGAAGCACCAAAAGCAGTAAAAAGAAGCGAGGTTCATTAACATTTGTGGAGTGAAGAGGGATTAGCAAGGATGCGGTTGGCTGTAATGCTCCATGAAGTTAATTGACTCCTTCAGGGCTGCCTGAACTGAAATGCTGCTGCCTCTCCCAAGCATTTGGGTTTAAAGTTTGGTTGGAGCATGAATCAAAGGGAAGGGGTGCAAGCAGGACCATCTCTGGTGGGGGGCGAGGGCAAATTGGGGTGACTGCCCCAGGCCTCACGCTTTGCTGGGCCCTATAGAGTCGGGTGGTGTGGCTGTGTTGACTCTGCACCACCACTGTACTCGAGTCCAGCAGCTCGCTACCAGTGCCACTGCTATTGGCAGTGGCAGCTTCTTTGCATCCAGGGCACATGAAATTGGGGCGGGGGTGGGGACAAGGCCCCACACGAACTGATTTGCCCTGGGCCCTACATCCTACTTGGGTCAGCTTTGGGTGCAAGTGTATCACTGCACCCCTTGGATTTGCCATTCTGGCAACTCTCTGAATTGGTGCTTAGGGCATGCCCACTTCACAAATTTTATTTCTGTCAAAACTACAAAAAATGTAATTTTTATTTGTAAAATTTCTATAATCTTTGACCTGTCAAAAATATGCAGTTAATTCTAGGAATTCTAGGAATAATGGGTGCAAACTAGTGGAGAATAGATTTAGGTTAGACATTAGGAAGAAACTTTTTGTAATAAGGGTGGCCAGAGTCTGGAATAGGCTTCCAAGAGAGGTGGTCCTATCACTTAACTTGGAGGTCTTCAAGAGGAGCCTTGGCAGTCACCTGGATGGGGTCATCTGACCTCGGTCCTCTTTCCTGCCAGGGGTCGGGGGTCGGACACAATGATCCATTGGGTCCCTTCTGATGCTATAACCTATGAATCTATGAATTGACCAGTCAATTCATAGTATTTGACTGGTTAATTGACCAGCTTGCCAACCCTATTTTCTTTAACAGTGGAGAAGGAACTTTATGAGACTAAGAAAACTGCTATTTTGTCCCTCTTAACACATCTAAGCCAACAATCTTGTTCGGTCTACTCCAGTCAGAAAGCAGTAAATTTAAAGAAATGAATATATACAACCATTGAATTTTTTACCTTTAAAGGTGTGGTTTTCCTTCCATCTTCCATTATGGTGGCTCTCCCTCAGGGATTTAATTGTCCAAAAATATTGCCTTTTGTATCTCACTGTTCTGTTACACTTTGTCCATTTTTTCTTTTTATGTTTCTGTCTATACCAATTGATCTGGTAGTTGAAAGAGTTTATAGGAACAAAGGAATAGAAACAAACTTATTTTCAAAGAGGTCTCAGAGATACCTTTGTTCCATTTATGCCATTGTTACTTATATTGCACAGGATAGAAAAACAAATGTATCAACAACCTTGTGGAGTTTGATATTCTCAGCACAATAAAGGAGAAGTAATAAAGGCCATGTTTCAAGAAAATGTTAACATCTGAAACATGAGAGTAGTGGGGTTACTTTTCTTAACAATCTGGGGAAATTATTGCCTGGACAGATATTAAAAGGGTCACTGACTCTGAAGGAAAGTCTATTGTCTTGTTTAGAAAGGTTATTGGGAATAATGCAGTAAAGAATAGCGTTCTTAAAATAGCCTTTACAAGATGCAACCACAAGCTAGAATTTTTAGTGTAAAATGATTACTGGCTTATTGATTGGTCCTTTCATCCACCCTTTAGAAAGTAATATATTAAAGTGATCTTGGAGCTCCAAAAGACTTCTTTTTGGTGAAATCAGTGTTTGGTGAACTCCTGTGTTTTATACTTTGCTGTGAATTTTGGGCATTCAGGCTGACTACAGTTACTGCCATTGAAAAGACAACATTTCCTAATGATATTCTGGCGGGCACTGATTTGTTACAGCTGCCTTGCTTTCCATTATAAAATCTGCCTTTTCTTGAACAGTGTTAATATTTCCACTATTTCAGCAGGCCTTTTGAGGTTTGTCACTTCTAAAACCCATAACTTAAAAGTTATGAAATGCTAGATTGAGTAGTATATAGTGACTTGTGCAAATTAATTCAGACTCTTTGTGAATAAGGATTGTATTGGACTTTAATTATATGATCACATACTCCTTTTTCCACTGAATCCCTGTCCAGTTTGTTAAATTGAATGGCTTTACAAAAATAATTTAGGTTAAGGCAACTGCTAAATCTGGTAGTTCCTGGCTTTTACTGCTCACGTTCACTGTCTAAATAACTTAGTTATTTTGTTTATTATAATTCTTCAAAAGACCAGAGTGATTTCCTATCTTAAAAAATAAAGAATTACAGTAGTATCTCAAATATTTCAGTATGTACCTTACTTTTAGTAAATGTTAACTTTTTAATGATGACAATGCACGCAGGAAAGTTTTCACTATATTAAATTCCTTAACTGCATATAACTAGGTATTTAATTTGAATTCAATAGGATAGTTAGCACTTGTTAAATAAACTTATTAGGAACATATTTATCAATTAACCACTGTATATTAACTAAATGCCTTATAACTGTTAAACCTCATTAAATGTGTTTAAAAATGTAATTGATGTAACTATCAGTGCTATTAAATCCTAAAGAATAATATATCCAATTAGCTAAAACCTACTCACATGTCTTCCCCTTATTACTGCAGTCCGTTTACTGTAATTCATTTGCAATAATTATTTGTATCATAAATACTGTGCCAGTAAGTTACATCAAGCCCTTCATCCTCCTATTGTTAGTACTGCAAAGCATCTGTAATATTCTTGGATGATATGAATACATTAATTTTTACCTATCAACTCATTTAGTCACTGTGAAAGTTCAATATGTGCATGTTTATGTGAAGGGTTTTCTCTAATTTTTTAGTGAACTGCATAGAGCTGTTGTAGGTTGGAAGAGAGTAGAATGGAAATGAATCTTAAGATTTTATACTGAGAAAGATGATGGTGACAACAATTAGTTATCTTATATTATTTTTTGTAGTATCAATATATAACAGCAACGATTGTCTTTCAAAGTTTTGAAGACATTTTCAGACATCTCAAATTTGAATAGATAACTATTTTTTCAGCTGATGTATTGTGCGCTGCTTTATTTCTTAATTTTTTGTATCCTCTACTATGTTTGCCT
Source organism: Alligator mississippiensis (assembly GCF_030867095.1). Lineage (NCBI taxonomy): Eukaryota > Metazoa > Chordata > Crocodylia > Alligatoridae > Alligator > Alligator mississippiensis. The sequence goes on from NC_081829.1 coordinate 42,609,645, forward strand.
CCTGTTGTTCAGCTGCCAAGGCATGTGTAGATTAAACGGGAGCCCTAAATTGAAGCAGTGGGTTTTTAAAAGTACCGTTTTAATTTAGGGCCAATTAATGCCCCCGTGTCATGCACGCACCTGACTTACCTTCCGCGGCAGCTGCAGCCCTGCCCCAGGCGGCACCCGGCTTGGGTGGGTCCTGGGGGGCACTGCAGCCGTGGAGGGAAGTACCAGGCACAACTCAGGCAGGCAGGCTCTGGGGGAAGGGGGTGGGGGAAGATCAGTTTGCCTTCCTGGGCTGCCGCCAGGCTGCCTGCAAGGCTTCTTGCAGAGTTCCTGAGCTGCACAGAGCCTGGTGTTTCGCTCCGTGGCTGGTAGGGCAGCAAATTAAAACTCCTCAGAGGAGTTTTAGTTTGCTGAGCCCCAAGTCATTTAAGGCACATTATGCCACTAAGTTTGTTACAGCAGCTATAATTAATGTACAATATGTCACTGAGGCATGCAAACACTGACACCATTGAAATGGTGCAAAAGCATTTAGCCCACTTTAAAGTGTCATGTAGACATGCCCCTCATTTTGTCTACACATGGCCAAACTGCAGCATTTCTGGTTTGTTGGGCTTTGCACCCTAGTGTGTTTGGCCAAGGAGTCGCTTGGAAATTAGGCCTGGAAGGAACCTCAGGAGGTCATCTAGTCCAGCCCCTTGCTCAAAGGAGGACTATCCACAACTATATAATTCCAGCTAAAGCTTTGTCTATCCAGGTCTTAAAAACCTCAGGATGGAGGTTCCACAACCTCGCTGGGTAGCTTGTTCCAGTGCTTTACTACCCTCCAGTGCTGTACTGCTATCATACTGACTTCGTTATTCTTGCTTGCATCCCATATTTCTACTCTCTGTGTTTTTGTTGCCTTAGATCAGTGGTTCCCATCCTTGGATCATGACCCAGATGAGGGTCATGGGGGCAATGCTGGTGGTACCGGCCACAAAGGATGAGCCACACCATGTGCCGGGAGATCCGCCACCCCCAGGCCGCTGCCACCACCAGCACTGCACTCCGTTCCCAGCAGCGGGTCATGGCAAAAAAAAAATTGGGAACCACTGCCGTAGATTGATAAGGGCAAAGACTTTTTTTTCTGTGCAGTGCAAGGCACCGTACTTAAAAATTCTAGTTTTAGGGTGAGATTTACACATTAGAATTAGTCCATGTTAAAAGCACTTTAAAAGAATATTAAAAGTCATTAACAAGTGCTAAGTACCTTCTAGGAATCTTGATGTTAGGCCACTTTGGGGGAGGATTACCTTTGAGCTGTGCTACTTAGCTTGAGTTAAATGAACTTCTGATGACCTATGATAAACCCAGTATTTTGTGGTCTTCCGGTAGCCCAGGAGGCACCACTTCCATTGTACTAGCTAACATTCAAGACTCTGTGGTCCTGGACTTGACAGTTGGGAACAGCTGGGCAGGTGAGTGGGGAGGGAGAAGAAGCAGGGGGAAAGAGGGCATTAGAGAAGGGGAGAAGGGGACAGGAGTGGAGGTCCCTCCTCCTACCTCTTCCATACCCTCCATCCCCACAGTTGCCCTACCTAGTAGGTTGTTCCCCAGAAACCCTGAACCTCTGACCACTTCCAAGATCACCATCCTGCTGCCCCAGTCACCTCCTCTATCTTCCCCTCCACCCCCACATTGGGGCCTACACACCTGGATTTACCACCCTGATGCCCTGATCAGCCTGAGAGCAGCAGCAGTAGCAGAGGTTCCCCCTCTCTTACTGCTCCTGGGCTCCCTGGAACCCACATCATTTCCAGGTGCCCAGATCCAGCCCCCACTGGGGCCTGCAGCCTAAGTGGGAGCAGTGCGGAAGGGGCAGGAGTGGGGCGGGTGGGAAGAGCTGCCAGGCAGGCATGGGGCGTGATGAGGGTTGGATGTGCAGGGGTGGCATGGGCTACAGAGAGCCCAAGAGCAGGCAGGGACAGTGAATCTCCCCCTGTTACTACCACCACTTCTCCTAGGCTGATCAGAACAGCAGGGCTGCAATCCATGAATTTGTTTTCCTAGTAGAAAAAAGGGTGTCCCCTTTGGAGGTCAGGTGTGGGAGAGAAGGAAGGCAGCAGGAGCAAGTCACCCTGGGAGGCTGGAGGACTGTGCTGTGGATCTCTCAGAAGGAAGCATATACAGGCATTCTCTCCCCCTGCTTGTTCCCAGGTTATTTTTCTCCTGGAGTGGCCATTTTTGCTCTGGGAGAAAAATCTTGAACATCTGTACACTCACAGTTTCTCCTGGGAGAGCAGTGACTCTCCCAAGAGAAACTAAATGTTTGGATGTGGCTACAGACTCATAAAATGACCATTCTGATATAACTCATATCATCTAAGGCCCAGAGAAGGCTAAGAGGGCATAGCAGCGATGCCGTTTATCATAGTGTGATAGTGTTACAGCTTGAGGCCAGTTTTGTAAGGTGTGTTTTGTTCAGGCATATCAGTCTAAAGTTTAGAAATAATTTAGTGATTTTTCTATGATTTGGTATTTAACAAAGGACTATTTAGTATAATGAAAAAATGATTAATATTAAGGTTAATAGGAAGGACAACAAAGTAAATGTTACTCCATTTTGCCTTCTCTGTTTCTGTAAGGTTCCTTTCAGATACATATGCAAGAAGAACACATTTATTTTGAAGTTGGTCATTGAACTGTTGAATATCTAATTTCTTTTTAAGCAAATTAATTTTATGTGTATCTCAAAAGGTTGGTTTGTTTGTTTCTTTTTTTTTTTAATGGAGGTTCTCTAATTACTCATCCTGTATGTTACTTTACTAGATCCTTTACTAGATTATTTATGTTTAAAATTGTATTATTCAAGGTTGGTACAGCTGTAGTAAGTTTCTTCCCATTTGATGTGATACCTAATCACTTTTTAGTTAACTGGGGGACTGCTCATGGGGTATTGATGGCTAATTAAAAGGTACTATAACTAGGTTCCGCTGTGTTTCAATATCTAATTCAGACTAGATCTTATTTTGAAATGTCTTATGCAAGACAAAATGAGTTGCTGCTGCTGCTTTGTTGTTGTTGTTGCTTTTACTAGTGGGAAACCATTGCCTTTTTTTTCTGCAGAGAAGATTGCAAACAAAATACACTGAACAAACAAGCTTTGTTAAGTTCAAGATAATGTTGACCTTTCCTTTCCATTTATCTTTTGTAACTGACAACTGATTTTAACGTAAGAACATAACCTATTTGTTTAACACATCAGTGTTTATAGGAGTTTCAACTTGTGAGAAATAATGGGAGGTTTGCATCTGCTGAATTGTTACTTTTGACAAAGTCAGCACTGTTCAAACAAGTAATTAGCTTTTGACCTTTTTCATTGGAGAGAAAGGAAGGGCTACAGTATGTGTGACTACACAAACACATTTATAGTGGAACAATTGCAGAAGGAACCTAACAGTAGTTATGAAACTACAAGCCAGTAAGAGCCGTATGGCATAATGAACAAAAATGACCCCATCTTTGATATGTAGATAATCCAAACAGAATTAATCACAAGAGTTTTATTTTGCCATGACTGGGAAAAATAAACAAATGAAAGAGAATCTCGGCTTTCATTTAAACAATTAAATTATAAATCGTCTTTTTGCTTCTGGAATAGGCTTGAAAAATACAAAGGTATACAAGTTTGTATATAGCAATAGCACATGAATTTACCAGTAGGCAGAAGAGGTAGTTTATGAAGAAATTTCCTCCTCTTTTACACATAGGTTTTTTATACTGAAGGTGAGTAAGTTAATTTGGGTGAGTGACTCGTAGATCATTCATACTAAACTCTTGCTAAAAACCTCCAGGATTATAATATTTTAATAGTAGATTGGAATGGAGGAAGCTTACAAGTAGGGAAGTAGGGGCATAAAATTCCTTCCCGAGGCTGGTTTTACGTATGGTAGAACAAGTATTACACAGAAAAATAAACAGCTTGTCCAACTGACTTGTCCAAGTCAGACAACTGTCTGTGGAATGAGCTGGGAGTAAAACCCAGATCTGCTATTTCATGTATTCACTACATGACTAGCCATTGCCTTCATATTAAATATTTTTAGTTGTTGTAGCGTGAGTTTGTCTCTAACCCAACACTTCTTTCTGTCATGTCAATTTATCATATCCACCATATTTTTCTCATATGCAATGCACAACTTTCTTTCAAAATTCAGCTACTGGAAATTGGGGTGTGCAATACAGCTGTGCAAAACGGCTGTGTTTTGATTTGGTTTCAGATTCGGCCGTTTCAGAGAACAGTGATTCATTTCGGTGTTTCAGATCACTGCCCTGTTTCCTCCTCCAAATCTTTTTCTAAGCCAGCTGGGCGGGCTTGGGGCCAGAGGCTTGGGGTTGGGGACTTGGGGCCCCAGTGAGGAGCAGGATGGGGCCGTGGGTGGCTCGTTCAGGGGAGGGCTGCTGCCCTCCATGCAGGCAAGGAGACCCACCGATGGATCTCTGCTCTCTGCAGAGCCAGGTCGCGTGGCAGGGACCAGCACTGCAGTGCCTTGCTGCACAGGGAGCAGAGATCCATGCTGGGGATCTCCCTGCTGCTGCCCGTCCCATGCAGCCCCGAATCTCTGCTTCCTGCTGAGCCAGGTCACCTGGCAGGACCAGACAGGAACAGAGCCACGACCTGGCTCTGCAGAGGGCAGAGATCCATGCCGGAGTCTCTTTCCCGCCACTGCCCACCCCGTGCAGCCCCAAATCCCTGCTCCCTGTGGAGCCATGTCACCTGGCAGGGACCAGTACTGCACTGCCATGCGACCTGGCTCTGCAGAGAGCAGAGATCTGCCCTGGGGATCTCCTCCACGCCACTGCCCACCCTGCACTGCACCAGATCTCTGCTTCCTGCAGAGCCAGTGCCACACAACCTGGGTCTCCAGGGAGCAGAGATCCACGCTGGGGTCTCCTCACTACTGCTGCCTGCCGTGTGCATCCCCGCATTGCTGGAGCAGCAGGAGGCGGGCAGCAGTGGCGAGGGGACTCCCCATGCGGATCTCTGCTCCCTGTGGAGCCAAGTTGCATGGCAGGGCAGAAGCGTACAGCTGTTTCCCTGCAAGTTTGGCTCCGAAAGTCCAAAATTTTCCAAAACCTCTCCAAAAGTTTTCCAAAACATTTTGGATGCCTCGTTTCATTTCAGAGATGTTTCTGAGCGTTCCATTTCAATTCAGATTCAGTGTTTCAGGCACCTTAATGGCCTGAAACACCTCCAAAACAAAACGGCTGTCGAAATTTTGGACAACCCTAGTGTGCAATATAAATTATAAAATACAGTAATAGCAGTTTCTGCTTCTGCAGCAGGTGGGGGTAAGGTAGGATGGGAGAAGGAAAAGAACTTTGAAGTGCTTAAAGTCAATGCTGCATGTGGAGCTCCCTAGTTGCTAGCTGTGTACCTTTTCTCTTTCTTCTCTGGCAGAGGCTTCTGCCTTAGAAGCTGCTACTCAGTTACTTACTGCTGCTTGCCATTATTTTCAAGGAAAAATCTTTTTTACCATTTGGCCTTTTGAAAACAATGTGTGTATCTTATTTGCATGTGTGTTGTATGGGAAAATATATAGTATCTTATTCCATGTGCATCTGTTCCCAAAACATCTGGGCACAAAATACAATATACAACTATTTAGAGCAGGTATAAATATATACAAGTAGACCAAATGCAGGCCAAGCCCTACGAGGCGACACTAAGGAACCTGGACCTTTTCAGCCTCCGCAAGAGAAGTTTGAGAGGCGACCTTGTGGCTGCCTATAAGTTCATCACGGGGGCACAGAAGGGAATTGGTGAGGTTTTATTCACCAAGGCGCCCCCGGGGGTTACAAGAATAATGGCCACAAGCTAGCAGAGAGCAGATTTAGATTGGACATTAGGAAGAACTTCTTCACAGTTCGAGTGGCCAAGGTCTGGAATGGGCTCCCAAGGGAGGTGGTGCTCTCCCCTACCTTGGGGGTCTTCAAGAGGAGGTTAGATAACCATCTAGCTGGGGTCATCTAGACCCAGCACTCTTTCCTGCCTATGCAGGGAGTCGGACTCGATGATCTATTGAGGTCCCTTCCGACCCTAACATCTATGAATCTATGAATTAAATATCTGATGGCAAAGTGGTGAAGATATCTTGCCTTGCTGCCCACTCGCACTAAAGGCTCCCCCCAGTTGATTCATATAAAGGAAGAGCAGGAAATAATCTGGTCCACAGAGTCAATGGTGGTGACACATGATGCTAGCCACATAATTCCCTTGTGTACACTCTTAGCTATAGGAACTGGAATGCCTCAACTATATTAGGCTTAAACAAACCTTTGACCTCCAAAGTTGTTTTTTTATTTTAACTTTATCATTTCAATTTATAATTTGTATTTTACAAGATAAAAGTTGAAATGCAAAAGTCAAAATCAGTTGCTTGTCTGGGACTATGGTAACAGTTACAAAGGTTTGAATCCTTTTCTTACTAATGACAAATGCTGGTAAGGTGCTACAAAATGATTTTGATAGAAATAATAGTTTCCCCACACTATTTCATAATTTACAGCAGAAAATGCTTCTCTGTTACACTGATGCTGCAATTGCTCCTGGGTTTGCCATTGTAGCTTTGTGTTTCAGTTTTCACTTCTGTTATTGGTGGAAAATATCTGGCTTGACTCTACCTTTCGTGGTAGTGCACTGTTAACTGGGGCATGATCCTTGAGCTGCAGTTGGCAATTCATTTTTGCTTAGCAGCACATTCTGATGAGAAGGCAAGATACAGGTGATGCTTAGCTTGTATACTTCACTTGGTTTGTGTTTGATTTTATTTTTCGTTAATACAATAGCTGCTTTGTCTTCCTGCTTTTTTGTTCTGTACTTCACTAATCATCCAAGTTTTTTTTTCTTTGTACTGAATAATGAAAGATTTAGAGTTATAATGTTCATCTGTGAAGGGAAGGGAAAAAAGTTTTTGTTCTCTGTTTCATCCATGCAGGGAATGGGGTAGGGGTTAGGAAGGGTAGATCTTTTCTGACTCTCAGACTTTGCTATTTCTGTTTGTTAAGCGATTAATATGTGGACCAGTGTTAAAAAGAAACAGAATTTAATTCACCGTGCGTGCACCTACGTGAGAAACTACTGCATAGTGGTTACTGCACATTTATTTAGTACTTGTATAATCAAGTACTAAATAAATGCTCAGTGAACAGAGTTACAGTGCAGTAGCACCAGTGAACATCTTTTAAGTGATGCTACTGCATAGTAGCCTAATAATCAGGGATTCTGGTTTTCCTGGATAAAAAAATTGCAAATTTTCTAATTAAAAAAAAAAAATCACAAATTCTCTGATAAAATCCCCATAATACATGATTAAAATAAAAGGCCTTCCACAGCCCTGTTGGTGCCCCTAATTCCACCTCCGCCCCCAGCCATGCTGGTGTTACACCCACAGCCCCCTGGCCCTGCTGGTGTCCCTCACTCTCTCCCACACTGCTTGCCTCCCCCCACAACCCTGCTGGAAGGGGTCCCCAGCTGCCAGGGATATGGGGCAGAAGGCTGTGGCTGCTGCAGCAGAGCAGAGCCTGGCGCCCTTCCACTGTCTGCTACCTGCCCATTGGGGGTTGGGTGGGGCTGGCTCCCCGCTGCTGCGTGCACTCCTGGGGGGCGGAGGGGACCTGAGCCCCTTAGACCTGTGCACAGGGTGGAGGTGGGCTACCCACTGTGGGCTCAGGTTCCCACACTGCTGTGCTCCCCCAGGACCTTCACAGCCTGACATGTGCAACCCAGAGTGGCAGGGAACAGTGGAGCTGTGCAGGGATCTCCTTGCCACTGCAAGCTCTGGGCTGCCCTGACAATACAACCTCCATGCATGGGAGCAGCGGGGGAAGTGCTGTGGGGTTGTGCCACTCACTGCAGCCCTACATGCAGAGGACGCCTCACCAGAGTAGGTAACACAAAACTGGGGGGTAGGGAGCGCGACCACGAGATCTGTGCGAGGGGGCAGGGGTGGGGCAGCTGCGGACTGAGGCTCCTGCCCTGCTGCCCTCCCCCGGGGCCTCTGCAGCCTGGTGGGTGCAATGCAGTGCTGCAGAAACCAGTGGAACCATGCAGGAAAGCTGCTCACTGCTCCCAGCTCTGCACTGCCCTGGCGATATGTCCTGTGGGTATGGGGCTGCAGTGAGTGCCACAACCCTATGCTGCTTCCCCCCACTGCCCCCACACATGGAGGATGCATGGTCAGGGCAGCGTGGAGCTTGCAGTGGTAAGGACATCCCTGCATGTCTTCTCTGTCCCCTACCACTCCAGGTTGCACACGCTGGGCTCTGGAGGCCCTGGGGGAGAGCAGCAGGGTGCAAGCCTGAGCCTGTACTGGGCAGTCCACCCCCACCCCACACACAGATCTAGGGGGTGTGGGTTTGCCTTGCCCCCTGGGAGTGCATGGGGCAGCAGGGAGTTGGCTCCACCCCTGTCCCACTCCCTGCTGGGACACTTCAGCTATGCATTGCAGCCCTGGGCCTCAAGCCCTATGCACTGCCTGGCTGGGCAGCAGCCCCAGCCCCACACAATTCACCCTTCCCTCCCTATGGGGGCCTCATTCCCCCCCAGATATCTGTGGTAGCTGCTCTCCAAGGTACCCCCTGCCTGACTTCCCTCTTCCCACTCTCTCCCAGCCCCATGCAGGCTGGAACTCTGCCAGCCTGCAGGGGGCTTATTGCAAAACCCATGGGTTTCTCTGCTAAAATGAGAAAACTGCATTTTACTTTGTTAAGGGGGGAAATCCATGTTTTACTCCGTTTTTCCATGGGAAACAGAAAACCTGGATCCCTGCTAATAATACTGTGCAGTAGCAGATTAGCACTGTCTGTGCTGTGACATGCTACTACACAGTATTATTTGGCTACTGCATAGTCAGTGTATCATGTAGACATGCTCAGTAAAACTGATGCTATGATAGAATTTGTCCTCACAAATGCATGTTGTGTCAACATATACTAAAATTTTTGTTCCAAGCTGGTACTGAATCTTATCACTTCCCTCATGTACATGATAGCTTTCAAATGAGATGATCCTTGATGCTGAAGACTTCAAGGCTGAAGACTTTGTTTGGTTTGTTTGCTTAAATGGAACTGTTCTTTTTTCTTAACTGAAAATGACATTGGGGAAAGTATTGTGCAGCTATTGTGACTCTGGGTAGTTTAATTTTTTACTTCTGTGTACCTGTCTATAGTTGTTTTGTTGCAGCTAGTTCTAAATTAATGAAATATGTCCATAGAGAAGCTATTTGAGGCTCTTCAAGGTGGAAAGCTTCCCCTTTGCTATAAATGCAGCTTGTGATCTTGAAAATGTTAAAGCATTGTTGATATGTTAAAGAGATCTTCTCCTTAACAGCACTTTCCTCTGGGGATTTAGAAGCAGAAAACAAATTAATGAGTGGATGCTACTGAAGGGAAGTGATTAGTAGTTGTGGTGGCTGTTAATCCCTTAAGGAAAGGAAACATGTTGGCTATGAGGGCCTAATTTTTCCCTCTGTGCACACACAAACCTCCCGCTTGTAATAATATGTTATGTGCAAATTCACGGAAAAATCATTTCCCATGTAGAAAAGAGTCAGGAAGAGCTTTACTCACTGGCATGTGAGGAAGAGAGGTTTAGTGCCATAGACTTTACTGTACTGAGAAATGAGATGCCGTTGCCCAGGTTGATTACATAAAATAATTGTATTGCACTATGTTAACAACTATGTTGTCTGCTCAAACAAAATAAATTAAAAACACAGAACCAGATGCTTTCTCTGAAATTCTGGAACCTTTCCATTCAAAACCTTATCTCTGATGTTACTTCAGCTATAGTGGTGAAGCTGAAGTGACATCAGAGGTAAGATTTTGAATGCAAAAGGTCCAGAATCTCAGAGAAAGCCTCTATATAGATAGAGATAGCTATATAGATATCTATCTCTGTCTATATAGAGGCTTTCTTTAAGATTCTCAACCCTTTTATATATAAAAAAATGTTATCTCGCTACTTCTTATATTGTTGCCACAATATATCGCATTTTGAATGTGGGTGATGCTGCTCAACTCTATTCTTATGTTGAAGTGCCAACAAACTGATCAGCTCTCCATAATAACTTTTGAACAAAGCATGACAATGACAGTCATATACTTTGATGTCTAAAAACTTCTATAGTGGAAAAAGTGTGGGTGGATTCAGACAAGACTAATTCAGCAAAGGTAGCTGTCGTGTGTTCTTTATATAGTAAGAACAGTGTTCCAGTGATTTGTGTCAGTTCATAGATCATTTTTGGAACCACGGGTATTTTAAGAAAAAAAGATGGAGTTTGAGACTGAAAAGATGCACCAGTGTTCCTCAATCTCTGGGTTTCTATGAACTTGCATAGTTTCACACAACCAGGCAAGGACAAGAAAATCACAGATGTCTCTATTTTGGCTGTATCTATACTGGTGAGGGGAAAATTTTGTTGTTGATCCCTAACAGTTTAGTGACAGGTCCTGTGAGCACTGCAAGAGTGTTGGAAATGAGTTTATAGTGCTGGTAACCAGCAAAACTGTCACAATGAAACAAACAGTGGTTTCATAAGGATTTTTTCCCCCACAATGAACAATGTATCCTCTCAGTTAAAATGAAATTAGGTCCTCTCCATCACATAACATGATATGTTTTGCTTGGATTGATTAATTTTGGTATATTATACTTTAAATGACTTGTAAAATGGCAATGTGTATCTGCCTGCCTAAGCCTGAGTACATGTTCCTGAGAGGCTCGGGGTTGGATGGTCCTGGCTTGGGCTAGGTATTCTCTGGGCACTTGTGTTTGCCATGAGTCCCCTCCCAAGGGTAGTCCCTGATACTCACCCACCATGTCTTGATCTTATGTTCTAGTGAGGGAGGCTCCCATTTGATTAGGACTTTGCTTGGGGAAGAGGTATTGTGTGGACGTCTTTGGGGCTCCACCTCCCCTAAACCCCTTCCATGTGTCAACCATGTGGACTTGACCATATGTCAAACAGTTTGATGGCCTTAATTGTCACCATGGCCAAGGCCTGCTGGTTGCTGGATGATGGCTTACTTCACTCAGTTCTGCCCACAGAGTACCCAACAGGCTGGGCTGTTTCTCCCCAGCTTCTTCCTGGCAGCTGGCTTTTAAAGCTGACTGCTGGTGTTTTTTCCTGACATAATCTCTCCGTGCTGCCCCCAGCCATACAGATAACCGGCTGTTGAAGTATGGGGGCGGCTCCACCGGCAGTTTCCCACTCTTTGCAACTGTGTCTGTATCAGGTAAATAAACCCCAGTCACTGGGCTTTCTGGACAGTATCCTTGGGGCTGTGGGGCTTCCCCTTTCTAGTCCTGGGGAAGCGGTCTCCAGCCTTTTTCTCTTGTCACTCCGAGACAGTGTGAGTAAAACAGTTGTTGGAGCTGACAAGAAAGTAAACTCTCTGGTTCAAAAGTTGTGGGCAAGTTGATTCTGATTATGGAGACTGCTCACTAAAAGTAGAACAAAACTTAGTTTTGATGTAGCTCTGCTATATCACATCTTTCATGTATATGAAATCTAGTTATGGGTGATGCAGAGAAGCCTGAACTAAAATGTCTTTTTTACTGCAATCTTCACAAATAAGGTCTTCTGTCAGATGGCAAATACACTTGGCAGCTAGGACAGGGGAGGATATAAGTAGCTCAGAGTAGTGCCAGGCCAGGTTAGGGATAACAGAATTGTAGAGAATTTGGATGTTTTCAAGTCAGTATGCCCTTCTTGCAAAAAAGGCACACATGGCTGTATTAATAAGAATATCACTTGTAAGCAAGGAAAGCAATTTTCCGACTCTGTTTAGCACTGATGAGGCCTCTCCTGGAGTACTGTGCCTAGTTTTGGACCCCTTGTTTCAAAAAAGATGTGCAACAATTAGAAAGAGTGCAGTAAACAGCAACAAAAACATTTAAATTGCTGGAAAACCAGAAAAGCCGCAAAGAGCTGCATTTAGTTTGGGGAACCAAATACTGTTATATGCTGATAACAATATTTAAATACCTGAAGGGTGGTTATATGGAGGATGGGGATAGATTATTCCCTGTAGTTGTAGGGAATAGGACAAGGAACAATGGTTTTATATTGCAGCAAGGGAAATTTAGACTGGAAGTTAGGATGAACTTTCTCACTGTGACTGTTTAGGCAGGGGAACAGGCTACCTGAAGAGATTTGTGGAATCTTCATCCTTGGAAGTTTATTTAAGAGTAGGCTAGGTAAACACTTGACTGGGATGATGTAGGGATGATCCTGCCTTTAGAAGGAGGTGGAGTAAACAACATCCTGGGGTCCCTTTCAGCCATAATTTTCCATGACTCTATGAAATCACCCTAGATCTTCACAAAATAGTGAGGTTAGGTGATAGTTATTAGGCCTGTGCGAAATAGCTGGTATTTGCTTCAGATTCAGCTGATTTGGAGGACAGTGATTCGATTCAGTGATTTGAATCACTGTCTCAAATCAATTCAGCCAAATCAGCCAGGCCCCCACCCATCTCCCAGCTCGGCAATGGCTGCCCCAGCTCCCGGCACTTGTTAAAAAAAAAAAAAAGCCCTGGTGCATCGGGGTAGGGGGGTGATACCTGTTGCCTCCCGCTGCCCCAAGCTGCATGGGGGGCTTGCATGAGCCCCCCGACCCTCGCTCGTTCCCCCAGCCCCCCCACAGGTGCCCCTCCTGGGCCAGCTCTGGCCCTTTAAAAAAACAAACAGAAAACCCATGGCCTCACCACTCCTGCTGGCAGGGGGTGATCCCTGCTGCCTCCCACTGCTCCTTGCCATGTGGGGGGCTCTGCATGAGCCCCTGAAGCCCAAAGGCTGCTGCAGGAGCGGTGAGTCCTGGGGCTTTTCTTAGTTTTTTGTTTTTTTTTTCTTAAAGGGCCGGAGCTGGCCTGGGCAGGGCACCCATGGGGAGGGGAGCTAGGGGGGGCTAGGGGGCTTGTGCAGAGTCCCCCATGCAGTGTGGGGCAGTGGAGGGCAGCAGGGATTGCCCCCCTGCCCAGTAGCACCTGGTGAACACCGGGGCTTTTTTTAAAGTACCTGCCCCCTTACCAGTGTGGAGTCAGCTACAGCTCCCTGTTGCAGCCATTGGGGACTGCCTGAATCATCAAAGCTCTCCAAATCTTCGGAAATGATTTGAAGAGCTTTGAATCGATTCAGACCTTTAAACTAGTCTCCTGATTTGATTTGGATTTGAAGATTCGGCCTCCGAATTGGGCCCAAACTCCTTCAAATCGAATCACCACCCAAAGCTTCACACAGCCCTAATTGTTATGTAGGCATATGTGGTCATGACAATGGCAAAACACAAAATCCACAGTTCTGAGACAGCACTCTCAGCCTTTTTCTGTTTTAGTCACTTTCCATTTGATCCAATTAGGTCTTCAGCTGTGATGTAAAAAGGTAAGTGAAGTTGGGATGTGTCAGTTTTGGGATTAGGAGACTTCAGGTGATGCCTCTGTGGTTCAGAGAATTGTACTGGTATTGTTGGGGGTAGTATTCTCTGAGTCAGTGGTGAAAAACTCATCAGCATTTTATTCTTGGGTGTGTCCCTTTGGCAGAAAAATAAAACTGTTGTAACTGTTACTTAAAGTATCCTATACGATTCTTTATAGCTGAAGAGATTATAGGATGCTTTGCAGATGAAGAGAGATTAACCCTGTTTCCTGACCAAATTCAGTATACTTAACTATATTTTTTTGCAGTTTTCATTCCTCACTTCTTGTTATATAACTCTTACATACTGTTAGACAGTAATAGTACAGTTTGACTATATTCCACAGAGTCAGCTGAAATTTATTGCTGGTTGAAAGTTTTGTCCACATTCTTTGTTGACCAATAGTGTTGGTGTTAATGATTTCAAGAAAATCCAGGTAATCTTATATTCTCGGTATTTAACTGCAAACAGTGACTGAACCTTCAGCTAAGAAGCAATAGCCCTTCATCACATTTCTAAGGAAATTGAGAGTATTAGTCCTCTGCTACTATATTTTCCTCATTGGCTCAGGGTACTAGTATCTTGAGGGGCACTCCTAAATTTGCATCTCATTACGCTGTGTGACACAATTTGCTTTTCAGACAGGTATTTGTATTTGGCCACTGACAGATGTTCATCTGAAGGCACAGTGGGATATGTGACTCCCACCATGCCAAGTGTGCATGGCAGGAGGCCTGATTTTTTGGATTGGGGTCAGATCCCAGTTATGCCCTACTTGCTAGTAGCACAAAGGGTGCAGATCATGATTCACAAAGTAGCATAAGGGCACCGATCATGATTCTAGGCTCTCTTTGCACTGGCAAGTTGAAAGCTGGGTGCCTGACAATCTGCTGGCTGTCGGCTGGCTCTGGGACTGCATAAGAGCTGAATCAAGCCCCAGAATGGTCCCAGATCCAGCTGACAATTAGCTGATTATCCTCTGGTGGGGACCACACCAGGACTGGTTGGAGACCCCAATGTGGTCCTAACCCTGCCACATGTTCAGTTTAAGGCACAGTGGAAGCCAGCTACAAAAATATTACACATTTTATGCAATATTTTTGTGGCTGGTTTCCTTTTTGTGATGTCATTAATTGCCTGAATGAGTGGCCAGGTTACTATTTAAAACACAATTAATAGAATAATTGTGTCTTAAGGGTTACAGCTGCCAGGGCCTTTTGTGTCACTGAAAAGGGAGGAAAAGAATAGAATATTGTAATCATTCTGCCAAGGTTAATACTCTCCATTAAAATCTAATCTGTTTACCGACTGTTTTCTCAGTGCCTTAAAAGGCTCTTGGAAATCAGATTATCAGCAGTGTGTTATAGAAGTGTTTTATTAATCCTGTCATTTCATCTTTTCATAGAAAACTATACGAGAGAGCTTGGCCATTTCCCCCTCTCTTTACTGACTAATGGTACTTTTCAACAGGAAGGCAAATAGCTTTCACAAATGATAAATTCCACAGATTATCTTGAAATAACAGTTTGAAGTTGATCAAATATTTTTCTTTATTCAGTCTAATATTCACTTAGGGGTGGGATGGGAGATTTTCAAATACTTGGTTCCTCTAACTTTGATTTATTTATGTACAAGTAGGTAACCATGCAGTCAACCTTGAGACAATGTAACACAAGGTGAAATCCATATTATGTTCATCTGAGGCAAGTTAATCTTCAGGGGCATTGATCTGATTACTTTTGTCAGATATGACTTCTAAAAGGGTTGATATTTGAAAAGCCCAAAAGAGAACATTTTAACAAAAGCATAACAATTTATGCTGTAAAAGGAATGTAATGGAATGTCAAAATAGGAAGGATTGTTTTATTTTCAAGCATACTTGAGAAGAGAACTGAGCATACTTGAATAGTCATTTAGAAAAAATAGGGAGTCAGATTCTGCTCTCAGTTGCACTCAAGACCCAGTCATTTAAACTGAATTTCATGGGCATAATTGGTAACTCGGGGGAAAAAATTAGTCTTTTTTAGGAAATTATCCATCAGTGAAGATATTTCTCCATTTTTTAGCTCTTACCACATGAAAGAATTAGCAAATATGGGCCAAGGTGCTGTGGCCCACAAAGCAAAACCTTTATCGTGGGTATAAATACTGAAATAAGGACTTTTGTACAGGTTTCTTATTAAAAATATTTTACTGTAAACATATTGCATTTTTACAAGAACTTTTTCAGCTGATTAAATGGATTGTAATAAAAATGTCAAGTGACCGAACTAGAATATTGCCACTCCTAATCTCTTTGCAGCTTCTCCTATAAAGTAACATTCATAGTAAGTCTGGAGTGAAATAATCATTAACCAGTTGCAGGTATGACCTGAAGGAGAACAAGCCTTTGAAGGCATACGTGGCAGGCTGATAAGGAATGGTTTGTGGAGAAGATGGGAGTGGGTTTGTCAGTTTTTTTTACATCTTTGTGGACTGTTTTTGCTGATCTCAAGATTAAAATGTCCTGCGGTCACAGATAGTGAATCTGGATTTACCGTGTGTGAGGTCATGATTTTTGATACATTAGCTAGTACCTTGTTTCAACATGTGGAAATCCAGTTATTATTTCCAGAAGTCACTTAATCCCCTGTTTTGTGAGCTTACTTCATCTGATGTTTAGGGTAGGGAAACAGATATGGTCATTTGTATAAATAAGGGCTCTTAACTAAAGCACTCAACCGGGCAATATATTTTTGAAAGCCACAATATTACTGTAAATCATAAGAAACATGTGGGTTGCCTGATATACTTTATATGTCAAATCAAGATGTTCCAGGTAACTTTCAGAATTTTGAAAGATTTGTGGCCCTTCTCTCATGTTTCTTAGTCTAGTGTAAAAGTGATAATACCCAGATGTGACAAGCTCACAAAAATTGTATTCTATGAAGTTTTGTTAATATAATGACCAATAAAAATGAACATACACTTCATTTTAAAAGCCCAGTGGGCTACCCAACAAGCTAATGAACAAGATTCTATATAAAATAATTGCTTTTAGGACCTTGTATTATATAGGTAATGAAAAGTAGAAAAATAAATTGGTCATTTCTAAGACTTTCTTAGTCTCTCTGGTCTTATGCTCTGCCTCCCATTCCCCCTCCCACTTCCCCTCTATGCATTAGAAAAACATGCACTTTCAGCAACTTTCAGATTTTTATTTTTTTGCAGGAGATATAGTTATCATTGGGAGATAAGGAGAATTTTACTGAGACAAGCTGCATATGTTTACAAGCCTTACCAAAAGCACAACAAGAACTAGATCCTGGGAAGTGCACCTCTCAGGAGATGCTTAGTGCAATATCTTAAGGTCATATGAACTTCAGTAGGAGCAGGAATGACTTGAAGAGTCTTCAGCACCTTGCAGATCAGGCCTGGTAATATTTTCCCATAGACTGACAGGCCTCCAAGTGGACAACTGTGGTCTAAACAAATACATTTTTAAAGGGATACTACAAAAATAGTGATCCCCAAAGGTCCCTCATCTCCTCATGGTCTGTCTCTTATCATGCCAAAACAGCTTTTCTTTTTTTGTCATTTTGGAGAGTTAAATATTAAGGGTTATGTACTAACAGTTTCCTGTAATACCAGGGATGCTTAAAAAATAGTATCTGGCAATATTGAACTTGTGCCTATTATTAAAGTTTATGGCAAACTTGATTTTGACTCCAACCATAACATGATGGTCATTCTGAATTTTATACCTTTAATCAGATCAAATTGATTCAGACTGTGTGATTTGCTTAGATTCAACAAGCTCTCTTTAGGTACATACAGACTTTATATTTAGATCACTCTAATCATATAGGTGTGCAAGGGGCTTAATTTGTTCCCAAAAATGGTGCACCTGCTTTAAATTAGTTCATCTGAGATGGACTAATTTAGATTGAGATTGGGTTAATCTAATCTAAGAAAGGGTTAACCTGATCTTGCGTACACCTGTAGGTGTTCACAGTGCAGCCCTGTGGCTGGGAAAGCCGAGCTGCTCGCCCCAGCCCTGGGGCTGTCCTAGTCTCACCTCCCCGACCCTGACCCTGACCGTGACTGGGCTATTTTTAGCTCGGCCACCATGGACCTACCAGGTCCACCCAGATCCACCAACTCCCCTCACAGATACACTAGCCACCTACCCCTACCCCCATCCTAAGTTACTTACACCATGTTCTTTGCATAGCTCCTGGAGCAGTGAACAGTTGTGCACATTGCTTCTGACAATGGCAAATTCCTGCCCACACTGCTCCTGGCCTACTTTCCTGTGGCTTAAAATAAACCGCCTGAATGTTGACAGTGTGCAGTGAATGACTGTGTGCATCCCTAGTTCATTGTGGGGAAGGATGGGTTTCCATCTTGCCTAAAGTAAAACATCTTGGGTTTACTTTATAGTAGGAGGAACTTTCTGACTATGAGGTCAAGCACTGGAACAGTCTGCCTAGCGAACAGTGGAATCTCCATCTTTGGAAACTTTTGAGAGCAGGTTAGACAGACACTTGGCTGGGATGGTTCAGTCAGGGATGATCCTACTTGATCAGTGGGCTGGATTAGTGAGGTCCCTTCTAGCCCTACTTTGCTATGATCCTACATGTAGACTGAAAATGGAAAATAGCATAGACCTATGGAGTTTCCTGTAATATAAATTTTTGTGTGAAAAGATAATTCTGTTTTCGTTATATTTCGTTGGCTTGCTTAATAGTTATAATGGAATAGAGATATATTTCTTAGGAGACCAGCAGGACAGAAATGGTGTTGTCAACTTTTATGATATTACAAATCTCATGCTTTAAAAAAATTTTTTTTTTAACTAAAGGTCATTTTTCTGAAGTCATACATACGGTCACTCAAATCTGTTTTCATTTAAAAAGCAAGGTATGTTCGTAATTACTTTTCACAGCTGTAGAATAAAGGTTGAAAATGACTCCTAATTGCTCAAACACCAGAAGACAAATAAACTCCTCCTAAAATGGATAGTTTTATTATCACATGCTTTTAAGTGAATTTGATATGTGGGACGGCATGGATGTATGATTTACAATGTTTGGGTTGGCAATGCTGAAGACATTTTTAATAGGTTTCACAAACATTGGCACTGTCCTTTCATTCCCCAAAACTTTACCAGCTTCCTCTTGCCTTATGAAGGATGAGACTTTGCAGGGTATTGTATTCAGTGGAAGATGAGTACTCTGTACTGTTATAAAGCCTCCCAGCATTTAGCTGGATTGGACCCATAACTATATGATTTGCTTCACTTACACAGGTATAAAATATTATTGGCTTGCTCTTTTCCTATCTGCCTTACTACTTGTTAGGGCCTATTAGGACCTTCCTAAATACTCTTTTAATTAAAGAAGAGACCTGTTTTGATGTCTAATATTTTTTTCATAAAATAATACTGCCCTATCTATAGCATAGTTTATTGACTGGATGTTGGGGAGTTAAGAATCCTGGGTTTTCCATACTCTACTTGTGAATGAAATGACTAATCCAAGATCACGTTTCCTTTAAAGTACCTCAGTTTCCTCTTTGTTTATGGATGTTTGCCTTGCTTCAGAAAGTGTTTTGAGATAAATAATTTTGTCATCCTCTTGGGTTCTTCTTCAGAAATAATGCAGAAGTAGTTTATTGGCATTCTAATTGGACTGTCTCATGGCTTTAAGAGCCATGTGTATTAATGCATTATGCCTCTAATACAATGTCACATCTATCCTGTCTCCCCACCTCAAGCAGTGTTAAAATGAGTATTTGACACGCTCATCCTCAGAGGAATTCTGAAAAATGGTATTGTTACCATACAGTCTCTCCACACTGACTGTCTGTAAATACTTGTTTGTGTTTAGACATAATTTATATTGCTGACCTGTCAGGCCATCGAGAGCTACCAAGGTAATTCATTAGTAAATCACTTCTGTATGCATACTGGTGCAGTCATTTAAATGTCACTGACTTTATTTAATATTGTCCTGTGAGACTGAAGAGGCTGCCAACTAAATAAAGTCACTTGTTTCTTGTTGAATTTATATTTACAGCAGACACTGCTAGGTTTCTTTGGCATCTCTTCAGAGTGTAAAAAGATGAAGGCATGTTTTTTTCCTTTGAAAGAGGAAGAAGTTTTTATCTAGTGGGAAACATTAATTAGTGATTGCATGCTTTAGAGAAGGTAAAGCTGTACTGAATATTCCAACCTGATATCTTTTAAAACAGTAATACGGGAGAAAGGGAAATACTTTGCAAAGTACCAATATTTATATGGAAAATGTTGGTTTGTTAAAACGTGTATTTTAATAGGTGGAGGAATAGCAGGGCAGAAGCTATTCTCGCCCCTTCCCTGTCCCCAAAGGCAGTTCCCAGGGCGGCTTCTCCAGTTGTCCCACCCCTGGTTATGCTACTGTTAATCAGTGAATCCATATTTCCTAAAAGATTCAAAAAACAACTAACTAAACTGCAATTTGCAGGAGAAGAAAATATATGATAATTTTTAAATGAAGCTGTACAGTATGTTGCCACTAAGATGTGGTTAGACAATAAGTGACACCTCAATAC
The DNA here is from genome assembly GCF_030867095.1 of Alligator mississippiensis. Taxonomy (NCBI): domain Eukaryota; kingdom Metazoa; phylum Chordata; order Crocodylia; family Alligatoridae; genus Alligator; species Alligator mississippiensis. The sequence continues at coordinate 42,629,666 of NC_081829.1, forward strand.
ACACATCTCTGAAGTGCAGACCAGTAGGAGAAGAAGAGTTGCATTGATTTGACGTTCTTTCTATGAATATTGAAGTCTAATCATTTTCGCCTTTTAAAGTGGTTAATCAGATATGCTGGGAATTAATTTTTCATTTTTTAGCTTGTCATAACTGCTGTATTTTGAGTTGCTAGTGTTTGGCTTATGTTTTGTAGTTTTTGTATAACTAAACAAAGCAATATGCATATTTCCATTAATCTTTTTATGGGTAATTTCTATTTAATGTCAGTTGTAGTCCAAGCTTTTAGTCCAAGTGTAACTTGAAAACTCAAACTTGGGCTGCTGTGCCTGCAAGACTTCCTAATTGAGGGAACAAATGCAAAGATGTGTTTTGTAGTGGTTCTCTCTTGTGGTAATTTTCTCGAGGTTTTAGTATTGCTTTTTGTGGTGAAAAAAATGTCTTGAAGTTTGGGCTAGTTTAATTATATAATTATTTTATAAAGATACTGTATGGCACAATGCAGCATACCAAAATGCATCAAGTATTTTTTTTTTTTTTGTGAACATTTAAAAACAACTGTATAGGTAAGAGCAGGGAAATTTTATTTTTATACTTAATTTAGAATAAAAATCTGTGATACTTTAATATATTTAAAATTCATTTTGGCTTTGAAGATAATTAAATTCAAGTGAGGATTTTGGACCCCTTTCATTGTTTGAATCCAGATTCTGGCACCCCTGCTCAGATTAAAAAATATGTTGCTCTAGAGGTCCTGTGAGATAAGTTGACATATTTGTATGTTTAATATTAAATGTATTCTTTTGCATGAAGCCCAGAGTACTTGACACCTTCCAGGATTGCCAACTCAAAGAATTTTAGTTAACTTTTGGGAATCTTGTTTAACACGCCATGTGGAAATTTCATATGTAAGTATCTGTATACTGTACTGAATGGCTAAAGTATACTTTACCTTATGCTCTACCTGGTGTAAACAAAAAGTTGTGACAGTTTAGATATACGGAAGACCTTGTAAAAGTAGTTATTAATGAAGAGTGGATGAGAAGGTCTTGGAAAGTGTGAACATTCATAAATCAAATTGATATGCATCCTTTGGTATTTCAGGATGTAGGAAAAAAACTTAATGTGCTAATGATGAGTAGAGGTGGTTTGTTTTTTTTAATCAGGAAAAATTGGAAAATGGAAAAAGCAAAGCTGCTACGGGTGTTTAGAAAAGGAAAGATATGAATTGTGTAGTTGTCATAGTTAAATAACAGAACAGAAAAAATATTATGTCACTGTGAGACACAATGAAATCATGAGAGATAAACAGCATGGGCTTATAAATAATATGGCCTACCAGCCAGATATTCCTTACTGCAAAATTATAAGATTAAAAGAATGCAAAACATATATTTTGAGGGCAGTAAATTGTATGATAGTTGCATGCAACTTTGCTCTCAAGCTCCAGTGCAGGAGAGCGTGTGCTTAACTTTTAAACACTTTTTCCACTTTTATCAGAGCATACATATGAGTTTAATAATGCCTGTAAATGCTACTTTTGCAGAGGGGGCATGTTTTTCTGAATTAGGTCCTGAAGTAATTAAAATTAATTTGGCATTGTTGCAATGAAAACTGGCTGAAAGAATGTAAGAAGAGTAAGGGTAAAAGGCAAAGTACTGAGAAGGAGAGATGTCTTGTGGAGTAATGAAAGGATTACTATTTGATCTTGTATTACTTAATACCTTAATTATGTAGAAACAGGTTGAAAGAAATGTTAATAAAATTTACTGATACTAAATGAAGAGGTATAATAAACACTAGTGAGGAGGAGAGATGAATATGTTAAAAGGACTCAGGAGATGAGAAACGGGCAAATTTTTAGAGTTTGGCTTGGAAAGTGGCATTTCATGACTAAGCAAAGAAATACTCTAGTAATGCTTATCTAGGGGCCTGCTTCAGGGTCAGTGGAAGTCAGTAGGGCTAGGAACAGAAGTTAAATGTAAAGGCTAGGGACAGAAGTTATACATAAACCAGTTTAAGTGATCAGAAACTGGTTCAAACCTGTAACAGAACAGAAGTTCAGTGCACATAAACCAGTTTCAAAATGCCTGAAACTGGTTCAAGATAAACCTGGTTGAATTTAGTATTAGATTTAACTGATGTAGGTCAAACCAGTTTATGAAACTTCTGTCCCAGACCCCTTCCTGGTTCAAGTTAAAATCACAGCCCCCCAGCATGCCATCATGCTGTCCCCTAGCTAGAGCAGTGAGGGATGGCTTACTGGTCCCCCCCAGGTAAACCCCAGTTGGGGTCTGGGGCCAGGGAGGGGGGTTAAACTCATCTTCCCCCAAGTACAAAGCTGCCCCACCCTGCTAAAACTTAGTGCTGGCTGCAACTGTGGACTACAAATCTCAGAGGCACCTGGAAACAGGAAGAGGAAATGATGAGCAACCCTCCTGCTGCTGTGATTGTAGATTGAAAATCCCAGAGACCTCAGGGACAGCAGGAAGAGTGAGCAAACACACAGCTCAGGCTGCATTTATAGTTCTTCAGTTCATAGTTTTTCAGAGAAAGAACTATTCTTGTTCAATCTTTTATGAATTCATCAACTACCTCCCCAACTCCTCCCAGCCCAGTCAGAATACGGGCTAGGGGCTGGCAACGCCCCCTCCATTTCAGTAGGAAGGGGCGAAAAGTCTTGGAGGGCTCTCTTCCCTTTGGCAGTGTCTGGCAGTGTGGTCTAGTGCCTCCTGGCTTCTGGCTTGAGTCACTGCAGGCATGTAGCTGCATTTCCAGAATCAAAAGTGAATGCATGTTCATTTGCTTGTTGGTTCAATCTCAGCAGCTTAGACTAACCTGCAAAGACTGAATCAATTCAGCCTTAGGCTTTCTGACTGTACTTAGCCAAGTTGGTTTAAGTGATCAAAAACCAGTTTAAATCTGTAACACAACAGAAATTCAGTTTAAGATAAACCTGAATTAATATAGTATCAGACAACTGATTTAGGTCAAACCAGTTTATGGAACTTTTGTTCCAGATTCCCTCCTATCTCTAGTTACCTCACTGTCCCCCAGCATCCCAGAATGTTTTGCAGCCCTGAGCTATGCTATCTGCTCTGGCAGAGCAGGGCCAGCCCTGCCCCCAGCTATCACAGAGCTGAGGCAGTAAAGCCTCTGCTCCCTAGCTTGCTTCATGGATGAGGGGAAGGGGAAGCCCCCCTATTCCAGGTTTGCACAGTGTGGAGGGAGAGAGAGCTCCTGAGGCAGGGGCTTTTCATTACCCAGCAGCTGGGTGAGCTGAGCTGGGATCATTCATGCCTTGACCCCTCATCAACTCGCACCTCTCTAAGAGACTGGGAGGATGCACCCCTTGGGCCTAGCACTGGCTCCCCCCACCAGCTGGGGTTTGTGCAGTGTGGGGGGTGGAGGACAAATCCCCACAGCAGCTGGGTGAGCCAGGCTGGGATTGCCCCAGCCTTGCCCTCTTGCCAGCCACTTTCCTCTGAGAGGTGCAGGGGTGGGAGGGAATGCACTCCCCTGGCCCAGCACTGGCCCATCTAGCTGGGGTCTGCATTGTTTGGGGGGTGGGGGTAAAGCTGGAGAGTGTGAGGGTGGCCGGCAAGGGGGTGGGGCTGGGGAGAGATTGTCTGCAGGCTCTCCCTCTCCCTGTGGCTGACAGCAGGGGACCTGTGTCCAGCAGCCATTTGGGTATGGGATGCTGATCTGCTAGGTGAGGCAACCTTACATAGTGTCTGGCATGAGGGATGGCACATGTGAGCATCCCCAGGGTCCTGGCTTGGGCTAGTGCAGGCTTCTGCCCTTCTTGGCCACCTGAACACTGAATATCAGTTCAGTTTGTTATGGGTTCAATCATCACAGCTTAGAAAAACCTGCAAAGATTGAAACAATTCTGTCTTAGGCTTTTTGAACCTCTGTACTTAACCCAAGTCTCAGAATACTTGATTTCAGAACATTTAGGGATTTCAGACTTGACTTTTACATCTCTAAGGTATCCCCATCAAATTGTTTTCCTCTTCGCTAGAAATAAGCTCTATAAGCTGAAAGAAGAAGGCACGACACTTTAAGGCCCTTGGGAGATACAGGAGATCCCAACACTCAAGCGACCTGCCATGCCAGGAGTGTATGGCAGGACGAGAATTTGGGGAGTTTTATCTCTTTCCCTTGCCCTATCAGCTCTTCTGCTTTCTGTTTCCTGCTGCTCTGCTTTCTGCTTTGAAGCTGTTCTGCTGTCTTCCTTCTCCCCAGTCTGCCATGCGCTACATACAAAACTCTCACTTGCTACAGGTTGGCCTCCCCTGCGCTAGAGGTTACTGAAGAAAATTACAGCATTTTTTTTCAGACATGATGAGTAAATGTTCATTTATTTGAACAGGCAAAAATTGTCCCAGTCCTGCCTGAAATATAAATAGCTATATGGAAAATGGCCTGTTAGGCACTCTCTGCACATTACAGGCATTGCAGAATTAACTGAGGCTAGCTATACATGCAAAGTAACTATCACACCATCAGGGGTAGGTACAAACTGTCAAAAAGCCTGAGGCTGAATCAGTTCAGTCTAAACTGCACGGATTAAATTGAAACAAAAGTGAACAGACAATTACCTTTGATTCAGGGAATGCAGCCACATGCCTGCAGGGGCTCAGGCTAGAAGCTGAGGAGTGCTAGAGCATGAGTTTCTGACTGTGTTCAATTCCTTTTCCTGCTGCCCCCAAGGTCTCTGGGATTTACAGTCCAGAATTACAGCAGCAGGACTCTACAGGGTTGCTTATCACTTTCTTTTTCTGCTTCCAGATACCTCTGGGATTTGTAGTCAATAGTTGCAACCAGCAGTAAGTTTGAGTGGGAGAAGGGTGTTTAACCCCCTCCCTGGCCCCAGACCCCAGCTGGGGTTTCCTGGGGGGGGAGGCTGTCCCCCCCAACCCCCCAACAGACTGGGCTGCATCCCCAGCTGGGCTTGCCCCTTGTCAGCCAGCTCTCTCTGCTCCAGCTAGGGAGCAGAGGGGCAGGGCCAGCCCTGCTCTCTGGAGCAGACAGCACAGCCCATCCCAGGGCTGGAAAGCATGCTGCAGGACTGTAATTTAACTTGCACTGGGAAGGGGTCTGGGATAGAAGTTTCATTAACTCGTTTGACCTAAATTAGTTAAGCCTGATACTACGTTCAACCAGGTTCATCTTGAACCAGTTTCAGCCATTTTGAAACTGGTTTATGTGCACTGAACTGTTATGTTACAGGTTTGAACCTGTTTCTCATCAGTTAAACTGGTTTGTGTATAACTTCTGTCCCTAGCCAAAAAAGGTCCTAACAGGTATAAAATTAAACCTTGAAAATGTATAGTAATTTTATAGCTGGTTGCTATCAAGTTTTAATTTACACCTGTGGCTGGGAGCCCTGTCTGCTGTCGAGGCTTCCAGCTGTAGGAGTGCACCATGCTCACCTAGGCCTGGGAGTCCCACCACTGAAGGGACTCTTAGCCCTGGCAGTGCCTGGAAGCCGTGGACTCTGGGTCCAGAAGCACCCCATGGCTGAGAGATCCATGGGGTGCTTCCAGGGCTGGGAACTACCTCTGCTGATGTGGCTCCCAGCTGTAGGAGCTTGCTTCTTGCAAGTCTGGGATTGGGCCTCTCCTGCACTGGCAGTGACATACAATGGTATCTAATGCACAATAACACAATCATGATCTCACAATGCATATGTGGCATGGTAGGAGGTGTGATTATGTGGATTGTGCATTAGATCCTGTTGCATCTTTACCTGCCCATGTAGAGGGGCCCTTATGTTCATGGTAAAACATTAACACATACATAAATAAAATATCTCAGGCAGAAAAATAGAACATTTTGCTTTTATGTGAAATAACAAGGACTTTGGCTATGTTTTGCATTGTGTTGTGTGCATCTTTCTCCCACCTGCCCAGCTAGTGTGAATTCTCATTTACACAAATCCGTGTCAAATGGATTTTGCTGCTGCTTGTAGCATAGCATGTATACTTGAAAACGGAACATAGTTTAGCTGTGTCCTAATAGGGATTGTGCTAAATTGACTTATGACAACAAATTCCTTTGGTGGAAAATGGTAGTATAAGAGTGCTGTAGCTTTAATGGTCCAGAAATTATGTGAGAAACAGGGATTTCTTATGGTGATGTCTTTCACTTGACCACCTAAGAAATCCTTGCCTCTTGATAGGAAAGAAATCTAAGAACTTTATTAGACAAAGATTTAACTGAAGAAAAAAAAGAAATGTAATTAATCTTTCTATACAAAATGAAGGTTTGTAATAACCATGTTTAATTCAGATATTAAGCGCTCCTTTAATCCTCTCGACAATTTAAAAACTCTAATTTCTCCCCAATAGATGTATCAAACTTGCAGACAATATTGATAAACTATGTACACTCTGTGTACATAGAATAATCTGCTTTCTCCTTTGAGAAAAGGTTTTATTGTATAGTCATCTTGGATCTTGTCATGTTAAACCAGTACAGGAAGTAAAGGCATTTTTTTTCAAGTGCCGAACAAACCTTTGGAGAGTTAATTTAATCTGAGCAGAAGTTTAATCAGAATCAAATAGTCCCAGCACTCTAGCCAATTTGGGATTCATTTCAGCCAAAAGTCATGCATTTTTTTAACAAAGCTCTATTGACTTGGAGAATTATTCTGAGACCAAAATTGAACAATTACAGTGGAAGCTGTCTGCGCTTAATTTTTTAGGATCAGGCCCTACCTATATACTTCAGTCTTGTTTCCTGGTATGTTCCCGTCCTGTTTTTGTTCTTCACTTATGCTTATATTGCTTTTCAGACATTCCAATTTTTAAGTGTAGTACCCCAGAGTTTCTAAATCTATTCATTGCAGTTGCTGTAGATTGGAGTACATATTTTCCCATGTTACAAAGAGCCTTGTTACTTAAAGGGATATGCTTTAGAAAGACTGACCCTTGTGTTCCTTTATTACTTATGAGATGCATATGTGTCAAAATAGAAAACAGTCACGTGTGGATGGTAGTATCTACCCATCATAAATCTAAGAGAAAGGCGATGCACATATATATATATTTAATTAAAGGCTTCATTTTGCATTAAAAAATTGGAGGGAATTTTGTAAGTTGGAACTGTCTGAGGTTCTCTGTACTTTTTATTCTGTTTTGATTGTGTTTTACTCTGGTGTTCTAGATGTTTTTGGAGAAATGTGTCCAGTTGCTTCACTGATACTAGGAGTCTTGTTTCTTTGGCAGAAAGCCAACCAGGTTAGGGATGAATTTTGTTGTGCCTGGCTTGGGTGCAGCTGACCTGTAGAAATTATCTTTTTAATCACAACTCAGGTAATCCCTCCTCAGGAAAGAGCTGATTTTGCAGTGCTTAGTTTCCCTCCACAGGGACTCCTGTTATCATTAGCATATATTCTAATAATAAATAGTAGGTGCCCAGTGTTTAATTTCAGCCAGCTGCTTCTATGGGAAGAAAAAAAAAATCCTTAATATGCTTTATGTAGGTTTAAGGCCTTAAGTTGCTCAATGGCAATATGGAATAGCATTTGTCTGCGTTCACTTGATCAAAGGTTGGGTAAGAGAATAATAGGCAAAGGAAATGATAGGCCAGAGGATGTTACAAGGTGTGAGCCATTGTTCAAAATTCAAGGAAAATGGAATGGAAGAAATCACAGATTCTTTGCTCTTCAGCCTTGAATTATAGTTCTTGCTGAATAGCCTATCTGCAGATGAACAAAAGTAAGAGCTCTTGTATAACCTAATTTGAAACAGGCATGAAAAGTCCTTTCTCCTAACAGACTGGCCACCTATTAGAGGCTTTAAAAAATGTTAGGACTTAAGAAAAATTAATTTTAAATTATTTCAAATATTAGCAAGATTGGTATTTCTTTAGATGAATGTACACTTAAAACTGTAATCATTTGCTTGATATGCCTTATCTGTACTGTTTAGTCTTTTATAAATGTATCTGTAGTTATGTTTGTATTTAATATTAGTGGGACTGCTCTCTGAAACTTTCCTTGTCTCAGGATACAACTTGGGGTCAACATAGGGGTGTGAAGCACATATATTAATAGATGCATACTTAATGAGCTAATCCAGAGGTGCTCAACCTCTGGCCCATTGGCCAGATGTGGCCTGCAGAGCCTTGGAATCTGGCCTGCAGTGCTTCCCATGGATCAGAGAATTTGTGGATGGGGGAGCATTGGTAGTTAATACTACCACCTTTCCCCTGCTGCCAAAATCCCAAGCCCCATGTGGTGGGTAGGAGCTGGTGTAGCAAACCCCCCAGGTTTTTCTTTTTTTTTTTTAACTTAAAAACACATTACCTCCCCTTCCCCAATCATTTCTGACTTTTCTCTCTGCCCTCTCTATCCCTTATAAGTGATTATAAGTAGTCATAGGTAAACTAAGATAAGTTCTTATACTCCCTTATAGTAACAAGCCCCTTTTATATTGTAAATAGTGATCTGTTATATTTGTATTGATTTTTACTGTTTTATATTGAATTTATATGATTTAGGCCTGTGTCTGTAAAGTAATGTCAAGTTTCCATCTTGTATGTCAAGCCTCCATCTTGTGTCCTCTGCCTGGGTATAACCTATTGTATAGCATGTTGTAACTGTGACTCATGTCTAACCAGTCTCATGTAAATTTGTTCCTGAATGAATGGGAATGAATGTGGGTGCTTGAGGTACAATGGTAGGAGGCCTCTACTGAATGAGCAACTCAACGACCGGTCCATCAACTCAATGACTGGACCATTGCCTTGCATTGACTCACCTAGGAACCACAGACCACACCTAGGAACAGAGACAAAACCCAGCATTTGAAAGATAAAGAACCTACAGAAACCCAACATTTGGAAGACAAAGATCCTACAGAAACCAACAACCCCACCATTGTATCCCACCAGACAATGAGGACACTTGTCTCTGCATGTATGCATCTGAGCAGGACTGTCCTTGCCTGGACATGTCCTTCCCATAGGAGACACGGGTAGTCCACCCCTATAAAAGGGGTAGTAGAGTGTGATCTCTTTGGGATGCCCTCTCCATCTGGACCAGCAGTACGCCATGCCGCCTGTCCACCCAGAGACCCTGCCAGCGACCCCCCTCTGGACAACATCTTGCTAGAGAAGACCCCGAATGGCAACTTTTACAGGAAAAGAAGGTTTTGGCCTTGGCCACATCAATGAGTGATGGGGAATGCTCAGGAAATTTTTTTCTAATTCTTGCAGATGTGCAATATGATTTCTCTGTCTCAAATCTTTTTCTTTTGTGCAAATTTAGTGGCAGGCACACCCAGGCCTAGGGTCATCAATGACCTGGTCAAGGAGCTTCTGGAGGGACTGGACATATTTAAATCAGCAGGTCCTGATGATCTCCACCCCAGAGTGCTGAGGGAACTAGCAGAGGTTATTGCGGGACATCTGGCATGGCTTTAAGAGCACTCATGGTGCTCTGGTGATGTGCCGGAGGACTGGAAAAGGGCCAATGTGTTTCCCATTTTCAAAAAAGGGAGGAAGAAGGACCCAGGAAACTATAGGCCTGTTAGTCTTACCTTGGTCCTGGGGAAGCTTTTTGAGAAAAATATCCTGGTGCATGTCCACAAGGGACCAGCAGGGGAGACTATGCTTAGGGGCAACCAACATGGGTTCATTAAAGACAGGTCCTGTCAGACCAACCTGGTGGCCTTCTATGACCAGGTCACCAAATCCCTGGATGCAGGTGTCGCGGTGGATATAGTCTTTCTGGACTTTAGGAAGGCCTTCAACATGGTCTCTCCCCCATTCTCATTAAAAAACTAGGAGACTGTAGTGTTGATGCCTACACAGTCAGATGGGTCACTAACTGGCTAGAGGGCCGCACCCAGAGGGTGGTAGTGGATGGGTCTTATTCGACCTGGAGGGATGTGGGCAGTGGGGTTCTGCAGGGCTCAGTTCTCAGGCCCACACTGTTCAACATCTTCATCAGCAACTTGGACAAAGGGGTAAAATGCACCCTGTTCAAATTTGCAGACAACACAAAGATGTGGAGTGAAGTGGGCACACTAGAAGGAAGGAATAGGCTGCAATTGGATTTGGACAGGCTACAGGTTTGGGTGGATGAGAACAGGATGGGTGTCAACACTGACAAGTGCAGGGTACTGCACCTGGGAAGGAAGAACCAGCAGCAGACCTACACACTGGGGAACCCCCTTCTCATCAGTGCAGAGGCAGAAGAGGATCTTGGAGTCATTATTGAAGCCAATATGAATATGGGCCAGCAGTGTGGGGATGTGGTCAGGAAGACCAACCATACCTTGTCATGTATCCACAGATGCATCTCAAGAAGGTCCAAGGAGGTGATCCTCCCCCTTTATGCAACACTGGTTAGGCCGCAGTTGGAGTACTGCCTCCAGTTCTGGGCATTGCACTTAAGGAGGGATGTGGAGAGTATGGAGAGGGTCCAGAGGAAGGCAACTCACATGATATGGGGTCAACAGGGCAGGCCCTACGAGGAGAGGCTAAGGGACCTGAACCTGTTCAGCCTCCACAAGAGAAGGCTGAGGGGTGATCTAGTGGCCATTTACAAACTAGTTGGGGGGGGGGGGGACAGCAGGCATTGGAGAGTCCCTGTTCCCCTGAGCACTCCCAGGAGTGACAAGAAATAATGGTCACAAGCTAGCAGAGGGTAGATTCAGGCTAGATATCAGGAGGCACTTCTTCACTGTCAGGGCGGCTAGGATCTGGAACCAACTTCCAAAAGAAGTGGTGCTGGCTCCTACCCTGGGGGGTTTTAAAAGGAGGCTAGATGAACACCTTGCTGGGGTTGTTTGACCCCAGTACTCTTTCCTGCCACAGCAGAGGGTCGGACTTGATGATCTGGTTAGGTCCCTTCTGACCCTACCAACTATGAAACTATGAAAACTCTATGATATTACTGCAGCGTGATATTACTTGAAGTACTTAGATTTCCTTTGCCCTCTTCAGTCTTGTGTGAAACTTTTGTTTGCTAAGGCACTGTTCAAGTCCCATTTCTTATTGATTCCTCCAGAATAATGGACAAATGTCAGGTGTTTGTGCAGGTTATTTACATCTAGCAGCTGTTTTCAGTATTATTGATCCCAGAGGAGTGTATTTATGTTAGTGTGTTCTGACTTGGGAGTTAGGATTGCACATGAACAGTTCCATTCTTCTTTTTGAGGTGTTCCAGAGTGTGTTACTGGGCCATTTTCATCAGCTCAAAAAGCTCTCTAGGTTTAAGTGCTATCATCAGGTTCTGTTCTGTCATTGCTCTGTTCTGTGTGTTTTTTTAAAGATCATTAGGCAATAGTGAGGCATTTAGGGCTGCATTGCCATCCATTTTGGACACCACTATATTACAACTTCTTTCTACCCAGGAATTTTTCTGAAAAGAATCAATAAGTAAGATTACCTTGTTCCAGTTCAAGGAGTCTTGAAAATGTTTTTATAAATAAATACTATCTGTCATGTTAACTATTTTTTAAAAATAATTGCACACATATTGGGGTGTTGAAAGTGCTTTATACGAACTAGAAAATAATGCTTATAGTTCAGACTTTGAATTATTTTTCTTTCTGAAATTAGTTTAAATTACTATGGTTTCTACCACTGCTACCACTGGATTCACTCAAATACCACATGCCCCCAAGTAGTGCACACACCTTGTTTTGGCAAGGAGGAATGAAGGGAAAAAAAAGATTATTTTAGAATATTAACTGCTACAGTATAGGCTCACCATAGCTGAATGCTGGTTCCCACTCTTCTGCCTCACTTAGTCTTCAGCTGTAACTTCAGAGCTACAATTATATTGGTGCATTCTTCCCTCTATCCCCCACCCATCTGCCCCTTTTGGTCTGGGAGAGGCCATGTCAGCCATTACTTACTTCAGTACTGGAACAGGAAATTAGCTTAGTTGATTAAGACACATCCCAGTTTTGGAGGGCTGATTTTTTTGGAAAAAGGCATGTGTGGAGAGCAAGAAAATATGGTACTATCATTAAATGTAATGGGTTTCCATTGCAACATTAAAAATAGTGCTGTTGACATGTGGACATGCAGTGAAAATTTATTCTGCTCACTAACTCATATTGCCACTGTCCAGAACCAGCATTTCATTTGCCATTATGAGCAGTGTTTTTTTCAAGGAACTGGCCCTTATTATGCATTAGATGGTTTTTGACCATATTGTTTAGGAATCAGATGCATGAGTAATACTTTGAGATGGTACATTTTATTTTCAAAGTACTTTGCAAACATTATGCAGTTGATATTGGTAATTGAACATGAAGGTCCAGCATCTCAAAGAGATGCTTTAGTGATGACAATCCTTAACCAAATGCATTGAATGCTATTAGAAAAAAAAATCCTTTTCTTTTTAGTAATTCTGTACTTAGTGCTTGTATGATCTGTGTTTAAATAAATGTCAAAGTTTGCTTACTTAATTTAACAGTGCCCACGTACTCTGCTTTCACTAGGCCAACTGAGTTGTTAATGATGGTAGTTACTGAAAGAAAGAAAACAGCTTTGCAGTGATATAGTCATAAAAAATTCTGACTTCATTTATGGTTAACTTTTTCCCCAAGGGCCATTCTCATAATGTGCATTCACTATTGTTTATCACTAAAAATAAAGCCCATGATCCGTAACAGAGAGTAGTTTGATACCGCTTTCTTTTCTTTTAAATCTCTCAGTGCATTTATTGATTAGGGATGGCACTGGCTAGGGTGATGTGTTGTGTGTACAAGCTCTGTATAAGCTTCTTTGAAAAACTCTATTTACAAATCAGAAGTGCCTCTCCATGAATCAGTATTGAATCAAGGTTTGGAGCAAAAATTTTTAATTGTGCCGTGTAAAGTGTTGGGTCTATGAAATGCACACTTGGCTCATTCACCTGGGATCTTTGTCAGAATTTAGTTTTGCTTCTCGAAAGGTGAGGGGCTTGCCTAGTATCTTGCTGTACCATCTAGCTCCATTTTCAGGTCAGTTTTTTAACCTACTCTATTAGAAACACAGTGCTAATTTGAATTTCAGAAAAATGATTGGGAAAGAACATTGGCTTAGTCAACTGGTATATATATAAAAATAGATTGGAAATACCTCCAAATGTGTATAAAATATAATTTCTTAACATAGAGCAGATATCTTCTGCTGTCTGAAAAATACTGAACTATGTAGATTTCACTTAGTGTATGGTTTTGCTTTAGGTTGCATTTATATGGGGGCACTGATGCACGAGATGCTCTAAGCACTTTAATTAGAGTGGCTCTCGGAGCTGTTCTAATTAAAACACATCCCCACACTCCCAGAGCATGCGTATAAATGCTCTTTATGTCTAAGAGTAGACACTGTGGACTTTTACAGAAAGTTTTTGTGGGCATTTTTCTGTTTAACCTGACTCATTTTTGCCTAACTTAGTTTTTACAGAAAACATATAGCTTATCCTAAATGCTTTTGAGTGTTACCATGCTCAGTTTTGGAATCTGATACAGATTAGCAGTTAAGAATATACAAGAACTGGGCAATAGGCATATATGAAGGGCCTTTTAGCTACATGAAGCCCAGATTCCTTTTGAAAATAATCAAACAAAATAAGTCCCTTGTCTTTCTTGTGTTGAAAAGAATGTATTGCTCCATCCACCTTGGGAGGGGAAGAAAAGAAAGAGGGATTCCCTGCAATCCCTCCTGCAGTACCCACACGTTTTTTTTTTTCCCCATGATGATGTCATAGAATTGTTGGTTTCGAAGGGAGTGATCTTTTGGGCAGAAAAGGAGTCTATCCCCTTATGCAGGAAAGGGGGTAAGGGGATAAAAAAGCCCCCTTGGCTGAACATGGAACTCCAGGAAAGACTGGGGGCAAAGAAAGAGATTTGTAGGCAGTGGAAGCAGGGAGCAGCCACCAAGGAAGCATACACCTCCCTGGCGCACTATTGCAGGGAGTCAGTTAGGCAGGCCAAGGAAGGACTGGAACTTAGGCTGGCTACAACAATCAAGGACAATAAAAAGTCCTTCTACAGATACATAGCGAGGAAAAAGAGGGCTCAGAGTAGCATAGGACCCCTGCAGGACAAATCAGGTCAGTTGGTGCTTGACGCAGACAAAAAGTCAGAGCTCTTCAATGAGTTCTTCACTTCAGTATTCCTTAATACTGACCAAGACAATCCCCGCACCTTGAGCATAGACAGATGTCCAAAAGGCACCAGACTGCCAAAGCTTAGTGTTGACTTAGTTAAAAAGCACTTGGAAGGGCTGGATGTATAGAAGTCAGCAGGCCAGGATGGCCTCCATCCACGGGTGCTGAAGGAATTGGCCAGTGTCATTGCTGAATGGCTGTTTGAGCTCTCATGGTGCTCCGGACAGGTCCCTGAGGACTGGAAAAAGGCCAATGTGGTGTCCATTTTTAAGAAGGGGAGAAGGGAGGAGCTGGGTAACTTTAGGCCAGTTAGTCTTACCTCTATCCCTGGGAAAATACTAGAAAAAAATCATCAAAGAGCATATTTGTAATAGCCCAGCAGGGGAAACGATGATGAAAGGAAACCAGCATAGATTCGTCACAGGTAGATCCTGCCTGACAAACCTTATAGCCTTTTATGACCAGGTCACACACTGCCTTGATACAGGAGCGGAGGCCGATGTCACCCACCTGGATTTTAAGAAGATCTTTGACACAGTTTCACATCCTATTCTCATAGGGAAGCTAATGGGCTGTGGAGTGGATGCTTACACAGTCAGGTGGGTGGCTAACTGGCTTAGGGACCGCACCCAGAGAATGGTGGTTGATGGGTCATTCTTAGCCTGGAAGGCGTCCGCAGGGTTTGGTCCCTGGGCCGGTGTTGTTAAATATCTTCATCAGTGATTTGGATGAGGGGGTGGTGAGCACCCCCTCCAAGTTCACAGATGATACCAAATTATGAGGCAAAGTGAATACACCAGAGGGCAGGGGGCAGTTACAGGCTGACCTGGACAGGTTACATCAATGGGCAGAATGAAATAGGATGCAATTCAACAAAGATAAATGTAAGGTACTCCACCTAGGAAGGAGGAATCCCCAGCACACCTACAGGTCAGGGAATGTCCTCCTCAGCAGCTCAGAGGCTGAGAGAGATCTTGGAGCCATAGTTGACTCCAAGATGAACATGAGCCGGCAGTGTAATGAGACCATCAACAAAGCCAATCACACCTTGTCGTGTATTAGCAGATGCATGACCAATAGATCGAGGGAGGATGATGCTCCCCCTCTATGTGACATTGGTCAAGCTGCAGTTGGAGTACTGTGTCCAGTTTTGGGTGCCGCACTTCAAGAGGGACACAGAGGACCTGGAGAGGGTTCAGAGGAGGGCTACTGATATGATTAGTTGTCTTCGTGAAAGACCCTACAAGAAGAAGTTGAGAGATCTGGATCTCTTCAGCCTATACAAAAGACAGCTGAGGGGTGACCTTATAGCCACCTATAAATTTATCAGGAGAGGCCAGCAGGGAATTGGGGATGCACTATTTAACAGAGCAACCCAGGGAGTAACTAGGAATAATGGGTTCAAACTAGTGGAGCGTAGATTAAGGTTAGACATTAGGAAGAAATTTTTTACAGTAAGGGTGGCCAGAGTCTGGAATGGGCTTCCAAGAGAGGTGGTCCTATCACCTAACTTGGAGGTCTTCAAGAGGAGGCTTGACAATCACCTGGCTGGAGTCATCTGACCTCGGTCCTCTTTCCTGCCAGGGGCAGGGGGTTGGACATGATTATCCATTGAGTCCCTTTCGACTCTATAATCTATGAATATTATCAGCTAGTCCAGGCTTCTACATAGATACAGGATTTGCTGTTTCTAAATAATGGAAAGGCCTTTTCTTGAAGACTTCCAACTAGGGAGGTCCCACAACTTCCCTATTCGGCTTGTTCCATTGTCTTACTGTTCCTACAGTCAAGAAGTTTTCTCTGAGATTTGTTCTAAATCTTCAGATTGTTGCTGTTTAAATAGTTGTTGTCATCTGGCACCTATACACGTGCGTTGAGTCTGGTCCGATGCACTGTAATTCCTCTCTAATTAAACCTTCCCCCCCACCCCACCTCCCAGAGCACATGTATAAATGTCCATTGTTGTTAAGCCAGCTTTGCTAAACTGCATAACGTACCAAACAAACAACGCCCACTTCCACCACTTATCTACAAGTTTTATCTGAAGACATGCTGCGTTTCAGAAATACATGTATGATATTATGTATGACAACATAGACCTTGACTCACTTTCAACAATTCAGCATTAATGTAACATTTCTGATTCTTGATGATGTAAGGATTGTAACTGGGGATAATTTTTATGCCCATTGATACAGAAAGTGGTATGGACTATACCTTTCTACATGCAGAAATACCACTTAACACATTTGGATCCTAAACTTGGTTAGGTCTTCTAGGCACTACTGCAGCATGTATAATAATATACTGTATTTATTCAATTAGAGGATAAGGTCGTGTCTCCTCCCTCCACCCCCATGTAACATCTTACCTTACAATCAAGCAGGAGGCACCTGGGATACTTTGTAACAGTCATCAGTCTTTTCAATAGTCAGCATCACTTGTCTGTAACCTTTTTGCCAGGAACTGGATGGCAGTAATCAGGGCCAGGATCAAATTTAGGAGTTTAACACCAACGTTCTTATTCTGGATTGAGCCCCTACTGAGAAACCTGGGAAATTAAATTTTAACTGGGTGTTCTAATGTGAACAAATTGGCCCACTTTCAAGTAATGCTCAACTAAAAAAGGGTTTATTACAGGGGAAATAGGGAACAAACACACAACCTTAAAGAAAACCTTAACTGTTAAACATTAAGAGTATGTACAGCTCTTAGATTTAGATCAACTTAACTAGGGTTAGGTTGTTCTAAAAGCCCATTTGTGCAAGTGTGCAGGGGGATTTAAATTGACCCCAAAATGGCAGGCCCAACCTCAGTTAGTTCACTTAAGGTAGTGAACTAATTTAGATCAGAAACAGGTTAACCCAGTCTCTTGAACACCTGTATATGTTTGGAGCACAGCTCCAGGACTGGGAAAGCCCAGCTATTCACCCCAGCTCTGGGGATGTGCCTCTTTTTCTATGCACTGCCCCTGACTGGGCTATTTTTAGCCCTCACCCCTCCCACCCCAGGACAGACCCCTTGCTAGGGACCTGGCAGCTTCTGCCCATGGACCTGCTAGCCTCCTCTGATACTGCCTGCACCCCACACCTTGAGTTATTTATATCAGTTTCCCTGTATAGCTTCCAGGAGCAGCAAACATCTGTACATGCTACTCCCAGTCTACATTCACATGAATTAAAGTAAGCCAGGTGAACATACAATGGGTGTGGCAAATGGCTGTACATATCATAACTGAAACTCAAAATAGTTAACCTTCTCAGTCACTGGCAAACTAATTCACTAGTCCTTTTCAGGTTACAACTCCAGCTCTTTAAGTCCCTTTCCTTCTTCAGCAGCAGGCTCAGCAATTTTCATCTCTTTTTAACTTTAGCAAATGTTACATTTCTCCCTGAAACCTGTATACACCTTTCAGGAACTGAGGAATCACAAGGTCATCTAAGGAGTATTTTTTTCCCAATAAATTTTGTATCTCAGGCCAAATTAGCCAAATCAGTTACGAATTATATTGAATGAGCAGAGCTCATTTGTTCAAGTCTGTGTGGCGCCACTGCTGGCAAATATCCTCCCTCCCAGACTCTTCAGCTTGGGGCATCAGATACTCCCAAATGCTTGGCAGGCATCCTATGTGCAGGCACTAAGCCTGGAGGCCTTGGAGTTCAGATGCCCCAGAATGTTGCTTGCCCTTAGCCAAAAGGCCAAAGGAGAAAGCTAGGGAGAAATCCCCCATCTCCATAAAAATAAAGTGTGTAGCCTTCCAATGAGATCCTCCCATTGGGAGGCTATAGTAGACTTTTATAGGAGGGCTTGTCCATACTGCATTGGACAAGTCTCCATCCTTAACTACACAATGCCGTTGACCTAGTTGATCAGGGTATTTCCTGTTTGATCTTGGCAAAAAGGCCAAGATCCTGTCCAAATCTCTCCCATTCTTCAGACACATACTCTCTGTGCTAAAACAGAAGACTGCCCCTCTGCACAGCCCACTGTGAGTGCAGACCTATCAGTGACTTTTGTGTAACTTAGCAATAACAACATTGTGGGCCTACAAATTCCACAATATTGGAAAAGAGGGCAGGTGGACAAAAAATATGATCCACCTACACCTTACAGTGGCATACAGTAAACCCAAGGCCACAAACTGAACTGTGACACCAATAGCCCCATGACCTCCAAACATGCATACTAATGAGGGTGTGGAGATAATGAATACGCTAAGTTACCACTGTAGAACGTAACCATAGCAGAATGTGTTACTCATGTTAGCACTATAGGGTTACTTATGTTAGCACTATAGGTAGCAGTCCTTAAATGTGTGTGTTAGACAAGTATTTGAATCAATATCATTTGGACATGTACCAGTACTTCAAGGCTGGATTTTTCCTTGTATAAAGGACTGTTTTATCAGTGCCAGGATCCCTGAGACCCAATCCTGGCACACGGACATGGAAGGGGTTGGTGCCAGGCTCCCTAGGTCCCGTCCCAATGGGAGGGGGTGGCACCAGGCCTCTGAAGTCCAGTCCTTGTGTGTGGAGCAGGGAGAGGGTGATACTGGACTCTAGGGCCCAGTCCTGGTGCAGGACTCCATTTGGCCTGTGAACGAGCCCCAGGCCACCTACCTAGCTCTCAGGGCCAAAAGTTTGAGCAACGCTGGCGTAAAGTATTTCTTTATCACTTTCTGTTGAAGTGTTGCTGCTCTTTCCTTGTGAGGGTAGTGACTTCATCAGTAATTAAATGAAAAATTAGACAAGGGTTGACAGGGGAAAAAGGAGTCTGGTAATCCTTTGGCATCCACAGTTACATGGTAACATTCTAGTTAATAATCTGACCTCACAGAACAATAAGAGAGAATTTTGATGTTAGATCTACACAGCAGATATAGGCTGATATACTGGGATTCCTAAAAATGTGCAATTCCTGGAGACTTTAAGTGGGGATTTGCTCCATATAGTCATAATTTTAGAATAATATTGATGACTTCAAAGCATTACACATTGATTGTGATAAATCATATTTCTACAATTAACACATAGTAAAGCACAATTGAGTATATTATTGGGTAACACATATTATATAGAACTTTTAAGCATAAAACTAAGGATGGAGTAAAATCTGTGAAAAATAAAACATGAAACTGAGTAGTTTGTCTTCCATTAACATTTTGTTAGGTCTGTCTCCTACTGCTTAGAGCTAGACTTTATTTATCTCTTAGCTTCATTCCTGTTAGAGATGAAGGGGGGGGGGGGGGTTAGTGTATCTGAAAAAAGGCTCATGTAATCCTTGCTGCTTGAAAGAACTCAATAAGATAAACTTACCAACATTGGAAATTGTTTAACAACAACCTGCATTAGGAAAATAATCTGATCCTTTGACTTTGTCTTTTCCATTCATTAATCTGGGCTCTAGACACCTTCAATTCTAGCAACAGGATTTTAAATTTTTTTAGAGAGAGTACTTTTTCTAAGAGATCCCTACGTTTTCTAATCCACTCCATTTTACAAACTATGAGATTTTTATTTGTACTCTCTTAATTAAATTAGACTTAGGCAATATATTTGTTTTATTGACAAGGACAGTTTTGTAGCAGCTAAAAATATTTGTGAATTAATATTGAATTTGGAGAATGGTTTCATCTGACAAAAATGAGGAAAAAACTCCAGCAATGCAAAAATGAATCCTCCTAATATATTTTTTTTCATTTTTTGCATGGTTTCATGTGAAGACTTGAGTGCCATTCATATAAATAAGAAAAAGGAGTTTGTGGTCTCCACTTGCAGAAATAGCTTAGTGGCTGTGGCACTCATGAGGGACATGGAAAATCTCGGTCCAAATCTGCATTCTCTTAACTTGGAGCAGGGCTTAGATTTGAATGTCCCAACTATGACTGCTCTAAACACTAGACTCTAGAGTGCGTCCCTTTCAGTCTCTCTTGTTGAAGCTCCATTTTTTTTTTTTTGGTAAAAATAACTTTCATGGGAATAGTACTTGGACGCCAAATGGTCCTGTCTGGTGGAATGATTGTCCTAATCAGCACAGTGGTCATATTTTATTTCATTGCTCCAATGCATAGTGTGCCCCCCGGGGAAAAAAAAAAAAAGTGGAACAGCTTTCACAGGAGAAATTGAGAGAGACCCACCCCAGAATACCTACCCCTGTGGCTAGAGACTGTCATTCAAAAAGCCTGAGTCTGAATTGATTCAATCTTTGCAAGTTAATCTAACCTGCCTAGGCTGAATCAGTTTGTAATTGCACAGACATCCCCTCTGGACTGAAAAAATGCAGGCACATGCCTACAGTGGCTCAGGTTAGAAGCTGGGGGGTGCCTTCCCTTCCATACTGCTGAGCTAAGGGGAGCATGGCTAGGCCCAGGCAGGATGCTCTGATTAGGGAGGGGTTCTTTTCCCTGGTTCCCCCCACCCGCCACCCACCCTCCCCTGCGAGGGAGCCAGCAGGGATTTACCATCATTTATCACTCCATCAGCAAAACAAAAGGATCTCTCATTAGTGCAAATGCTTCTTAAACAACTTCCTCCAAGGAAGGAATGGAGGGACATTACCAGCTACTTGCTGATTAGATCTAAAGAGCCCTAAGCCACTGTGCTGTCTCCCACACCAGAGACTGTAGCCAGCATGTGGTATGCTAGCTAATGCTGAGAGCTGCTGGTGGAAGGCAGAGTGGAGGAGGAATCCCTGCTTCAGCAGGAAGTGGTGAAGGGGAGAGAGGGGAGCAGGAGGAAGCCTGGCAAATGCCATTGTACATGGCAAGAGCTCCAGCCAGGGAGCAGATGGGAGGGGGCTAAACCTGCTGGGCTGGAGAGCAGAGCCCCACCCAGCAAAGCATCTGGGATTCTGGGGGACTCTGATTTAACTTAAACCAGGAAGGGGTCTGGGACAGACTGCATAAACTGGTTTGACCCAAATCATTTAAGTCTGGTACTACATTCAGCCAGGTTTATCTCAAACTGGTTTCAGACATTTTCAAACTTGTTTATGTGCACCAAACATCTGTTCTGTTACAGGTTTAAACCAGTTTTGGATCACTTAAACTGGTTTATGTGTAATGTGTGTCCCTAGCCTATATAGTTAAAGCGTACACTTAAGAAGTATGAAGACCCACATTCAAGTCCTTGCTCAGGGGAATCAGGGTTTGGACTGGTATCTTTGACTTGCTGGGTCAGCATCCTCTAGAGCAGTGGTGCTCAGCTGTTGGCATCTGGGCCAGATGTGGCCTGTGAAGCCAGTGTGAATGGCCAGTCACTGACATGTCACCCAGGGGATGCTTTTGCTGCTGAATTTAGTGACAGGAGAAATGAGGGTATGAACACCTGTGCTGACATGCTGGTTAGCTCAGAACTTTCATGCAGCTCCAGAGACCAAGAGCTGAACACAGCTGCTATTTGCCTCCCTCCCACCCCCTTACTGTATTCAGCAGCTGGGAAAAAAATGGGACAAGCATCAGCAATGACATTCAGCTTCTGGGCTCTGGAGCTGCATGAAAGCTCCAGCATTGGCTCATTGTCATGCCAATGCTGCCATGGCTGGAGTCATAGCTTTCATGTAGCTCTGAAATGCTGGAGCTGAATGGCTCCTCTGTTGCCTCAACCTGTGTTTTCCTTGCCACTGAATTCAATGGGGGAGAAGGGGAGTGGGAGGCAACAATGCTCAGATCCTGAACCTTGAAGCTCTGTGAAAACTCTGGCAGTTGGAAGGGAAAAGGCAGTGGGGGACCCATCTTTGGCAGCCCCATGAGCGCACATCTTTGGGACTCTGGTACAGCACAGTGCTGTGGGGAAAAGAACGTTAGTTCAGAGAAAGCTCCGTTACTCTGGGGCAGAGCATGATCCCAATCCCATAGTGTTCTCAAAGCGTATGACTCTCCCTTCAGGAGATATTGGTAGGACATTGGGAAGTGTGGGGAGCTGAGGTAAGGTACATGGCTACCGGCTAGGCAATTTCCATCTATCATCTGAAATAAACATTTCTTTAATTATCTTGTGCAATATTATTGTTGGTTTTATTATTTTGTAATGATTCTAAGGTGTAATCATTTTTATGAAATTTGAAATACCACTACAGAATATTTAAATTATTACTTTGTTTGAATAAGCCTAAGATTACTAAAAATATGTTTTCCTTTCTCATTTTACTTAAACACTTAATATTAGGATATGCCCAAGTATGGAACTATAACACTTTTCTGTGGAGTCCCTGGCTCATTTGTGATTTTTAAGTTTTGGTTCACTTGTTTAAGACAAAAGTTGAGCATCACTTTTCTAGAATTATCATGATTCACTTAATTTCCCTATTTCCTTTGCTTTTATTAGAATGAGAGAGAGAAATTTAAAAATTACCAATATCTGCCCAACAAACAGAATATTATTTGTACAGCTGTTTTCTTTGTGGTTTTGTTTGTTTTTAAAGGAATTTAAGGAGCTCAGTTTTAATAGAATCTGAATGGCTAACTTTGTTAAGCTTTTCAGAAATCCTAGTTAGTGCAAAATTTTGTAAATATAGAGCTGTGTTTGGTTCAAAGCCGATGTACTCATATAGCTATAACCAGCCAATTGTTTTAATATTTTCTTCATCATGCCCACTCCTAAATAACTTTCCTTCAACTAATGACTTGCAAAACTTAATTATTATCTAGAACTTCTTATTTTTATTTGGAGGACAGAAAGATCACTGTCCATTAAAGCTGTTCAGGAACAAGAATTCCTGGCCTGAGATAAATTTTGCATTTTTAATTTTTTTTTCCTCTCCACATTGAAACGAGACATCAGTCATAAAAATATCTTCAGTGGGAATGGAAGAACAAAATTAGAAACTTCTGAAAACATCTGGGCCTAGATCCATGACCTAGATGGAGTGTAGCAGAAGAGCAAGGGAGGTTGAGTGTCAGAAGAGCCAGCAGGAAACTGGAAAGACTGGGTAGCAAATTGGCCAGTGTCTTGCTTGGTTTCCATCAAATGTTTCTGGAGGTAAGAATCTACCTGTAGAACATTTTTGATCCTCTTAAAGCAACATTATATGACAGATAACTGTTCAGTCAAATAATTCTTGTTCATGTCTGTCTGCTATCCTTTGTTTTCCTTTGTTTCATTGTTTCATTTAGCAGTTACCCTTTAGATCAGGTTCACACCCCCCCCCCCGCCCTCCTGTTCTTTGAGAAAGATCTTTGTAATTGGCTCATGTCTGTGTTTCTCATTGTGACGGCTGCAGGCATTATAAGGCTTGCTACCACTGCCCTGAGCTCGTATGCCTACAGGTGCTGACAGGGTGGACCTTGGTTCTGGATCACCTGGTCTGCCAGGAAGTGGATCAGATGTTTTCTCTCCTGCCATGACTTTGATGACATATATTCCTGGGAAGCACTGCCCACAGTGATCCTGCCTGGTCTCAATCCCTGTTTCTTCTATGGGGCTCCAAAACCTCCCCTTTATCCCAGCCTAGCCTCTCCAGATGTTCACAATATTCTCCTGCAGCCAGGTCACAGTGCTGCCTGTTGTGGTCTTATTTTTGGCCCTCTACCCCAGGGTGATCTTGGACCGCTTTTAGGTATACCCTTCCAGGGCCAGTCTTGGCCTGTACTCAAGAACTCAAAAGAAACAGCAAAAAACAAATAAAACCTCGGCTGCTTCTCACCCTTCTTGTCAGGCTCCGTTAATGTCTCTTTTACCCATGATCAAGTGGTCAAAATCCCAATTGCCATAATACAGACAAAATCCCTTAGTCCAGTCTTTGCTATGTGCTGGGCTGCCCTGCACCCCTATGAACATTCACAGTCTCCTTGGGGGCCTCCTTCATGTGCAGGAAGGCTCTACCTGTGGCTGTAGTTTTTCCTTCAGGCCCTTCTCTGGATCCTCTGTTGAAAAACTTCACTCCAGAGATTATCACAGGCCTAGTGGACTCCCCAGTTGTGTGTGCTGTGGGGATTATGATCAGGTAGTCCCAACATGCTTACATTAATGCATTGTATGTATGTTGTATTACTTTTTATTTACCATTCCATTTTCTGTATCCCTCCAAAGTGATCAAGGTGGACTGTTCATTCAGTTGAGGCAATAAAGTAAGGATGTTACATGCAATCATTTAAAACTGTGTCATTCTCAACATTTTAAGTATTTTAAATATAGCTGACAAAACCATTCTTTGTTTTACATTAGTAATTGTATGAGCCTTGTTTTTGTTTAAAATAAAAATCAGTACCTATAATTTCTTAAGGCATCTTGACAAATACTGAATATTTTTTTAGTATGCTGCTTTCCTCTTTCTAGGAATATCACTGCTTCATAAGAATGCTAATTTTCTTTTTTATTTCCACTAAGTACTTGGCATCTCTGAAAATGATGCATCATATGCATCTTGAGGCATGCAGATATATGGATGCACGCTTCTTTTAAAAAAAGAAAATCATTGTCTTTCAAAATGGAGAAAATTATCTGAAAATATCAGTCTTCTACCTCTTCTTTTCTCTGATTTGTCTAGGGCTGATATTTCCTCATGAATCTAACCATTTGGATTTGCTAGTTAAAATAAAATTAAATCATACCAATGAACATAACATTCATGTTATGTTCATTCAATAACATAATGTTATGTTATTCACATAACATTAAAGATTTTATCTGATGTTTGTTTTATACAGGTAGAAATCTCATAGTACTCCAGCATACTTTTATTACCAAGGAATGCTGTATTTTGCTATGTTTTCAGTTTGACAGCCTGAAACCATGTATCCTTTCACATGTGGAAATGTCACTTGTAGGGAAAAGTTTTCAGAGGTGAATGTGTCTTGATAGTTTCCCATTCCCTATTTTCCCGATTAGACAGGACTCCTGCTTTGTAAGTATGCTGCCCCTTTTGAAAAGAAGCAAGCATTTTATAAAGGATTATCTGTAGCTTGTGGTAGGAGTCAAATACAAAACTTTCCTTAGAGGTAAAGTGACCATTAGCAATAGCATGTCTTTTGTTCTCAGGCCTGGTTTGCAAGTGCAGAGAACCTGCTTTCAGAACAAACCAATGGGTCAGTTGTCATTTTGCATTAATTTGTACTTGAAGTGGTAATTAACCTACCTTGCTTTGTTTTAAATTGGTGTCTTTCCCTAATAACTTCTTTTCAACCATTGCTATAAATATATCTTGCGTACTTGTGGTGGCCTTGGCAGGAAGGGAAGAAACAAACACACAAATGCGGACCTATGTAGAATGTGACACTAGTGAACAACAGCAAATAGTACATCATACAAAACTGAAAATGCAAACATGTATAGGACAGTTGAAGAGTATGTTTGGTACTCAGGCTTTCTGATGAATTTTCAATTGTAGTATTCCATATTTCATCGGAAAGGTATTATAGAGAAGCATTACTGCAAAGGACCTCCAGAGGTCATTTAGTTCAACCTCCTGCCTCTGGCAGGATCATCCTTATCCAAACCATCCTATACAATCCATAATCTAAACACTACAGAAGACTACTTACTGTCAACCTTGACATGACACAGAACTAACACCTTGTCTGTACAAGTAAAGCAGGGGAACCATGGCAGTCAATATCCTGCTTCTATGAAATGTTTTCAGTATAGTATCAAGAGATCCCAGGTAGAGGGCTATGCCCCCAACCACAGAGGAAGGCAAAACCCCTACAATCCATATCAATCTGACCATGGAGTAAAATTCGTTCTTGACCCCAAATATGGTGATCAGTCAAACCCTGAGCAGAGGGGCAAGACCCTCCATCCATGAACCTAGCATTGGCTAGGTTTGTCCTAGCAGGAGCATTGGCATACCCCAGTCAAAGTCCCTAGCTTTGGTTGTAGCCAACACCCAATGCCTCTGAAAAAGGCTTAAACACCCTGACACATGCAGCAGAAAGTGGGGTTGGGAGCAACCAGAAAAGCACACAAGCATGGGGAATACCCATAGTAGAACTTAGGCATAGCTACACTTAGATCATCCCCAACAAACAGCTGTCCCACCTCTTCGGAGCCTGATCAGGTGCTTACCTGGCTCCTGGGGCATCTGCCTAGCGTCCCGCACTCCTAGCCTCCATTTTCACTGTCCTCTGCTGTCTTCGCCTCCTCTTCCCCTGCAGCTTTGCCTCTGGCCCCCAGATATTGCCCCGGCTGCAGATTTGCACCAATCCGCCTCATCTGCTGAGGTGATAAAACTGGGCAGGGGCAGATCGGGAGCTCCCGCCGAAACGTGGAGGTCCTGTTCTGGAGGGGTCTGCGTTCCTGGCTGGAGACGCCTCCCAGGTGAGTGTTCTCCAGTTCCTTACATGCCCCCGCTGCCATTTTTCATTGTGGGGACACTGATACATGTAACGCTCCAGGCACTTTAATTAAAGCGGTTTTTGGATCTGCTCTAATTAAAGCATTCCCCCGGCCCTCCTCCCCCCCGGAATGTGTATAAATGCCCTTTATTTTCTGACTTCTGACCCTACATAGCTGTGTTTCTAGGCTCTGGCTGTTTGGAAATTACTTTTGGCTTTGGTAACTCAGCTGGGGAGCTGGGCTGGCACAGACACTAATGCAAATGGTTGACAGCCCAGCGGTCACAAGTTTGAGGCCAGAACAGAAGTACTTATGGAGTGGCCCTGTCAGATTCAAATGAATCTACAAATTCTGCTAAATACCTTGGCACAAGGGCATGAAAAAGGAGATGAAGGTAACTCAGTCTCTAACTCTAGAACCCTGTTTTGGCTTGTGATTTGGACTCTGTTTCTGGCTCTTGCCCTCCTCTGCTATGCTAACCACTAGGCCAGACCACCTATGACCCAATACTTACAGAACCAGGGTATAACACATCCCAATAGTGTCCTAACCATTCTTTCTTCTTTCTGTTTTTTTTTTCCAAACTGGAATCTGAGTGCCACCTCTGAGTACTATTTAAACACTTGGAAAGTATTTGAGAAAAAAAAGAATTAGGCCAACAAAAATAAAGTGAACATCTTTTATTTTATAGTTACTACAGTATGTGCCCCGCTATTTTATTTCCTTATTATTTATCTTTAAAAAAAACAGTGTATGGATTAATTGTCATGGGAACTCTGAAGATTCTCAAGTATTCTCTATTAGCAAGATTTGCAATACTATCAAATGATGTCTTTGTGTGTTTTGATTTAAATGTCTTATTTATATGTATCAGATTTTGTTAGGTGCATCATAATTAAAACAAAAATATACTCAAGCACATAATCTTGTATGCATACATTTTTATACAGTAAAGTCTTCAGTAATGAAGGGGGTTAAGTGTCTTTGGAACTTTATATTTGAGTAAAGTGTCTTTATAGATTTCATTGCCATTTAATTCCCTTTTAATGATGCATTACCTAACATAATTAAAACAAGCTAAAAGGGGCCCAAAATAGGTTTGGGTCCACATACATTCATTCCTTATCTGATTATTATTATTGATTGTTTAAAAAAAGATTGTTTAGTGATGACAGTGACAAATGTCCCAGATACCAGTCTGACAAATTTGCTTAATTTCCATTCTCTGCTTTCTTTTAAAAATAGATAATTATTTAACTCTTGGTTCATACCAAGTATATGCCCAATGCACAAAACACCGTGCTTTCCTTCCAGCCAAATATTTTTTATATGCCACCTTAGACTAAGCACATCCCTGCAGCTTATATTACCTGCAGTGTAGTGATGCCATATAGCAGAATATAACAAAGTGTGCGCAAAACTAAATGCCACATCCTTAGAGATGAAGCAGTGTGATGAAATGATTGAAATGTTACAGGTTGTAGACATAGTGAAGACACTGTGACTTACAGGCTTATTGTTTTGTTAAGACATGAAATAGTTCATTTGACTAAATTCAGAATTAGGTTATATAAGTTGTAAAGGAGATGGATAGCTAAAAGGACTAGGCAATTGGATCTTTTCATCTCTAGATCCATTTCATTGTCCGATGAAGTCAGTAATGGCTAAAAAGTCTTACTAGTAGACTTCTGTCTGGCTATGAGATGAAATGGGGGTTTCTCAGTCCAGATTCCTATAGGCTGTTTGTCCATACTACTCAAATTAACATCATGATTGCCGTCTACCCTTTTTGCTCCTATATATTCTCTTTCAGTTGGCAGTGAGGCAAAATTGGCAGAGATGTATGAAGAAATTACAGTGCGTATGCCTTCCAAGTGTGTTTTAAGGGATAAAGAAGACAACACCTGCCAAAACTATCAGTCTCATATCTTTTTTATTAGTACTAATATCACTTTAAGTAGTTGTGCAAGTTGTTATGTAGGAAATTGGAAACATTCTGAAGGGAAAAAAGTCTGTTTCTTACTGCAACTCAACCATTTGACTTGACCCATTAGAGTTTTCTTAACTCTACAAATTGTTTTATATTCTGCCTTTACTTGTAGCAGAATAATTCATGAACTAACTCTCTGAAATGAGCAGACAGAAGAGAAACTGCCCCAAACTCTCTACCTTTTTCAGTCTGTGAAAGGTTTCAGGCTTAGTTTTTGTGTGTAAAAATGCAAAGAACAAATTTTCAGTCAGTGAGAGGCTTCCTGGTTAGAGATACCATTCAGAAGCTTCATCCTTAGCAATGTGCTGTATAGCGAGACATCAGTCCATCCTGCAGCAGATGGGAAACTTTGCTAATTGGTTAATTCTACTTTAGCGCCTGGTCACCAGTTGGTACCACTGCATAGAAGAATTTACACAGATCCAGCAGGAAAACATCAGTTTATTATTGGCCTGAGGTGCAGAAACTGTTTGGATGGAATTTTCCTGTTTCATGAAATTTTTAAAAACTTTATCATGTTCAAGACCTTCTTTTTTTTAACCCTAAATGGATATCAAGCATTTTTAAGGTAAAATAAAGTGGGGTTTTCCTTACTGAGAGCTGATAGGAACAACACCCTCAGTCTTGAAAAAAAAAGTGGGCTTCAACAATTGTTCTTCAATTAAATTTAGCTTTTATACCCATCTTAACTAGTGATTAATGCAAGGGCCAGCAACCTTTAACCCAGAACAATCCAACTCTGGTCTGATGTGGGCCAAGTGGCTACAGAGACACAATAGTGGCAGGGAATTTACCTACACCTGTTCTGTGACCAGGCATCTGGGAGCTACATCTGTGTAGCTGCCTCTTCTCCCAGCCCCATACTTTTTGGCAGTGTGGCTGCAGCTTTCAGCTGGAAGGGAGCTGTGCCAGGACCAGGTATATGCAAACTGCATTGCTGCTGTTTCTCTTTGCCTCAGCTCCCCCTGGTGACTGGAACTTGAGCACAGCTGGAAGCTGCCCTGACCCAGCACAGCTCCCTCCTCACCATCTGGCAGCTGCACCCATGCTGCCACTGGGGTGCTGTGGTTTGGGAGAAGTAGTGGCAGCATGGGTGCAGCTACCAGTGGCCTGGCACCAGCAATGTCATGGGGAAAGCCCCCACCTGCTGATGCACTACTGAAATCAGCTGGCTGGTGTTGAACTGGAGCTGGGGGGATGAGGAGAAGTGGCAGTGGCATGGCCTGGACACATTACTGCACACATTTGAAAAACATCTGCAGAAAATGAGACACAACAGAGTGATATGGGGAAAACATGCAGGTCAGCTGGGCACTGTGTTACCGCATAGAGCTTAGAGTTTAGAACCTCAGTTTCCCTTGTTACTGGAGAGTGTTTAGCTAAGGCCATCTTGCTACTGGAGAGCCCTAATGTTCTGTATCTTCAGATTCTGTGAATCCTCTTTTGAGAAATTTTCAAAGACAAATTGATGAACTCCAGATACGTGCTTGCCATGGTAAGAGAAGGCAAAGTATCACTAAAATGTATAAAGAAAAGCAGACAAAGGAAAAAACCCCCCACAACAAAAACTATAATATAAAGCATATTGGTTATAATTTTTACATTAATAGTATAAAACACTCTGATATTTGTACTTTTGCAGACTAAATATTTAATACATTAATATACTATCAATATATTGATTTTGCTATTAGCTTCTGGTTCTCCAAGGTACTTGAAATGCCATACACTTTTTAAAATTCAACCCTGTATTCTTGAATTCCTGCAAATATACTGCTTCTCTGATGGAAGTAGTTGGAAACAAAGAAACAAACTCTAGTTTTGCAATGAGTGATTTAAGCGTTCAGTTTAAAACTGAAACTGAGACACTTCAAGAAACTTTGCAATCTAAATTGATTTTTCAGATATATAACAGTCAGAAATGCTTCCTAACTAGAAAACATGCATAATATAGGGCTGTGGCTTATGTCCGGGATTTCAGACCAGTACAAAAAATGTGCTATAGCATCATTCCAGTCTTACCTAAATCCTGATGTAGGGGTGAGAAGTTAATGTAGGGTATGTACAGAAGTGTTCCATACACATTTTACAGCACTGTAATTTAGAGCACTTTTTAGAGCACTATAAAGTTACAGTGCTCTTAAATATGACAGAAGTGGCATGTTTGTGGGGAGAGGGGGCTCAGCCTTTTTGCACTTTCTAGGCTAGGAGGCAAGGGTGCTCCATTGCCTCCAGGGCTTCTTCACCGGTCAGAAATTTGATCAATGTACAGAAGTTATTTCAAGTGGTGTTGGGTGTTAAAGTGCTGTAAGGTATAGTACTTCAAATTTAATACCTCATTTAACAAGGATTAATTTGAAGTGCTGTACCTATTTTTAAAGTGCTGTAAAGCTATGCACTTCTGTTAAGTCATGGCAAGAAAGCACTTTAAATGGTGAAAAAGGCACTTCTGTACTCGTTGTTTTGCCTTTTTTGCTGACGCTACTAAAGAAGCCGCCAAACATGATGTTGTTGGTGACAATGGTGCCCATTCATTGTATAGAAATGTACTTGGGGCCACAAAATCAATTGTGTTTATATTATCAAATGGTAATGGAATAAGATAGTTGTCACTGTTGATGTAAGATGAAGTTGAATGGGTGGTCTAGGGGGCAAAATCACTCATATAAGACCTTCCCTTCCCTCCTGGAGAGAGGACAGTGTGGTTTTGCCCAGCGTGAAAGTCTTGTTAGTTACACCCCAGCGTGCAAGTCTTGTTAGTTACACCCCTGTCTGTGACTCTTATGTATTTGCTCTTCTCCTGTAGTAAGTGGAAGAAAAATTGTAATGATTTACTAGAATGGAGACCCAGTTCATCCTCTTGCCAGTTCATTTGTCTCTGTGAGCGAGTGCCCGTCCTGGGTATCCGGTAATCAGATAACTCCCCCCCAATTCCCGCCTGCCATGACTTGATCTAAATGAGATTTGTGAAGGGGGGGAGTAATAGTTGTTAGATCCCGGTACCCTGATAAT
Organism: Alligator mississippiensis; assembly: GCF_030867095.1. NCBI lineage: Eukaryota > Metazoa > Chordata > Crocodylia > Alligatoridae > Alligator > Alligator mississippiensis. The sequence continues at coordinate 42,661,063 of NC_081829.1, forward strand.
AATCACGTGGGTCAGATCTTCAATGTAGGTGCTTTATTAAAGTAAATCAGGCTCTCTCTCCCTCCCTTGTACTGGGATTGCTCGGTCTTGCCGCAATTCCCACGGTCTGCCTTCTTGGAATGACGTAGGGTTACTGTTTTGCTTGATACATAATAACCCGTCCTCAACAAGGCTAATTAACTCCTGTTGGCCGCTGGCACAGGGATTCCCCTCGGAGCTGCGGTTTGTGCCGGCTTCTAAGCCGGGCTTAGTCAATTTCCTATCCTGTCCTGCAATAATCAGCCGTTAACAAGCCAATTAACAGCTGATTGACGCTGATACCGGGATTCCCCCCCGGCCGCGGCTTGTGCCGACTTCTAAAGCCCGGCTTCGTTAATTTCACTTTTTTTTCTTTCTTTCACTTCCTGCAGTCTCTGTTTCCCCTTTTCCTCCGAGGAGAGCCTGGAGTTACTGGGGCTACAGGACCCTGTCAGGGCTTCTCCGCCCTTTTCTCTCTGTCTCTTCTTTTCTCTTTCCCCCCCCCCCCCTCGCTCAGGGAATTCCCGCGCTGAGCCCCCTCGGAGCTGCAGTTAGTTCCCGCGCCACCGCTCCGTGGATAACTCACCGCCGAGGCTGTCTTCTATTGCAGCAGGATGCGAGCAGGGGAAGGGCATCTCAATTCCTCTCAAAAGCTCCTATTTCCATCTTGGAGTGTCTCTCCTGGTTCCTTTCCATGAATGCATGCCCGAAGGCACCCTTGGTAAGTTTCCTCCCCCTTTTTATTACGCCTTTCCGGCTTTGTATTGGCTGCCCAGGGCTACCCAGCAACTTCCTGGCTGTCTTAGTTCCCGGCAGCTGTTACCCCTCTTCTAGTAACCGTGTCGCAGCTGCGGTGCTGTTACAGTCTCCATAGAAGACAACAGTGAAATGGTGGTACCACCAATCATCTCTTGCTTCACTGAAAGTTTGCTTAACTGAATAAGCACCACACAGTGCCTCTCAAAAAGAGACCATTTGCTTATCAGAGTATAGCATAACTGAAAGTTTCTGGGACTCATGGTAATAGCTTGAGGGATGCTGAACAAAAGGAAGAGTTTTAAATGTGCTACTCCGATAGCTAAGGGGTTTAATCTTTTGTAGTGTTTCTTCTCCCAGTTGCTGGAATGGAGAACATGCTTCTTGTCTAATAAGTTGAAGTTTTCAGTATTCACCGTGGTTGATTTTTTAATATAGGCACAGTCTTGCTGGTCCAGTGTGAAAGTAACCCTCTAACACACTACAAGTTTAAAGTAACTACTGTATTTTGTACTTTGTTTTTATATTCTATGCTTGTAATACTTGAGGTGCACAGCTGCATAGGAGAAATTCAGCATATCCCACATCTTGTTTCTGGTTTTATCTCTTGATTTTTAGATAAAGCCTACATTTTAACTTGTGAAACAAGGCCCGAATGCAAATGCACAAATCAAATTCACCTTTATTCTGATCCTTGTAAATACACCTGAGATTCAAATGTAAAATCCAAGTATCAACATGTTGTGCTGCCATTGCCAGTTGCAATTCTAGCAGCTACAGCTTCTGCTGCTGTTTGGTTTTTGAGAAAGAGGCCAATCATTTTATGTTCCTTGTGGCTGATCTCACTGCAAAAACTCTAAGGATGTAAAGGTTATTTCTGAGCCCAAACTCTGTGTTTGAAGAAAGTAAACATATATCACAATGTGCTGAATAGAACCTTGGAGAACTGTATATATAAATACATAGGCTGAACCTGCATGCACTTGTCTACTGAAAAAGATGTAGAAGAATTCAAAGAAGCTGGAAGCTGATAACCACACATGCTCATCCTTGTACCCATTCTGAGGATACTTGTTCACAGGCCAGCAACGTATCTTTTAAAAGTGAATGCTATTGTGGGTTCCTTCCTAATATTATAATGGTATTGCACTGTCCAACTAATTCTGCCAACCTTTTCCCATGAAAGCTTTAAATAATGTGAAAAAACAGTTTCTGAAATCTTCTAAAATTCAGTTGATTTGTTACAATGTTTTAAAATTCTATAACATTAGTTAGTGGAGACTCAATACAAGGCATGTGTGACAGATAACTTCTAATCTTTACTGCTTTTAATTGTCCTTACTGCTTTTCAAAAAGCATCTTGGCTAAGGACAGAAATTACACATAAACCAGTATAAGTGATCAGAAACTGGTTCAAATCTGTAACACAACAGAAGCTCGGTGCACATAAACTGCTTTCAAAATGGCTGAAACCAGTTTGAGAAACCTGGATGGAAGCATTTTCAGACTTAACTGATTTAAGTTAAATCGGTTTATTGAATTTCTATCCCAGATCCCCTCCAGATTCCAGTTAACTCACAGTCCACCAGCATCCCAGGATGCTTTGCACCTCCTCTGCAAACAACCCCTTGCAAGGTGGGTGGACTAGCCTTGGCACAAGCTGTCTGCTCTAGCACCCCTTGGCTTCTGGCTTGGGCCACTGCAGGCATGTGGTTGCATTTCTGGAATCAAAAGTGAATGTCTGTTCTCTTGCTTATCAGTTCAATCTATGCAGCTTAGACTAACCTGTGAAGATTCAGTTGATTCAGCCTTACGCTTTTTGACTGTCTGTATCTAGCCATTTATCAAGGTGGGGGTTATGCCAGAGCCCGCCCACCTGCCTTTGGTCTAGACGCCTGCCTCAATTTTCTGTATTCAGTCAGTCTTTAGAGGTTATTACCTTATTTGGAAGGTTTCCTCAATCTTTTTTTTTTCCTAAGACAGTCTTATCCCTTTGGCCAGCTGGCTGAAGCCTGCCATGATATCTTGATGAGAGATCCTGCACACCCATACTCTCTCCTGCCATGTCTTGATGTTAAGGGAGAAAAGAAGTACCTGGGTATGTGGCTTCTTGCGTTGTTGGTCTTGATAGCTGCCTTAGCATAGTGAGGGATCCACCAACCCCTACACCCTCGCCCATTCCACCGCGTGTTAATTCACAGGCCATATAGTCATCCTCAGAGCTGGCTGGACACTTCTTGTGCCTTTGGCTCTAAAAAAAAAAAAATCATCAATTGCTGCCTCAGTCCTGGTTATCATCCATCAAACTTGAAATAAAGGGAATTGACTTTTATTTTACCAGTTTCTTGCCTATTGTGGAGCCCGCACCTCGCTCCGTCTGACCTATCGGGGTGTGGCCCCTCCCCTCAACTCGTCTGCCACGACTTGGATGTAATCGATTATGTTCAGAGGGGTCTCCAGTGGAGATCTTTATCCTGGGTGGGACCTCCCGATAGACGGTGTTACTCACGGTTACAGGACGCGGTGATCCAGGGGGCTCCGCCTCCCCTACACCCCGTCCACACGCCAACCGCTGGGCGATGTTGTCCAGATGTTGCCAGGCCCAGTATGATGGCCCCTGACCGGTTCCGGTCGTCCTCCCTCCTGCTAAGAGGGGTTTCTCCTTCCTCCTTCCTTAAAGATAATACTCCTCCGAACCAGGGGGAGCTGGTGGTTGCTTCCCCTGGTTCCAGCCCCCTCCTGGGGCCTCCGCTCTCTCCCCTTTCCTCCCGTCCGCAGGGAGCTCCCCTGCTTTCTATACGGCTGCCGCTTCAGGACGCAGCAGAGAGAGTGCCTCGGCGTGCACTCTCTGATCACCTCTCGCCTGGCTGCTGGCGAAAGGCGTCCCGCTCCTGCCTATACTGCCTGCTTGAGACCCGCAGGCGGGGTCCTTGATGCTCCGTGCGAGAGCCTGCAGCACGGGCCGCGCACCCATACTCTCTCCCCCTGGCTCCCTCTCCTTCCCTGTCCTGTCGGCCTTTTGAATCCTCCCGCAGCGGCCGCTCCGGCTGCTGGGATTGGCTCAGCTGTTCGCCGCGTGGTGAACAACTGTTGCCAGAGCCGGCATAATGGCGGCTCGCGCGGCTGCAGCCGTGGCTGCGGCTCTTCCTCCCGCTGCCCCTCTGCCAGTATGTATGCCCTCCTGGGGGCTTGCTCTCGGGGTCTAGGGTCTGTGGGTCCCCTCTTCACCCCCTCACTCGCCTGTGGGGGCGCTTCGCCGCCACAGACCTCCCCCCTTAAGTTGCCTTGTGGCGGCTGATTTTCTCTCGTGACGGCATGTTTCACCTGTAGCTCCTCCCTATGGATGTGGCCCGTACCGTCCTCTGCGTCGTCTGCGCCTCCCCACCTGGACAAGAAGTCAGCCACAAAGTTATCTCGGCCTGGACGGTGTATCACCGTGAATTTGAATGGCTGTAAAGCCAAAGCCCAGCGGGTGATCCTGGTGTTCATGCTCTGTTTCTGTGTTAACCACTGTAGTGGTGCGTAGTCTGTTACTACCACGAATTCCCTCCCCATCAGGTAGTACTTAAAATATTCTATTGCCCAGCGTATTGCCAGGCACTCCCTTTCGATGGTGGCATACCTGGTTTCTGCCTGACTGAGTTTCCTGCTGGCAAAGGCAATTGGGCGCTCCTCCTGCCCGTGTTTCTGCAGTAACACTGCTCCCAGCGCCTGTCCTGATGCATTCGTCTGTAAAACGAAAGGGGCGTTAAAGTTAGGCGTGTGCACGACAACGTCATGGCGCATTGCTTCTTTCAAATTCTGGAAGCTTTTTCGCATCCCCGGTGTCCATTTCAGTGGCGTCACAGATTTCCCAGCTAACGTGTCAGTAAGCGGCGTGGCGAGCGTTGCAAAGCAGGGTATAAATCGTCGATAATAGTTAACGAGTCCCAAGAAGGAACGCAGTTGTTTGCAGGTTCACGGTTCCTGGAACTGCCTTATAGCCTCAATCTTATCTGTGAGTGGCCGAACTGTCCCTCGGCCTACTCGAAACCCTAGGTATGCTGTTTCTTTCCCCGCCAGTTTACATTTCTTCGGGTTGGCGGTCAGCCCTGCTTCTCGGAGTTCCCCCAGGACTGCTCTGAGGTCTTGGAGGTGTTGTCGCCAGCTGGCCGAAAATATAATGATGTCATCAATGTATGCCGCCGCGTATGCAGCGTGGGGTGCCAATAGGTTGTCCATTAACCTCTGAAACGTCGCAGCTGCTCCGTTGAGGCCGAAGGGCATCCGCGTAAATTCGAGTAGGCCCCATGGGGTCCTGAAGGCCGTTTTGGCACAATCTGTGGGTCGCATCGGGATCTGCCAATATCCCTTTGCCAAATCAAGCGTGGTTATATACTGTGCTTCCCCGATTTTCTCCACGAGGTGTGTGACGTGTGGCATCGGAAAGGCATCAAACGTAGTCAGGGCATTGAGCTTCCTGTAGTCTATACATATGCGCAATGACCCATCCGGTTTGACGACGGGGACTATGGGGCTTCGCCATGGACTGCGGGACGGTCGTATAATCCCTTGTTCTTGCATTGTCATAATCTCTTGTCGTATTTCCTGTTGCCACCGCTGTGGTATCGGCCTCCATCTCTCCCTCACCAGTGCGCCCTGAGGGGTCCTGATTTCATGTTCTACTCCCGTTACTCGCCCCGGGATCTCTTGGAACACTGCCCTAAATTCCTCTATCAATGCTAGTAATTCCTGCTGTTGGTGGTGGCCCAACTCCTTGCCCATCTGTACTGCTCCCTCCTTCCCGGGTCTCCTTAACCCGAGACACATCGGTCCCAGGTCCTCCTTTGTATCCTCACCTAAGGCCAACCAGCCCTGGGGAGTTTTCCACTCTTTGAGCAGATTTACGTGGTAAATCTGTCGCTCCCGGTGGTGACCTGGTTTAAGCAATTCATAATCCACGGGCCGTACTTGTCTCACCACTGTAAATGGCCCCTGCCACATAGCCAGCTGTTTGCTGGAGGAGGTTGGCAGCGATACCAGAACTTTGTCCCCCGGCAGGAACGTCCGCATTTTCGTCTTCTGATTGTAACACCTTTCCTGTATGCCTTGGGCGTCCCTCAAATTTTGCCTGGTGATCTGTTGGGCCGTGGAGATTCGATCTTGTAGCTCCTCCCGATAACTCTCCGCTGATACCCCCAAGCCTATTGGCTTCTCCCACTCTTCCCTTACGATTTGTAGCAGTCCCCGAGGGCTATGGCCATACACCAACTGAAATGGGGAGTATTGGGTTGACTCCTGCGGCGCGTCCCTTAAGGCGAACAGCAGGGGTGTCAAGAAGGTATCCCACTTCCGCGGGTCTTCCTGGGCACACCGCTTGAGCATCCGCTTGATGGTCCCATTTAACCTCTCTACCAAGCCGTTAGTTTGGGGATGGTAGACCAAGGTCTTTAGTTGGGTGATGCCGAGGGTCTTGCATAAAGCCTTCATTACCCCAGACATAAAGTTTGTTCCCTGGTCCGTGAGGATCTCCCGAGGTATGCCCACCCGGGCTATCCACTTAAGAAGTTCCTCTGCTACCCGAGTGGCATTTATGGACCTTAGGGGCACGGCGTCTGGGAAGCGGGTGGCATAATCTATCATCACCAGGATATATTGGTATCCGTTATGAGACCTGGGGAGAGGTCCTACTATATCCAGGGCGACCCGTGAGAACGGTGTCTCCACTATGGGCATGGGCTTCAGGGGTGCCCTTGGGGCCTTCCATTCCTGGGCCCTCTGACACTCTGGGCATGCGGCCCCCCACCTTTCCACATCCTCTTGGAGATGAGGCCAAAAGAATTCTTGGACCAGTCTCGCCCGGGTCTTGTTACGTCCCAGATGGCCACCCAGGGGTGAGTCATGGGCCAGTCTCCACACCGCTTTGTGGAGTGAGGTCGGGACCACTAATTGTCTCCCCCGTATGGTACCCTCCTCACCCCGTTGGACCCAATATAGTAGCCCCCCTGTTACCTCGAAGCTGGGACGCCCCTGGGAGGGTCCTTCCCCGGGGTCGGCGTCCCACATCCGCTGCAGTTCCGGGTCCTCCTGTTGTGCCCTACTAAATTGGGCCGCGCTCACGAACTGTTCCAGGTCGATGTCGCCTGTCGTAGTCTCGTTGCGACGGGCTGTGCCCTCTCCGGCCCATCCGTCGCCCCTCTTGATCCGGTTCCTCTCCTCCTGCGTAGCCCTCACTCGCTCAAGGACGGTATAGAATGGGCCCCATTCTCGGCCTAGTATCATCTCGCATGCCAGGGTCGGGGCAATTCCCACTCGGAGCTCTCCGTTAAACTCCATTACCCTCAGCGGGACATAGCGCGTTTGGAACCGCATCTCTCCCCCTAGTATGCAGGTCATCGTCAGGGGCCCCTCACTCTTCCGTTCCCTCTGCGGAGCGAGGTCTGCCCGAAGTAGGGAATGGGAACACCCCGTGTCCAATGTGGCCTTAACCATCCTGTCTCCAACCCATGCGGTTACTACGGGCCGGTTCCATCCCTTGTTCTGGGTTGCCGACCCGAAACTGCAATCCATGGGTTCCCCTCTCTCTGCCTCTTTGCCTCTATCCCGGGAGGGTGGATATCCTGTAGGGGTGCGACTCAGTTCACTCAGGCCTTCCCCACATTCACGGGAGATGTGTCCAGTTTGCCCACAGCGGTAACACACCACCCCTTTCGGTGGCCCTCGTTTGGCGACCATTTGCCTTTCCCCTTCACTTGTGGGTCCCTCTTTCGTGGCTCGGGGGCTTCGTCCGTATCCCCGTTCCCTTTCCGAATTCGCAAAGGCCTCTGCCAAGCCAAGTGCCTCCTTGCTAGTTTGAGGCTGGTGTCTGCGTACCCACCTCTGGGCATCCTCTTCCAAATCCCATAGGAATTGTTCTAGCAGGATCTGGTCCATCACGCCCGCCTGGTCGAACTTGCCGGGTGGCAACCATTTGTTAAGCGAGTCGCTTAATGCTTGCAACAACCCCCGGGGTCGCCTGGCCTCCTTTGACTTTCGGGCTCTAAAGGCCTGGCGATGGCTTTCAGGTGAAATCTCGAGCCTGTAGAGGATTGCCGCTTTCACTGTCTCGTAATCACGAGCTTCTTCCCTTGATAGCGCTCGGTAGGCCGCTTGGGCCTGATTTATCACCATTGCCCCCAGGTGGTGGCCCCACTGACCGTGGTCTAACCCTGTCTGGATGGCGGTCCTTTCGAATGCCTCAATATAAGCTTCTGGGTCATCTTCCCTAGTCATCCGGGGCATTTTAAATAAAGCAGCATTTCGCTGTATCCACTCCTGCTGGTGTGCGCCCTGTTGTTGCTGCACTGCCAGCACCTGCCCTATAGCCTGGATAGCCTGCGTAAGCATCTCCGTGGGCGCGAGGGCTGGCTGCTGCATCGCTATCGGGTCCCGGGTTGGGACACTGTCCCTTTACCACCGTCCGAAAATGATGTCGTTCCCGGCCAATGCACCACTGTGGAGCCCGCACCTCGCTCCGTCTGACCTATCGGGGTGTGGCCCCTCCCCTCAACTCGCTTGCCACGACTTGGATGTAATCGATTACGTTCAGAGGGGTCTCCAGTGGAGATCTTTATCCTGGGTGGGACCTCCCGATAGACGGTGTTACTCATGGTTACAGGACGCGGTGATCCACGGGGCTCCGCCTCCCCTACACCCCGTCCACACATCAACCGCTGGGCAATGTTGTCCAGATGTTGCCAGGCCCAGTATGATGGCCCCTGACCGGTTCCGGTCGTCCTCCCTCCTGCTAAGAGGGGTCTCTCCTTCCTCCTTCCTTAAAGATAATACTCCTCCGAACCAGGGGGAGCTGGTGGTTGCTTCCCCTGGTTCCAGCCCCCTCCTGGGGCCTCCGCTCTCTCCCCTTTCCTCCCGTCCGCAGGGCGCTCCCCTGCTTTCTGTACGGCTGCCGCTTCAGGACGCAGCAGAGAGAGTGCCTCGGCGTGCACTCTCTGATCACCTCTCGCCTGGCTGCTGGCGAAAGGCGTCCCGCTCCTGCCTATACTGCCTGCTTGAGACCCGCAGGCGGGGTCCTTGACGCTCCGTGCGAGAGCCTGCAGCACGGGCCGTGCACCCTTACTCTCTCCCCCTGGCTCCCTCTCCTTCCCTGTCCTGTCGGCCTTTTGAATCCTCCCGCAGCGGCCGCTCCGGCCGCTGGGATTGGCTCAGCTGTTCGCCGCGCGGTGAACAGCTGTTGCCAGAGCCGGCGTAATGGCGGCTCGCGCGGCTGCGGCTCTTCCTCCCGCTGCCCCTCTGCCGGTATGTATGCCCTCCTGGGGGCTTGCTCTCGGGGTCTAGGGTCTGTGGGTCCCCTCTTCTCCCCCTCACTCGCCTGTGGGGGCGCTTCGCCGCCACACCTATTAACTGGATAGTTGCACCTCACTATCCGGCTATATTTGGGAGTGTGATGTCGGAGGTCTTATGGCTAGTGACACCTGTCGGTTAGGTAGCCCCTCCCCTCGTCCTGTCTGCCACGACTTTGCTGGTATATTATTGTGAGAGGGTTCCAGTGGAGTTTTTATCAGAGGGTTTCCCCGACAGGGGTGTACTCACCGCTGTTGCCTACGATGTTGCGCGGGGCTCCGCCACCCGTACACCCCATCCACTTGCCAACCGATCATGTGCTGGTGGGATGGTGACCTTCAGTTCTCTGTGGGCTTGCCCGCCATCGGTTTCACCAATGCAGGGACTCGGACTCAGCTGTACAGCTCTGCCAGCCTGTCCTCTTGTCTCTCTGGCTCTTCTGATATCTCTTTGCGTCCTTCCTTCCTAACTCCCTAGAAATAATATTCCCCTTGGGTAGGGAGGCTCCCAGAGCTGCCTTCCCTTACCCAGTGTATTCCAGGGGATTCTGCACCTGTCCCTGGCTCTTTCTCCTAGGGGCAGTGCTGGCAAATGCAGGGTGGCTCGTAGTTCCCTTTGCTTCCCTCCTCTCAAGGGGAGTACTGGCCTCTCCCTGCTTGCTATCTGTTGCAAGGTAGGAAGTTTCCCCTTGCTTTCCTCTGCTAGAGGTTTAGAGGCTTCTCCTGCCTCTTGTGCTGGTATGGCACAGCCTAGCTAGTGCCTTTCCCCAGCAGGAGCCTCAGCACGCCAGACGTGCTGCCTACTCTCTCTCTCTCTCTCTGCCTCCCCCTCCCCGTGGGTGCTGTTGGGGATTTTAAACTTTCCCGCAGCGGCCATATCGGCCGCCACGATTGGCCCAGCTGTCTTCCTTACTGGGAACAGCTGCTTAAATAGCCGGCGTAATGCCAGCTCGTGTGGCTGTAGCTGCGGCTGCAGCTGCTGCCGCGGTCTCAGCTCCGGCACCGCCGGGTCTCCCGGAGGTAAGTTACCCCCTCTGGGGTTCTGTTCAGGGTTTTGTCTGCCCTGCAGCCTTTCCTCACCTTTCCTTGCGCCCGTGACGGCAGTGCGCCGCTGTCACAGGGAGGGATCTTCTCCTACTTCAAAAGAAAAAAACCAAACAAACTTTGACTTCTCTCTACTCTTCTAGTCCAGTCTTTATGGTACCTCTTCTCTGACTAGCTACCACGGTCTTTACGGTACCTGTCTCTCTGGGCTGCCATGCAGGAGTTTCAGGTTACCTGAGAGCTGCTTGTTCAGGGCTTCTTTCCCCTCAGCCACCTCAACAGAGCTGTCTCTCTGAAAAACCTTCCTGACCACTCCCAGAGTGCCTTCAGTCATCCCCACCATCTCTCTGACCGATTCAGAAACTTCCAGTTCTGGGTGACCCCCTCTTGCCGGCTCTGGGTCCTTTTTTATACCGGAGCTCACGTTCCCTCTGCCTCCCTTCTGGAAACACCAGGAGAAGAAAGATCCATTGTTGCAGGGCACCTTAGTGCCTGCTCCTAAGAGAGGAGAAACTGCCAGGGAGAAAGCCCTGGCAGAACCAAGTGAGCACAGCTGTGGGTTGCCGGAGCAACCAAGCGGAGCCAGCTGCCTGTAGGGGGCAGGGCCTGGCCCTTATAAAGCTCAGGGCTGAGGCCAGGCTGGCAGTTCTCTGCCAGCAGCCGGAGAGGCAGGAGCTCCCTTGGCCGAGATATGGGAAGGAGCTTAAGTCGCGAGTACAGCTCATGATAGCCCTGGAGGCTTGAGCTATGATGATGAGTTATGGCCAGGCGGCTTGCATTTGTGTTACAGCCTAGGGGCTTGTGGTTTTGCTTTGTGTTTGTGTTATTACACCCGGAGGCTTGGGCGAGGCTGTAGGGGTTGGAGGAGGCCTCAATTACTCGCACGCCAGTGCGTGAGCAACTGGCGGCGAGGAGCGCGGCCAGTGGGTCGCGGGCGCAACCCGTAGGTTGCAGACGGGGACCTAGACCCCGGATTGCGTGTGGGGGGAACATAGACCCCGAAGGCGCAGCTTGCACGCCACTGCGCGAGCAGCTGGCGGCGAGGAGCGCGGCCAGTGGGTCGCGGACGCAACCCGTAGGTTGCGGACGGGGAACGAGACCCCGGATTGCATGTGGGGGGAACATAGCCCCCCGGCCCCAGGAAAGGGGCGGTATTACTGAGTAGCCCAGTGTGGGCACGGCGAGCCCCAGAGAAGGGGGGAGCGCCATACTGAGCAGCCCTAGAGAGCGGGGCCATACTGAGTAGCCTGGTGTGGGTGCGGTGAGCCCCCAGAGAGGGGGAACACCATTGTGTTTTATGGAATAGCCTGGTGTGGGCGCGGCGAGCCCCCAGAGAGGGGGAACGCCCTTGTACGTTATTGAGTAGCCCAGTGTGGGCGCGGCGAGCCCCAGAAAGGGGGAACGCCATTGTGCTTTGTTGAGTAGCCCAGTGTGGGCGCACGGGCATAGCGAGCCCGGCCGCAGGCTAGTGCGGCAATCCCCCTCAGACCAAGGCAAGGCGCTGCGGTTGCCCCTGAGAAGACAGGGAGTAGCAGCGCGGGGAGCCAGAGTCAGGGAGGGTATCCGTGCGGTTGGCCCATAGGACCGGAGGCCCGCTAGAGAGTCCCGGAGCGGAACCACACCGTCAGGGGAGGCCCAGAGTGGGCCAGACGAGAGTCCCAGCAAGAGGCTGGGCATGAGAGAGGGAGCCCAGGGTGGGCCACAGTAGAGAGACAGACCGGACAACGTCCTTTACATCTGCGAGGCTTGGGGCGTGGTATCAGGGGAGGTAGGAGCCACGCATAGCCCATAAGGCTAGGGCGCTTGGGTAGCGCCCATTGTACGGGGAGACCCACGAGGGGCCCAGGAGCTGACAGGCCCGAGGAAACACAAGGCAGCCTCCCTATTACATATATTCCATCAAGACGTGGCGGGCGAGAATGGAGGGTGCCCTCGGGCCGGAGTAGTGCGGTGAGAGGGCCTCAAGGAGATCACGGCCCTCCGCGAGGACCCCGCTGTGACATCCATGAATGGCTTTTGGTAACTTTGGGGCTGGGGCGGCTGCTTCCACCTCTGGAGAGTTAATCTTTGCTCCCAGTGGTTCTTCTCTTTCCTTACACCGTTATGTTCAGATGCTGTGTTTAAAGCCATCCTAGACATGCCCTAAAAACATTAGATCTTATGATGGAAATCTGTTATCTACAGTTAGTGGGTGTCACACTGTTTTCGTTGCTTGCTTTACTTTCCCTACCAGTTTTAATAATAAGGAAGATGACTTCTGTTCAGTGACTGCTTTGTCATCCTCTATATAGACAAGTCAAAACCGAATAGACATATGAACAGAAAGATGAGCCTAATACATGAATCAAACATATTTTAATACCTCGTTAAGGTGAAAGAGGGCATGCCAAAAATGTTTTCAAATAGGTTATTTTGGGTATTCCTGGGTAAATAAGCCTTTCTATTTCTGCTAAAAGTATTTCCTTCCTTAAATATGGAACTACTAATGACCAGAATGATTTTGAAAGCTCCATAAATTTGGAGAATGAAGGGGTCATCCTCTTTGAAGACTTCTATATTCATGCATGAAACTTGGGAAGAGATCCTATGGTGATAGTCTTATAGAAAATGGATACATGAAGTAAGGACAAATAGCAATTATGTGTTACCTAAAAGGAACAGACTTCAGGGTAAATTAGTTGTGATCCCCCACGTGAACAAAGGGATTCATAGTTAGCTTTATATGGTCTTGTCTGGTTTTCTTGTTCATGCTTCTATGTGCCATAAATTCCTTTGTGAGAAGCAGATCTTTCAGAATGTTGTATAAACAAGATCACAAAGAAATTATCCTTTTGCTACTGAATTTGAATAAGGACAGCTATGTAAAGCAATACCTGAGGAAAGCATGGAATAAGTAGTGGAGTAGCACAAGGGGGGCACATTTACACATGCTGATTTAAGGCCCAATTTAAGGTGCATTAAGGGGATATGTCTACACATGCGTGCCCTTAATGTGCCTTAAAAATGGCAAAAGCAGGTATCAAATTTAGGCATGAATAGCTAAAGTGCATTAACATGTAGATGGATTAAGGCACATTAATGCACTGTATGGACTGACTTGGGACCAACTTTAGCCCACGTCAGTCCGTGCACAAGGCGTTAATGTGCTTTAATGTGTGCACATGTAGAAGCCAACCTAAATCACCTTAATGTACATTAAGTTAATATGCATTAAATTTAGGTGTGCCTAAATGCACATGCACACATGCCCAGAAAATCCTACCTAAGTTGTTTACAAAAAAAAACAACTTTGCAGTCCCAAATAACTTTTTTCTTCACTTCACCTGAACAGCAGTGTTTTTATAGAAATGTGTGAATAGATTTCATAGACATTAGGGCTGGAAAAGACCTCAGAAGATCTTCGAGTCCAGCCCCCCACCCCAGGGGCAGGAAGTCAGTAGGGGTCATAGGATTCCAGCAGGATAAACATCCAAATGTCTCTTGAAGGTGTTCAAAGTAGGTGCTTGAACCACTTCCGGCGACAGTCTATTCCAAACCTTGGGGGCTCGGACAGTAAATAAGTCCTTCCTTATGTCCAGCCTGAAATGGTAATGGAGGAGTTTGTGACTGTTCGACCTTGTCATCCCTTAGGGCACTCTGGTGAACAGATGTTCCCTCAGATCCTGGTGAGCACCCCTTATAAACTTATAGGCAGCCACCAGCTCACCCCTGAGCCTGTGCTTTTCCAAGATGAAGAGTCCCATAGCTCTCAGCCTCTCATCATAAGGTCTGTTTTCCTGACCTCTAATCATGCATGTGGCTCTCCTCTGGACTATCTTGAGCTTCTCCACATCCTTTTTAAATTGTGGAACGCAAAACTGGATGCAGTACTCCAGCTACGGCCTCATCAAGGCTGAATACAATGGGAGAATTATGTCCTAGGATTTGCTTGAGAAGCATCTATGGATGCAAGCCAGCATTTTGCTCGCTTTGCTAGCTGCAGCATCACATTGAAGGCTCATGTTCATCTTGTGGTCAATCATGACCCCCAAGTCCCTTTTGTCTGTAGTGCTAACCAGCGTAGCATTGCCGAGCCTATAAGCATGCTGTGAGTTTTTCTTCCCAAAATGGGAGAACCTTGCATTTTTCGGTGTTAAACACTGCCAGGTTCTCATCTGCCCATTTCCTGAGCCTGACAAGCTCAGCCTGGATTGCCCTCCAGTCCTCAGGTGTGGATGCTTTATCCCAAAGTTTGGTGTCATCGGCGAACTTGGCCAGTCCACTTCTGATACCAATGTCCACCTCATTAATGAAGATGTTGAATAGTATAGGCCCAAGGACAGAGCCTTGAGGGACCCCACTGGTCACAGTGCACCACAATGATTGAATTCCATCCACCTCCATCCCTCTGGGTCTGACCACAGAGCCTATTCCCCAGCCAGTGGATCATGTTGAAGCCAAGGCCGCAGTTGGCCAGTTTTGCTAAGAGGTGATCATGCGATACCAGATCGAAGGCTGTTTTAAAGTCAAGATATGTGACATCAATCTCTTCTCCCTTGTCCAGGTGATAGGTCACCTAGTCATAAAGGGAAATAAGATTGGTCAAGAAAGACCTACCTGCAACACACCCATGCTGGCTATCCCTTAGGATGTTGCCTTCAGCCAGTCTGTTAAGAATGGTCTTTTGATAATCTTTTCTAAGACCTTCCTCAGAATAGAGGCTGGGCTGATGGGCCTATAGTTTGCCGGATTCACTTTCCTCTCTTTCTTGAAGATAGGCACCACATTGGCTTTCTTCCAGTCTTTGGGCACTTCACCAGAGTGCCAGGAGTTCTCGAAGATCCATGCCAGGGGCTTGGCTATGATGCTTGTCAGCTTCTTGAGTACCCTGGGGTATAAACTGTCGGCCGGCTGACTTGAAGGTATCCAACCTCTCAAGGTGTTCCTTCACAAGGTTAGCATTGATGGAGGCTAAGGAATCTCCCTCACCCAGGCTTTCCTGTCCTAAAACCAACGCAAAGTACCCACTTAGCAAGTTAGTTTTTTCCTGGGCGTTGGTTGTCAGTTATCCCATCTGGTTTAGCAGGGGTCCAACGTTGCCCTTACTTTTCCTCTGGCTCCCCACATATCTAAGAAAGGACTTTTTATTGTCCTTGATACTTGTAGCTAGTTGGAGTTCAGTTGTAGCCTTGGCTTTCCTGGTTCGCTCCCTGCAGGTCCGGACCAGTGCAGAATATTCCTCCTTGGATGTGGATCCAGTCCTCTATGTTTGGTCGGTCTTTCTTTTTAGACACAGGAGGTCGGCTAGTTCCCTGCAGAGCCAAGGGGGCTGCTGTGCCCTTTTGCTGCCTTTCCTCTGGGATGGGATAGACTTTGCTTGTGCATCCAGGATCACTCCCTTGAGGAGCAACCACTCATCCTGAACTCCCATCCCGGTTGGGTCATGGTCCCTTAGGGCCTCTCTGAGAAGCCTCCTGAGCTTGTCAAAGTCAGTTTTCCTTAAGCTGAGAACTTCTGTATTGCTGACTGACTTGTCAGCTTTACAGTGGATGGTGAAGGTGATCAGCTTGTGGTCACTGTCACCCAGTTTCCCTTTGATTGTTAGCTGGCTGATACAGGTCAAGCAGCACTTTGCCTCTCATCAGCCTGTAGACTTTTTGAGTCAGATAGAGCTCATCCACACACATGAGAAAGCTTTTCGACCATTCGCATTTGGCCAAGTGCTCTTCCCACAAGATGTCTGGGTAGTTGAAGTCTCCCATGACAACCATGGACTGGGAGTGTGTGGCCTTGGCCATTCCCCTGGTCAAGCTCTTGTTCCTGGGTTGGAGGTCTGTAGTAGACTCCCACCATTGTGTCCCCTGTGCTGTGTTCCCCATGGATTTTAACCCAGAGGGTCTCAAGTCCACCCTGGGTGCCAATGTCAGCTTGCAGGGATATGTAGCTTTCCTTGACATAGAGAGCTACACCCCCACACCTTTTGTCCACTCGATCTCTCCTGTACAACGTATAGCCAGA
The DNA here is from genome assembly GCF_030867095.1 of Alligator mississippiensis. Classification (NCBI taxonomy): domain Eukaryota; kingdom Metazoa; phylum Chordata; order Crocodylia; family Alligatoridae; genus Alligator; species Alligator mississippiensis. Next base: position 42,677,196 of record NC_081829.1, read on the forward strand.
GGGGCTCTAAGGGACCATACCTGTGGCCCAGTCATGGGTGGAGTCCCACCAGGTCTCCGTTATTGCTATGACATTGTAATTATTTGTGTTAAGCAGGAGGACAAGTTTCTTCTGTATATTCCCCAAGCTCCTGGCATTTGTGTACAGGCAGGAAAGTGTCCCTTTGGCGGCCCTTGCCTTGCCTAGAGTTCATTCCAGGACTGGGGCAGGGGTGGGCTCCCTTAAGTGCCTTGGCCTGCTGGCTTTGCAAGGATTGCTCAGTGGGCCAGCAGTAGCAGTACTCCCCCCGTCCCCTGGCGGGCTTAGTTTAAAGCCCAGTGGAGCAGGCCAGCCAGTCTGGCTGAGAAGAGCCTCCTCCCCAGTGGAGAGAGGTGGAGGCTGTCCCTTCCCAGCAGCTTGCTACTTCTCTCACCAAAGAGCGGGCTGTGGTCATGGAATCTGAAGCCTTCATGATTACACCAGTGCGCAGTCTTTGGTTTACTGTTTTGATCCTCCTGTTCTTCCTCAGTCCATAGCCCAAAACTGGGAGGATTGAGGAAAACACCACCTGTGCCCCCAACCCCTTAAGCCCAGCTCCCAAATCCCTGTAGCACTTCATGACCTGGCTGGGATTGCTCTGAGCTATGTCATTCATGCCCACGTGGATAAGGAGCATAGAGTAGTGGTTAGTGGGCCAGAGGAGCTTAGGGATCCTCTCTGCAATGTCTCAGATATGGGCTCCCAGGAAGCAGCAGACTTCCCAGGCTAAGGGGTCAGGGTGGCAAATTGTTCCCTCAGTTCCCCTCAGGGTGGAGTTTCCCACAACAAACACTTTGTGTTTTGTCTTAGGGAGAGCAGGGGCGGTAGCTACAGTTGAGCTGTGTTGCCTGCAGGAGCTGGCAGTTAAGCAGGCTCTGCTGGGCCTGCAAGAGGTTCATACCTGTTGCAAAGCTCCAGTGGGGAAGAGACCTTTGTGCAGCAGGCCTTGGGGCCCTTGACCACCTTTGTTCAACCCCTTGGCTGGACAGTATGGGAGGTCCCTGAGTTCTCCCTTGTCCTGGAAGGTGGCCTTGGTCTACCCTCCACCTCCAGGGGGTGAAGGGCCTGGCAGTAGGAGTCTCTCTCCTGCTCACCATCCCTGATGGCACGCAGTCTCTGGACTGCAGCCTGGAGTTCCTCTAACTGGCGTGCCAGGGACCCCAAAAGGGAGCAGACCTCACAAGGGGTCCTGGACCCCAGAGTCTGAAAAAGTGTCAGGCAGCCACTGCAGCTGAGAGCCAGAGGCTCTGTCTGCTTGGAGCCCGGAACCATGGGCTCCATTTGGGTGGAGGCCTCTGAGGTGCCAGAGGGGGAGGTTGCAGACTCCGACGGGACCCTTGGGGTGTGGCGCATGTCCATCCGCATGATGTCACTGGTAGGCCGGCTGCTGATGGGACTGGCTTCCCTAGGGCACACTGGCAGGGCCTTGGGACCTCCCGCTCACCCTCCTATGCAAACTCTGCGTGAACTCATGTGCCAGGCAGATAAGCATGCCTTTTTGCACGGCCTGTTCATGAGGCTCAAGTCGCGTGGCTCCCTGGGGGGGCTAGGTGAAGTAGGATGTGGGGCGGGGTGAGACCCTCCTCGGCTCTTCTCAGATGCCTCCCCACAGCTGAGCTGGGCTAATCCCCTCCTACCACAGGCCCCGCTTACCTCTGGCTGTGCTGGGGGTCAGCTGGGGTGCTCTGCAGCTGTTGGGGGCACTGGGGGGCTTTGGGGTGTGGGGGCATGACGGGCTTTCACCTGTGTGTCTCACAACACTCCCTAAATCCAACTGGGGCTTTTTTTCCTTTGGCTGGCCCTGTTAAACTACGTGCATGTGCAGTGGGCCCACTGCCGGCACCGTGCTACTCCTGGGCAAGGGGGGGGCCCTGCCTGGGATTTGGGGGACCCTGCCCCAGTGGAGAGGGTCCGGTGAGTACCCTCTCCCTCTCCCCTACTCTCTCCCTGGGGGGCTGGGTGAAGTAGGAGCCAGGGCAGGGTGAGACCCTCCTCGGCTCCTTTCAGTTGCCTCCCTGCAGTTGAGCTGAGCTAGTCCCCTCCCACCATGGACCCTGCTTACCTCCAGCTGTCCTGGGGGTTGGCAGGGGCACTCTGCAGCTGTTGGGGGTTGCTGGGGGGCTTCGGCGTGTAGGGGCTCGATGGGCTTTCACCCGTGCGTCTCGCACTGCTCCCTAAGCCCAATAAGTCATGCCTAGTAAGTTTTGCTTCTGTTGTGAAGTGTTTGTATGCATTGCAGCATAGATCCCAGGATTCGGACAGTTGAACAACTATCTATAAGTGTTAATCTTAGGACAGGCCTGATTTTTAGCTGCTCTAGCACAGGCAAAGCAGGCAGGGAACAGATGTTTTGACCTCCGTTGTAGCTATCTAGGCAATAAGTAGATCACAAAGTTTTTAGGATGACTTTTTACCCAGGTCAATGTTGGGCACTGTTAGCTCACTAAATACAGGCTTATGTGAATGAGAAGAACTAAACAGAAAACTCTAATTGTGGAGCAATAGGCAACCTCTCCAGACTTTGTCCCTAACTAACAGATACTTCAAATAGCGACTGTCTCCCAATCACTAACTTTTCAATCTTCTTAGGGGACTTCTTTAAATTACAACTTTGATCCACACATCTTCCCTCTTAACAGTAAGTACAAGAATCAAGTCTCTGTGACCAGACATTACGCTTCTACCAGTGTAAGTGATCGGAAACTGGTCTACACCATTAAAAGAACAGAAGTTCGGCGCACACAGACTGGTTTAAAAATGGTGAAACATGGTCTAAGATTTGCTTCCCACTACCAAAGGGTGAATATGTGTTCTGTTTGCTACCAGTCTAAACTAAACTACTTACAGAAAATTGCATAACTGGGTCTGATTCCACCCTGGGCTTTTTGAATGTTTGTACCTAGCCATTGAGTCTTTCAGGAGATTTCACTTTCTTCTCAGATTGATGAAGTATCAGATCCAGTTTGCTTTATTTTTTGCTGGGAAGCTTTTCCTCCAAGTCTTGACAGACTTGAATCCTTACACTGGGATCTATCTGACTGCACTTTCGGTAGCTGTGTTTCTGCACATAGTACAAAGTTCATTAGCTTCAGCCTGCTGAGGCTGATTTCCTTCTTCTACATGATAGCATTTCCACTTGTGCCCATAGATTTTTTCTTTCCATAAAGGCATGGTTGCTTCTTATTCTAGAACAATTGCTTCTTCCTAAGATGATTGTCCAAATTTGGGCTGTAGTAGCCAAGAGGATCATCTGGTGGCATGAATTCTGTGTTTTCTTGTACTGGAAATATGCACTTAAGTTTCTCACAAGCTGCTTGACCTAAAATTGGTATCACATCCCTAGATACAACAATGAATGGGAGTTTGTATACTCTGTTTTTAAAACTGGATGCTAGTAGTGCTTCCCCTTTCACTGCTATATTTGTTCTTGAAGAGCTCGTTGTTTTGATATCTTGGATTCAGTTTTGGTGGCAATTTTAAATGTTTATATTCATGCTCTGGTAAAATATTAACCTGAGCTCCGGTGTCCAACTTAAAGGAAATAATTGTTCCTTCCACTTCCACTGGCAAAATCCAGTCCCTCTCATTGAACTTGCTTGATTCTACCTTATCTGTGTATTAAAAATACAAAAAAACTCCTTCCCCACTTTATGCTCAATTGTATACGTGTGAGATTTTTGTGTTTGGGATCTGCAGCACTTGGCAGAATGGTTACTCTTGTTACAATTAAAAGAAAACTTTCTAAATGCAGCAAAATTTTGGGGGCTGTTTGCCTTCTTCCTCCTTAGCATCCTCTTTGACAATGGAAAAATCCACCCTGTGAGTTACCTTTTTCTGTCTACCTTCTTTCAAACCTATTGCATGAACAGCCCCTTCTGAGGCAGATAAGGTTCTTTGGGTGAATCTGGTATCTTTTATTAGACCAACTTAAATACTTGGAAAAAAAATTTTAAGCAAGCTTTCGGATTCAAAAACCCTTCATCAGGCTGAGGAAGTTTCAGCAGTTGGTGTGTGCTCTTCCTGGATGGAATGAAAAGTAAAGAAGCCAGGGGCTGGGCTCATATGCATACAAGATAGGCAGTCAGTGAAGATGTAGATTGAGGAATCAATGTGAGAGAGAGAGGCTGGGTGGCGGGGAGAGAAGGGGGATGAATAGTGGAGAGGTACCTGGGAAGTCAGATATCAGGCAGGTTATAATGTGTCATAAATCCAATGTCTATATTTAGTCCATGATTTTTAGTATCCAGGAGGTTGAAGTGGAGTTCATAGGCTCATGTCTGGGAAGTGTTTTGTAAGTTTCCTTTGAGGATTAGAACTGAGAGACTGGAGAGAAACCTGCCAACACATCTCCACCACCCCCACAATTACTACATCCCACAACAGAGCCATCAGCATTCCCGGATCTTATAGCTGCACCTCCACAAATGTAATATATCTCATCCAATGCACCAAATGTCCTGATGGAAAATCCGTAGGAGAAACCAAACAACAATGGCGCACCAGAATGAATGCACACTGGGAATCTATCAAAGACAGGAATACCCAATTACCTGTGGGAGCACATTTCTCACAAGAAAACCATTCTCTCTCCAATCTCTCAGTTCTAATCCTTAAAGGAAACTGACAAAACACTTCCCGGAAACAAGCACATGAACTCCACTTCATCAACTTCCTGGATACTAAAAATCATTGACTAAATATAGACATTGGCTTTATGACACATTATAACCTGCCTGACATCTGACTCCCCAGGTACCTCTCCACTATTCATCTCCCTCCTCTTACCCTCACCTAGTCTGTCTCTCACCCACTGACTCCTCAATCTACATAGATTCATAGATGTTAGGGTTGGAAGGGACCTCAATAGATCATCGAGTCCGACCCCCTGCATAGGCAGGAAAGAATGCTGGGTTTAGATGACCCCAGCTAGATGCCTATCTAACCTCATCTTGAAGACCCCCAGGGTAGGGGAGAGCATCACCTCCCTTGGGAGCCCATTCCAGACCTTGGCCACTCGAACTGTGAAGAAGTTCTTCCTAATGTCTAGTCTAAATCTGCTCTCTGCAAGCTTGTGGCCATTATTTCTGGTAACCCCTGGGGGCACCTTGGTGAATAAAACCTCACCAATTCCTTTCTGTGCCCCCGTGATGAACTTATAGGCAGCCACAAGGTCGCCTCTCAACCTTCTCTTGCGGAGGCTAAAAAGGTCCAGTTTCTCTAGTCTCTCCTCGTAGGGCTTGGTCTGCAAGCCCTTAACCATACGAGTGGCCCTTCTCTGGACCCTCTCCAGGTTATCCACATCTCTCTTGAAGTGCGGTGCCCAGAATTGCACGCAGTACTCCAACTGCGGTCTGACCAGCGCCCGATAGAGGGGAAGTATCACCTCCTTCGATCTATTCGTCATGCATCTGCTGATGCACGATAAAGTGCCGTTAGCTTTTCTGATGGCTTCGTCACACTGCTGTCTCACGTTCATCCTGGAGTCCACTAGGACTCCAAGATCCCTTTCCGCTTCCGTGCCACCAAGCAGGTCATTTCCTAGGCAGTAGGTATGCTGGACATTTTTCCTCCCTAGGTGCAGCACTTTGCATTTCTCCTTGTTGAACTGCATTCTGTTGTTTTCTGCCCATTTGTCCAACCTGTCCAGGTCTGCTTGTAGCTGTTCCCTGCCCTCCGGTGTGTCCACTTCTCCCCACAGTTTTGTCATCCTCAAACTTGGACAGAGTACACTTCACTCCCTCATCCAAGTCGCTGATGAAGACATTGAAGAGTATCAGTCCAAGGACCAAGCCCTGTGGGACCCCACTGCCCACACCCTTCCAGGTCGAAACCTACCCATCTACTACAACTCTCTGGGTGCGACCCTCTAGCCAATTTGCCACCCACCGGACTGTGTAGTCGTCCAAGTCACAGCCTCTTAACTTGTTCACCAGTATGGGGTGGGATACCGTATCGAAGGCCTTCCTGAAGTCTATGTATATGACATCCACCCCTACTCCTGCGTCCAGGTGTTTCTTAACCTGGTCATAAAAAGAGACTAGATTAGTCAGGCACGATCTGCCTGCTGCGAACCCGTGCTGGTTTCCCCTCAGCATAATTTGTCCTGCCGGGCTCTCGCAAATGTGAGCCTTGATAATTTTTTCAAAGACTTTGCCAAGGATGGAGGTGAGACTGACTGGCCTATAGTTGCCCGGGTCCTCCTTCCTCCCCTTCTTGAAAATGGGGACCACATTGGCCCTTTTCCAGTCCTCCAGGACTTGGCCCGTGCGCCATGAGCGTTCGAATATTCCCGCCAGTGGCTGTGCAATGACGTCAGCCAGTGCCTTCAGTACCCTCGGATGGAGCTCATCCGGGCCTGCCGACTTAAAGGAATCCAGTTTCTCCAAGTGAGTCTGGACCATCTCAAGGTCTACGCATGGTAGTCTGGCGCCTTGCTGCTGCCTCTCTACAATCCCAGTGAGAGACTTGTCTTGCCCTTCACTTAGGAACACTGAGGCAAAGAACTCATTGATGAGTTCAGCCTTGTCCCCCCTGTCTGTCACCAATTGCTTCTGCCCATTTAGTAGGGGTCCTATTCCTCCCTGGGCCTTCCTTTTACTCCCTATATATCTAAAACACAATTTTTTGTTATCCTTAACTTGGGATGCCATCCTCAGCTCCATGGTAGCGGTGGCCCATCTAACTGCCTCCCTACAAGCATGAGCAGAGGAGGTATACTCCTCTTTGCTAATCTCTCCCTGTTTCCACTTTTTATGTGCCCCCATTTTTGGCCCGTAGGCTGCCCTGGATTTCTCTGGTCAGCCAAGGAAACCTCCTGGCCCCTTTCCCTCTTTTTCCTCACATCGGGATCATCTCCCTCTGTGCCCGAAGGATCATTTTCTTAAGGCACAGCCACCCTTCCTGGGCTCCCATCTCTTCAAAACTCCTACTCTGCAGTGCGTCCTTGACTAATCCCCTGAGTTCATTGAAATCAGCTTTCCTAAAGTCTAGCACTTTCACCCTACTAGTTACCTTACCCACTCAATGTCTTATGAAGAATTCTATTATTTGGTGATCACTGTCCCCCAGATGACCACTAATCTGTAGGTCCCCTACCATGTCATCCCCCATTGCCAATACCAGATCCAGTAAGGCATTCCCCCTAGTGGGGCCTTGTACCTCCTGCGTCAGGTGGAGGTCCTGTACACAGGATAGGAACCTGCGTGAACGGTGGGACTTTGCTGTCTGTGTCTCCCAGCAGATGTCTGGGTAGTTTAGGTCCCCCATGACTACCACATCTTCACTGACTGGCTATCTTGTATGCATATCAGCCCAGCCTCTGGCTACTTTACTTTTCATTCCATCCAGGAAGAGCCCACACCAAATGCTGAAACTTCCTCTGCCTGATGAAGAATTTTTGAACCCAAAAGCTTGCTTAAATTTTTTTTCCAACTGTTTAAGTTGATCTAATAAAAGATATCAGATTCACCCAAAGGACTTTGTCTGCCTATGTCCTTAGACCAACACAGCTACAACCTGCACCCCAGCTCCTTCTGATGCATTCACTCCTGCAGGCAGTGCCTTTACAGTTTCTACTGCCCTGTGCATTTGGATAGTTTCTCTAGGGACGAGTCCCCTCATTTAGTAGCCTTTTATGTAATGCAGACTGCTTTCAGCCATTAACAAAAAAAAAAAAAAAAAGGGAGGGGGTGCTTTGCTTTAAACTCCAGGCACTCCCACACTGAGTCCAGTACATGCCCTGAAGAGGCAGTGCGTTAGATGGGCCCGCCTTGCCCAACATCTGTACAGATTGGGTGCTTTCCTGGGGGTTTTTTCCTGCTTTTATCTAATAGGTGATTGAATCAGCTTTAGATAAAAATGCCAAGTGCCTGATCTATACAGATGCTGTCAGCTGAAATAACATAATGCTTCTTCTGGTGAAGTGCTTTTTTAACATCTGCAAGCAGCCACATTGTCTACAGTGCCAAAAATATTCCTATCTCTAATCAGAGATTCTGTCAAGTTCCCAAAAACACAAATCTTACTCTGTCTCTTAGTTCAGTAACATGCTTACCTATGCTTTCTCCTGTTGTTTTCACTTAAAAATTTGGTGTATTTCAGGGGTCTCATTCTTTTTTGGCATACAGTTCTTCTCAAATTTGGACACTATTACATTTAACTGCATATTTTGCCTGCCTTTGAAGATAAATTTGTTATAAACAGTCAGGGTTCCTTCCCCCACAGTATGCAAAAAGCTTGAGGACTTCATTTTGTCCTTTTTTCACCTGTGCCTGTGTGGCTGCTTGGTACCACTCCAACCTTTGTCTGAATGTCCTCTTGTCCTCTGCTGTATTGCCTAATATCAGGTGAGAAGGAGAAGGGTGCAAATCTTCTATGATTATGTGTTCTTTTACTTAAACTGTAACAGTAGAGGAGGATTGCTTACAGTGACTCTTGAACTTCCATGTGGCTGTGTTGCCAGAGAAGTTTCCACCTTCTGTGTCATTTTGGAACTCAAATTCTTTTAAATTTTTTCTCATTCACTTCTGACATCATGTAGTTGTCACTGAGTTCAGTGCCGTAGCAAAGTGGGCATGAGCAGGGCAACTGCCCCAGGCACCGAAGTGGCGGGATGCCAACAGGCCAGGGCGGGGCATGGGTTGGAGCCATGAGCAACTTGTTTGTGGGGGGTGTGAGGATGGGGGAAGGGAGGCTCCCAGTACTTCATGCACTCCCAGGCAAGTATGGGGGGGGTGCCCCCTGGATCTGTGTGTGGGGTGAGGGCAGGCTGCCGTTGCGGGCTTTGCCCTGGTGCCAAACTTTGTTGCTATGGCACCGTCTGGGTTCAGTAAATACAGGCATAAATGAATGAAAAGAACTACACCTAATTGTGGAGCAGTAAGCAACCACCACAGACACTTTGGCTGCTTGCAGATGTTAAAAAAGAAAAGGAAAAGAAAAGAAAAAAAGTTTTTTACTGGAAGAAGCATTGTGTTACTTTGACCCAGCTCCACCACATTTGTATAGATAGAAAGCTGATTCAATCAGCTATTAGCTAAAAGTGGCAAAAAAGCCCCATTAAAGCTCCCAGTCTACACAGATGTTGGGCAAATTGGGTCCAACGAATATGCTGCCTCTTCTGGGCATGTGCTGGGCTTGGTGTGAGTGCATGCAGAGTTTGAAGTAAAACTTTTTTTTGTTTTTGTTTTTTTTAAACATCTGCAAGCAGCTTTTGCCTCTAACAGCTATTTAACTGAGGGACTATCTCCCAAGTAACAGCTTCATCGATCTCCTTAGTCAGGGAGCATCTTTAAATTACAACTTCCATCACTGAAGTTAGTATTAGTATCATTCTTTTGTGATTTTAGCCTATCTTTATATCTTGATATTTTAATATAAACTTTCTAAATCTAGTCTGTATTGAAGAAACCTTCCTTCTTCATTTGTTCACTCTAAATGCCATTATAAGTAGTGAGGAAATATAAAATGAGCACTATAACAAAGGCAGTGGCAATGGTTCAGTTATTTGATATAGTAGCTATAGCTGGTCAAAAATTTTTCAGTGAAACTTTTTTTTTGCCAGAAAATGTCAAACTGCTGAACATTTTAGTGAGAGAATTTTCTGCAACATACTGAAATTTCTAGGGAGAGACTGACCTCCACTGTAGATAGCTAAAAGCAGGGGACTATGGTAAGCATCCAAACAGAATAACATTAAAATTGCTTAATGAGGTAGTTAGGGTAATTTACTTGGGATGTAGGAGACTGGTGTTTAAATTCCTGCTATGAATCCGGCCAAACAGATGACTTTAACTTATGTTTCCTATAGCCTGGCTGAGCTCCTTACCAACTCCCAAGCTATTGGCTATTTTTTTCTCTCTCATATTGAAAAAACTGCAATAGCGGTAGGTGCTTCTTCATATGGAAGGAAAAACATTTACAAAACCTAAAAAATGTTTACAAGAAGGGATGATTAGGGATGGAAACACTTTTCCTCAGCTCTAATTGTGTGCCAAAACTAAATGGTCATGGAAGCATATCAGCAGCCTGTAAGTATATTAGGGGAGTACATCAGGGCCTGGGGGAGCATCTCTTCACCAAGGCACCCGAGGGGAAGACAAGAAACAATGGACACAAACTGATTAAAGATTGCTTCAGACTGGACATAAGGAAAAACTTCTTTACAAGTTGAGTGCCAAGGGTTTGGAACAGACTCCCTGCAGCGATGATACAGTCACCCACCCTGGCAATCTTCATAAAGCATCTTGATGCCTACCTTTTGGGGGCCATCTGACCCCAGCAGTCTTCCCTGCCCAAGTGCAAGGGGGCTGGACCTGATGATATCCTGATGGACCCTAATATCTATGAATCTATGAATCACTAGCACTCTTTCACCTCTTAGAATTGGTTCCTCCAGTGTGGGCTTGAGGCTTATTGGAAAGGGAATATGGGAAGGAAATATATGACTGACTGCCTGGGCTGTATTTGTTTTTTAGATTCCTTGACTATCAAATTAACATACTTTATAAGCACATTTAATTACAGTTTTATTAAAGCCTGAGCTAAGGCTATTTTTTTCAGAGGGAATGCTATATCCAAAGCAATATTTTAACAGGAGTTTTAAGTATAGCCCAAATGTAAAATAGCCATCTAGTGTATACAATGAATAAATGGATAATGTCACAAATCTATTCCCTGTATTCTTCACAACTTTTTTTTCCTATGTACCATTTATTGTGCCTTCTCACTAATCTATCTATCTATCTATCTATCTATCTATCTATCTATCTATCTATCTATCTATCTATCTATCAAGAATCTAATCTATATATATTAAAAAGATGTAATTAAATGTGCTTTTAAAGTATGTTAATTTGATAGTCAAGGAATCTAAAAAACAAATACAGTCCAGGCTCTGTGTGTGTGTGTGTGTGTGTGTGTATACACAGGCAGTCCTTGGACTTAAGACACAATTGGTTCCTGAAAACTGCATCTTAAGTCGAAACATTGTAACTCAAAACCAATTTTTTCATAAGAAACAATGTTATAAATGGATTGGTTCCTGAACCAAGGCCCGATACCCTGTTTTCACCAAAAATACCCCAGAATTTTGTACTTTGCTGGACTTTTTGAAGGGTTCTTTGTTGGAGTTTTCTCAGGAGTCTTGGCTGCAGGTTTTTCTGGAGTCTTGTCTGCTTTCTTAAAGAAAGTGTCCAAGGAAGTTTGGACAGATGTTCTCCAGGGAGATGGGTGACACAATGAACTTATTCGCTGGTGTGGTGTCACATCAGATTAAGTGTTGTAAAGTTGAAACTGACATCAGAAGTTGAAACAGGGTATCAATTTATAAACGTTGTAAGTACAAAATGTTGTAACTTGAAACATTGGAAGTCAAGGACTGCCTGTATATATGTAGGCATGTATATACACAACATTTCGAAACATTTATTTTCTTCTAAAGTATAGCACATCTCAGCATGATGGTTCTTAACAAATTATAACATAGCATAAGTACCATGCCAGTTTACATGATTAATGCCTACCCAGTCTGATGTGTAATTAATGCAACATTTCACAGTGTGAATGCTCGTTGCCAGGAAATAAAAAGGTGCAAGTAATATTGGTAGTTAATTAACAAGTAAAATAACCTGCAAAAGGTTGTCATTTGAGTATTACTCAATAGAGCAAATAATGGCTGCTCTGGATTTGGTAATGTATGTTGAATGCTTGAAAGTTAAACAGTTGGAGATGTGGTTAAAAATAATAGAGGAATTGATAGCAAAATTGGAAAAGAGATTAAGTAGAAAAAATAATGGGACATTATTTGAAGGTAGCAAAGGAACAAAGGATTTGTTAGCTTTTGAGATTGGAAAACTTTGCACTGTTCTGTATATATTGACTTGGCTCTTTTATATAGCCATATATCTCCAATATGGTAGGATATAAAGCTTTATTGGCAATGTTAGCTAAATAGAATACAGTTTACGATTATGCCTACTTATTTGAGATTTTGACATTTGATATGCAGTTTTGGAAATTGCCTTGTAGACCCTTATAGAAATAGTTAAAATTTGCACATGGCAAGAAAAAGAAATTCCATTCTCCCTATACAGAACATGATGTTGCTTATTTTTCGTTATCTATATATAGATAATGGTGTAAAATGGTGTAATAGGAATTGTTGGAAGTGTGCACATTTGTATTTTTTGCCTCCCCTCAATAACTTTTATTTTGTCAGTTCTCAAGAATATCTATTTCTGGTATATTGCTGTTTCACAATTCTCTCAGTTTCCTAGTTCTTTGAAAGTCAAAGGTCATATAATTCTCTAAAATAGGAAAGCTGTGGGAGCCTGGGAGAAATTGGGAAAGAGCAGCCTGAAAAGGAACATTTCCTACTCGACTCTTCTCCCACATAATGTGTTGAAATTATTGAAAAGCATAAGTAAATATTGGGCTAGGATGTCCATCCCTTGGTCTATGATCACCATCTTTTCTAGCCAGGGGGAAGGCACAGCTCTATTAATTGCTCTGTCATTATAGCTGCTTTTTACTTAGAGGATCTCCACTGGTCATTTTAAGTCTGCTGTCAAGGGAAGGGGAAACTTGGGGTAGCTAATGAAGAACTGATGTCCTTCTTACAGACCTCTCGAGTCTAATAGGGTTGCTGCAGATAGAAGGGTGTCAAGATCAAGCCAACACTTGATATGGAAGGCTCTTTAGTAACTCCATAGTAAGAAAGGACAGTGGACAAAAATTTAGTCTTACAGAAGTTGCTGGAGATGCTAAAGCTGTTGGGCATAATAATTAGGCAGAGGAGCAGAGAAGAGAATGTCTTCATTCTCCCAGGAACAGAAAGAGTTCTTATTATCAGTGCTTAATGTTACAAACCTAAGTACATCGTAGAAAAAGCTTCATAAAAAGGAAAAAGAAAGATGCAAGTGAATAAGGCTCTCTATTCTTTAGGTTACCTTGGAGCTGATTTAATTTGTGCTGATAGTAACAGTCTCTTAAGGCCCGGTTTAGCTGCCTTGTAAGGGTGTTGTAGCCACACACACTTCCTCATCTACTGTAGTACTGTAGCCACACACATTTCCTCATCTACTGTAGTACTGTAACCACACACACTTCCTCATCTACAGTTCAGTGCTATTGAGTCATCAGTTGGTTACTAGGGGAGTGCAAAAAGGGCTGTATTCGATCAGATTCGGCTGGATTCAGGGGATAGTGATTCATTTTGTTAATTCGAATCACTGACCCAATTCAATTTGGCTGAATCCGAAGATTCAATTCTGATTCTTCAAATCAGAAATTTGGCCATAGACACAGCTTTAAATGCTTTTTCTACATACCTCGAGGTACCAGGTGTGGCTTGTGAATGCTGAGATGGTGAGCAGATGGAATGTCCCACAGGAGCGCTGGGGTGCCCCTTGCGTAGTTGGCAGCAGACCCCCCATCCACACCCTGCTGGCTCGGCAATTGGCTGTGGTGGAACATGGTGTCCCCCCCAGACCCAGGAGGCACCAGTTGCCAACCTGGAGAGCGGGGTGGGGGGTAGGAGGGGGCAGTTCCCCATGTGCTCCGTGGTAGACCCAGAAGTGCTTCTGGTTCACTTCTGGGTCTGCCGCTGAGCATGCTGGAGACCCCACCCTGCCCACGCTCCTAGGGGATGCTCCATTCACCCCACCATCTCAGTGTTCATGAGCCGCCTGGTACCTTATGTGGAAAAAGCATATAAAGCTGTATATGTCCAAATTGTCAAATCTCTCCAAATTGATTCATAGTTTCGTAGTTGGTAGGTGTCTCAGACATCCAGAGCCGACTCGAGGTGATTTAGAAATTACTCGGTTGCTGGGCGGGCTGGTGAATGGAGAGGCAGACAAAGCTTAGTGGTTGCAAAAACTTTACTTACGCCACTTGTAGCCGCGACGCAGGTGGTCCGGTTGCTTGAACAAGTATGTGAGTTGCTCCAGCTGGCAAGGCTCAGGCCAGCTAATCCGTCCACAAATTAAGCCGGCGGGGAAAGGGTACGTCGAGGATTGCGCTCGGCGACGGGGAGAAGAATCGATAGGTGATCAGTCTATCTACCAGCTCAGCCACAAGTCAGATCTCTTTAGAGGCACTCTGCAGCATGCTCAAAGTTCTCCGACTTGGGTGGAAGTCGCACGAAATTTTAAACGGCTAGCAAGCCAATTACTAGCCGCCACGTAGGAATAATTTAGAACTGGCCAATAGCGGGACACAAATTTGCATTCAAATGGCGGGAACTCTCTTGCACCGAGGTTTTTCTGTTGCAACAAAAACCTTTGCTGTGCAAGAGGCTGTCATGTGGCGGGAAAATTCCATCGTGCCGAGGCACCAAAATCACTGGGTTGTGACAGTAGGGTCAGAAGGGACCTGAGCAGATCATCAAGTCCGATCCCCTGCCATGACACGAAAGAGTACTGGGGTCAAACGACCCCCGGCAAGGTGTTCGTCTAGCCTCCTCTTAAAGACCCCCAGGGTAGGATCCAGTACCACTTCTCTTGGAAGCTGGTTCTAGATCCTACCTGCCCTGACAGTGAAGTAGCACCTCCTGATATCTAGCCTGAATCGGAGGCTTCTGATTTAATTCAGAGAGATTAAAGGGTCTCCTGATTCAATTCAGATTCAGAGATTTGGCCTCTGAATTGGGTTGAATTTCTGCCAAATCAAATCAGCAACCAAAGCTTAGCACAGCACTGCTGGCTACTTTAAGCCCACCTTATGCCAGTAGCACAATGCAAAGCAGAATTGAGGGAGCTAGAAGTCTAGCCCTAGATCTCCCTTATATATTACCATCAATTGGCAATGGATGTAAAGGCAATTAAAAGGGTTCTACAAGTGTGTCAGAAGTTAGAGGAGTACTAAGGAAAGTGTAGGTCCCTTGCTGAATACAGAGGGAAATCTAGTAAGAGATGATGTGGAAAAGGTTGAAGTAACTAATACCTTTTTCTGCCTTAGTATTCATGATTAAATTTGGCAAGTGCATCCAGGATAGAGGAAGAGGTAGCAGCTCAAGGTAGCAGAAGAACAAGTTAGGGATAACTTAGAAGCTGGGTGTTTTCAAGTCAGATAGGATGCATGCACTCTGGCACTTGGCTATCCCAGTCCTGCTTGCCAGGATTGGGTCCTGGGGCCCACCACCACTCCCTTCTGCCCCTGTGTGCTGAGACTGGGTCCTGGGAACTTGGTGCCACCCCTGCACACTGGGAGTGGGCCCCAGGATCCTGGTGCACCCAGCCCCTCACCTTAGGATTGGACCCTGGGGTCTGACACCTCCCCTTGTCTGGCCCTGGGATCAGACTCCTGATCCAGAGCACAGGGCTCAGGGCTGTCCATGGGTCTGGAATTTTGGCAGTAGGGCTATAATGGCACCAGTCCCCTGGTGCCAAATTTCTGGAGCCATGGGAAGCTTCACAGGCCAGATACCATAGCACCATAGGCCCATTCTGACTCACGGGCCAGGGATTCAGCATCTCTATACTAAGCTGTCAAACCTTTTTGTACAGTTATGTCTCTCATTATGTGACCTAAAGGAAAGTGTTCAATAAAATAAGTGCAATTTTCAGTTCTGTTGGCTATTATTTACAAGTTACCTGTTCAGATAGGGTTTTCTTTGTTTGGGGGTAGGTAATTTTTTTTTGTATTAGAGGCCAATAATCATTAGAACTAAAGTCTGGCCATCGTTATCCCACAAGCCACTAGTTCTAGGTCTGCCTTGCTGGTTTGTCATTCCACCACATGGAGGGGAACAAGAAAACAGACACTGACTGTGATAAAGAATGCATTGATGCTGCAGTTGCCTGGAGGGAAACATTAGAAAAATGTTAGAAAAAATGTGTATGAGGCTCTTTGGGAGAGAGTTACTTCATCTTCCCTTTCCAAGTGGATGCGACTTTCTTTGTTATACATTGCAGGTAAGGGGTTTTATTAAGGCTAATCTCCTATACACTCAGATTTTAGAGAATTACTCCTTTTGCTTATGTACTTTTAGACTTCAAGTTCATCAAAACATGTGCTCATCTACAACAGAAGTGAATAGGACTTAAGCATGTGCTTAAAGTTAAGTGTGTCTTTAAGTGCTTTACTGAACAGAAACGGATTAAAGTATATGCTTCGGTGCTTTTGTGAATGGAGGCAAGAATCTGCATCCTTTGATACACAAAATGGCAATGACAGGAAAAATATCAGTAGTCCCAACCCTGTGTGTATGTCTCTTATCCTCCCTCATGGTGAGTAATACCTTCCTGTGGAGCAAGAGAGGAGTGGCAGAATTGGACCTTTAATGTGGTAGCTATAGCAGGAACCAAAGCAGGAGGTTATTTTATGCTTGGCTGCTAGACTTAGTTCAGCAACTGAACAGATGGCTGAACATGGGAATGATTTGACTCTGTCTATGGCTCTAGAACTAGATTTTGGACATCCTTTCCTAAGTAAATAATAAAAAAGTCATAATCTGAGAGTCTCAGGAATCTATTTTCTCTTTCCTGTCACTTAACAGCATCTTCACCACTGACATCACCTATGAATTGACAGAAAAGAGTCACCCCTCACCCCACAACAACAACAAAACCCCAGCTATATGGTCCCAACTCTTAGTTTATTCTCTGGTTGCATTCCTATATTGGCAGGATGACTTTAGACTCTTATATTGCTCTTACTCTGCTTTTGTTATATGGATAAATAAATGACTTCAGTTACCTAGGCTGTCATTAGGGCACATTTTCATGGGTTATAATTTTAGGATATAAAAAAGGTTATATCCATGCATATCTCTCCTTAATGAGAGATATGCAAAGTTTGATGAAACATCTGCCTTCCTTTAAAATATAACTTTAAGAAATATATACAATCTAGAAAATCATTTAACTGTGTTTTTAACTCCATATTTTCATGAGCAACAATAGGTTTCTTACTGTCTTTAGTTCTTCTTTATATCACTCTGTCTATAGCTGATCATTCAGGATTTTAATATATCTAACTAGAGTTTCAGAATGAAAAGAGGGAAAAATCAAGGAAATAAGAAAGGAGGGTGAGCAAATAAACTAGAGAACAGAAATTATATATATATGCATTGTGTGCATGTCTTTTCAGGCTTTCTAATTTATTTATCCTTTTGTTCTACATGCCAAAATTAGCATCAAGGATGGAAAGAATATGTCTTGGGAAATAAGGGACCATATTTGGTGCAGTAGTCACTTTATGTGAATTGTTATTAGTTCTGTTTTACTAGTAATTTTCCAATTAAATATATTTTTTTATTTCTTTTATTTCAGTTGTCCATATTTCAGGACAGTTATATCAATGGTCCTTATGTTAAAATAAGTTTGCATTGACTGACCTGAGGATCCCCCCCAATAATGGGGAAATTACGAACTGTTTTAAAACAGTACGCTGAATTTTGGTTTTTGTTCAGCTAACACAAAATAGATAAAAGGAGGGGAGGGGTTCCTAAATTTTGTGTGCATGCCTGGAGAGTAAGCATGAAACAGTTTAGGATTAAAAAAAAATAAAACCCTTTTTCTTGCACACACTCTGTACATATTATTTTAATAGCAAAGGTTTTAACTTGCTCTTTTATTGAATGTCATTCTCTCTGGTAGTTTCAAAGAGCTTTAACTACATTAATAAATTAAGACTCGTAATAGTCATCTTAGGTAAATATCTATTAATCAGTTGTTACAGACTTGGTCAAAGTCACTCAAGAACCCTGTAGCACATCTGCAAATAGACCCCTTAGATATGCTGGTTGCCTTTCCTGTGTTTTCCTGTCCAAAAAATGTAACATTCGATTTACAGTGTTGCTAGCAGGATACCAGTTTGGAATGCATGGTAAAATGTATTGATGTTAGTCAACTGCTCATTCCATTTGGTTTCTGTATACTTTTTTCCCCCTTTCTAATCCACTTTTTTATTTACCTGGGTTAGTGATGTATCTTAGTGATGGATAGTTTAAAGTGCCTCAAAAGTAAATAGGCAGACAAAGTAAATGACATGTAAGTTATGCAGGGAATGTAATAGCTTAGCTCATTCCATTATTAATAATTAATTTTTACTTTCTCTACAGCGCCTTGTGTCTTTGACCTATGGTCAGCCCTAGATGAAGTAACATATGCTACATCACTCAGTCTAGTCATAACACACCAGAATCAAGGAGGCCTCCATTGATACCCATTAACTGAAGGAAACATGGAAGGAGAGCTGCCTTAATTTGACAAAGAAATCTGATTGATTGTTTTTCACTCAATTGCAAATCCACCCTGTATCTGTCATACAAAAAGAAATCAGGGCCACATTTACAAAATAACTTATTTCCCATTTAAGCATCAGTAAGAGACATATCAAAAGTTCTCAGTGTCCAGTGACCACCATTGTATGGGCAGATTCTCAAGAGAATTTATTGAGAAATGTACCCATTATGGAAGTGCCTACTTTTTCATAGTTTCATAGTTGGTAGGGTTGGAAGGGACCTGAGGAGATCATCTAGTCCGACCCCCTGCCGTGGCAGGAAAGAGTACTGGGGTCAAACGACCTCAGCCAGATGTTTGTCCAGCCTTTTTTTAAGACCCCCAGGGTAGGAGCCAGCACCACTTCTTTTGGAAGTTGGTTCCAGATCCTAGCCGCCCTGACAGTGAAATAGCGCCTCCTAATGTCTAGCCTGAAATTACCCTCCGCTAGCTTGTGTCCGTTGTTTCTTGTAACTCCCGGGAGTGCTCGGGGGAACAGGGACTCTCCCAATGCCTGCTGGTCCCCCTTGACTAGTTTGTAGACTGCCACTAGATCCCCTCTCAGCCTTTTCTTTTGGAGGCTGAACAGGTTCAGGTCCCTCAGCCTCTCCTCGTAGGGCCTGCCCTGCTGACCCCTGATCATGTGGGTGGCCCTCCTTTGGACCCTCTCCATATTGGCCACATCCCTCCTGAAGTGCGGCGCCCAGAACTGGATGCAGTACTCCAGCTGCGGCCTGACCAGTGTTGCATAGAGGGAGAGGATCACCTCCTTGGACCTGCTTGAGATGCATCTGTGGATGCACGACAAGGTACGGTTGGCCTTCCTGACCACGTCCCCACTTTGTCAGCCCATGTTCATTGTGGCATCAATGATGACTCCAAGATCCTTTTCTGTCTCAACACTGGCGAGAAGGGGTTTCCCCAGTGTGTAGGTCTGCTGCTGGTTCTTCCTCCCCAGGTGCAGTACCCTGCACTTGTCAGTGTTGAACCCCATCCTGTTCTCATTGACCCACCCCTGTAACCTGTCTAGATCCACTTGCAGCCTGTTCCTTCCTACTAGCGTACCCACTTCACCCCACATCTTAGTGTCATCTGCGAATTTGAACAGGGTGCTTTCTACCCTCTCGCCCAGGTCAGTGACGAAGACATTGAATAGCGCGTGCCCGAGGACTGAGCACTGGGGGACCCCACTGCCCACATCCCTCTAGGTTGAATAAGACCCGTACACCACCACCCTCTGGGTGTGGCCCTCCAACCAGTTAGTGACCCATCTGACCGTGTAGGCATTGACACCACTGTCTCCTAGTTTCTTACTGAGAATGGGGTGAGAGACTGTGTCGCAAAGCTTCCTCTCATGCGTGGATGACCTCTACCTGACTCAAGAAGTCTATGGGCCAGTGAGAGGCAAAAAGCACTGCTCGACCTGGTACTGGCTACTGGGGATGACCTAGTCGGCGACCTAGTGATTGATGGGAAGCTAGGTGACAGCGACCATGAGCTGATCACCTTCACCATCCGCCGAAAAGCTGGCAAGTCAGTCAGCAACACGGAAGTCCTTCACTTCAGGAAAGGCGACTTTGACAAGCTCAGGAGGCTTGTTAGTAAGGACCTAAGGGACCATGACCCCAGGGAGAGGGGAGTGCAAGAAGAGTGGTTGCTCCTCAAGGGAGCGATCCTCAATGCACAAGCTAAGTCTATTCCATCTCAGAGGAAAGGCAGCAAGAGGGCACAGCAGCCCCCCTGGCTCTCCAGGGACTTAACAGACCTCCTGAGGCTAAAAAGAAAGGCCTACAAAGGGTGGAAGATGGGAGTCACCTCCAAGGAGGATTATTCTGCACTGGTCCGGTCCTGCAGGGAGCATACCAGGAAAGCCAAGGCTGCAACTGAACTCCAACTAGCTTTGAGCATCAAGGACAATAAAAAGGCCTTTTTCAGATATGTGGGGAGCCAGAGGAAAAGCAGGGGCAACATTGGACCCCTGCTGAACCAGATGGGGCAACTGACAACTGACGCCCAGGAAAAAGCCAAGCTATTAAATGGGTACTTTGCGTCGGTCTTTCATCAGTCCCATGGGACACCCATGCCCGCTGCGGGACAGGGAAGTCCGGGAGAGGGTGATCCCCTGCCCTCCCTTAATGCTGACCTCGTGAAGGAACATCTTGAGAAGCTGGATACCTTCAAGTCAGCCGGCCCTGACAATCTACACCCCAGGGTACTCAAGGAGCTGGCGAGCATCATAGCCCAGTCTCTAGCACGGATCTTTGAAAACTCTTGGTGCTCTGGTGTAGTGTCCGAAGACTGGAAGAAGACCAATGTGGTGCCTATCTTCAAGAAAGGGAGGAAAGTGGATCCGGCTAACTATAGGCCCATCAGCCTGACTTCTATCCTGGGGAAGATCTTAGAAAAGTTTATTAAAGAGGCGATCCTTAATGGACTGGCCGACGCCAACATCTTAAGGGATAGCCAGCACGGGTTTGTTGTGGGTAGGTCTTGCTTGACCAATCTCATTTCCTTCCTTGTCCAGGTGACCCATCACCTGGACAAGGGAGAAGAGATTGATGTCATATATCTTGACTTCAAAAAAGCCTTCTATCTGGTATCCCATGATCACCTCTTGGTGAAACTGGCCAATTGTCGCCTTGGGTCCACCACAATCCACTGGCTGGAAAATTGGCTCCGGGGTCGGACCCAGAGGGTAGTAATTGATGGAAGTCACTCATCCTGGTGTCCTGTGACCAGTGGGGTCCCCCAAGGCTCTGTCCTTGGACCCATATTGTTCAACATCTTCATTAATGATGTGGACACTGGAGTCAGAAGCGGACTGGCCAAGTTCGCAGATGACACCAAACTTTGGGGCAAAGCATCCACACCAGAAGACAGGCGGATGATCCAGGCTGACCTGGACAGGCTCAGCAAGTGGGCGGACGAGAATCTGATGGTGTTCAACACCGATAAATGCAAGGTTCTCCACCTTGGGAAGAAAAACCCGCAGCATCCTTATAGGCTCGGCAGTGCTATGCTGGCTAGCACTATGGAAGAAAGAGACTTGGGGGTCATCATTGACCACAAGATGAACATGAGCCTGCAATGCGATGCTGCGGCTAGTAAAGTGACCAAAACGCTGGCTTGCATCCATAGATGCTTCTCAAGCAAATCCCGGGACGTCATTCTCCCCTTGTACTAGGCCGTGGTGAGGCCGCAGCGGGAGTACTGCGTCCAGTTTTGGGCTCCACAATTCAAAAAGGATGTGGAGAAGCTTGAGAGAGTCCAGAGAAGAGCCACGCGCATGATCAGAGGTCAGGGAAGCAGACCCTACGATGACAGGCTGAGAGCCCTGGGGCTCTTTATCCTGGAAAAGCGCAGGCTCAGGGGTGATCTGATGGCCACCTACAAGTTTATCAGGGGTGACTACCAGTATCTGGGGGAACGTTTGTTCACTAGAGCACCCCAAGGGTTGACGACTAGGTCGAACAGTCATAAACTACTACAAGACCGTTTCAGGCTGGACATAAGGAAGAATTTCTTTACTGTCCGAGCCCCCAAGGTCTGGAACAGCCTGCCACCCGAGGAGGTTCAAGCGCCTACATTGAACACCTTCAAGAGCAAACTGGATGCTTATCTTGCTGGGATCCTATGACCCCAGCTGACTTCCTGCCCTTTGGGCAGGGGGCTGGACTCGATGATCTTCCGAGGTCCCTTCCAGCCCTAATGTCTATGAAATCTATGAAAGGCCTTCCTGAAGTCCAGAAAGACTATATCCACTGTGACACCTGCATCCATGGACTTGGTGACCTGGTCATAGAAGGCTACCAGGTTGCTTTGACAAGTCCTGCCCTGATGAACCCATGCTGATTGCCTCTGAGCATAACCTCCCCTGCTGGCCCTTCCTGGACATGTGCCAGGATAATTCTTTCGAAAAGCTTTTGTTGCCAGGAATAGGAATAGGCATATATAACTGCTTGAAGCAGCAAGGATGAGCTGCAATATGATATTATTTTTGTGTGAAAGACTGGAAAAATATACACCTTGCTGCTGTAGATATTTAATAATGGATTTTGTCTTTGAGCTCATATGGTAGAGACTGCATTATGGGGAACAAAGGTCCTGGGCTTTCCTCCTGATGACACAGACTTGCAGCTATTTTTATTGTTTCTAGCTGTAACTTCATTGCAAGTGGTTTCTCAGCTATTGCATTTGCACTACTATAAGACCTGCAAGCTCAAGGACATGGTTACACTCCTTGAGGGATGGTGCATACCTGCAGTAGGGGGGAATTAACTAGGCTTGAACATCTTCCTTTTTCCTTTCCTGACAAAATATCAGACTTAATTAAATGCTTCTGATTGACAATGACATTAAGTGATGCTGCATACTACAGCTGAGAGAAAGAGACACCTTTTGGGTTTTTTAAAATGTTATTATATAAATACTAAAAACAAGTGGTGAAAGTGCAAAGATATGTGGCCCTTCCAGGAGCTGAGCATGAAATACTTGTCAGTGACATCAAACACCAAGTCACTGGAGATTGAAACCCACTTCCCCATGCCGCTCATGAGATTTCATGTGCAGAACCAACTATCCACCTTTCACTTTTCAAAATGGCCCCTCAGTGGCCCAGTACAACACAAACTAGTTCACATTCGGTTGCAAAGTAGTGTTCTAATTCAAATATGACACACACCTAGACTAGGAAGTGGAAGAGTTGGAAGACATCATCAGAGCTGGACCCTGTGAGCCAGCTTTTCAGTCTCCATCTTAGCCTGGCTCAGTAGGAAATTGGCTAGGCAGATCACACACCCCTTGGCTACTCAGTATGGGATAGAGAAGATGCACACAGTCTCAGAGAAGTCCAAGTACATCGTGCTGAAGAACAGCTGCGTCTAAGGGCAATCAAAAAGACATGAAAGAGTATTTCCTCTACCACTTCCTTGCAGAAAGGGCATGCTGCCACCACTGCCATCACTGGCTCTGCGTGGTGAACAAATGTGCTTGTGATCAGGGCCCCATGCAGCAGCTGCTATTGGAGTTAGCCAGTTCTCTTGGTGGTAGTTAGTTTGTATTGGGTACATCAGGCCAGGCACACTTGCTCTAGTGTTGATGCCACTAGGAGCTGGCTCCAAGTCATATCAGGGTGGGCAGTGGGGACACAGGTATGATGCATTTTTACTGTCCATGTGTACAGTGCCCTCCCAGCCAGGATTTCAAGGTAGATCCCACTACTGTTCCTTTTGAGCATGGGAGAGACGGTAGAGTTCCAGGCCCTCCACTCACATCACTGTCCACAGCTGGACAAGCAGGCAGTGATAGAGGGGGTTCTTTCTAGCTAGCGAGCTGCTGTCAGGGTGGGCTTGTCGTGTGTGGAGGTAGGCCCACCAGACCCAGGAAAGGCTGAGGTAGAAGAGCAGCAGGGCATCCAAGCTGAGGTGATCAGGATTCAGCAAGAAAAGTTCCTGATCAAAGGTCCTGAGAGAGAGTGAGAATCCCACCAACAGAACATCTTATTTTGCAAAAAGACTTCTGACTTCAGCAGTGTCAGTGGAATGTCTGGATATCCCTGCCTACTACAGAAGTGGTAAGAGAAAGTACAGCAGAGAAGATCCTTTAAAACTAATGTCAGTAGCGATTAACATACATGTTTATATTATCGTAAAGTCTTGGAGCACTAATATAGGCCAGAATACCATTCTGCAAGGTGTTTTACAAACAACTGAGTGCAGAGGAATTAAAATTCTAAACCCAAGTTAAGTACAGAAGCTATTCAGATAGGTAAACTTTTTCAGGTTTTTAATAGATATTTATCATGGGGAAATTCTTGTAAAAGTAAATACTACTTCCTTTTGTAGCTATGTCTTCCTTGCAAGTGGTTGAGAGGGAGAAAAGCTTATTTTAAAAGTTTAAGACACTTCCATTTTCAAAGAATTCTTATCCCTGGTAAGAGCTGTCCATTGTCCTAACTTTAATGTCAGTATCACATGGTTTAATCATTTCTCATCACTATAGTGAAGTGCTTGGCCTCCTGCCACATATCTACCCATGGCTGTAGACTTCAAAACACCAAACCAAAGGAGGATATTGGAATTGCAGTAAAAAAAAACAAACCCTCGCTTCACTGGCAGAGCGCCTGGGAAAGAAGAAAGAATAGAGAATCAACATAAATTGCAGGATTTAGAAATGGTTTAAATAAGTTCCAAGAAATTACTTTTTCTTGTATTAGTGACTAGTGATAATTTAGAACTCTTCAGTTCTAGTTGCTCTGTTATTGTAAAAGAAACAGAAATGGAGATATAATTAGAGAGAGTATGTGGAATAACACTGGGTCAAAAGCTTACATTTTCAAAAAGAGATTAATTAAATCCAAATACTTTGGTTAAGAGATTGCCTTGATGTTGGGTACATAATGCCAAATCAGGTAAGAGAAATGACATTGCAACAATGTGTTTTTGAGGCTTTTTTGAAGCTAGTATTCCGTGTGTATAAGGTAACCAAATAAACGCCTGAATTTGGACAAAGTACTTCAGATGAAAAATGGGAAACAATGAACTGCGAGGAGAAGGTGTAAACAGTTTATGAATATTTTAAAAAAGGAGTTAGGAATTGTTTTTTACAGGAAGGGGAATTCAGGAGGAATACAGAAATTCTGGAGGAAAAAAATAGCAAGGAAAGTTGGACAAAGCATCTGAAAAGGATCCTTTTAGACTCCTTTATGTTCTCCTAATGCTATCTTAATTAGGATTTGACCTCGGGGAACATCTTTGCAAAAAGGAGCCAGCCATTACTAACAACCACCTTGAGTTTACAGATTACAACTGAGCTGAATGAATGTTTGCATCCTGTGGAATGAAGTGCATGTGAATTCAGGTTCATACGTGATTAATAGAGCCAGTGACATAATTAGGATGGGGCCACTGAGGCAGCCACTGTCGGTGCCAACTTGGGGTGGGATGAGCAGAAAAACAGCTGGTGCCACAGCTGTGTGATTGTGCCAGTAACATAATAACCAGAAGTCGCTGCAGCCCCATATGTAGCAGCTGCCCTGGGTCCTTGACTGCATTGTTACACCTGTGGTATATCCTGTAGACAAAATCTGAAGTTCAAACCCTGTTTCAAATGAGAGAGAGCAGGGGTTTGAGCCTTGGGTCTCCTGTATGCCAGGCAAGTAAGAGAGTAACAACTCTCCTGGTAGAAACCAAATGTCAATCTGTAACCTACATCTCCTCTTTTATACTTCTGCTCTTGGGTTCATGCCTTCTGTCCTTTGCTGAAAGGGAGAGGAAGAGGTGGTCTCACGCTTCAGCAGTGGGAGTAGTCTTGTCTGTTAGAGAAAAGGGAAAGAGGAGGATGTGGCAGGAAGGGGACAAGGAGAAGATTAAAAAAAATGATCTTGATAGAGACACTTCATGAGGGTAGCTGGCACCAGTTGATCAGAGTTTAGGATTAGACAAGTGGAAGGGTAAACATGTCCATTGGTAGAAGGGGAGATGCATAGGGAGTCTTCAGAGAATAACTGAAAGGAGGAAGCTTTCAGGAGCCAACAAGCAAGATGCTCCACAAAGGTGTCACAGGAAGAACAGAGGTATAATGTCTGCTTCATCATCTGTGTGCAAGTATGCAGATGAGAATGGTATAGAATCTGGTGAAGATTATTATAGTTCAGATAGACATGAAGTGAGACAGTCCTGTCTCCTGGGTTTTCCTATCACAGGTCTTATACGTATTTTAAACATATAATACTGCTTTCATCAGCTTCTGCAACATGTACCTTTGAAACAGTATTGACACCATATATTGCATGAACACGAGAAAAAGGACTAATAATTTTGATCTAGTAGGAGGGAGCCTACTAGAATTCACTCGCTGTGTATCTTTTTGGAAGCTTTGATAATTAAAATATTCATATAATAACAATTGTGCTTTCAGCCATCAAATATGCAGATAACTGAGGCTGTAGTAATCACAGGCTTTTGTTGATATGGAGAATTATCCCTGCAAAACTGAGTTTTTCTTTCTAGCTATAAACTATTAACACATTTCAGAGATATTCAAGTGAGAACTAACCTAAATAACTCTGGAGAGGAAGGATTATTTTTACCCTGCAGTACAGTGTCAATACCTGAGGTAGGTTTAAATGAATTAGCTTGGGTACCACAAGCAATCTAACCATTTCAGAATTGAGCTCAATGAAGCCTAACTTCCTCTGCCACTTGCGTTGGAAAGGTAAATCTGCCCCCACTGACTTCCCTGACCCAGTACATAGATTGCTTTTGGCATTGAATCAAGCTTGGGTATCCCTGTGTGACATTGCACACTGCAGTGTAGATGTATTCTAAATGAGGAAGACTCTTGTCTTACGGTTCAAGTCATGGGCTAGGTTTTGGGAGTTCTGGTTTCAGGAACTAGTTCTGCCACACACTGGGGATGGTCTTAGCCAAGATAGTTGCTCTCTGCCTCAGTACAACACCTCTAAAGTGAGGAGGACATTCTTGCCTTGCTATTACATTTTGAGAATAAATTTATTTACATGAAATGCTATGAAGCTTAGTAACGAGGATCATAAAATACTTGCATAGAATTTGAACTCCTGATGGTTTGCAGCTCAACAATGTTTAATCTCTGTTTCCTGCTGTAAAATCATTCTATAAATATTATATTATATTTCTTTAAATCTGGACTTGATGTCCTTAGTAGCACATAAAAAACAGATGTAAGCAGGCTGGCTCTGATGACTGACTTCATCATAACACATGTGGGGTGGAAGGGTAGGAAAGAGGCTGTTTAAGTTATCAGTTTGTTGATTGACTTTTCGCTAATATTTTAAAGCATTTTGGTAACAGTTACCAGCCTCTCCTGGCAAGCTGTGACCTGCCCTACATCTGTCACTGAGACAGTTTAAGAGAAGTAAATTCTTGAAAGGTGGTACTTTTCAGTAAAATTCACCGATTGCTCGTTTGACTTTTTTCCCTCCTACCTTTTTATGGACCCTTCATTCATTTTTGATACCATCATGTAGGAGATGGGTTCTTTTTTATCCTTTCTTCCATTATGCAGACAAATTGTCTCATCTTTTTTTCTTTATTGTAATGAAAGTGGCCACCCAGCATTGGAGTCAGTTCTCTGCATTCCTAATATAATCAAGTGCTAGTTGAATGGAGAATTTCCAGCCTAGCAGTTATCAAACTGTCTGTATATTGAGGTAAGCAGTTGAAAGGTTATGCCACTGCTACTCCAGTTTACAGCTGGTTTAATTTTTTAAAATCAAAATAAGATTGATACCTTTTTTGATATCTAAGCTCACATATCTGGGAAGTTAGAGGAATCTGAATTTTTAATTTGGAATCTGTTTTTGATTGGGCTAAAAATTATTTAATAGGTTTGGAGTGTATATTAAGTGCTGTTTTTGCATAACATTATAGGTAGGAGGAATCTTTAGGTCAAAAGAGCTCTTAGGAGAGATTTATTAAAAAAAAGTGAGTATGACGTAAGTGATTGATGATAGAGTATGGGATGTTTCATGTCCCTATTGGTTTGAATCCAGAGCAGACAGGTAGTGACCCAGAACGGTTACTATCGGACAGCTGTCAGGTGGCCTGCGTTAACTGAACTGGTAGTTTCAAACCAGTACTTAGCGAGGTTTTTAGTATATAAACTGCAGAATAATAAAGGGCTATAAATACGCTAAGAACATTTAATGAGAGAGGATTTTTTAAGGTGAGGATGTTAGAAGAAGAAATAATAGACTGAAATTGGAAAATGAGTAATTATTGCATACTAGGAAAACTACTAGGAAAAGTTTCTGACAGTGAATAACTTGAAGTAGGAAGTTGAGAAAAAGTAGGTTATATGGGAAAACTCTCACGAGGCTAAGAACAGACATTGCGTATGTCCCAGAACAAGTTGTTCCTGTATTTGTATCAAAACAAAAAAATTCCAGGTTCGGCGTATACATGCATCCCCCTTCTAATTAGGGTTTAGTAAGTAGCTGAATGGACTGCTATTTTTCTGTCATTGACTTAGTGATGAAATCCCAGGGTAACCATTCAGGCCCATTTTGCGATATCCTGAGAGAAGCTGTTAGTACTTCTTATCCTGTGAACCTTTTACGATTTTCTTGGAACATCAGACATGAAAGTCTGAATGGTTTCACTTCATCCTGGGGTAAAACGGTTTGTCCTGGGACAAATGCAACATCTGTTTGTAGTCAGAGGTTATAGAGGAACCATCTTACCTTGCATGGGGGAAAAGTGTTTTAGTTTATTTAAGAAGGTTTTTCCTGCTTCATCTTTTGTTCTATATTTTATTTTGCTTGTGACTGTTCCTCTAAGGTCCATTGAGGACATGAAAGTTTTATCTGGGATTCATGTTCATCATGCCCTACAAATATTGTACTTTTAAGACATTTGTAAAACATAGTGCAACCTACAAATTAACACTGCAATGAATTGACCAGTGGCCAGATCTAAAAATGCTCAGCTGTATGTTATAGGCTCTATGCTTTTAGCCACTCAGCTTTCTGGTTGAGTTGCCATGCTTTTGGAATAGGAGAATTTGAGTTCTAGGCCAAAAACTATCATGAATTTCCAGGAAGTCATGATCTTCAGAATAGGTAAGAATACAGTTAACCTGTTTGTTAACAATAAAGGTGAACATAATTTGGTTATATTGTGGTGTTCTTAAATTACAAAGTTCTCAATCAGGAAAATATTTTATGTCTCATTGTGAATTTCTGTGTGAATTATACCTAGTTTTCCCTTCTGTTTGGCTAGAGAGAATAACTTGGGATTCTTCTTCACTAATAGATTGAGCATCTTGACCTTCAGTGCTTAGCTTCTCCTAGTGCAAGTGCCTGCAACCATGACACTGCAAATCTTGACCTCTACTCCTTGGCTGGAACCAGGTTTTGCTATTTTCCTGTCCTGATGTAGGTGTTTGGAATTGGTTGGGGGTTGAATGTGTTCTAATTGACCAGACAAGAGCAGGAATGGTACTTAATGAATTAATTCAGAATATCTTTTTAAAGTACTTATACAATTCAGATCGTGTGTTAGAATTGTCGTTCTTCATAGGTCATTTTATACATAGGTGGGTCTGTATTCCAAGTGTGGACCTGGGCTCTTCCTTCTCTGCCCTAATAGATTCATCTACATTGGTTGGACCTTCTTTAATCATTGCAAATATGAATGTTTTTTTTAATTGAAAGGAGCATGTCAGCTAAGATGTCCAGATGGTACACAAACATATTGTTATTGATTTCCCATTAGCAAAGCCTTTGAATTAATTTAGCATATTTACATCTGTGTAAGTGCACTCAGGCTCTTACTGTGCTTAATTTAGTGTTGGCCTAATTACACAGGTCAATATAATTTAATAATTCAGGTCAAAGGATAGGACTGTAGAAGATTTGTCTTCATGGTTTAGCTGGCAGCAAACACTAATCTTTGTGCTTATTCTCAAAACAGACACAAGAATCTATAGCAGGTTCTATCTTTTTCTGGTATTCAGTTCCTAGTTTCATGTTCCTCTCTCTCTCTCTGTTTTGTTTGTCATTTTCAGTTGTTTGTTTATCCTAACATTTGTCATCATTTCTTCAGGATTTTAAAACTTTTTTCTCCCTGTGACACACAACTTATTTTCCCCTTAGTTTGGTAAACACCACTGTGATATATACTTAGTACTCTGACGCAGGACATTTTTTTGCTATATTAAGGGCAATGACTCGGCTCTCTTCACCCAACAAGTAGGCAGTTGCTGAGTCATCTTGTAACATGTTTGTTCTTTGGTAAATAGCAATGAATGTGGCAGTATTTGTGGAAGTCCCTGAGAAAGAAAAGTTCCTGTTTCCTCAGAATGCTGAGGTTATGAGCACTGGGAAAACTAAAGAGAGGAGGGTATTTAAAAGTGACCTTGATCACTGAAACTGGTGTAGTCTATGCTGTAAGCAGTCTCAGTTTATGAAAAGAAATTTGAGCCAAAATTCAAACTTTTCATAACTCTGCTGAAGGGATAAATATAACTTGCTGAAGATTAGTACATTGCCCACAGTTGTATGACATATATAATGCTTTATGTTTATCTTTTTTTATATTCCTTCTTATTTGTAGTTTACTATGCAGTCCTAGAAGCCTAACAATTCTTCATAATGAAGCTTTATTGCTAATTGCTGGTACAGGTGCCCACTCTTGTTTAGTTGCCTTTTAACATGATGGGCCAGATTTTAGATGCTTTAAATCTATTGCAATATCTTTTAAAATTCTCTGTTGTGTGATTAGTGCTATAGATAAAGGCTTTAAGAGCAACAGAAATTTAAAATGAGGGGCATTAGAATAACTTCCAAAGATAAATGTTGTTAATTGATTTCAGTTGTCTTCATTTGCTGTCTTAAACAAAAAGCCAATAAGTCTTATCTGTAGAGGGATTTTGCTTGTCACTGACATTTAGGGAGAATAGTTTTAAAGTGTTGTATAGATAATGGAGAGAATGTACAACCTTAAAACACAAAGATTGTCAAGACAAATGGAAAAGCTAAGAAATTTCATTTTTTCTTGGTAGTCTGAAGTAGTTGGTGTGGCAGAAGGCCACCTTTGTTTCTCCTCAAAAACTCTGCTCTGTGACAATTTGATTAGGATGGGCCCAGCAGAGGAGACACACCTTTACCCTACCTCTTTAGGTAACCTGAGCTGGATACATTCCTGAGGGAGGGGGGAAACCTGCTCCCTCTGCCTACGTGACTAGTATCACATACCTGGGTGAAGGGCTTCCTCCCTGGTGGGCTAGAGACTGCCAGTTTGCCCAGCAACTAGTGATGTATTTCAAATTGGTTGGCTGACAGCCAACAGGTGCTGACCTCCATTGGACCAGGTAAATGAGGTCAAAAGGGCTATGTAAGTTAAGGACTGCCCAGGAGGAGGGGGCAGCAGCTATGAGGGAGACTCAGAGACACAGAAGAGTTGTACTATCTGAAACTTGCTCTCTCTCTCTCAAAATACATGATCAAGGAACTGCCTGCCTCCAGAGGGAATCTTTAGCTGCCTCTGGATGATACTTGTGAGTAAGCTATCTGAGCTCTAACTAGATATTTAGCTTGCAGTAACTCAGATGTGTGATCAAAGGCTACACAGCCAGGGGAGTTTGCTCTATGGGATTTCTCTGATATTGCTCTATCCTGTACCTTATTCTAACCCTACCCTCTGTAACCAATAAAATTCTCCTTTGTACCTAGTGTGGGAGACTTATTGGGAGTGGGTCTAGATTATGCCTTGGGGTCCCCTTGGTTTGCCTGACTAAGGGAGACCACTACTTGTGCTTCTGACTGAGGGAAGCATCCCAACTTCTTGAAGTGAATCAAGTACCCTGCAGGGCTACTAGGCCTGTGTTACCCAGGGTGCGCAGAATCAGAATCAGTCCAGAACCCTGGGTGGTGGTAGTGGAACCCCCAGGCTAGCGGGTGTGCTCCAGGAAGGGAGTTGGCCAGATGTGAGGTGCCCCCAGGGAGGCACTCAGAGCCTGGAAGGTGGTTGGGTGCAGTGAGGTAGGTGGCTCAATGCAGGAGCACCTCCTACAGGCCCGCCACAGTTGGCTGTAGTCTTTATAGATAAACATGGTTAGCTTCTGTGGTACGGTAAAACTCCATGCTATGTTAAATAACGCAGTTTAGATCTGGGCAGGGTATCTGAGCAAGTGATAGTAAAAAATGCAAACTTAAGGATAGGAAAATGCTATTGTCAAGTTCAAAGTTTGATTTTTGTGTCAGAATTAAGGATATGAGAGCTGGGTCAGATTAATAACTTAACAAAACTAAACCTCTGCCTTGTGCTGGGTCACAGGTAGCCAGGTCTAGGGCTACTTGAGGATCAAGGTGCCGATCAGGGTTGGAAGGAACAAACAAATTCCAGGGACAAGCTGGATCTGAAAGCCAGGAGGCCAATCCAAGAGCAGGGTCTAGGAACAGCCCAAGTCAAGAAGCAAGGAGCTCAAGCAGAGAACAGGGTCTAAGAACAAGCTGAGCCAGTGGGGAAGCAGGCAGAGAATCAGGTTGAGAAGCCAGGAGATCAAGCAGAGAGTGAAGTCAGAGCACAAGCCAGAGGGAACAGTAAGGTAGTCTGGGATCAAATTAAACCCTGGTACTTGGACATTTCCTGTTCCAGATTGGGGTTTATATGGGGGAACTGGAGAGTCAGCTGACCCTGGCTGGACACTCCAGTGCGAGTGAATGGGCGGAATGCTAGGCCTTGCTGAAGGCTTCAGGGCAGCCTTGAGCAAGCCTGGGTGGCAGGCTGTGATGAGTGGCCATGCTGGTCAGGCTGAGGCCCCAGGTTTGAGGTTATGGCCTGACATAGCCAGAAGCTCAGCATGAATTGATATCTTTTCTCTGCAAAGGAAATGCAAAAGTATCTGAGTAACTACTACTTCTGTTCACCTTCAGAAGGTATCTTTCAATTCATGTTCTGTTTTCCTGCTTCTGGTATAACTGGAAGTATGGATGTTGGAATATCATCAAAAAGTCTAGTTTTGTGCTATTTCTAGATAAACTTACTCACCAAAGATGCTTGGATAAGTTTCTAAATCCATATATTTAGATGGATATGGGTAAGTTATTTGGACTGACAAGTTGGTATGTGGGCTGCAAGTATAATCAAAAGGGATGATTTCAAGGATATAAGAGTGTTTTAAGTGATGTAGCCAGGTTTAAATTTGGAATGGTTCTGCTACATTTGCGCAGTTCCTGCCTTGTTCACAGGTAACAATTGGCACATAACAACTACTACCCTTTTGAAGCATTCCCCATTTGAAATGGATCCAAATGTACATGTGTCATTCATCTCTGGGCCCTTTTTCATGTCAAATAAAACTAAGATTCCTACTTACTGTAGATTTGGATTGGGATAATCCAAGAAGTTTCTACATTATACTCCAAGCATCTGTATTTTGACAACTGACATCCAGGAAAAAGCC
Source organism: Alligator mississippiensis (assembly GCF_030867095.1). NCBI lineage: Eukaryota > Metazoa > Chordata > Crocodylia > Alligatoridae > Alligator > Alligator mississippiensis. Next base: position 42,710,384 of record NC_081829.1, read on the forward strand.
AACCTATTAAATGGGTACTTTGTGTCGGTCTTTAATCAGTCCCACAGGATGTCCCTGTCCATTATGGGACAGGGAGGCCTGGGTGAGGGAGATTCCCTGCCCTCCATCAATGCTGACCTCGTGGAGGAACACCTTGAGAGGCTGGATACCTTCAAGTCAGCCATCCCTGACAGTTTATACCCCAGGGTACTCAAGGAGTTGGCAAGCATCATAGCCAGCCCCTGGCATGGATCTTCGAGAACTCCTGGCACTGGTGAAGTGCCTGAAGATTGGAAGAAGGCCAATGTGGTGCCTATCTTCAAGAAAGGGAGGAAAGTGGATCCGGCAAACTACAGGCCCATCAGCCTGACCTCTATCCTGGGGAAGGTCTTAGAAAAGGTTATTAAAGAGGCCATTCTTAATGGACTGGCCGATGGCAACATCCTGAGGGATAGCCAGCATGGGTTTGTTGTGGATAGGTCTTGCTTGACCAATTTTATTTCCTTTTATGACCAGGTGACCTATTACCTGGACAAGGGAGAGGAGATTGAGGTCTTGACTTCAAAAAAGCCTTCGATCTGGTAACCTCTTGGCAAAACCTCATGATCACCTCTTGGCAAAACTGGCTAACTGCAGCCTCGGGTCCACCATGATCTGCTGGCTGGGGAATTGGCTCTGTGGTCAGACCCAGAGGGTGGTGGTTGATGGAAGTCAATCATCATGGTGCCCTGTGACCAGTGGGGTCCCTCAAGGCTTTGTCTTTGGACCTATATTGTTCAACATTTTCATTAATGATGTGGACATTGGAGTCAGAAGTGGACTGGCCAAGTTTGCCGTTGATACCAAACTCTGGGGTAAAGCATCCACACCTGAGGACAGGGGGGTGATAGAGGCTGACCTTGACAGTCTCAGAAAATGGGCAGACAAGAACCTGATGGTGTTTAACACTGAAAAATGCAAGGTTCTCCACTTTGGGAGGAAAAACCTGCAGCATCCTTATAGGCTTGGCAGTGCTATACTGGCTAGCACTATGGATGAAAGGGATTTGGGGGTCATGACTGACCACAAGATGAATATGAGCCTTCAATGTGATGCTGCAGCTAGTAAAGCAAGCAAAATGTTGGCTTGCATCCATAGATGCTTCTCAAGCAAATCCCAGGACGTCATTCTCCCATTGTACTCAGCCTTGGTCAGGCTGCAGCTGGAGTACTGCATCCAGTTTTGGGCTCCACAATTCAAAAAGGATGTGGAGAAGCTTGAGAGAGTCCAGAGAAGAGCCACACACATGATCAGAGGTCAGGGAAGCAGACCTTATGATGACAGGCTGAAACCTATGGGACTCTTTTGCCTGAAAAAGCTCAGGCTCAGGGACGATCTGATGGCCACCTATAAGTTTATCAGGGGTGTTCACCAGGATCTGGGGGAACACTTGTTCACCAGAGCATCCCAAGGGATGACAAGGTTGAATGGTTATAAACTCCTGCAAGACCATTTCAGGCTGGACATAAGGAAGAATTTCTTTACTGTCCGAGCCCCCAAGGTCTGGAATAGCCTGCCGTCGGAGGTGGTTCAAGCACCTAAATTGAACACCTTCAAGAAAAATTTGGATGCTTATCTTGCTGGGATCCTATGACCCCAGCTGATTTTCTGCCCCTCAGGCAGGGGGCTGTACTCGATGATCTTCTGAGGTCCCTTCCAGCCCTAATGTCTATGAAATATATGAAATTTATTGGCAAATCATACTTTTCCTAACTTAAAAAACTTCATAGATGTTCAACAATTTTTTCTAATCTCATTGCACTTGTCAATTAGAAGGGTCCTTGGAGAATGTTGCCTTCACAGAAAATTTTGGTAGCAAATAGCACAGTGTATACGCATCATTTCTAGGACTGTGTGAAACAGCACCATTCTGCGTCAACTTCCATTTTGATGGAACAGTGTTTTGTTTCAAGTTTCATTACATTTCAAAAGCATTGTTCCATTTTGTTTAATTGAAACTGTTTCACTGTTTCAATTCTGTTTCGACATTTCACCCATAAGCTATTCCGCACCCAGCGCTGGGAAGATTGGTGCTGCCACTGGCCTCAGCTGGCAGCACCAGCCTCCTATCATTCAGCAGGCAGATTGGGGGCCCGCACCCACGGGAGGAGTCCGGGACAGCCCCTGCAGTCTTCCTGGGGGTGCAGGCAAGCCCCTGATCTGCGTGCCGGATGACAGGAGGTGAGCACTGCCAGCTGGGCCCAGTGGCAGCACCGATCTTCCTGGCACAGGCTGTGCCCACAGCTGGTCCCAACTGGCAGCACCAGCCTCCTGTGATCTGGCAGGCAGATCAGGGGCCCACTCACCTGGGAGGGGTCGGCAGAGCTCCACAGCCCTCCTAGGGGTGCGGGGGGCCCCAATCAGCCTGCCAGATCACAGAAGGCTTCTACTGCCACCTGGGATGGTGCTGGGCACAGCCCACACCCAGTGCCAGGAAGATCGGTGCTGCTGCTGGCTGGGGCCAGCAGCAGCACCAACCTCCTGTCATCTGGCAGGCAGATTGGGGGCCTGCCTGCACCCCCGGGAGGGCTGTGGGGGATGTGCCGGACTGCTCCCAGGGGTGTGGGCCCCTGATATGCCTACCAGATGACAGGAGGCTGGTTCTTCCACCCAGGGCCAGCGGTGGGGCCTGGGGTAAATAAGGGGCAGGGGCAGGTCCTCGCATGAGCTGATATGCCCCGGGCCCCATACCACAGCCGACCTGAGGAGATTGTGGGTTCTGGGGTGGGGGCAGGTCCCCACATGAGCTGATTTGCCCCAGACCCCACCCCTACTAGATGACAGGAGGTTGGTGCTGCCGGCTGGGACAAGCAGCACTACTGATCTTCCTGGCACTGGGTGTGGGCTATGCCCAGCACCATCCCAGCCAGCAGCACTCGCCTCCTATCATCCAGCAGGCAGATTGGGGGCTCACCCACACCCCTGGGAGGGCTGCAGGGGCTGTGCTGGGCTCCTCCCGGGGGTGTGGGCCCCTAATCTGCTTGCCAGGTGATAGAAGGCTGGTGCTGGGGCCAGCAGCAGCACGGATCTTCCCAGCATTGGGTGCAGGCTGGGCACCGGTCCCAGCTGGCAGCAGCAGCCTCATGGCATCCGGCAAGCAGATTGGGAATCTGCATCCCTGGGAGGAGTCCAGCACAGCCCTGCAGTCCTCCCAGGGGTGCAGGTGGGCCCCTGATCTGCCTGCCAGATGACAGGAGGCTGCTGTTGCCAGCTGGGACTGCCACTGAAGCCAAGTAAGCCTGGCTTTGAAACTCAAAATGTTTTGAAAATTTGAAAAATTTTGAGTGCCCTTGTTTTGTTTCAAAGCTTGTTTTGAAGGCTTTTGTTTCATTTTGATTTCACTGTTTTGAGCTCGAAATGCACCAAAACAGCTTCAGAATGAAACACTGGGCAAAATTTTGCACAGCCCTAATCATTTCCTTCCAAGGAAAGTTATTTGAGGGGTGCTTGGGATGTTCTGAGTTTTGGGCAGGGCACTATGCTTATACCATCAAGATTTCTGGAGCAATTTATAGATCTTAATACTTTTATCTGGAAACCAAGATGACACCTCATCTGTAGAGATCCCTAAATCTCTAGAGATAGTCTAAGCATGATGCCATACTCAGGAACCATTTTGTTGTCACTGGCCTAACTTCTCTAAAGAAGGTGAAAGCTGTGAAGTATTTTTGGATGGTAATATAGCAGTGATGACATTGCATTTGAAAACATAACAATTTGTACCTATTTACATTCCTACTGACATCCTGCCACACTTTTAGCTTTTGTCATTTCTTGGAGTCTCAGAACAGCAGAGACTCCCTATGCTTGAAAGTTTGCTAAGAACTTTTTTCCAACTACTCAGTTGGTCTAAAAAAAGATATCACATCTACTTAAAGAAACTTGCCTGCCTATGTCTTTAGACCAACTCAGTTACAACCAAAAACCCAGTAATATTTTCAGAGGCCTGTATCATTACATATTCCCCTAAAATATACCTACGGAAAAAACACCTACGCAAATACTGGTCCCATATATTTTTTATTCTGAAGTTACATTAGACTGATTGGCTAGTGGGGTGTGTGAATGTGAACATAGGAGCTAATAGAAAGTATGTGTACTTTGGGATTTAGGGGAAAAAAATTCTTTACTAGAAGCTCCATCAAAACTACCACATTTACTTGAATATAGGATGACCCTGATTATAAGATGACGCCCTCCCCCAATAATTAGATTTTATATATAAATTTCCTATATATATATGTTATAATTTTCCAGTTATAGAATTTAATTATTGACATTTTGCCTTTAATTTGTCTCCCTCCCACTGCGACAGCAGGGAAAATAAATGGGGGCGGGGGGTCAGGTAGCCTTCTTTCCCGCTGCCTCCTTGAAATGCTTCTGTCTGTAGCCCTTTTCCCTCTCCTTACTTTCAGACCCAAGCACATGGAATTGAGAAGCAAATTTGAAAACACCAACATTGAAATTCAACATAGCTGTAGTAATTTGCATATAGTACCCGTACACTTAGCTCATCTAGAATTGATTCATGCTACGTATTTAGAACTGCTGCAAAATTTAGCATGGATACTCCATAAACACATTTTAAGCAGCGCTTTGGAATCTACTTAGATATAATGCAAACTTTTTATGTGCGCAGATATATTTCTATATAAATATATATACATCTGTACCTCTACAAATCTGTCTCAACCAATATGGTTCACTCAACAGTCCAAACCACACCGTTACAGTTACACCATTCTCATTCCTGTTACAATAAGCTCACTATGCACCCATGCTGTGAGTCCATGCATCCACATGCTCGCCACCATGATCTTTAACCATCACAATAACAAAAAGAACTGCCTCAGTGCCCTCCTTCCCACTACCCCATCTCCCACCCAATTCCCCACCTGTTTCTCTAGTCCTTTCATTCATTGTTGTAATCATCCTCATCACTATCATCGTCTCTCTTGTCATCACTCTCTCTGGTGGTGGTTCCACCTCTGAACAGTCTGTGCCAGTCTTTTCTCTTCCATATGATCTCTTCTGTCTTCCCCATAGTTTTCAACTGTCTTTCCATAGTACCCCTGCACCTCAGTTCCATTTTTATGCAGTCCTTGACTGATGGGTATGTGTGTCTGTTTGAGCAGATTCCTCATTTTCCACAGGGCACTCCTGAAGCAGGAGATGAATTGGTCAAAGCAGGTTGTTGGGGTTTCCTGCTGCTTGGTCAAGTGCCTGAACAGCACCACCTCTCTGTTCAGGGTCTTGACCCTTGTCACAATTAGGTGCAGAATGATTATTCTCCTCCACATCTCCCTGGTGAATGGGAAGTACCAGAGGAGGTGGTTGATTGTTTCTGCCTTCTACTGGCAGCTTTGCTTGAGGCAGTTTGTGTCTCTCTGCCTCTCTCTCTGTTTTACCATGCCTGCACAGGGAGTACTTGGGTGGTTACCTGCCAGTTCAAAGCCCTGTGTTCCTTCTGTAGATTCTTGTGAAAGATTCACTTTCACATGGCCTGGTAGCTGTTGCTGAGTAGTAAGTCCATGATCAACAAACTGTCTCTTGCCCTTACCACTTTTTGCATTTTATGGTGGTTCATCAGGGTCACTGTGGTCTTGTTATGCAGATCATATTTAATCCAGAAATGTTTGAGGACCTCAAAGAACCATGGCATTTCCATGATCCATGGGCTTGAGTTGGTCAGTGTGTAAATCCACCGGTGTCGCAGCAGGTGCCATGCAAAGTATCTTATCTGTTTTGGATTCTGCTCTAGTCACCAGTTTGCTGATCTGTCTCGTGTCTTTGACCCAGAGGAACAGCAAGTCTTGTACAGTGTGTTCCTCTCAACCTTCTCCCCAGAAAAAGATGCGCATGGCTCCTTGGATTCTATGGATGACTTCCTCTGAGGTGGGGGGAAGACCAGTGCTGTTTACAGAAGCGCTGGTAGCAACACTGCCCTCATGAGTGCCACATACACCCCACTGACAGACAACAGATTTTCCATAGCTCCAATCTCTGTTAGTCTCAGTCTTTTCCCATGCCCTCTGTCTGGTCAGTTCTGAGTCCAACTTCACCCCAAAGATCTTTACTGCCTCCTAGGGGATAGAGACCTCTTCCCCCCCCCAGCTGACAGGTCTACTAGTTCACCTAGTACCAGGCAGGTACTTTTGCTCATGTTGACCTTGACCCCTACTGCCCCTCCATATACCTGGGTATGTTATAACACTCTTTCAACTGACCACTTGTCCCTGCATATGACATTGAGAGCATATATGTAGGCCAGGACCTGTGTTTCTTCCCAGTTACTCCTGGGGTCCTATAGTCTGCTGATCTTGGGGTCCTGACTGAGCTGCTGGGCTAGTGGTTCCATCATGCAGATGAAAAGGATTGGGGAGAGTGGGCAGCCCTGCCATATGCCTGACTGCACTGTAATTGGGGCTATCAGGAACCCATTTACGAGCACCCTGCTACTCCCAGTGTACAGCATCTGTATCCAGACAATGACAGTTGCGGGGACCCCTATCTTCTTAAGTGTCTTGAATAGGAACCAGTAGGACACCCAGTCATAGGGCTCCTCCAGGTTGAGGTTCAGCACAGCAGCATTCAGTCCTCTCTTCTGTTGGTACTGTAGTGTGCTGTACAGCTGCAGCAGGGCTCCATGGTTCTGTCACCCTGGGTCCATGCATGACTTGTTCTTGTGGATCACTGTACCTATAACAGACTTAAAATGTTCAGCCAGGACTTTGGCCATCAGCTTATAGTCAAAGATCAGGACTGTTATAGGTCTCCAGTTCTTCAAATCCCCCCTTGCCCTCTCTTGTAAAGAAGGGTTATGAGGTCCTCCTCCATCCCCAACCCGGGTGGCTCTCCTGCAGGTACTCCCTACAGACCTCCAGCAGGTCCATGGCCATCTGGTCTTAGAAAGCAACATATAACTCCTTGGGCAAGCTGTCTGGTCTAGGAGTCTTACCGTTCTTGAAACTGTGGAGAGTTTTGTTAATCTCTTCTAAAGTCCTTTCCTCCACCAGCTTCTGACTTTGCAGTAAGGGGTCCTTGAAAAGGTGCTGGGGCTATGTGCAGGTGGATGGGTATGGAGTGCTGCCACCCACCACCCCGTGCCACTGCCTCCCACGAGCAGGGCCGGGGGTGGGGAAAGGGCAGTGGTTCCCCTCTGTGGACTGCACTGGGGCGGGGGGGGGGGAGGGAGGGCTGACACGTGGAGGCCACCACTGACATCCATCACCCCACGCCACTGCTGTCACATGTAAGTCCCCCTCCCCCCTGTCCATACCCCTGTACCAGAAGGGGCACACTCCTTAAAAAGATTGAAAACCCCTGCTCTGTAGGGAATTGGTACTGGGCCTAGAAAAATATTAGGCCAGCACTAGAAGGACCTGAGCCAGCCCTGACATCTACCCCTTTATGCCAAAAATACTTGATCTTAGCCAAAAGGTTGAAATGCTAATGGGAACCTACCACAAAAATATGCCAGTGCAGCCCTAACTAAAGTGTGATAGTGCCCATTGTGCTCAGTCCCTCTCAGCACCAACGCTTATTCAAGCCATGGTGAGTCACTACATTGTATACATTTCAAATTCCTCTTCACTCCCACAGCCAAGCTGTCTTTCTCTTTCCCATTTCCAATAATTCCTGTTTCTTCACCAGCCTTAAATGTCTGGCAAACACCACCAAATGGAGCCCCAAACATTTCACCGAGAATCTCTCTCTTACCCCCTCAGCCTATTGCATCTGATGAATGCTGCTCCAGCCTCCATGAGGTGAAGCTGGACCAGGTTTCCCTGCGCCTGAACTGCATATAAATCTTTGGAGAGTCCCAGGACTTGTGACCAGAATACCTGATTTCAGCCATGAGTGGGGGGCTAATTAGTACATGGCTCTTTTGTGTGGGTATCTGGAGTACACACATACTGAGCAGTGCTGAGCTGTGCAGTCAACATGGCTTGAAATTTTGTTGACTCTGGTGGAGCCCAGTCCAATGAAGCATAAGGTAAATCATGAGCCTTTTGGCTTTGGACTAATATAACACATGGCAAGTATAAGGGGTCCCTGATAACCCGCTTTGACCAGTTTGTGTTCTGTGTGAGGAGTGCCCTGTGGAAATGCAGGAACCTCCTGAGGCACAGATGCAGGGAACTCAAAGAAACAGACTGTGTTAACATGTTTCTGGGTATGCTCCGATCCTACTACCGGAACTAGGTAGGTGGGGACAGAGAAGATGCAGCCAACTCCACCTGGAAAAGAGATGCTTGGCACATGCTGTTCAAAGACCCCCCCCCCCCCCCAAGAGGGGGAGTGGACAGGGATGATGAAGACAGCAGCACCATCCGATCTGGAGACAGTGACAATGATGGCAACAGCATCATCATTAGTGGAAGCAACAGCAACAGTGATAGCAACAAGGGTAGTGAACAAACTGAGAATGTAAACCCCCCAAAAGGGGGCTAGGAGTAAGAGACTGCTCTTGAATTAGAAAAAGGACTGTGGGTGGGGGCAGGGGTGCATTTATTGTAATGGGTGCATGGATTTTAAATGTGGTTTAAGGTGTGTGTAGGAAAGCTTATGGCAGATGCTGTGTGTGTGTGTGTGTGTGTGTGTGTGTGTGTGTGTGTGTTTTCAAATAAAAAACAACAAAAAAACCATAGTAAGTATAAAAGTGTTGCTTATAAGTGTGTTTATTGAGTACCTGTGTTAAAGCTTGCAGGAATTAAAAAAACCCCAGAAGATAAAATTCATCAATACTTGATGAACTAAATCTATTGATGCCCAGGCTTATTTATTTCAAAGTCAGTGTGTTTCCAAATTTGTTCTGCACTTCTTTTTTATATGTGCTCAGGGAGAGTAGGGACAGACAGTAAGGTGGATGGGGGAGGGTGAAGAAGTTGTGGAGCTGAGGGCAAGGGGTCCATCCCCCCCTCCAGATTTCTTTTCACTACTATAGCAGTGGGAAGAGAACACATTCAAAGCAAATGTCCAATAATTAGATTCTATACCTGGAAAATTATAACAAATGTATACATTTTCCGTATATAGAATCTAATTATTTTGGGGCCATCTTATATTTGAGTAAACATGGCAATTATTGCTTTTTACCAGCTGTAAGCCATCCTTTTTATATAAACTCAGGGACAGCAATTAAAGCTCAGCTAAGTGAATCATTATCAGGAATGAACCAGGGCAACAACGTGTCATATAGTTAAGGGGATTGGGTGAAAAAAATGTGAAACTTGAATGAAAAGGCTTGGTAAAATCCACTTCATAGGAGGATTCGACACTTTGGCTTTTGAGTTGAAGACTATTCATATTCAGAAAGAAGTATCTGTTATTTTATAAAATTATATTCATATTATTGAGTGACATTTTCTCCTTCAAACTGTGCATGTGGAATATGGAAATTAAGAATTTAATCCAGAAGGATGTGCAGTCAGAGAGGCTGCTGATCCAGTTTCATGCTGCATGAATGAAGCCTCTGGCTGAATTTAAGCAAAATAAATTTATACCCTCATATTCCCCTGCTGAGAAGCTTTCACAGTCATTCATGCCTTTGCAAAGGGGATGTGAAAAAATTCACACAGCAAAGTCATAGTGTTGGTTTACTCCTAATAGCAGAAATGTAAGTGACTAAAGGGACTGTCAGCCACACAGTCCGGATGAATAATTCTCTTTTGTGCTGCTTTTGAGAAATTAGAAGAGAAACAACCAGTTCAGAGAGTGTTTGTTTGAGAAAGCTTGATTAATGCTATTTCCAAATACAATTTCCTAAAAATGGTATTAGGAAAGTTGTGTCCTATTGTGATTTATAATTAGGTGCATTTTTCCTTCCATTTTGAACAGGCAGCTCATTTTTATTCTGTATTTATTAGATATCTTATTCATATAAATTACAAGTGTATGAAATTAAACAATGTTTCAGGGGTATACTTGGTAGCTGTGTTGGTCTGAGACAAAAAGACATACAAAAAAACTAGAACTCTTGGTTCCAAAATGATACCTTTTATTAGACCAACTGGAAAATGGCAAGAAAATTGTCCTTTTCTGCAAGCTTTTGGGATCAAAGTCTCTTTGTCAGGCTGTGGGAAAAGTGTAGATGGTACAAGATGGTAAAAAGTCCCCATAGGTAGGAAATAAACTTCATTTTTGCACAGAGAGCTGAAGATGGAAGCCTGTCCCTCTGGGTCCATGAGAGCATCTTTGTGAGCTGTGTTGAGTAGCTCTTTGATGTGTTGATCAGGTAGAATTCCTTCCCTCTGTGCAAAAACGAAGTTTATTTCCTACCTATGGGGACTTTTACCATCTTGTACCATCTACACTTTTCCCAGTGCCTGATGAAGGGACTTTGATCCCGAAAGCTTGCAGAAAAGGACAATTTTCTTGCCATTTTCCAGTTGGTCTAATAAAAGATATTATTTTGGAACCACGAGTTCTAGTTTTTTGTATGAAATTAAACAAGATATATACATCATAGTGCCTTAATAATTAGCTTACTGTAAACAGAAATTACAGATTATTTTTATACTCTTTGCAAAACTCAATAATTAATTGTGCTGTAATACAGTTGCTCCTGCTCTATGTAAACTATTTTTCCTTTTCTGAATGGCATGTTGTGAACAACAAGGATTGTACATTAATATGTTTCACAGAGTGAGGAAGTAGGATTGTGTGTGTGAATGGCTGGGATGATCTAGCTGGGGACGGTCCTGCTTCCTGCTTTGAGTAGGGGTTTGAATGGGATGACCTTCTGATATCCCTTCCACCCCTAATTTTCTGTGTTTTATGAAAGGTTGGCCATATAAAGACACAGAATCTGAGTGTTCTAAAGCAAGTTATATACATTCAGCCTCTCAAATTATCCATTACATTTTGTGAGTTACTGTACAATATATGCTTACAACTATGAAATACTTCAGCAAGTTTCTACTAGCTCGTCCAGAGATAGGTTTTGCTTTAATTCATATTAGACAGCCACTTGTTTTGGACTGCTGGTTCAAGCCTTTTATTGTACATGTACTTGAGTGTGATCACTGAACTCTGTGTTTTACTATTAATATAGATTACACACCTAGTACTCTGTAAACAGAGAATTAGAGTAGCCACCAGTGAATGGTTAAATGTGAGGTTTTGCAGAGGAACATTAAGGTAGATCCTTGTTACTATTTCTTTGGTCTGTTACAATTCATTGATTTTTATTTATTTATTTATTTTTTTCCATGAAAGGAACCTGTAGTCCCTGACAGATCCAAGTTTTTGGAATTGTCAGTAATATCTAGTGCAATAGAGCTTGTTGAATGGGAAATCTGTATCTTGCAGTGGTCTTCTTTAAAGACAAAATTCACTGTGCAAGTAAACGTACTTGACTTCCATAGCTGTTTCATTTTCACTCATTTACTCCAGGGCTGATGTATTAACACAGGCAGTTTGAAGGTGTCTGAGAAGGGTTTCTGAAAATACAAGAAGAAAACATCTGTGTAGATCTGCTCAGAAACTTCTCTTGGATAAGCGGTAGAAAAAAGAAGAGGCTTCTATTACTAAGGTATCTCTCTCTCTATGAATAGGACTGTCTATCTGAAAAGCCAACCAATGGTAGCTTGAAGTTCAATGAATAGTCCTCCCCATCCTAAAGTAGCCTTTTTGCAGCTTTTTAGCATTTCCATGCCTTATGACTTTGAAAGGTTAGAATGCAGGATGGACGATGAAGCAGCTGCTAAGATATGAAATCAGTGATAATAGCAAAATCAGAGGCTATGACATATGAAATTTCTGCCTCCTGCTTGTCAACCCACTTAATCTGCTTATTTGGCTTATGGTAGCAGACATGGATGTAAGCAAAGCTACACCTGAGCTGCCACTGAGGCACACCACAATCCAACTGGGGCAGTATATTAACACTGGATTACTAGATAACCTCCAGCACCAGAGGTCAGAGTGACAGCAAACTCTGGCTTGTTCAGTACTGGAAACTTGACAAACTCAGATGCTCTGTGCAAATAAGCAGTATTTTTTTCCTAGAGCCCAATGCTGTGTAGTTCAGTAAGGTTGACTTTAATTAAATGTCAGGGGAAAATCTATTATATATTAACAAAACCAGTTAAACATTTCCTCTGTAAATTGAGCATGTACTCATACAAAAAGTTTATTCATATTATCTATACTTCAATAATTTCTAGAGTCTTTCTGCTACTAAAGAACTGTTCAATTTACGGGGGGAGGGGACCTAGAGCCAATTCATTATAGTTTTAATGTACAGACACAATTTGAAAACATAATCTAAATTTCTAACCCTCCAGATTTTTTTGCCTGTTACTGCAGGATATTCATAGTACAATATTATAAGGATTAACACACATCAGTAATTTTAGTTTCCTACAGTATATTTACACATCACAGAGCATTCTTCTTTTATAGGAACATATTACAAATACTTTTAGAAATAATAGTTTGTCTAATCAAGTGAATGTTTTTTTCTGTTGACTTTAAGAAGGAGGCCCTATAGTTCTGTTTTCCAAGCAGAGTTTGGTAGCAGCTTATCTCAATGAGAATGAAGAATATTGAAAATCTTTCTTCATAGGCTCTTTTTCCTGTATTTTTTTTGATACCTGATATAATGTTTGTAAAAGTGAGAGACTGATTAGAACTCTCAAGAGCTATAGATAATATGAGTAGGTGACATGAAAATTGGCCCCTGTGAAGTTCTGCCAGTTAAATCGATTTCTGATTTGCCACATTCTTTGTTACTTACCTACTTATAACATCTGGACAGTGCATATGTTGATATGTGGCACTACACAATATAGAGCCACAGAACAGTTGCTACATGTCTTTAGTCTTCTGCCATTTTTGTAGTGTCACAGTGGTTATGCATCTCTGTGCTCAACTATTGTAGCACTACAGATACAGTGTCTATCCTTGGTCAGAGGCTGACAGTTGTATATCATGTGAACAAGTGAGAACTGAATGAAATTATCATGTCACATGTGACCACAAGGAAGAATTTGAACCTAGAATAGGGGTGTGTATTTAGGTACTTTTTCAGAATGGAGGTTAAACTGAAAAACTTTAAGGTAGGAGAAGATGGGTTATCCTTAGCTGGATAAACTCATTAGCAGTCCAATACAAATCTAAGCTTCTCCTACTGTTTTTTAGAGGCTGTTTCAGTTTAACTAGTCATAGCATCTGATAGGCTTCCCTTCCCATGTCAAAATATGCAACTAAGGATTATATTGCCAGAGATTAATGGCGCATCCACACATGCAAGCACGTGAGCTTGCAGCAGCTCAAATAGAAGTGGTGCAAATTTGAACTGGGGCTTTTTTCCTCAGCGCATATGCCCAGACATGCACTTTGTTGTGGAGCAAATTGTGCCACTTGGGGCAAAATAACCTTGTCTGGCTCCTCCCAGATCTGCAGCCAAGGGGAGCTAGAGCCTTGGGGCCAGCACCTGTGCTGGCCCCAGCAGTATAAAAACCTGCCTTGGCCAGCAGCTCAAGGCTACTTGCCCTCAGGAGCTTCTGGGGAAGGAGCCTCTGGGAGGAAGTTGGCCATGCCCTTTCCTGTCCCAGGCTGCTGCTGCTGCTGCTCCCCACCCCAAGGTGGGGGGGTCCTCTGCTGCACTCTGCTTCCTCCCCTCAGGGAGGGGCCCACTGCACTGCACTATACCCCTGTTCTGGCTTGCTGCCCAGCCTGCCACCAAGCCGTGGTCGGGGAACAGCCTGGGGAGGGCGCCTGTGCTGCCTCTGGGCCCCTCTCCTACCATCAGTGCTGGAGCCTAAAGGTACCTTTCCTGCCCCAGCTGCCTTGGCAGTCCACCCCCACCTTCATCTCCACTTTCACCAGAAGCACACCCTGAGTGGCTGAACTGGACGGCTCCTACCATCACTGCTGCTGTTTCTGCTGCTGCTGTTGTTTCTGCTCTTGCTCCCTCTCAGGAGAGAGGGAGATTCCCTGTTGCACCACCTGACACCACAACTGCACTGAATTACTTCCTAACTGACTGACTGCTCCTGCCCTCCCACAGAGCTACTTCACTGCATCTGATCTTGATTTGTCTTCCTGCCTACTACTCTGCTGCTGAGCACCTTGCTGGTGGTCTAAGGGGCTTCTGGACAGATCATCCACAAACAAAGCCCCTCCACCACTCCAGCCACCTTTTTACCTCTGCCTCAGCAGCCTTCCCTCTGTGTTTTTGCCCTTGTGTGGTAAGTCCTGTGGTCTGCTCCCCCTGACCTGGTGTTTGTTGTGTAGCTGAGTAAGCCAGCTTGAGTTTCCCCAGCCTTTGTGTCTGTGTTCCCCCTCGTCCCACATTCTCAAAGCATAGGCCTCCCAGTTTTTTTTTTCCTGTGGGGCTGTAGCTAAGTGAGTTTCAGCCCCCTTCCTCCCTATCTCCCTTCTCCCCCACAAACCCAGCCTGTCCCTACTAGATTCACCAGCCCCATGGGATATTTTGTTTTTATTTATTGTCTTCCCTGCCCTCATGTGAAACAATGGCAGGGAAGGAACCTTCTGCAGGGGTGCAGGTGCTCCCACAGAACTTCCTGAAGCTCCCACTATGAGAGTGGGTCCCAGCCAAGCCCTCAAGGGAATGCATGCCCCTGCAGCCTCCACCCCAGAGGCAGAGTCCAGCCAACCTCCTCTGGGGGTGGAGAAGCCTGCAAACTCTGCTGCAAGGGCACGTGGGACTCCAGTAGGGAGCCAACAGGGCCAGGGGGTCTCCCCTGGCCAGGCCCTCCCCCTCCGAGGTGTTCCCAAGCCCCCTCTCCCGTCATCAGGGACCAAGGACAAGGGCAGTGGGAAGGGCTCCTCTTCAGCCTTCTCCACAGCTGGGGGTGGGAAGGACAAGGGCCCTGCCCCCAAGTGTAGACCACCAGCACCTGAGGGGATCAGGTGCACTACAGCAGCCAGCACACCCATTCAGCCTGTCCCGGGTCCTAGCCCCAGCCCCACCAATGTGGCCCCCTGGGGAGGGAACAACAGCTATGCATAGGTAGTTGCAGGTAGACCTGAAGCCAGGGGGCCTGGACCCTCCATCACCGGCCCTTCCAGCTTGGGCAGTGGGGGACCCTTTCCAAGACTCACACTCAGGCATGGGATTAAGTGACAACTGCCCAAGTGGGAGAACCTGCACTTTGAGACCTGGGTGCAGGCCCTGGCTTGGGTAGTGGGGGCCCTCAAGATCATGGCAGCTTCCCGCTTTCATGGCAAGGGGGTCTTTTTCTTTGCCTCAGAGGCCACTGGACAAAAGGCAGTGGAGAGGGGTCTCATGGTGGAGGGCAAATATATCCCCCTTT
Organism: Alligator mississippiensis; assembly: GCF_030867095.1. Classification (NCBI taxonomy): domain Eukaryota; kingdom Metazoa; phylum Chordata; order Crocodylia; family Alligatoridae; genus Alligator; species Alligator mississippiensis. Next base: position 42,725,689 of record NC_081829.1, read on the forward strand.
AGCCTCTAGAAGAGCTGGGGACCAGGGTGGTCCTCAACTCCATCCCTCCCTATATCCCCAATTGGGCCCTGCTCCCCTCAGCTCCAAACCCTGGGGAGAGTTATCTCCCCAGTGGTGACCTTCTCACTGGGGTGCTGGGTCCCTGGTGTCTGCCACGTGCGCTTTTTCCATCACCAGGTCATGATCCAGCTGGCGGTGGGAATGTGATTGGAAGCTAAGGGGTGCCTGGCAATTGTTTATCAGGGGGCTCTGGTGAGAATTTTGTATACACGGGGACCTGTGTTGCTTCTGGTGCTGTGCTCCAGGGCACTTGCATCATGATGCACCATGGACCAGGTGGGGAAGGCATCTGTGGGTCCCACTGGAAAGAGGGGTACCCCTAGCTCTGGTGCCCCACCCCCATCAGGCCCCCCTGGCACCCCAGCCACAACTACGAGCCTGCCTGTGAGCTCAAGGGACATTGCCACCCAACCAAGTTTGGCAGAGTCCCAGGGAGGGCAGCAGCAGCAACCGGGGGGAGAGAGGAAGCAGGGCCCCCCTGCCCCTAGTTATACCGCCATCATGGCTGCCCAACCCTCACCTTCTCTTGCTGGAGCCTGTCCACCCGAGGACCACCCCATGGCTGAGTGGGTGTAGGTTTCCTCTGGGCATAAAGGCAAGAGGAAGGCCTGGGCACAGCTGGAGCCCTATGATGTGGAGGACTCCTCTCTCCCTCCCAAGACCACCACATGGGGGGAGGAGTGGCCCAGCTTCCAGGGGCCTCCCCAGCTGTGCCTGAAACCCCCCACCCATGGAGGAAGCCCCTGATTCTGCTGACCAGGGCCTACCTGCTGAAACCATGGGCACTGAGGCCTACCCAAGGTAAGACCTGGCAGCAGAGCATCCTCCCTATGATCTGGGGGGTACAGAGGCCCTGGGGCTCACCCCGGTGAGTCCTGAGGGAGGAGGTTCCCTTTCCCAGACCCCAAGGCAAATGCTGGAGCCACCCCAGTGCCTGGTGTGTCTCTTCCCTTCCCCTCTCAGGAAAACCTCACCTCCAGCCTGCCCCAGAGTCCTGCACCAGAGGGAGTCATGGTGGGGTCCCCTAATCAACAGGCCAATCTCATTGGGGACCCTGAACAGGCCAGGACTGGCTGGAAGCTCCTCTTACTCTGGCTGAGTTTTTGGCCACCCTCTACCTGATGGCTGGTAACAAGGTGCTGGGCATTGATGGGCTGACCGCACAGTTCTACTGGGCTTTCTGGGACATCCTCAGCCCAGACCTTGCTGCAGTCTGGGCTGAATCTGAGGGAAGTGGGGAACTCCCCCTGTCATGCCGGAGGGCCATGCAGACTCTCCTGCCAAAGAAGGGGGATCTCCACGATGTAAGGAATTGTCATCCCATGTCCCTCCTCTCCATGGACTACAAGGTGGTAGCAAAGGCCATCTTGCTGCTCCTGCAGTCCGTGCTGATGGATGTGATCCATCCTGACCAGATGTACATGGTGCTTGGATGTTCCATCCTCGACAATCTGTACCTGGTTCAGGACCTCCTGGAGCTAGCACTCCAGGAGGGCCTGTCTTTTACCCTCCTGTTCCTGGACCAGGAGAAGGCATTTGACAGAATGGATCATGGGTACCTCAAGGGCATGGTGCGAGACTTTGGCTTTGGGCTCCACTTCATGTGGGCTCCCCAGGTGTTGTACCCCTCCACAGAATGTTTGGTCAGGCTCAACTAGGCCCTGATGGAGCCCATCTCATTCAGCAGAGGGGTGAGTCAAAGCTGCTCACTGTGAGGCCAGTTGTACACCTTGGCCCTGGAGTGCCCTTCCTTGTTCTTCTGCAGAATTGCGTGGCAGGGTTGATGTTCTGGGAGCTAGCAGTGCAGCTGGTCCTGTCAGCATATGCCAACAATGTATTCCTCATGGTCCAGGACTTAGGTGACCTGGCGCAGGTGGAGGCCTGCCAGACTTTGCACTCAGTAGCCTCCTCTACCCAGTTCAGCTGGGTCAAGAGCCTTGGCCTGGCAGTGGGTGATGGGTGGCAGGTGGGCTCACTCCCACCCACACTCCGTGGGATCCACTAGAGTGCAGACTCATTGCTGTATTTGGGAGTCTACCTGTTCCCCACAGACCCCTCCCTGCTGGAGAACTGGTACCAAGTGGATGCAAGGGTGGTGGAGTGGCTCCAGGTATGGGCAGGGCTCCTGAGATGTCTCTCCCTGTGTGGGAGAGTGCTGGTGCTGAACCAGCTGGTCCTGTCCATGTTCTGGCACCGCACACACACCAGTGGGTGGTGTCCAGTGGCTCCTTGGATGCCTTTTGAGGACCAGTGGGTGCAGCCAGGGGGCCTCTGCTCAGTGTCCCCTTCTGGTAAACTTCTTTTCACATTTTGAACCTATTACCCCCACGTTACTCCTACCTTTTTCTTCCTTGGTTGTCCCACAAAAAAAATAATAAAATAGTTGCATCTTTCAAACTTTGGCCCTACACAGTAGTGGGGGTTATTAGGTAACTGGGTGGGCCTTAAGTCCCACAATCTCCAGAAGATACAAATAGATAGGAGCTTCTGAGTCCCAGCCACCTGCTATCTGGGGACACTAGCCCCTTGTGTCAGCTAGACTGTTGGTTCAGCATCCCAACTTCACTTTTTAAAATACTCCAAAATCCACATTCTTCCACAATTAGAACAAAAGAGAGAGGGAGGGATTGATCAGATGGGCAATGTTTTATTGCTATATTTACAATGTTAAAGAAATTTGGAAGCCTACCAGTTTCCCTAGCATCTTAATAAAATAAATCTTAAATATCTATGTTTTAATGTTTGCTTTTGGTTTCCTTATGGTGGGGGATGTGGGTGGGTGTGGGTGGATGTGAGTCAGTGTGTGAGTGGGTGTGGGGGCTGTTTAGGAGGGGTGGGTCCCCTGCATGAATGCCGTTTGCCCCTGGTGGCTGGGGGGCATGGGAGTGCTGGCAGCAGTGGGAGTGTGGCAGCGGTAAGTGTGGAGCTCCCGCAAACACCGCCAGCAATATTGTCAGTGGGGGTGGATGGTGTTGAGTGCCGACTGGGGCTCAGCGACCACCCACAGATGCCAGCAGCAGTGTCAACGGCAGCCAGCTGCGATTGCTGACTCTCAACAGATGCTGCTGCCAGCAGTGTGGGGGATGGTAAATGGTGACCGCCCGCAGGTGCTGCTGACAGTGTCGGCAGCACCTTTTCTGAGGGGGTACACTACCACACTCTAGGGGTGTACATGCACCCACGTGCACCCCCTATGCATTGCCAGTGGTCCCTTGTCCCCTACAGGGCACAACCTCCCCCCACAGCATATGGACTACCCTGGCTGCAGGGTCCCAGCCCCCCTCCCCCCCCCCCCGGCCCCAGGGGCTATAGCTCCCCCCCAACCCCTCTGGAGCCTTTGGAGACTGGAGAGGAGCAGGAGAACAAGCAGGAGGCTGGTGAGAATAGGAGAATGAGCAGGAGGCTTGTTTCCTCCACCCCTGATTCATTCCCTCAGACTCTCATTCATTCTCTTGGCTTTCCGCTTGCACTCCCAGCATCCCCCCTGCCCCCACTCACCGACAGTAGCAGAGAATGAGCATGAGGCTAGAGACAGCAGGGGAAGTCTCTAGCTCATTTCCAGCGGCTTGTCTCCAGCTCCCTGCTTGTCTCTAGCCCCCTGCTTTTACTCCTGCTTGTCTCCAGCCTTGGGAGGCTGGAGTTAAGCAGGAGAACTAGCAGGAGGCTGAAGACAAGCAGGGGGGTGAGGAGGCTGGAGACCGCCCCCAAATACATGCTGGAGTCATTTCCCTGCTGTGTACAGCCTCCTGCTCATTCCCCTGCTTGTCTCCAGCTTTGGGAGGCTGAAGATGAGCAGGGGAACAAGCAGGAGGCTGGAGACAGCAGGTGAATGTTTCCAGCAGATATCCAGGGGCTGCCTCCAGTCTCCTGCTCATCTCCAGCCTCCTGAGGATGGAGACAAGTAGAAGAATGAGCAGGGGGCTGGAGATGTGCAGGAGGTTGGAGACATGCTCCTAGAAATGAGCTGGAGACTTCCCCTGCTGTCTCCAGCCTCCTGTTCATTCTACTGCTCTCTTCAGCCCCCTGCTCCTTCTCTGCTACTGGTGGTGAGTGTGGGGGTGGGGGTGGGAGAGCAAGTGGGGAACTGGGGAATGAACGGGGAGCTGGGGCAAAGAATGTGGGGCAGGGGGAATGAATGTGGGATGGGGGAACGAAAGCAGGGGTGGGGGGGATGAATGGGGAATTGGGGAAAGAAACAAGGGCTGGGGCTGGGCAGGGCCTCCCCCAAGGTCCCCTCCCCCCTCCTCCAGCCCCCCAACCTCTTACTTGGCTGGCATGAAGCCGGTCCAGGTCCCTGCAGCTTGCACCACTACCAGCGTCTCTGTGGAAGACTGAGCCTCTGGTTGCTTCAGGGCACAGTCCAGGACCATGCCCTGACTCATTTTTTTCCCTCCAGGGTATTGTTTGACCCCTGGATATGCATGGGTCTAATTTTGCCCCCGCGCTGCAAATTTGCAGCACAGGGAACATTTTTTTTGTTCCCTCACGTGCCTCTTGCAGCCTCTCAAAGGGGTTTGAGATGTTGCAAGAGGCATGTGCGCGCTCATCTGGACATGCCATAAGAGGCCAGATAGATGTGTTTAAATGGTACGGGCCCAATTCTTTGCTTTATTCAAGGAAGTGTCCTGTTGTTTAGGATGTTCAATAAACCAACCATGTTAACAATTTCTTTTATTGCTTAGCTAGTTTAGTTCTAAATTATTTGCTCACTTAATGTTTTTGCCCTTTTTTTTCCTATGGCATTTTTTCCCCTGTATTTATTTTTTTGGAGTTCTCAGAGTTATGCTATGTAATATGGGGTTTTTCAAGCCCTCTGGTTAGCTAGGGAGCAGTCAAATCTTTTGATTCTTTTTTCTAGTCAATGTAGTGTTCATGTATTTCATGGTGGTTTTTTACATGCAAAAAGCCCGCCAACTTTTGCTGGCGCATAATTTCTCTTACAGACACTTTGTGACTTTTGATATATAATATATAGAAATTATACTCCGATGTTTGTATACATGTGAATATAACTGAGAAACCTGCCATAGATGTATTCTGCTAATTAGTAATGAAAAATAAATCTTTCATGTTGGCTTACTTTTCCTGTTTTTATATTTTACCATCCTGAACACCAACAGTAGAACACTACCACCAATTTAAAAATGTTTTCAAAACCTACATTTAGCAAGTGTGTTTAGATATAGTGGCAAGTAAACTGCAGCATCCAATTATCTTTTCACAAGAGCACATTATTAGAATTATATGATTTGCATGATCTTACTAAATAATTTAATTTTAAAACAATATGTAGTGTGGGTGAAGTGTTAAAAACAAACATGTTAAAAATAAATACAGCTTTATGTCTAAAGTGACAAGATGGTGGTTTTTCCAGGGTGCTTTATTGACATGAAGTATTGATATCAACTTTTAGCATATGTATATAAAATGAAAAATCATCTATTAGGGGTGCTTTTTGGTTGAGGGTGGTGGTGGGGGAAGGGTCAGCTTATAGTTGTCATTAGTAAGAAATCTGTTATGGCAAGATGACTTGGTTTGGCCTCCATAAATCAAATGCAGCTTTATGAAATAACCTCTAATGACATCTGAAATTTACTTAAGATGTTTTGCTAGCAGGAGAGTTGGATAGTGTAGGACACTTATTAATGTCTTTGCATTTCAGTTTGCATTTTCAGGAGAAAATACCTCTGGCCAGAGTAGAACCTAAGCTTTTTATAAAGCAATAGAGCCTAGTTCTGAGAAATTAATAAAACAAATAATAGACAGATTAATAATGTATCAGAATGCTAGAGAATCTTGTGAAATGTTTGTGAACTGTTTAAGGTGCAAGTTGTTTTTAACAGAGCCTAAAATGTAAACTCTCCAGCTATTATATGCTGCGAATTGCCATGTTCTCATCAGTTGCAGTCTGCAGGCTGAATTTTAGAGTTAGCATCTTGCTTGCAACGTTTTAAGTCATGGATATAATGTTGGAAGTCAGATTGTAATATTACTACCATGTTCTTGGGGAATTCATATGGAGAAACAGATCAATCACAATATTGCTTGCAATTACCACATATCTCTGTCAGGGAGTGTGAAAAGAAACAAACTAAGGTATTAGTCTTCACTGTGTATTTCAGGTTGTCTAATATGGAAGCCAGGGGACTTGGACCAGGATGGTCAAATATACTCAGTGGGAAAGACCTATGAGTAGAAGCATGCAAATGGGTTACCTTGCCCTAGTTCTGCAAAGTAAGCTTAACTTTACACACATGAATAGTCTCCGTAAATTCACTGAGACTACTTGTGTGCTTTATTTCCGACATTTAGTTAAGTGTTTTAGCAGATTGCATCTAAGTACTCAATGTCTTGCAGGATCAGCATGTAATTTTGTCTGGCCCTAATTTAACCTGGTACTTGCTACTGTGTCTACAGTGGTTTCTTTAAGCGTGTGAGGAATCGGAGTACCTTTAAACTTAACCAGTTTATTAAATATTATATTTACTCACATACCATGTGCACCTTTCCCCTAAAAATCAGCCCCCCAAAACTGAGGTGCATGTCTTAAGTGGGGACGCTGATTTTTCTGCCTGGAATAGAAGTACCCTGCTTTGATTCTTGCTTGTGGCATTTCTATTCAGGCACCTGAGGGAGTCAGTTGACTTAATAGCTCATTGCTCTTCACTCTAAGGGTGTTAATAACCATCACTACTTTTTAAGGGTGTTGGTGTTCCACAAATCAAGCTAACCTTTGTTCTAGTAATGTTACTGTCTTTTAGCTACTCCTGGTCTCTTTCCTCCTGTTACATAGCTCTTTTCAAAATCATAGATCCAAACATGGAGACTAGTCTTCAGCTGAAGTTAGGGTATCAGCTTTTAGTTAAGCAGGAAAGGGAAGGCAAATGAGCTCTGTCCTTACACTACACAGCCATAACTCCAGAAAAAAAGTCTTTTCTTTTTCATATTGCCTTCCTAAAAACAGAGCATGTCTCTGATTGGGAGAGCGTAGTTGGTGGCTTTCATTATGTGGAATGATAAATTTAACTATTATTAGGGGGTGTGGTGTTTAACGTGATTTAAAAAAAAAATCTATTCAGCTGGAGTCAGGAGTCCTAGATTTTCACCAGTGGTGCTGCCCCCCTGTCAGCCCAGCTTCAAATTGGTACTTAGTCATTTGGGCTGGGGAATTAAGGGAGTGCAGGCACGATGATAGCCATATCAGTTCTTTCTGTGCTTTTGGCTAAAGAAATTGGCATGTCTTAATTACATTAATTAGCCCAATTAGCCACCTAGGCTCAGAATGAATCTTTCAAAGTCAACTAATGGCATGGCCACAAATAATACTTAGAACAGTTTAAATGTGATTTAAATTTGAAGTTGACAGGCGAACTAATTAAAAGCCACCTAGAATGGTTCAAAAGTATACCTAGGTAATCCGCTCTTATTTTGAACTGGTTCACTGTGAACTGGTTCTGCGTTGTGCGTGGACACCAAGTGCTTTGTGACATGGGTCTGGTTGGTCCTCCAGGTCTCCCATACTGCACTGCTCCTCCCCCTCCCAGAGTAGCAACTTGCCACTCTAGTACACAGCCAGAATTCTACTGTCCCCCTTTTTTCCCTTGCATTTGTAATTTTTATCAATGAGTTCCCTCCTGTGCGCTGCTTTCTCAGTAAAAAACACCTTTCTAGCAACCCACTGTGCCCTCATTCCTTACCTGCCTTTACAGCAGCAGTGCGGTGTCCATGCACTTGTCCGATGCTGCTAGATCAATCCTGTGGGGTTGCTTTTGCTGCCACAGTGTGGACCCTGCAGGGGTGGGAGGAATTCTGGTGCCCCTCCTAACCTGGCATCCTTGCTCATGTACCACTAATTATGCTGCTGCGTAGGTACTCACTCCTATTCCTCTGGTGTCAGAGCCATAGCTTTTGACACAATTGTGAACCAGTTCCCAAGCAGTAACACTTTGGAACTGTTCATTTGTCATATGTCTGCAAGCTAAGTTTAGATATTTTGGAGTAAGTAAAGAATCTTCCACTGTTCCCTGTATATGTCAGACATCTTGCCTGAGCTTCTGGAGAGCTCAGTGAGACTTCAGGATAGTACTGATTGCTTGGAATGATCAGATTAGGAATGGATATCTATGAAGAATGTTCTTCAAGATATCTGTAGAGTCAAATTTCTCCCATTGATTTCAGCTGCAGCAGGACTGGGACCTTTTATATTCTGGGTTTTTTTATTTCTGTTTTATTGTAGTAGACATTTTAAATTCACTTGCCTTTTGTCTTTTATTTAAATTGAAAATGAATAACCTTAAGTTGAAAATGCACTAATACCTGGTAGATATTACATGAAGATATTTTTCTTTAATATATATTGGGTATTATTATTATAAATAAGGCATTATAGTGAAAGTAGTCCCATTTTCTCTCTTATAGTCTTGTAAATGTCATATCACCACATTGGTATGGATGTTAGTCATCTTCGTTCACTGTAAAGAATGTAATTTAATTTACATACATCATAGTTCTTTTCAAATGTGAAATGTGTAGTCTGCTTTGTTAGGAAAATTTATTCTTTAAAAGTAGTATGTTTCAGTGAAGCAGAACTTGATTAAAAAAGCTGTACTTACTGGAAAAGCTATCTAATTTTTACTGCAAATACAACTGGCTGATCAGCAAGAATCAGCAGCAACTGGTAGAAAAAATGCTCTTGAAATCTAACTTCCTTAAAATATAAATGCAACACAATGTTAGTTTTTAAATAACATGTAAATTTAGCAGGCATATTTATATTAAAATAAGGGACCTAAAATTTTTAAAATAATGAAATTACTAAATGAAAAGCACATTTAATGTTGTTTTATACCCGATTAAAATAGCCAACTGAATTCTGACCTAGAGTTATACACTGTTTTCATATCTGTAATCTAAATAATAATAATAAACACAGTTTATTACTGAAGCCTTCCATAGAAGCATATTGATAAATTCTAAAGCCACATTTATATAATAATTGAAGTCCTTTTAAATTATTTTTAAAATATCAGTACTTGTATTTTTCCACATTCAATAATATAAATGATACTATTTTAAGCACAAAATTATAAATACTTTAATTATTTTGTCACTAAGTACATTAACTCGTCACTTAAAATACTACGGTAACAACATTAAATTGGAAAAAAATAATTAAAAAATACTTAAATTATTTGTAAAAAAAAAAAAAGTTCTAAAACAAATAACTTTGTTCAGACTACAGGTTAAGAATATATTCAAATCTTTGTCTCAAAACATTATATAAAAAAAAATGTTTTTCCTTGGTACATTGCTTGATAGCAAAACCATTGAGTATTTTAGGGCATCTCAAACTTATGCCAATAAACATTTTCTATCCCATTATACTAACATACTCTGTATACGCTAACCGTCTTATAGAAAATAGTCAGAAATGTTTCAGAGTACTGAAGTTATTATCAGATCAAGCTTTTTGTATTCTTCTGTCTGCAGTCCTGCTATCTTAGCACCTGCACTCCAAGGAAGAGGAAAATGAAAACTTACAAATACTAAAACCACTTGTAAATGTGATCATAAACAGCCTCATGATCCATAAAAATGTTACAGATTCTAAATATTGTATCTTGGGACCTTCCAGAGCCAGAACTGAGTGATGTTTTCCATTGACAGTTCCTGTTTCTCATTCTGTGGGGCTATACAGACAAAAAGCTCAAGGCTAAATCGATTCAGTATTCACAGGTCAGTCTAAATTGTGTAGATTGAACCGATAAGCAAGTGAACAGACATTCACTTTCGATTCCAGAAATGCAGACACATGCCTGCAGTGGTCCAGGCCAGAAGCTAGGGGAGGCTACAGCATGTCTCTCTACTGGGCTGGTGCAAACAGCTTGGCCCAAGACTAGCCCACCAACGTTGTGAAGGGGTGTTCGTGGGGGAGTTGCAAAGCATCCCAGGTCACTGGGTGACTGTGAGTTAACTGGAATCTGGAGGGGATCTGGGACAGAAGTTCAATAAACCAATTTACCCTAAATCAGTTACATCTGATTCTACATCCATCCAGGTTCATCTTAAACTGGTTTCAGCCATTTTGAAAGCAGTTTAAATGCGCTGAACTTCTGTTGTGTTACACATTTGAACCAGATTTTGTTCACTTATATTGGTTTATGTATAATTTATGTCCCTAGCCTATGATCCCAGGTTTTAAATCTGTACGTAGAATGGGAATGGCCATTGTGCTTTTGGAATGGCCGTTCCAAAATAATGAAATATTCCCTTCTCCTCCCCTCCCCTCCTCTTCCCTGTTTTAACATTTTCTAGGAGTGCAAGGTGGAATTGAAGTTACGCATTGGAGAAGTGGGAATTTTTATTTAATTGCATGTATTTGAGGCTGCTCATGGGTCAAAGTGTTAGAAAATTCTGGGATGATTGATTAGTGCAGATGCAGTGGTCAAAGGGGAGTGACATTGTATTTTTCAAAGAGATATTATCTTCACATGATGAAGAATATGCACAAATAAGTAATATGTACATGCATAGATAGATAAAACCCTTAACCTTTAGGGTGATAAATGAATCGGTTATAGTTAGTATATATCAGGTTTGCACTTCATTCTTAAACACTAATTGCATTACACCTTTAAACTGTAAACTTAAAATTATTTTGCTTTGTTATGTTTGGATCTGCTGCATTTGGTGTTAGCTAGGTGCACTGTTTTTTTTTGTTTGTTTGTTTGTTTTTGAGACCCTGTGAATTTTAGCACTGAGTGAAAAGTGCCAGCTGACAGCAATGATAATTGCAATCCCTAGGGCAAGGAAAGGTGCAAGTCCAATCTACCCCCACTCCACTCTTGTTGGGGAAATGCAAGAATGGACCTCCCTCCCTGCCTTCTCCTCTCCCATGCTGAGACAGAATAGGAGAGAGGGGAAGATGGGGTAGAGCTGGGGGAAGAGGCTGCAGAAATGCACCCTCTTTCGCTGGATGGGCTCCAAATTGGAACTCAATCACTGATTCACCCTCCTGACCCAGCAGCTGTTGTCTGTTTGGTTGGGAGGATTGGTTTAGTTCAGCAGTGAGGAATTATTTCATCTGGAGGGCTGCTTAATGAGTTTTGGTAAGCTGTCGAGGGTCACAAGGGTAGCCCCATCCCTTGACAGGTGCTTTCCCCTGGTCTTCATCTTAGGACTGGAAGTCCGACTTCTAACCCTTGTCCTTTGCTACAGGAAGTCCCTCCCTTGCCCCGGAAGTATAGTAAAATCCCTGTTTTCCTGCATGAGTGGGGAATGACAGGAGCTGGTTACATAAAAATTCTGGTTATCTGAGGCAGATAACATGGAGTGGGTGGGGAAGAGGGGTGGCAGCAGCTGCATGCAGCATGGCAGCGGCACAGCGTAGTGGGTGCCATGTGTGAGCTTTCCCCACCTCCCCACTCTCCCCACCACATCCAGCTGGCCAGTCAGAAATTCTGGTTAATAGAGTATTCTGGGTTGTAGAGTGCCAGATAACATACTCTACTTCTTTTGGGAGGTGGTGTTTGCCATCTTTGAACCAGAGAAAAAGCAAACCTTACACAAAAAATAAAACACCTACTATAACATCTTCTAATTTTATTACAAAAAATACTTTAATCAAGATTTGTGTTTGTGTTGTGTATATATAGAGGTGATTGCATAATAGTTAAAAAATAAAGTCTTACTCTTGTATATTGTGTGTGGGGGCATGTGGGGAGTGTGGCTGGGGTGAGGAGGCGTGTATAGTGGGGTGTGGGGGGAGTGTGTGTGTTGGGGAGTTTCTGAGACATTGTGGCTGTGTGTGTGGAAGGGCATAGAATATGTTGCAGGGGGGCTTGTATATTTTTTAGGGGCTGAGTGTGGATTTGTGGGGTGTGAAGTAAGGTGGGCATATGGGGATCCCCCCCCCCACACTCCTCCTCCCTCTCTCCTCTGGTGCACTGCCCCTGCCATTGGCGGCAGCAGCATGTGGGGGCTCTCAGGGCACTCATGGCTCACGTAAGTGATGCCACCCCATGTTGCATGCCTGTGGCCAGAGCTGCACATGACAGCAAGGACTGTAGCCAGGCTGGCCCTCTTCTATAACGTAGGGCTCCCCATGGTGCATGTGCAGCTCCTGGCACTTGTGCGCCACTGGAGAGAAGCCCCATGTGCTGGAGCTGGATGACTTCCCTGCTCCCTGCTGTCATGGAAGCAGGGGGAGGGGCCCCCCACCACTTCCAATGGAGTCCTGGCAGTTGCACATGCTGGTAGGCAGCAGGGAAGGCAGCTGGCTCCAGCATGCAGGGCTTCCCCTGGTGGCGCGCGAGTGCCGGGAGTTGCATGTGTGCCATGGGGATCCCTGTATGATAGAGGGCTGGCCTGTCTGTGCTTCTTGCCACCATGTGCAGGTCTGGCCAGAACCACTTGCCAATGGGTGGCAGTGCCTCCACGGCCCACAAGTGCCCTGAGGGCTTGCCACATGCTGTTGCTGCTGCCAACAGTGGCAGGGGCTGTGTGCCATGGGGAGCTAGTATGTGAGGGGGTGGGTCCTGAAACCCCCGCACACTCTCACATGATGCCCACCTGGGCTCTGTGTTCCCACCCCCCCCCCCCTTGGCATGGGATTTGCATTCCCACCAGTCCCAGTCCCATGCCCTTGCCTCCTCCAAGCTGCAGCTCCCCCCACCCCCACCACTTCCCTATTTGCTGCCTGGAGTGAGCACTGCAGTAGGGAAATGAGGAGGAGCCCTTGGATGCCAAGGGAAGCCAATCAGGTTCCCTGGCAGCTTCAGCAATGGCAGCAGCAGCCCTGCTTGGAAGATGCATGCTGGCTGGACCCACACCCTTCTGTGCACGAGGGTGGGAGTGAGTTGTGCAGGCTGGGTGGGGTACAATTAATTGGTGGGTGCCTGCAGGCTGGATGCAGTTGCTTGGCAGGCCAGATGCAGCCTGCAGGCCGAATTTTGCCTGTCCCTGATCTAACACATGGTGCCTTACCTGAAGCGCCATGAGTTAGATCCGGGAGCTGCACTTCTGTCTGCCTAAAGTGCTGAACTGAGATCACCCGCCAACTTCAAATGTTATCAAGTAGCTTGCCTTCAGGGGTTGAACCCAACAAGATGCTGCTGGCCCTCAGCAATTGAGATGACTTTAGACCTTCTAAGACTGAATATCAGATGGTGGTATCCATCACTCATTACAGACTTGGGCATAATTCAAATTAGTGACCTACAGCAAAAAACATTTGCATTTCTGTACAATTTGCAGTGCCAAGGTTTTTTCTTCAGGCCTTGGCAATCTTGCTGTCACTATTTATTTTTGTGCTGCAGGCATAGCATCAATCTTCCCATCATGTATGTGAAGAAAGATGGGAACAGGGAATGCAGAATTAGCAGCTGTACTCTCCAGGGCAACATTGCTGTATCTTTTGAATTAGAAAGATAAAGCTTTGAAATGACAGAGACTATAAAAAATTTCAATCCTGTCCAATATTCAAATTAGCTTATAAGATGAGTTCTGTCTCCTGAAATCTGCTGCAGTGTAATTCAGAGTATGTCCTAATAAGTAATCAATATTTGGCTATAGGAAATCAAACTTAATTTTGGTAGACTTCAGTTTGGTCATCTGAGAAGGTAGATGGAATGGTTATTTTTATGTAAGGAAGTTGGGGAGGAATGATTATTTGTTATGTTGCCTGTGTGTTCCTGAACAGGGCTCAAGATAAGTCCCCTAATGGGTTCTTAGATGGGCATCAGAGGGACACCAGCCCACCAACTGGCAATGCTGACTTGGTGCAGAGTCATCTGCATAGACTGAATGTGTTCAAGTCAGCAGGCCTGGATGAGCTGTATCTGAGAGTACTAAAGGAACTGGCCGGTGTCATAGCAGAACCACTGGCATGGCTGTTTGAGCACTCATGTCACTTGGGTCAGGTCCCGGAAGACTGGAAAAAGGCCAACGTGGTCCCTGTTTTCAAGAAGGGAAGGAAGGAAGATCCAAGAATTATAGGCCAGTCAGTCTCACCTCCATCCTTGGAAAGGTCTTTAAAAAGATTATGAAGGATTATATTTCTGGGAGTCCAGTGGGAAAAATAATGCAGCAGGGAAACCAGCATGGATTCATATAGCAAGTAGACCATGCCTGACCAATCTGGTTTCGTTTAACGATAGTGTCAGAAAACACTTAGGCAAAGGAATAGAGTTAAATGTCATTATCTTGGATTTTAGCAAGACCTTCAATACGGTATCTCATCCCATTCCCATAAATAAATTAAGAGGCTGAGAAATAGATGTTTACACAGTTTGGTGGGTGGCAAATTGGCTTAGCGGTTGCATCCAGAGAGTGGTAGTAGACAGGTCAGTATCAGCCTGAAAGGATGTGTGTAGTGGGTCCCTTAGGGCCAGTTCGTGGACCTGCACTCTTCAATATCTTTATCAGTGACTTGGATGTCGGTGTGTAGTGTACTCTGGCCAAGTTTGCAGATGATACTAAATTGTGGGGTGAAGCGCACACTCCAGAGGGTAGAGAATGATTGCAGGCAGATCTGGACAGTTGGAAAAGTGGGCAATACACAATAGGATGCAGTTCAACAAGGTGAAATGCAGAGTGCTGCACCTAAAGTGCAAAAATATCCAGCACACCTACTGGCTAGGAAGTGACCCTCTCAGCATCACAGAAGTGGAAAGGGATCTTGGAGTCATAGTGGACTCTAGGATAAACATGACTCGTCAATGTGACGAAAGTGTCAGCAAAGCTAACCACACTCTCATGCATCAGCAGATGCATGACAAATAGAACCAAGGAGGTGATACTTCCCCTTTATGCAGCGTTGGTCAGACCACAGTTGGAGTACTGCATCCAGTTTTGGGCACCGTACTTCAAGAAGGATGTTGATAGACTTGAGAGGGTCCAGAGGAGGGCCACTCGTATGGTTAGGGGCTGACATGACAAGCCCTGTGAGGACAGACTGAGGGACCTGGACCTCTTCAGCCTTCACAAGAGAAGGCTGAGAGGTGATCTTTTGGCTGCCTACAAATTCATTAGGGGAACACAGCAAGGGATCGGAGATGCTCTGTTCACCAGGGTACCTCTTGGGGTAACAAGGAACAATGGTCACAAACTGACAGAGAGCAAATTTAGGCTAGATATCAGGAAAAACTTGTTCATGGTAAGGGTAGCCAAAATTTGGAATGAGCTTCCAAGAGAGGTGGTGCTCTCCCCTACTTTGGGGGTCTTTGAGAGAAGGCTGGATAAGCATCTGGCTGGGGTCACCTGACTCTAGCACTCTTCCCTGCCGAGGCAGGGGATCGGACTCGATGATCTGTTGAGGTCCCTTCTGACCCTAGCATCTATGAATCTATGAAGAAAATACTTGAAATCCTACAGGAAGAACTAGCTAGGTGATTTAAATGGAACAATTCCATCTCCATGTTACAAAGTATCTTTGTTAGATAGGAAGGATGCCCAGAAAGCAAGTGTTCCTTCACATCTTTTCCATTGTGAAAGGATCCCTGCAGTCTTCTAGTTTTCTTGGAGAACTGCAGTGTGACAATAGTCTTGGAATAATTCTGATAAAATTGGTTTTGGTTCAATGATGAGAAACTTCTTGTGCTTGTTTCAGGAGATTGGAAGGATCCAGAGAATTTTGCAATCCTTTTGGTCATTGTTTTACAAGGAGAAGGCTGTTCTAATGCCAGCAAGTTAATGAACAGCCAGTTCTGATGTCATGGGGCATGTGTAAATGAAATGAGGGGCATGTGTGCGTGACACTTGAAAGCAGGTTAAATGCTTTTGCACCACTTTAATGGTGTTGGTGTTCGCATGTGTCGGCAGCGTGTTGCGCATTAATTCCAGATGCTGTAGCACTTTTGGTGTAATGCGCCTTAAATGACTTTGGGGCACAGCAAACTAAAACACCTTTGAGAAGTTTGAGTTTGCTGCCCTACAGCCATGGGCTCAGTGCTGCTCAGGGACTGTGCAGGCAGCCTGGTAGCAGCCCAGGAAGTCAGGCTCCACCCAAGGAAAAAAACCAAACTGTGAGCCTGAACATTTTTTCCCCCCTCCCCTCCTGGAGCCTGCTTGCCTGCATGAGCTATGTGGGGATCTGGTCCTTCCTTCCACAGCTGAGGTGCCCCCTGGGATTGCCTGAGCCAGGTACCTTTGAGTGAGTGCTGCCTGGGAGCAGGGCACCACTGCCATGGAGGGAAGCACCAGCTCCCCCTCCCCCTTCGACCCAGGGACTGCTCTGCCTGCTGGCAGCTTGCCCTCCCCTCCCCACTGCTGGAGAGGCAGGTAAGACATGGGTGTATATGACATGGGGGTTTACTTCACCCTAAATTGAAGAGGGTTTTTTAAAAACCCAGCGCTTCAGTTTAGGTCTCCCATTTCGTCTACACATGCCCATATTTTTTTGCTTGGAATAACCATCCTAAACAAGAACATCGAGGAGAGCTTTGTCCCCAAACTTTTTGGTCTGAAGAGTGCTTTTAAGAGTGAACATTCTCTTTAGCTGGATGAAGCGGTGCGGACAGGCTATGTAAAGTTTTAGTTGTGCTCGGTCTTCTTTATGCATTGAGAAACAAGTCAAAGAACTGATCCAATAAGAACTTCTTTATTTCACTGGGGGCATTACTCAAAGAAACACCCCCCCAATCAAAACAAAAAACCTTTTATTTACAGAATCTTTTATTTCTACTGAGCCCATACCATTCATAAAAGAAACCAAAAAAAAAAAAAAAAATTAAAACATTAAAAGGCTAAAGCTATTATCTTACTCCTAGAATCATGGGATTAGAAGGGACCTCAAGGGTCATTTAGTTCAGAAGTTCCCAACCATCGGGCTGTGGCCTGGTACTGGACCACAAAGGGTTGACTGCTAGGTCATGGCATGAGCCCCCACACTTGTACCCCCATCTGTCTGCCCAAGCAAGCTGCTTCTGGTGCGTGCAGGGTTAAAGCTGGGGGGGCAGGGCTGCCCCAGGCAGCCTCTGTGTGCCCCATCCCACTCCCATGCCAGTCTGCAGAAAAAAAAGTTTGGGAACTACTGTTCTAGTCCAACCCTGAAAAAATGCAGTATTCACTATTCTTTTGCCATGCAAGAATAGATACCTAGCCAGCCCTTTTTGAGAATCTCCAATGAAGGTGATTCTACAGCTTGTTTCCCCTGGCATCTTGTTTCATTGCCCTCCTGTTCTTACAGTTATGAGTGCTTCCTGAGGTTTGATCTAAATATTGACTGAGTCAATTTAAACCCACTGCAAAGTGTCCTGATATCTGTGGCAGAGGAAGAACAATGTTTTTTTTCTTTCTTTAAGTATTTGAAAACTGCTATCACGTTACTCTTGCTCTTCTCTTTTCCAAACTAAACATATTTCAGCCTTTCTGCATATGGCCTGTTTTCCAAACTATTTATTATTTTTATTAATCATCTCTTCAGGTTTTTTAAACCTTCTTAAAATGTGATGCTCAAAATTGAATACAATGTTCCTAACTGAGTCTTAACTGGTACCGAGTAGAGCTGTGCTTTCACCTCTTGTTTTGCATATAGTGCTTCTGTCAGTGCAACCTCCTCCCCTTTAGGGCTATAATCTGGACACTGGTAGTATCTCTGAGCTATTCTGTAAGCCAACCTTTAAGTGCATCATCAGATTTTCACTGATGGTTCCAATTGACTGTCTTATCTAGCTTCTAATGCAGCATGTGACTTGTCCTAAATTTAAGTGGTCCAATCTTTTGTGTATAGTTGTTGTTAATAGAAAACTGAATGTGGATTTGATTTAAAAAATGCAGGGAAATGACTAACCAACATCCTAGACACCTTAATTCCAGAGGCATACCTAGCAGGGTTTGCATTCCCTCCATCTGCCACATTACACTACTGGTTAATTCCAAGCTAGTGTATGATTTGCTCAGAACCAGAAAACTCATTTGAAATGTTGCATTATCAATGTTGTACAAAATGGACCACAACCACTGTACTGGAGAAACTCCAGGTTTGCTAAAAAATAATGTAAAAGCTGTCACTGGAATAAAGATTTCATTTGGGTCCTCCTAGTTTTGCCTTTTGGAAATGGACTTTAACTTCTCATATCCAGGTTGATGAGGGATCAAAACTGAAGCATGCATTGTTCCATCATGTAGACAATGTTGAAGTTGATACTCTAGTATGTCTGAAGTACCAGTAATATCTACATTGCTATGACAAACCAATGTGTCCAGCTGCAAGCACAGAAATGAGACAGATGATCCAAAAAGGTTAATTACTTTCCATTTTTCACCCTTTATGTATTTGTTTCAAAGGCTCTTCTCTTTCAGGGCCTGAAGGTAGCCAATTAATCTTATGCATCTTTGTTTCCAACAAAAGAATGAGCATGGCATGTCTCACTGTTTTGTATAAAGGTGTGAGAAGTTTTGTACTTAAAAAGAGCAGAAAGCCTCTTTGCTTTAAACAGTCCATTTCAGAAGCCACTTTTTATTTTAATTTATTGCTGTTTAAATTAAAACTTCTAGTGAAATTGGCATGAGGATCTTCCAGCAAGACACCAGTGGACTCTGCTCTTGGAGTGTGGTCTCTATCCCTCCTCAGACTGGGTTGAATATACTACACTCTAATCTATTTGGACTTAAGGTTTTCAAATATGAGTTCATCCCATTGCTACTGTGCAGTCAAATACACATTTCTTAATTTCAGTGTGTACTCTCTTCAGCAAGGCAGGATATTACTCACCTGTCAAATGACTTCTATAAAAATGATTGTTCATTTACGCTGATACTTAATTTTGCTAATTTTCATTTCTATGGATACAAATATGTTGTTGTATTCTGGCTGCTATTCCATATTTCTTTTGATATCTTCACCTTATTTTATGAAAAAAAAACTTCTGAGTTTTGTGCTGCATTATTACTAGATCAAATACATGTCATGTTTCCCTTTCCTGCTTTCATATATGCTGTGAATTCTTTGAATGAGGAAGCAAAGTTTCACTACATTCTGGACCTCTTTGTGCCACTTTCACAATGCAACACCAATTATTCTGTTTCTTCCCAATCTGTGACAAATGTAGACAAATAATACTGTAGTATTTTAACAGTATACACACAAAGAGGAGTCTAGAGAATAAGTTGTCTCTAATAGGAGGACACCAGTCATCTTTTGTGTCCTGCAGATGAAGTTCAAAGTATGCTAAAGGGCATATCTATCTATCACTTACGTAGAATAAATACTGCTCTTGGTTGACTGAACAAAAAAACTCTTACTATTAGTAAGAATCCTTCATATATTTTCAAATAAGGAAACCTGAGCACATCTGTTTTCCTCTCTTTCTTCATACTTTGTAGAGGTAACAACATTTTGAACAAATGATGATTTATCATTTTAGAAATTTTCAGATCAGCCTGGCTACAAGGTAAGAACTCTAATAGTACTTTGCTTTGCAATATCTTGCCTGATTTCACCCTATGAATTGTATCTGTGCCATTTTTTCAAACGTGAGCTGTAGACAAAATAGCCAATTGTGCGGGCCGGGTCAGACCCCGGGCCCTTTTCATCGCTCTGCATGCAGGCTGTGGCCGGCAGCCTGGACAGGCCGGGTCGGAGAGGGCGGGCGCCGAGCTAGAATTAGGCACAGACACGTAACGGTTGATTTTAAGATTGTTTACTTACACCAAGATGGTCGCGGTGCAGGCTGAAAACTTGCTTGAGTTGCGGTTACAACAGAAAACATGAACAATCAGGTGGAGTTTGCTAGGCTCCACGCAGACAAAACACGAACAATCACGTGGAGTTTGCTAGGCTCCACGCAGACAGAACTCCGGATGTCCAGGACAAGCGCGCATAAAACTCGTCGATACGTCTTATAGAAGGTTCCGTTCGAAGACGGGAAGAGGTGGGCGGTGGATCAGGCCGCCAAACTCCTCTGAGTAACACACAGGGTTTCTATTACCCTGGCGCGCACACCCAGAGTTCCCACGAGATGGATGTGGAGTCCTCTTCGGCTTGGGCGGAAACTGCTCAAGCCTCTTATATGGCTAGCAGGCCAATTGCTAGCCGCCACGTGGGAATAATTTAGCACTAGCCAATAGCGGGGAACAAATTTGCATGCGAAGAGCGGGAACTCTTTGCACCGTGCATTTCTGTATTGCAAAGGGAAATGCACCCTGCAAAGACAGCTGCAAAGTGGTGGGAACCCTCTCCTTTGCACGTGGGTTCTCTGTGCAGCAGAACTCCTCCGTGCAATGAAGCTGTAAACCCACGGGGATAATTCTTAGTGCCGAAGCACACACAAAAAATCAGACCTTTGGGTCATGACACCAATAAAATGACCTTTTAATGTGATCCATTTTTTTCTTAGCAGGTATCCCTACTTATAACTTTTAGTGCCAGTTATCTTAAATTTGTAGGGGCAACACGTTGCCCAGTCACTCAGAGAATACTTGTTTCTGGATACTACTACTGCAGTTGTGGCAAGGAATAGAGAGAAAGTATATCTAGACAACTAAATGCACTTTATGAAATGAAATCATCCAACCATACTTAGTGTCTTTAAATTGAAAATACAGCTAAAGCCTTGGACATACTTTCCTTTATACTATAGGAGAACCTTGAAGTAGAATGGATATTATTTATGATTTCAGCTTCTGCAACAGGGGAGCAGATACCTTTTTACATAAATGCTGTTGGTGTTGGGAGACATTTAGAACCTGATTCTGAACCACTGAGGTCATTGGGAAGTTTGCTGACTTTAGTGGTGTCGGGACCGAGGGTCGGTCTAAGGCTATGGCCAGTAGCCGGGACCGTCAGGTGGGGTTTTTCCACGACGGAGTAGAGTTAGGTATGGAAGCATATTGGTTTTACAAAGAAAGCTTTACTTACACTGCCGATGGTCACAGTACAGGGAGGAGACTTGCTTGAGATGCAGTTGCACACAAACAAACACAAGTGAGATCTTTTTCCGAGCCGCACCGAACTGAGATGAGTCGTCGATGTACGACTCCACGAGCACTTCACACGGGTGATACGTCAAATTTCCACTATGACGGGGAGTGGCTAAGAGCTGATCAGGCCTCTATGTCCTCCTCCAAGACACACGCGGAGTTTGCTAGGCTCCACAGCGGACTCAGAGTTCCCCACGAGATGGTTGTGGAGTCCTCCAACTTGGGCGGAAACTGCTCTGACCTTTTGTACGGCTAGCGAACCAATTGCTAGCTGCCACGTAGGAATAATTTAGAATTGACCAATAGTGGGACACTAATTTGTATACGTGTGGCAGGAACTCTTTTGCACTGGGGATTTCTCTCTGCAGCTGAGAAATCCACCGTGCAAAGAAAGCTCCATGTGGCGGGAAAATTCCAATGTGCCGAGGCACTAAAAATCATTGGGTTATGACAAGTGGATATAAGATCCAAGCTCTCAATGTCATGGTATCCTGTTGGGTCAGATATGACAATTTAACTAATTCAGGTGAAGATATAGGGCCTGCATCTGGTCCCACTGACATCATTTAGAAGGCAGGCTCAGGTTTCTGGCATCTTGCACACAGGCATTTTGCACTCTGCCTCTACCTGCCAGGCTTCTAGTTTCTAGATGTTGGGGGTATTACAAACCAGCAAAAGTTAGAGCTCCTGAAGGACCTACTACTCAGTCCCTAATACCTGAAAGTGACCCAATTCCACTCGCCCCTCCCTGCCACTGCCCACAAAAAAACCCAAACAACTTTTGACAAGTGTAGCTCAGCTGGACCCAAAGATTTCTTGCTTAATGTGTTCCATGTCATTTGCTTTCTTACTTCCAGACTGAGCAAGATTGATTTCAGATAAGGTAATATTCAAGGATGTATGTGGAAGTCTCTTTCATGGCTTCTCTTGGGAATGGACTTCAGTTTTCTTCTCTCATGTAAATTAATTCAAAGACATACCTTCCAAATTAGAAAAACAAACCCAAATCCCTGCCCCCTCCTCCCAATGGTATTACTACCAAGTTCAGTATGATATAGTATATATCTCCTGTACTTGTATTTTCTTTGTAAGAAGAGACTGGGGATAGCTTGCATGTAGCTGGAGAGAGTGTCTTTTGTTTCATTAAAATAGTTACTGTACCACTGGTGGTCAAGTCTGTAAAGGTGTTTTTTTTTAATTTGGTATGACTTGAAAAGGTATTTATTTTCTAGTATAAAATGGCCTGGAAAGTGGTTTGTATATTTCCAAATATCGTTTGTTAGACTTTCAGTCTTGCCTTGCTTTTTGAAAGGTCATTTTTCTTTTCATTTGTGTAATCAGTTTTAAATAAAAGTTGGAAAATGGCTTATTTCTTCTTTGATTACAATATTTTGTTGATGACATTTTAATCTCTTGTATTCCTTTTTCCACTGCTAATTTCCACTGTTTACATTTTACTTTAGACTCATTGGTTAAGGAAGTTTAAGTAGTAAAAATTCTGAAATGTGAACGGGATAGTGTAATAAAGAGGTACAGCACTAAATCAAGAGGCAGGAAACCCAGCTTGACTTTGTGATTTGTCACTGACCTTTTTTGTGATCTAGGATATGGTCCTTTCACCTTTAGGTCGCACAGTTTCTTCCTCATTAAAGTAGAGCGTAAGTACTGTAAAAAAAACCCAAACAAACCCCAAACATGGTTGTATTAAAAGGTTTCCATTTAAAACTAGGGTGCTGTGTTGGATAACAATGTCAGTTTTTAAAAAATTTCCTTTCCCATTTCCAACTCTTATGTTTAATTTCTAAGTGCAGGTAGATGTCAGTTTCCAGAACAATAGACACAACAGCTTATAGTTCTTGAACACTTTGTGATTTCCTAAGTTACAGTTCAATAGCTGCTTTTGTTGTTGCTGCTTTGTGGCTGGAGTTGTCTCAGTCTCTTTTATTGCCAATACCTTTTAGACAGGCCATTTGAATTGTCCATGGTATGTCTGAAGTTGAGGTGAACAATGCTGAGAATTAATGTAGTGCCTTTCTTCAAGCTGAAATCAACAGCCTTCATCAGGATGGGTGTGTGTGGAAAAAGTACTGTGATTTGAATTAGAGACCAATGCTTATGTTTTTATGTAGGGGTAGGCTTCAGAGTTGGATGCAATACCTTTCATACCCTTTTCTATAGAAGGTAATGCAGTCCCAGCCACCAAGAATATAGTGTTGATTCCATCTCTGTATTAGGCAGTCCAGTTACTTGGGTCCAGACTATCTGGGGGAGACAGTGAGTAGTAACATGATTCCCTGTAGCAGAGAGGCAACAGCAGCAGCAATGACAAGAGCACTCATGGCTCAAGACAAAGCAGTTGGCTATAGCGATGAAGAATGATTGCTTGCCAGGAAGAATGAAGAACTAGAGAATTACAACACGTATGGAGTTGATATTACAAATTATGATTTTTAAGGGGGAATAATAATAATGTTTAGCCTCCCAAACTTAAAAATACACAAATTTCTACTTTAAGGCTGTGACAAGCTAACACATGATGGAGTCAATACATATTTATTATATAGCTATTCAACTTCAGTACATTTTAAATTGCTGTTTAACACACAGTAGTTACCTTATTCATTTTTAATTAAATGTGAAGTCATGCATATTAGAAACTCAATTTGCACATTACTTTTCAGTCTGTAATGATTCTAAAGTGATTTTTTTCTCAGCATTTCAAATCTTAGCCTATGGAGGCAAGATTCAGCACTAATTGTTTTGTGTTTATTCAGGATTGGTTCTAGTCTAGCTCTCTCATCCCATTATTCCTCTCTGTGTCTACCACACCATATACTAAAATTGGTAAGCCTTCAAAGCCAAGATAGTGTTGTCAGACTTCACCACTCTGAGAGACTGCCAGGCTGTACTGGATAATCCCAGAAGAATTAGGACAAAGGGGAATGTATTGTGTCACATTAATTCTGTCACATAATCTTAGCTTGTCATGAGGTCATGAGCTAAAGGAACTGATTAAATAATTGGTAAAGCAGGGGAAAAAGCCTAGGCTTTACAAAACTTTGAATCAAACAGACTGTTCAGCTATGTATGTGTACTGCTAATCACAAAGATCAGATTTTAAATTGTGGAATATTCTGTTCATGTAACTTCCACATCATGTTGACTTTTCCAATTCTGTTATGAAAGTCAGAGGGAAAATTCTTGAATATGGTTGCAGATGTAATATTTTTGGAAATTGTCCAATGTTTGCTTGAATTGAAAATTCCTGACTACCTACTCTGTGTTGAGGTAACAACTGGAGTTTGTCTACGTTCTTAGGTTCACATCACTGCAATATTTTAGAGATTTTTTTTCTTTTCCCCCTAGAGAGATTGTGAAATATTAATTGAGTCAGTGGCTAAAAGTTCTCCGAGTCTGGAAAATCAAAATGAGTTTCTGCAATGGCAATGATGAGACGTAGTCTTTTGGGAATTTACTTGAGTAGCAGAGAAACAAATTTGAATCTGCATCCCATGCAGATATCATGAGTGCTTTTTAAAATAAAAAGCAGCTTCTATCTTTTCTGGGATACAAAAACAATGAATTAGTAAGTTTGGGTGAAAATTCCACATGCCATACTAGCATAACTTTATTCAGGAATATCCATATAATATATTTAACAGACAAACAATCTATTAGGATGATCAGTTGACATATTGAAACCGGTGTTTTATCCCATCTAATGTCAAAAGAAGCATCCTAAGGCATTGTCAGAGCTACTAATTGCTCTTATTAAATATGGCTGTGAGACTGACTCATGCTACAGTTCTCAGCAAAGAAGCTGAGGTGAGATTTCAAGAGGCTGCCTGCCAAGAAGAAAGAGTGTCTTTCATCAACCAAAGTAATTCTGGTTTGTAATCTCCCTCCTTTCCTTATGTCCATCATATGCAGCATTAAAACTGTTACCAAATTTGCCCATTACTTTGTGGTGTGCTCATTTATTAGGGATAGTTTCTAGGGTCTTGGTGATTCTGTCAATGTGCTGCTTGTGTTACTATACGGAGCTGTATCTCTCCCTTCTGCAAGCCCTCACCCCCAGTGGAGCTAACTTGCAGGACTCAATCTCAATGGGACTGGGTTCCTCCAGTCACCCAATCAGTCATACACACAAACACACACAAATTAACGTGACAAGCCTGACCTGGCCTGGCTGATCAGCATGGACAGGCTGACACCCTCATATGCCAAGAATCAGTTCATAAGACCAACAATAAAATGCATTCAGACAGAAGCACACAGATAAACAGAATCCCTCTGAATCCAGCTCGGTGTCCAGCTGACACCCTCATGGGCCAGCATTCAGTTCATAAGGGCACGTCTGAGTCAAACTGGGTCAATCAGCCTGTACAAACTGATCCCCTTATGTGTTTCAAACTCAGCACGTCCCAATCTTTGGCCTCTTGATGAGCAGACCCCACAATATTTTTGGGCTTCACAGGGATCTTTAGCTTAGGTAAAAGAAGCGTTGCTGCAGAGCACAGGAGGAAAGAGAAGCAGAGAAGGAAAAATATACCCAATTACTACCAGTTTGACTATAAAAGTTATTTATTGCTAAGCATATGAAATATATAATGGTACTAGTAGTAATAGACATGCAAAAGAAAAACAAACACAAACAATGACAATACTACCCTGGTTTCACTAAGTATTTGGGGAAACTTAGCTCAAGCTTAACTGTTACAGTTCAGGTTCAGAAGTTTATGCCTAGAGAGAAAAGAGAGAGAGAGAGCGCAGGGATCTCACCTAGTCCAAGGTACACAGGCTGCAAAGCTGACAGGCACAGTCGGTAGCACAATCCTTGAAGAGAGAGATGATCTGTTCTTCCAGCATCCCAAGAACGACAGGGGATGGTGTCAGCACAGGAGTTTTCTTCTTCTTTCTTCCTTTCTTTCTTCTTCTCTTCTTCTTCTCCTGCTTATTGAAGCACACACACTTTTTACAGATTTTTATACCCTCAGTTCAGCTGCTTCGAAGCACCCTCAGTAGTGTAAATCATTGTCTTTTCTATTGACAAGGGGTTATCTGGTTAGGAACATCTCAAAAAACTGATTGATAATCAGGAAACACTTAAGATTAGGGAGTAACCAAATACTTGGGAGCCAGCTTGAAATTCCTATGGATAGCAGATATACTGATGGAATATCTCATGGTTTCTTCAGAAACAATAAATAGCTTGCAGCATCAGGGTTTTGGATTTTCACTTGTTGTGCACAAGCCTCAGCTTAGCATGACTTTTCCAGATTTTACTATAGTCTTTTAACAGACTTAAAGCAATTATTGGGGTGTTCATAACCTTTTGTGGAGAGGACTCCCACCAGTCGTCTCGGGAAAGGTATGACAACACCTGTGATAGGGTTCCAATGGGCTGGACGTTGTGATGAACCCTTAACCATTGTTCAAATGTTACCCCCTCTGACTCGGTCTCTTGCCTCAGCATTCCCTAACCCGGCAGCCGAGTTTTAGTCAGTCAAGTTTAAATAGGCCTCCCATAGTGGGACCGGGGAATGTACGGCCCGAGATGCCTGTGAAACTTAGAGGTGTGTGTGTGTCTGGGGGGGGGGAAAGTCCTTAGTAAATCCAGATTAGAACTGGTCTGATAAATGCTGAGCTGGGTGTGTGTGAACATGGGTTGATTAACATTTGGAGCACAGATTCCCCATCATGCAGTGCTCCCCTGCTTCTCTGGTCCCAGAATTCAGTGTAGTTTCTGCTTCAGGCTTTCTGTTCTCCATCTCTCATGTAAATTAATAGTCATCTGGTTCCATCTCGGATGTAAATGAGACCTAGGGCAGTTGGTTCACTCTTGTCACCCTTATCTTGAGGGTCTTAGGTGTGTGTCTCACTGCATCTTAATCAGTTTCATTTAGGTAGAGGAGGGGAGGGAGGGGGGCGGTGAGTCCTTTGTGAGTCAGACAGACTGCATCCTGTGCCAGGGTTGCCCAAGAACACAGAGCTGAGGCGTAACAAAACAGTTCCTTTCCCCCTATTGTACATGCATCAACTAGTTATGCAAAATAGAATTGACTCTGTTTTAGCTGAACCAACTTAGTGAACAAAGAAGTAATTAATACTAAGAATGCCCTCTAAGGAGTCCCAGCTATGGAAAATTTGCTAGCTTTTATATTAAAAAAATAAAACTTTTTAAAAACCATTCTATTTTGAGACAAATCTGCTACTATCTTATGCTCATTTGTTTTCAGTGCTCTGCAGAAAAATGAGATCTTTTCTGTTTTGGAATTTGTCTGCTTTTACATACTCTTGATATGAAATTATAATTCTCTTTGCATGAGAGAATCAATTACTGGTAAGTTGTGGCTAATTGCAATCTCACAAGCAGGGAATTATATGGAGAGGGAGAAATTAAACCACTCACAAGTGGAGATTGTGGAGATATCAGCAAGATTGTGTATATCGATTGATTAGAAATCGCTTAGGAAGACTAGAGAAGCTGCAAAAATGGGACAAACAATAATAATGGGAGACATCAAGTAGCTTCACACTGGGTAAGCACTTCATCAGGGTGAGATGTAGAGAGAAAATTTCTGGATGTAGTAAATGATTGTTTTCTAGAACAATTCACCTTGAAACCCCCAAGAAGAGAAGCAATTCTCAACTTATTACTGAGTAACTTGTAGAACCTGGTTCAGGAGGTATCTGTTGATCAGCCACTCTGTAATAGTGACATAGTAACATACCACATTCAACATTCTAGTGGGAGGGAGCTGTCAAAAAAATCCATCATGTCAATCTAGAACTTTAGGAAGGAAAATTACATAAAAATGAGGAAGTTAGAAGTTAAAAGGAGTCGTCCAAATATAAAAAGTCTGCAGGCAGATTGGAAGCTGTCCAAAAATACCATATTAGAGGCTCAGGAAAAATGTATACCATAAATCAACAAGGATCCAGCCAGACCAATAAAACCCCTGTGCGATTTAATAGTAGAGTTCAGGAGGCCATTGAAGGCAAAAAAACATCCTTCATAAAGTGGAAGGTGTCCTCAGATGAAGAAAACAGGAAAGCTGACAAACTCTGGCAGGTCAAGTATAAAAGTGAAATAAGGCAGGCAGGATTTGAGGAGCATCTAGCAAAAGATTCTAAGGTTAATTACAAAAACCTTTCTTAAATACATTAAAAGCAGGAAGCCAGCAAGAGGTTCAATGGGACCATTAGATGTCGAAGGTCTAAAAGGTGCACTTAGCAATGATAAAGCCATAGCAGAGAAGGTAAATGAATTCTTTGCATTGGTTTTTACCACAGAAGATACTTAGGAAATTCCCATGTTGGATCAGTCCTTCCTAGCAGATAAGTATGAAAAGTTGGACCACGTTGAAATGACAACAGAAGTAGTTTTGGAGCAAATTGATAAATTAAATGCTAGTAAGTCACCAAGATATGATGGCATTTTCTTGAGTTCTGAAGGAACTCAGTTCAAATGTAAAATTGCAGAACTGTTGGCAATAGCACGTAGAGGTGCATCGATACATTGGTCCGTATCATATCAGCACCGATAAAAGGCAATCGCCTTTTTTTGGCTGATGTGGCCAATAATGTTGATGATTAAATGCCACATGCATGCAGGCAGCTGCAGCATGCATGGGGTCAGGAGTGCAGCTCGGCAGCTTGGAGAGCAGCATCGGGCTGGTAAGTCTGTTGGGGGGAAGGAAGGGGCATGGGAAGGGGTGCAGATTGAGGCCCCTGCAGTGAGGAAGGGAGTGGGGCAGGGGCAGGGGAGGGTACTGCCCAGCCAGGGTGGGGCACAGCATGGAATGAAGCCTCAAGTGGCTTGTCCGGGGTGGGGGTGACTCCCACCACTGTGCACATCCCCGGGGGCATTTGCCCTAGGATTTGTATGCAGGGTGAGGGTGGGCTGCCACTGTGGGCTGGAGCCGGGGACGGCACCAGGCTCTCTCCAGTGTGGGGGTTGGGTTGGGGCTGAGCTTGGGGTGGGTGCGCAGTGGCAACGGGAGGGGGTCTTTGGGGTGGGCTACAGGTATAGAATCTAATTAGTGGAGGTTGGCCTTGAATTTGTCCCACTTCAACTACTACAGCAGGGAAAATAAATCTTAGGGGGATGGGTGGGGAAAGTCAGGTAGCCTCTCTACTTCACCCCAACTTTTTTCCCCTCAGCATCCCCTTCTCTCTCTACTTACTGTCACAGCTTCCTCTATGTGAGCATGTAGAAGTGAGGAGAAAATTTAAAAACAATGACCTTGAAATTAAATATAGCTGTACCAATTTGCAGAAAATATCCATGCATTTAGCTCATCTAGAATTGATGCATGTTACTGCTTTTTTTTTTTAACTGCTGTGACTTTTAATACAGGTACTCCATAAACACATAGTACAAATTAGTCCAAAGCCAAAGGCTCGTGATTTACCATGTCGTTCATGAGGCTGGGCCTCATCAGATTCAACAGGATTTCAAGCCATGGTGACTGCACAGCTCAGCACTGCTCAATATGTGTGTGCATTCCAGATACCCTACACGAAAGATCCATATGCTAATTAGCCCCTCCCCCCAATCATGACTGGAACTGGGTGTTCTTATCACAAGTCCTGGGATGCTCCAAAAATATATATGCCTATGAGGTGTAGGGCAGCTTGGTCTAGCTTCATCTTATGGAGGGTGGAGCCACATTAATCATATGCAACAGGCTGAAAGAGGGGGTGACATAACTGTTTGGGGCGATTTGGTGGTGTTTGCTAGACATTTAAGGCTGGTGAAGAAAGAAGAATAATTGGAGTGAAGAGGAAGTTTAAATGTATGTGTAATCTTCCATGTCTCTCCCCTGGACATCGCATATGTGGGTTCTTCTTGAACCTCACCGTGGCTCTTTGGGATGAACAGTTTGTTTATTGGGGTGACTTTGGGTCGGTTCCCCAGGGGCCTCACCTGCCACATCTTTGATGATTATTATGTTTGGATCAGGAGGACGATGTTTGGTCCTGCCTCCCCTGGCACTTTCTCTTGGTTGTTCCTGCTGTTCCTCCTTTATGGGATTCTGCCTTTCCTACACCCTGCCTAATGCCAACCATGATGTTGTCACCTATGTTGTTGAGGTTGATGTCCTGAACCTTTTTGGTGCTCAGGCTTTCGGGATCTTATGGCCACAGGCTAGTGGTAATGTTTCTGTCCTGAGCATCTCCTACGGCCTCCTTCTCACCGCCTATACAGCATCCAGCCTCAGCACCGTTCCGTCCCACAGTGTGTCACCTCTTTCCTGAGTTTGATACCCACCATCCATCAGCCGCGTCCAGATCCTGATACTGCTGAGTCCTGCCAGGCTCGTCTCCGCTGCAGACTTCCTTTGCCCACACTGACCCTGCAAGTAAATCCTCAGGCCCTCTCTGGCCCTGCATTCTTGAAGGGGCCCCCTCTTGGGGTGCCCACCAGGTCCCCTCACTGGGACCGCTTGTGCGCTGTGGCCCCTCCAGGCTGGTTGGGAACTCTACTTCTGGTCCCTCCCACTGGTCTTCCACCAGGTCTTTTATCCTGTCCCCGGGCATCTGGCTGGCCACTCGGCCTTGGCATGCTCTTATAAAGCGTGCCCAGGTTGACACGGGAGCTGTTCCCAGCTCCTCTCAGCTTGTCTGTTTTTTTTACCTTTGATCTTCGCTCGTGGTGGCTCTGCCTGCCACGGTTTCACTTTCGCCGCGTTTATCTTCCAGTGCAATGTCCCGCGGCCTCCGTGCTTTGTCCGGTAAGTCTTTTTCACAGTATGCAATGTAGTGGCTCCCCATGACTTGAAAAAAGTTGATTCTGATTAATCTGCTTAATTACACCACTGCCATTCATCATATTCAGATGGGTTGCATTAATACATCCTTGTGGTAGATTCCTGTCAGCATGTTTGCTCAAAATGGGTCATGTGTTTTATATTCATTTTTAGTGTTGACTACATTTATTCAGTTTTTGAGCAAACATGCTGACAGGAATCTACCACAAGGATGTATTAATGCAACCCATCTGAATATGATGAATGGCAGTGGTGTAATTAAGCAGATTTTGGCAGCAGTTTAATGCTAGGCAGTGTATTTAATGAGGGTTCCTAGTATGCAATTATAAAACAAGGGGCTTTATTCCCCATGCCATTTTGGGGACCAAACCTCATCACCAAACCTGAAAAAACCTTGTCCTGTGTTCACATTAATATGGTAACAGTGTTGAGTGGAAATACTATGGCTGAGAATACAAAGCCATTTGTGGTTAAACAGATTAGCTTAGATTTTTCACAAAACACTCTAGTTCTGTTAGGAAAATTATTGATTTTGACATGATATTAACTTCTAGTGTAGTGGAAGAGAGGAATTACCATATCAAATTGGACCCAAGGTCTACTTATTCCAGTATCCTGCCAGATGATGGCAGGTATCAGGTGCTTTAGACGTTGGAGTGGTAATAATTCTGTCCTGCACAGAAATATTTAGTATAGAACAGCAATAGGAGGTATATACCATTGTAGAAGACCACTACTGAAATTCCATATAAAGGTTTCCCTTGATTTATGTGGTAGATGCATTCCGAGGGAATGGCGCATAAATTTAATTTGCATAAAGCAAACCCAGTTTAGAATGAAACAGGGATGCATTCCCATGGTGGTGAGTGAGGCTGGGGCTAGGGAAGGTGCAGGGAGAGGGGCAAAGTGTGGCGCAGCCCAGTGGCTGCAAGCAGGCGGTGTCTGCCACTCCCCGGGCTGCAGCAGGGGTGGACTGGGCTCTTTGCAGTGTTCAGGGTGGGTGGAAGGCCCACTCACCCCACTGCTCCACTTCTCTCCAATCACTGCAGCCCCTGCTGCAGAGGCTGCAGGAGTGGCTTACAGCAGCTGCCTGCAGCCACTGGGCTGCACCATCCCCTGAAGTCGCTGGTGTGGTGCAGCTCAGCGGCTGCAAGCAGGCAGTGTCCGCTACTCCCACGGCTGCAGCAGGGGTGGGCAGCAGCCTGCAGTGGGATGAGAGCTGGCTGGGGCTTGTGGCTGCTGCAGGCTGGGGCTGGCAGCGGCACCAGGCTCTTCCCAGCGCTCAGTAGCAGTGCTGGGAGGGCAGGTTGCAGGGGGCTATGGTGAATTTTGGGGTGGCAGCAGCCCCCCTCCCATCACCACTGCCCACCCCAAGCACTGGGAAGAGCCTGGTGCCGCTGATGGTCCCAGCCTGCTTCCATCCCAGTGCAGGCTGCTGCCTGCTCCTGCTGGAGCCCTGGGAGCCACTGGGCTATGCCACACTGGGGGGGGGGGGGGCAGGGCTCAGAGACCCAGGGGAAATGTAGCCCCAGGGAGTTTGGGGCATGGTGCAGCCCAGCGGCTGCCAGCCGCTGGCATCCATCGGTCCCAGAGCAGCTGCAGCAGGGGCTACAGTGAGTGGGGCTCTGACCCCACAGGCCTTTCCCCTCCCCTCACTCCTGCCCTCCAGTCACAGCCCTTTCTTCTCCCCTCACAAACTCACAGACTTACCTGCTTGGGGGAAGGGGGGTGCACCTATGCTGATCACATACCAGAGAATTTACCTCACATATAATGAATTTCAGGTATAAAAAAGGGTCATTGTATAAGAGCAAATTCACATAAATTGAACTCGCATAAATCAAGGGAAACCTGTACAACTCTGCTGTTTATGCTTTTAAGGAAGGTATTGAAAATTAGAGAGGGGTCAGGTAAGAGCTACAAAAATGACTGGAATATTGGAAAACCTGCATTACAGTGAGAGCCTAGACAACCTCAATCTATTTTGCTTATTGAAGAGAAGGTTAAAAAAGGACCTGGATATTATGTGAATATATACCCAGAAGGCAGGCATAACAAGATTCTGTAGTTGAAGGATGAAAGATTATTAACAAGTGAAACCTCTTGCAAAAGGACGTAGTAAATCCTCATTCCTGGAGCTTTTAAATCAAGATTGGAGAGCTTTTTATAAAATACAGACTAAAAATGGAATTCTTGGAGAAATTCTAGGGCTTATGATAATGTGGATGGATTAGTTTTCAAATCAGTATTTATGTTTCTGATTCTTAGAGACCAACATTGGCAAGAAAAATCCTTCTGAATGATGAGGAATACACAATGATAGCCTGCTCTAAGCGGGCAAACTAGAAAGACCAGTAGTCTTTGTTTAGATTCCCCCTGTGTAATATGAAACTTGTCATGGATCCCATTATAAATTATGATTGTTTTGCCAGAGAAGAGAGCCAGTGACACAAATCATCCACTAGCTCGCTTTGCTTCTAGAAAGTAACTTCAAAGATTCTTTACTTATACTTTATATGGCAGATGAGTTTTTATTTCAAAAGCTTTTATCTTTTTTCTGTAATCAATCTTGGATTATTTCTGACTTGAGAAGGACTGAGTTAAAATGTTTATGCGAGCTCTTCAGTAATTGAACCTGAAAAAGACTCCATGTCAATAATGTGAAAAATTCATGGCAGTGTGGAAGATTTGTAAATGTGGCAATGGGCAATGGTGCACATAAAAGCAGAATTATTTTTTTTACTGCCATTGGGGTGACTACAACTGAAAATAAAGGATTTTTGCTACTCCAGTTGTGCACTTAGCTTAGTGCCTTCATTTATACACTCATGTAGCAGACTTGTGACCGTTCCAGGGAACAATTTTTGTGCCAAAAATAATAAATGGTCCATTTTCCCATAAGATATGAAAAACATCCTATTTATGTTCTTACTCGCTGTATGTAAACAACTCCTAACAGTTCCTTTGTCATTCAAACAAAGGTCTTCATAGCAACAATGAAAACATGCAATCAGAGTGAGGTCATGTCTAATGAGGCAGAGACCAAGCTGTTATCACTTAAAATATGAAAATTTAAACCTTCTTTCCCAACTCCCTGAATGCTTCACTATTATTTGTAATTACCTGACATGCTTAATCCTTTGAAATATCTGTCGGTGCTTAACAGTAGCAGCAAAGTTAAACCAGTCTAAGTGATTAGCACATTGGGCCTCTCTTGTCTCTCACTTGTCCCATGAGCACCATAAACGGGATCTGTGTTAGAGATTAGGTTTGGTTCTATACTCGTGTATGGCCAAGTTAAGGTTCCCAGGCAGCTTTGTTACAGAAGGAAAGAAGAACAAATGGTTGAAAGAAAAGAACAGCAACAAGAGAAGAGGGCACAAGAAGTATAAGGGATAGAGAGAGAGACAGGAGGAGGAAGGATAAGAGCTATGATAGCAGGGGGGCAATCACATGACAAATGTGACTTTTGTCTGAGCCCCCAATGTCTGCTATCATAGTAACAAATGTCTTTAAAAGTTTCCTAAATGTATGTCAAGAAAAGGGACTTTTTAGGACAGCACTGAAGCTGTTCATTTCTGATCTCTGTTTCAGCTTTTCCAAAGTTCAGGACTGTTTGGACTTAGCAATTGGTTTTTAGAAAACATTGAAAAATTACATCTTTTAAAATGTTCTTATTATCTCAACCTTCTAAAATCAGGCTGGCTTCATCATAGAATAACCATCCAGCAATAATTTGATTTTATTTTGTTTAATGGGTATATATGTTTCAGAGCCCACTCTACCCTCTAGTTTTGTTCTTGTGAGCCAGCAGGAGGTTGTAATTTACAGAGGTTCATGGAGGTGTGATGGGCTAGCTGGTAATGATTTGGCCCAGAGTTTTTGAAAGGGTAAAAGATGATTGGAGGGTTTGGGATTCCCTTTCCTCACTAATCTGGTAGTGATTTGGCCCATGGGTTTTGAAAAGGTAAGAAATGATTGGAGGGCTTGGGATTCCCTTTCCTCACCAATCAGGCCCCAGAGACTCCCCCTCCATGTCCCCTGATTGGCCCCTCAGGTCACCTGGAGGGGGATAAAAGGGGCAGTGCAGCTGACTTGGGGAGACCAGCAAGAGACTATGAGGAAGGAGTTTCAAAGAGCTGGCAAGAGCTGGGCCAGCAGGACAGGAGCAGTTGCTTCAAAAGAGCCTGAAGGAGTGGGACCTGCAGGCAGCAGTTGGACCCTCAGCAGCGTGGCATGCGGCCAGCAGGA
This sequence comes from Alligator mississippiensis, assembly GCF_030867095.1. NCBI lineage: Eukaryota > Metazoa > Chordata > Crocodylia > Alligatoridae > Alligator > Alligator mississippiensis. The sequence continues at coordinate 42,760,695 of NC_081829.1, forward strand.
GAGGCTCCCTGCTGGGCTCCAGGATCTCCCTACAAGAAGCTGCAGCCAGCAGGAGAGATTCCCCAGCTCCAGCAAGAAGCTGATAAGTGACCAAAGAGGTCCCGAGCTCTGCTTTCAGCTCCTCCAGCAAGAGGCAGGGCAGGTCAATGTGAGGCAGGGGCTCCTGGAAGGTCATAACCCCTAGCAGCTTAGGGTAGTACCAGTACTGGTGGCTATGTGATAGAGGTTCTGCCTCCTGTGTAGAAGATCTGAGTTCAATAATCCCAAATGGGTCAAATTGGGGTGAGTGAAGTGATGGAGAAATTCTTATTGCAGTGAAAGGGGGTCATTGTCTTTCCCCACTCCAGGTACCTATACCCTATATCTCTTTATTTGATGTTTTGTATTTTGTGTATTATATTTCGCCAACCAGTATTGTTTGTTGTGCTGTTTGTGCTTTATACTTGGTTAAACCTGTCTTTTGTCAACTGGATGAATATGTCTTTGTAAATGCCTGACCTTTTGGCGTTGTAGTGTCCCCTATATCCCCTGGTTTATACATGTTTATGTTCCCACTACTGTTTTTCTCATTAAAAGGTATATGGTTAAGTCCCCATTGGTGATCTGGCTCTCCTTTATAGGGGAAGGAGGGTCCCTACACCTCCCACAGTGCTCGTGCACCTGCTCTGATCTCTTCAATTGGACAGGGGGTATGTCTTGGAGTACTGAGGCTTGCAAATTCAAGTTCCCCTGCTGACTAAAATGGGAGCTAGCAAACAGAGCACAGGGGATCAGGTTCATCTAGATTCAGAGGCTTGCTCCTGCAAATTGGGCTCTTAATTACAAATCAAAACCCAAAGATTTCCCACAAGAGTTCTGGTATTTACAGATCTGATCTTGGCTGGAGCCAATTAATTCAGAATTGTGCAAACTTGGAATATAATGAAAAAGAAAATGTTAGCTAAGTCCCTTGAAGATCTAGCCTTAGTTTCATGTGAAGGTGCAGGGGGAAAGTAGGGTACTTATTTTAACCGAACTAACATCAATTCCAAGTGGCAAGTGTGGTAGGAGACTCCCCAGTTATAATCCATCATGGCACTGAGGATCAGTGTGTATTTTATATATATAAAATAAAATACATTTTTAATGCACACGTTACTTAGCAGCAAGACATCATAATGATGAAGGTCCTTGTGCAAAATGTTTATCAGACCTAAATAACATTTTTCATTTGCTTATATTTACATTTGCATCTGTTGATGGCATTTTGAAAATGTTGAATACTACTGTTGAAATTTCTGCTGCAGTTTCAGTTGCACACTATGATTATGAACCAAGCTAAAGGTCAAGGAAGGAAAACTAATTTATGTCCTATTAATTAGCAACACAAGAATACTAGACATTTCTCAAGGCCTAAGCTTATTTGTGAAGACTTAAGTATTAAACTTACTTCAGAAGACTCCTTTTAAGCATGCTATCTTGATACAATTATCTTTTCAGTGTTTAGATCTCAAATTATAAAGTGGTATATATATTCCAATATGTTGTTTTCACTTTTTAAAGTTCACATTATGAAGAAGTTGTTTAAATAATCAAAAAGGACTCTATTTTTTTCCACTTTTTAACAAGTAAGGTTGCAAAATTGCTTTTTCAGCATCTATATTTTAAAACAACAAAAGCCTTACTCATTCTTAAAAGAACAAAGCAACTCAGTTACCATAGAGATCTCGTCCTCCACCAAGACTAATAAACCCTTAGGCATATGGTACATTATGACTGCATGAATCTCATATAGCAACAGGTTTTGTTCCCCTTTCACCTCCCCCATCAAAATAGAGTAGAAATGTAATTGATGTATTTGAGATGAAGCTATTACTTCTTTCTATCCTTTCCTTCCAAATGCTTTCACATTGTGCCCTGAGGATATAGTGTCTCCTGAGAGCAATCTAAGTTCAGGTTAAGAAAAGTAAGGTAAAGTATGATTACAACACAGAACAACAGGACTAGAATGCACAAAGCAAATAATAACGAATAACATGTATAGTATGTATTCAGGCTTGTTTTGGGTCTTGAAAACAAACTGTGGAAATTCACAAATTATGCAAATAAAATAAAAGCAACGATCTTGCTTTCTGTGAAGCTGATGTCAGGCCTTACCTAACCTAGCTTGGAGTTAGGATAATGTAGATTAATGGTCTGTAAAGCACAATGCACATCTGTTTGGGAATAAAAATTTGTCCCTAGGCAAGAAGCCACCACAGTCATTGCAAATCACTGACAATACTGCTGAGAACCTTGTGACCCAAAGAGGGGAGACCTCACCCTATGCACTGGGGCCAGTGGCAGCCAGGCCCAGGAAGATCAGTGCTGCTGCTGGCCCCAGCCACCAACACTAGCCTCCTGTCATCTGGCAGGCAGCTCAGGGGCCCAACCGCACCCCCAGAAGGAGTCCAGCACAGCCCCTGTAGCCCTCCTGGGCATGTAGGTGCATCCCTGATCTGCATGCCAGACAACGGGAGGCTGGTTCTGCTGGCTGGGGCCAGCGGCAGCACTGATCTTTCCCAGCATCGGCTGCCCAGCATCGGTCCCAGGTGGCAGCACCAGCCTCTTGTCATCCAGCAGGCAGATCAGGGGCTTGCCCACACCCTGGGGAGGGCTACAGGAGCTGTGCCAGACTGCTCCCGGGGGTGCAGGTCCTCAATCTGTCTGCTGGATGACAGGATGAGATCAGAGGCCTGCCTGGACCCCTGGGAGCAGCCCCCGCAGCCCTACCCGGGCTGCAGGCTAGCCCTGGATCTGCCTGCCAGATGACAGGAGGCTGGTTCCGCCACCTGGGGCCAGCGGCAGCCAGTGCTACCCCTAGGGGGGGACAAATCGTGGTGACTGTCCCAGGCCCCATGCTTTGGGGGGCCCTGTGGAGCCAGGCAGAGTGGCCATGGCTACTTTGCACTGCTGCTGCCGGCTTTGCGTCTGGCTGCTCACTATCCCCCCGATACACATTCAGGGCATGTGGCATTGGGGCGGGTCCCCGCACAAGCTAATTTGCCCTGTGCCCTGCACCTTCTTTGGGTTGGCTCTGGTGTAGGGCCTGGGGCAAATCAGCTCATGCGGGAACCCACCCCCACCCTGATCTTGCACGTCCTGGATGTGAAGAATCTGTCACTGTCATCGGGGTGGGGGGTAGCGAGCAGTGGCAGCTTATCTGCATCCAGGGTGGAATTGGAGCAGGGACAAGACCCCGTGCAAGTTGATTTGCCCTGGGCCCTGCAGCAGCCTTGGGTTGGCTCTGACAGCAGCCTGCACCCAGCACCAGGTGCCAATCTTCCCGGCGCTGGGTGTGGGCTGCTGCCAGAGCTGACCCAAGGAGGGTGCGGGGCCTGGGGCAAATCAGCTCCTGTGGGGACCCACCCCTGCCCCGATCCCTCAATCCTGCTGGGTGCAGCCAATGCTGGGAAGATCGGTGCTGCTGCTGGCACGAGCCAGCAGCACCAGCCTTCTGTCATCCAGCAGGCAGATTGGGGGCTCGCCCGCACCCCTGGCACAGCTGCAGGGGTTGTGCCGGACTCCTCCTGGGGGTGCAGGCCCCTGATCTGCCTGCTGAATGACAGGAGGCTGGTGCTGCCAGCTGGAGCCAGCAACAGCACCGATCTTTCCTGCACTGGGTATGGGCTGCGCCCAGTGCTGGTCCCAGGTGGCAGCACCAGCCTCCTGTCATCTGGCAAGTAGATCGGGTGCCCGTCTGTACCCCCATGAGCAGGCCCTGCAGCTCTCCCGGGCTAGCCCCTGATCTGCCTGCAGGATCACAGGAGGCCAGTTCGGGGGCCAGTGGCATCCGGGGCCACCCCTAGGGGGTGTGAATCAGGGTGACCATCCCAGGCCCTCACTTTGGGGGGCTGTTTGGAGCCAGACAGAGTGGCCGTGGCAACTGCGCTGCCACTGCCGGCTTCACGTCTGGCCGTGTGCTATCCCCGCCCCACCCCACACCACCAGAGGTGCGGGCGAGCCCCCGATCTGCTTGCTGCATGACAGGACACTGGTGCTGCCGGCTGGGACCGGCTCTGGGCACAGCCCATGCTGGGAAGATCAGTGCTGCTACTGGCCCCAGTCAGCAGGACCACCCTCCTGTCATCTGGTAGGCAGATCAGGGGCTTGCCTGGGCCCCAGGGAGGGCTGAGGGGCCTGTGCCAGACTCTTCCCTGGGGTGTAGGCCCTCGATCTGCCTAACAGATGACATGAGGCTGGTGTTTCCAGCTGGAGCCAGCAGCAGCACCGATCTTCCCAGCACTGGGTACAGGATAGCCTATGGGTGAAATGTTGAAACAGCATCAAAACCATGAAACAGTTTCAATGAAACTAAATGAAACAGTGCTTTCGAAACAAAATGAAACTCGAAATGAAGCACTGTTCCGTCAAAATGGAAGTTGAAGCAGAATGCTGCTGTTTCGCACAGCCCTATTCTTCCTTGTGTCTTCTTAGGACTGGGTGGTTCTTCTAGAAAAAATATGTAACATAAAAGAAATAGAGGAAATGGATCATGGTGGAAGCACAAACCCTATATTTGCAAAGAAGGGCTTATTTTCTTTGGCTATGATACACTTTTGTCCTCATCAATGAAGTTCTAATACAGGAGATGTGCAAGTTCATTTAGTTCTAGTGATGGTGATGGGTGCTGAAGAGAGCATGTACGAAAACCTGCAGGGGAAAACATGTCACTGTATGATAAGGCAGGTGTTTCTCTCAAAAGCTTCTAGAACGGCAAGAAAGGAACACAACATGCAGTGTTCAGTCAGCTGTGGTGCTTCCTGGACCTACCTTGAATAGACCTGTGGCAAACTACCAATACTTGCTCTGCAAAATAGTCACTGAAGAGAGACAGATTTTCTTTTCCTGCAGTTTTCTCTAATTGCCTTTTTGTATTTATACCAGCTTCTGGTTAATTGTATGCAGTTTGATGAAGTTACACTGTGTTTACCTAATGCAAATTCTCCAAATGTGTGTTTGTCTTCAAACAGCTTTCCTGTTAATGAGGCTGGAATTTGGAAGTGGATCTGGTGGTTTGATTTTGGCAGCAGAAATGGTGGTGCAATTGAACTGAAGCTTCTGGATAAGGATGAGGGCTTGTTTTTGAGACTGGAGAAACATAATGATGCTTTTCACTCAGCATGTGAAATGCCTTCTTCTAAGGTAGTAGGCTGGAGATTAGCAAGAAAATGGTATGTCTACACTGCTTCCACTGAGAGAACTGTGCAAAAGCACAATGTGCCCACCTGCTTCTGCTTCATTTTCACCAACCCTGGAAGTGATGAAATGGCATATCAATAGCACACCCCACCAACGGCTCTCTTGCACTCTAGAGACAGACATTTCAAGAATGGTAATTGAATGTGCCTTCAAAGCAACTACATTACCTAGTTTTTGAGGTGTGTATGTGGAGTGGATGCAGGTGAGTGGGATACACCTATCTGTTACCAGATTTGCCCATCACTTTGGGGTGTGCTCATTTATTAGGGATATGTTTCTAGGGTCTTGGTAATTCTATCAATGTGCTGCTTGTGTTACTTGTGTTTCTATACGGAGCTGTATATCTCCCTTCTGCAAGTCCTCACCCCCAACGGAGCTATCTTGCAGGACTCAGTTTTAATGGGGCTGGGTTCCTCCAGTCACGAAATCAGTCATACACACACAAATTAATGTGACATGCCTGACCCGGTTGGGTTGATCAGCATGGACAGGCTGACACCCTTATATGCCAAGAATCAGTTCATCAGAGCAACAATACACTGCAGTCAGACACAAGCACGCAGGTAAACAGAATATCTCTGAATCCGGCTGGGTGTCCAGCTGACACCCTCATGGGCCAACAGTCAGTTCATTAGGGCACGTCTGAGTCAAACTGGGTCAATCAGCCTGTACAAGCTGATTCCCTTATGTGTTTTAAACCCAACACGTTGGAGTACTGCGTGCAATTCTGGGCGTCGTAATTCAAGAGGGATGCGGATAACCTGGAGAGGGTCCAGAGAAGGGCCACTCGTATGGTTAAGGGCCTGCAGTCCAAGCCCTACGAGGAGAGACTAGAGAAACTGGACCTTTTCAGCCTCCACAAGAGAAGGTTGAGAGGCGACCTTGTGGCTGCCTATAAGTTCATCACGGGGGCACAGAAGGGAATTGGTGAGTATTTATTCACCAAGGCGCCCCTGGGGGTTACAAGAAATAATGGCCACAAGCTATCAGAGAGCAGATTTAGATTGGACATTAGGAAGAACTTCTTCACAGTTCGAGTGGCCAGGGTCTGGAACGGGCTCCCAAGGGAGGTGGTGCTCTCCCCTACCCTGGGGGTCTTCAAGAGGAGGTTAGATGAGCATCTAGCTGGGGTCATCTAGACCCAGCATTCTTTCCTGCTTATGCAGGGGGTCGGACTTGATGATCTATTGAGGTCCCTTCCGATCCTAACATCTATGAATCTATGAATCAACATGTCCCAATCTTTAGCCTCTTGATGAGCAAACCCCACAGTATTTTTGGGCTTCACAGGGATCTTTAGCTTAGGTAAAAGAAGCGTTGCTGCAGAGCAAGTGGGGAAGGAGAAGCAGAGAAGGAAAAATATACTCAGTTACTACCAGTTTGACTATAAAAGTTATTTATTGCTAAGTATATGAAATATATAATGATACTAATAGTAATGGACATGCAAAGGAAAACAAACACAAACAATTACAATACTACCCTGGTTTCATTAAGTATTTGGGGAAACTTAGCTCAAGCTTAACTAATATAGTTCAGGTTCAGAAATTTATGCCTAGAGAGAGAAGAGAGAGAGAGAGAGAGAGCACGCTGGGATCTCACCAGTCCAGGGCACTCAGGTTGCAATGCTGACAGGTAAAGTTCTTAGCACAGTCCTTGAAGGGAGATGATCTGTTTCTTCCAGCTTCCCGAGAACAACAGTGGATGGTATCAGACAGACTTTTCTTCTTGAAGCGCACACTCATTGCTGCTTTTTTACAGATTTTTATACCCTCAGTTCAGGTTTTTAAAAGCATTTTCAATAGTGTAAATCACTGTCTTTTCTATTGACAAGGGCTTATTTGGTTTGGAACGTCTCAAGAAACTGATTGATAATCAGGAAAACATAAGGTTAAGGAGTAACCAGACACTTGAAAGCCAACTTGAAATTCCTATGGATTGCAGATATACTGATGGGATATCTCATGGTTTCTTCAGAAACAATAGATAGCTTGTAGCATCAGGGTTTTGGATGTTTACTTGTTTCCTCAGCTTAGTATGACTTTTCCAGATCTTACTATAGTCTTTTAACAGATTTCAGGCAATTATTGGAGTGTTCATACATAACCTTTGGGTAGAGAGGACTTCTACCAGTCGTCCCTGGAAAAGTATGAAAACACTTGTGATTAGGGCTCCAATGGGCTGGACACTGTCATGAACCCTTTACCATTATTCAAATGTTGCCCATATCCCCTCTGACTCGGTCTCTTTGCCTCAGCATTCCCTAACCCAGCAACTGAGTTTTAGCCAATCAAGTTTAAATAGGCCTCCCATAGTGTGACCGGGGAATGTGTGGCCCAAGATGCCTATTAAACTTAGAGGGGGGAAGGGGAAGTCCTTTGTAAATCCAGATTAGAACTGGTCTGATAAATGCTGAGCTGGGTGTGTGTAAATGTGGGTTGATTAGCATTTGGAGCACAGATTCCCCATCATGCAGTTCTCCCCTACTTCTCTGATCCCAGAATTCACTACGGTCTCTGCTTCGGGCTTTCTGTTCTCCATCTCTCATGTAAATGAATGATCATCTGGTTCCATCTCGGATGCAAATGAGACCTAGGGCAGTTGTTTCACTCTTGTTACCCTTATCTGGAGGGTTTTAGGTGTGTCTCCCACTGCATCTTAATCAGTTTTGTTTAGGTAGGGCGGGGATTCTTTGTGAGTCAGACAGGCTGCGTCCTGTGCCAGGGTTCCCCAAGAACACGGAGCTGAGAGGTAACATATTGGTATTCCCAGAAGCCCTGTCATAGACATACCCGAGCAATAATTTTTTTAGAGTAGCTTGAAGTGTTTTATAAGGCTCCTGCAAGGGCACAGAATTCCTCGCAGTAGTGGAGCAATGAATCTGGACTCAATTGCATATATCATTCATTTTGAACTGTACTAGATGCTCAATCAATTCAAGTTATTCTTTATCACTCAAACCCTTGTACTCCTGTGTTCTTACCAACCTAGTCAATATGCAGCTTATACTGTCTATTATTTCAGCATGGTATTCCATGGCCATTGGTTCTCTTCACCAGGGATTAAATACAGCCCACTGCATTAAAGCCTGTCTCCTGGACCAGGGATTTAATTAGAAAGTGGTAGCATCAGAGCAAGAAGGGTGGTATTATACAAGAGCATTTTGGCTAGACTGCCTGCTGTAGAGGCATTGTAAATGTATTCACTTCCTGACTAGATTAACTGTGAAGAAGATCCTCCAGGTTAATGTTTTGCCTTGTACTCAGCTAAAGTTATAAAATAAAAATTGGCTGGTTTAGAAGATTGTTCCAGCTCATGCACTGAGCAGATCAGTTGTATTAAGCTTTAGGATTTGTTTCTTCCTTCTCAGAACATTTGAAAGGAAAAGGAAAACTTCACAAACTAAGAAATGTAACATGAATTAATAGTCTAGAATGATATAGTTTTCTTTCTTTTTTAAAATTCCAATCCTGGAACAGATGAGAGCCCTAGGAATTGGAATCTTTAGTTATTAACAAGAGAGGTGGATGAAAACAAGGTAGAATGAATGTAGCTATCTTAGCTTTCTCTTACACACCTGCCAGCTGGGGGCATGTGGAGGGCTTTCTTAAGATAGCTCAGTCCATATGATCATGTCCTGTCTGCTGTTTATTTTGCACAGGCCAGGAAATAGATAGTGTTACGTTTTAGTGGTTTATTGATCCAGGCTTGGCATGGATTTGAACGTAGTTCCATGAAAGCAAAAGTTTTGTATGACATTAGCGATCCTTGAAATTAAAAGTATCATAATGTACATTCAACAAAGTGTGTTTATGGTATTAAGCATGCTTGGATGAATGCATGTGAGTGATTTATAAAATGCAACCTATTAGAAGAGCCTCAGGAAGCTAATAATCAATTTAGAAAATGATATTTTTAAAACAAGGGTCAAACTAAAAAAAAGCATCTTAAAAATGGAATTGTACCATCAGCTCCTCTTCTTTCCCAAAAAACAAGCCTGTGGAAAGATGTGACTTTATTTACAACATGTGCCAAAGCTCTGTAATTGCTGATTGTATCATAGTAGTAATTTAATGCAGTGAATGAGTTTTACAGTGGAAAATTCCCCCCTTGAGACCATTTGCTTATTTGTTCTCCCTCCACCCTTAAGTTTAACGCTGGTTTTGGTACTATCATGAATGCTGCAGCACAGGTTTTCCTTCAAAGCCACATCAAATGCCACCTAACTCCCCCCTCCCCCCCCCCCCCGGCCCCTCCGAAGGCCAAATGGGAATTAGTGCCCAGTTTTCATTGATATTCAATGAGGACACCTAACTGCCATTTTTGCCTTTGAGAATTTAGTGTTTTGAGCCAAAAATAATGGGTTTCTGCATGCATTTCTTTATGTTCTTTTTCTGATGTGTGGGGCAGAAGAGTGTTGGTGGAGGAGATTTAGACCATTCATTATCTGCATAATGGTACGTAGCTGAATGTGACACCATTCTGAACGTGGATTTCAGACCTACAGAACTGGAGCAGATGAGAAATAGGATTCAGCTTCTGTTGACCTTCTTATTCCAAAGTGGCCTACATAAATGCTAAGTAGCCAGATAGCAACTCAGATTTGTTGCAAACCATACATACACTGATGGTTCTAACTCTGGCCCGATAATATACCTCTCCTTATACTGGCAGTCTTCATGCTTTAAATGGACCCTAAGTGTAATGGACCCATGCTTTAAATGGACCCTAGAATAGTGTCTGGACTTAAGTGACAACACTTTTTGAAGTTGTCTAACACTTCCTGTTATAAAACTACTTCTCAGTTGCTCATGAGTTTTCTGAAACTTAACTATGCAGGGTCAAATTTACATGTCTAGAGGTCTGCCTGAGGATCAGCCTGTACCTTGAAGCTGAAGTTTTTGGGGAATTTTTACAAAGTTGTTCAACCCTTTCTGAGATGGATGTTTGCAGGAAAATACATTGTTTTGACTAACTTAAGAAAAAACCTGGCAGCACTTTCTTTGAGATAGTTTAGCACCTACCTGCTTTGACATAGCCTGAAAATTTAGACAAGGAGTTACCTTAGTATTACTACTTGTACCTTCTGTTGTCCTTGTGAAAATATACCTAAATTTGGATGAGGTATAAGCATTTGTACACTTGCAATTGTCACATGCTTGACAGGGACTTGCTAGACTTACAGCTTAATATTCCAAAGATTATAAAGGGCAGTACTATCCTATGGCAGAGTTAATTGGTGTACTCCAGCCTAATAGAACCACTCGTGTAGATGATGACACTTTACAGCAGAGCTAATTATGCAACTCTGCAGTAAACATCTTATGTAGGTGCACCTGGAGTTTTGAGCATGGGATAAAAGCCAGACTTAGGAGGTTGAGGTTGCTAGCTTGGGGCATGGGCAACTGGTGCCATCTGAGTCGGGGGGGAGCGGGGGGGCACAAGTTCCAGCAGTGGCCAGTTGGGAACTGGGGGGGGGGGGGTTTCCTGTGATGGAGTGAGACAGAACTTACAGCATGGAGGGCCCAGAAAGGAAGGAAAATACCCTCCCAATTTCCCGAGCAGCATCTTGCTCAGGATTGGCAGAGGGAGGCCACTTAAAGGTATTTCCGGCCCTGGAGAGGGGCAGAGAGGGGTCAGTTCCCTGCAGGCCACAGAGAGAGAGGAGTGGCTGAGCAAATCAGCAGACAGAAACTGCAGAAGTGCCTGAGGAACACTGCGGGAGTGACCCTGAGGCAGGCAGAGACCTGCAAACAAGAGGCTAGTGGTAATCTTTGGAGCGGAGCTGCAGCTGAGGATCTGGAGCGAGGGATTCCACAAGGCCTGAGAGAATCTCTGGACTGGAGTTTTCCAACAGAGGATACAGAGGAGGGCCTGAAGGAAAAAAATTAATAGTCACAGGTAGAGCCTTACTGCACAGGGGGGAAACTCCAAAGAGACTGTGAACGTTCATACAGGTGCAGGGCAGGCTAGCACACAGCAAAGAAGGGACTAAGGGATTGTTTGCCTGAATTATGGTGATTGGGAGGTTGAGTACCTGATCACGAGAAAAGGGAACATTGCCAGAGCCTGACAAGAAGGCTGAGAAGCAGCCAGGGTTTTCTGTGATTTATTTTTGCTGTCTATTTTAATATTTTGAGCACAGGCCAAGACCTGCCCCTGGAAGCGTGTACCCAAAAGAGGCACTAGGACACCCTGGGGTAGGGGCAAATAAGGTTACAAGAGACAGCACTGCAACCTGGCTGTGGAATAATATCGTAAAACACCACCTGGAGAGGTTAGGCTGGGGTAAAGGGGAGGTTTAGAGCCCCACAGAAGACAGGGATCAAGACCAGGCAGGATCACCATGGGCATTGCCTCCTGGGAATATATAGGTCATTAAAGTCATAGCAGGAGAGAAAACATAAGATCCACTTCCTGGCAGACCTGGTGATTCAGAGCCAAGGTCTACCCTGTCGCCACCTGTAGGCAGATGAGCGCAGGGCAGTACTAGCAAGCCCTATAATACCTACAGATGTCACAGTCACCCTGTGGCTGATCACACCAACTGGGAAGCGCAAGCGGTGCTCCTGGAAGTGCCAGGAGTGCTTCACTTGGCACCCCCACTTCCTGGCCAGCACTCACAGATGGTGCACCAGCACTCCTGTTTGCCCCCCCTGTCCATTGCCTAAGCATCCTATGCATCACCACTGGCTTGGGGTAAGGGACTTGGGATGAGGGAGGTGGGAAGAGGAAAACGGGAACTGAGAGGGTAGGATTAGGGAGATGAACTATCTAGAGAAGGATGCAGGAACTTGAAAAGATCCCCTGATTGCTCCTACCCTGAGGGTCTTTAAGAGGAGGCTTGATGTCTACCTGGCTGGGGTCATTTGAGCCCGTTTTTCTCTCCTGCCCAGGGCAGGGGTCGGACTTGATGATCTAGAAGGTCCCTTCTGACCCTACTGCTATGAATCTATGAATCTATGAAAATGGGAACTGAGGATTTCTAGATTTTACTGACAAACGAGAACATTAGAACATTGAGTTGGCATTTACAGGAAACTGGAACCAGTAATAGCTGAATGACTGACAAGGAGACTGGGTGTGGGGAGGGATGATTGGAACTGGGAGCTGGGTGGCATACTGGAGGGGCAGCACAGAATACTTTCAGCTTGAGGGGGAAGTAAGTAAGCAAAATAGTCTATATCTTTCACAGCTCACCTCTTTCAGAGTCTGGAATGGAACCAACATTTCTCAGGGCATGTCTATACTGCCTCTGTGGCCAGCCTAAGAATACCCCAGTCAGCATGTACCAAAGCCTGGAAATCAGAAAGTGTAGCCAGTCTAGAGTGTTTGCCAAGAACCACAACTGATAAAGCCTGAGCATGCACTCCAGGCTGCACTAAGACAGCTGCTATGCATTGCCTAATTTCTGGGCTTTGGCAGGAACAGAGAAGGTGTAAGTAAGTGGGATGTGCTGCTTAGCCATGCTCCTGGGCTGTTCACAGGAGTGTGTGTTAGTAGATATGCCCTAGACTCACTGTTTCTCTGCAGACAGCAAATATCTGTGGAATTCATTGACAATATACCTGTGTAACTTTGACCTGTCTCCCTTGTGAATATTCACCATGAGATTTGGCCTGATAATATATCAGGTTTTTCAGAAGAGCCCTGCATCATTCAGTACACAGAATAGAGTTGCACTGGAAAGGATCAGACTTGTAGGAGTGAAGGAAGCTATTTTCTGCAGGCTCCTACCTCATTTATTGCAACAGCTGCAAAGCGTGTAGTGTGGGGGACAGGAGGCTGTAGGAAGAGAAAGAAGGTTAAGGCAGTTGAATACCATTTAGGAGAAATTTATCCTATCCCTCCTGGCCCTGACCAAAGAATTCTGATGGAATTCTTGTCCGGTAGTCATTACCAAACTTTTCACAGGTAGTTGCTAAAAGTTTTTGTCTCCTTGTTTTCTGGGTGCCCATCTTGAAAACCTGTGATCTGATTTGCTGAAGAATTCTTTCAGCATTTACAGCAGTTACTGAATAAAATAGTAGTTGAACAGATCAAAGTACAACATGATCCTGATGAATTCCATGTACCTTTCATGTTTCTGAGCCTCAGTCCTGCTTCTATAAAATGGTGGCAATACTGCCCCCACCACATAACACATGATTAAATGTTGTGAAAATAAGTCAATGTTTATGAAGCCCTTGAATACTACAGTAATGGGCACCATAGAACATCTCTTTGGGAAATGTTTCTGTCTTGAGGACAGGGTTTGTCTACTATGCAGTAAACATGGCCTACAACCACATATAGAAAACAAGGGGGAAAAACTATTGAGTATCTGTTAATTCAGTAAGCACTCTCTCTTCTGCCTTCACTGAATGAGACAGATTCTGTGGAAAAAAAAACCTAGAAAGACCATGACATAATATGTATGCACAGAGGGCTAAAATTAAGCTTCACAGGAAACCTAAATTCTAGGATTTCCTAACTCATGACAGTTTCACTTCTTGAGAACTTTGTCTATCCACATGGATTTTTTTGCATGTGCAGTGCCACTGTGCAGCAGGGTATTTTGAGAGCTCCTTTAAAATATTAAGTCTTATAACATGTTTATGAATGAGAGATTTTGTTACCTGAGAATCTGAATCATACATAAGTTAAGAAATGAGTGCATAATTAAACAGCTGGTGGCAGAGCTGGAAAACAAGAACCCAAGGGTCCTGCTATGTTTATGAAATTTGTAGACAATGTTTCTGTTAAATATGGTGGTTGTTACATAGATCTGAAATGCTGGATTAGCATTCTGTATAATCAATGGGAAACTGGTTTTAAATGTGTCCACAATATATATTTTCTAGTTCTTGCGTTATTGCCCACTTGGAGTTTGAATTTCTTTACATTGATAATTCAGTAAGAGAAAAATTGTGTGATGAGAGTGTCCGGGCCATTAGTAAGTGTTTGGTCAAGTATAGCAAAAGTGGGTTGTAAATGAGAACAGAAGGAAATCTATGATGTGGTTTGAGAAATTTTGTTAGGTTCTTATGGTATAGTGAACAATCAAACAGGGCCATAGGGTTTCAACTGAGGGGGATTTATAAACAGAAATAATCACACCTGATAAGTCACACAGTTGGCATTTAAATAGATGAATATTTTGGGCAGAGCTTTTCTTCTAGATGAAGGAAATGGTGTAAACAACAGCACTGCAAAACGTGTCTACACAGCACAACCTAGAATACTATACCAAGAAATGCTGTATTAGCTTGGGTGGAGTACTACACTAACATGTTTATATGGCTTCCAACATCCAAATTAAGTCATTGGCTAAGTACAGACAGTTATAAAACCTGAGGCTGAATTGATTCCATCTTTGCAGGCTAGTCTAACCTGGCTAGGCTAAACCCATTTGTAACTGTACAGACATCCCCTCTGGACTGAAGAAATGCTGGCACATGCCTGCAGTGGCTCAGGCTAGAAGCTGGGGGGGGCGGGGCGGCGCTACAGCAGCCCTCTCTTCCCTCCCAGAGTGCTGAGCTGAGGGGTGTGCAGTGTAACAGGATGCTCTAATTAGGGGGGGATTCCACTCCTCGCCCCCCTCCCCCCCCCCCTCACCCAGCAGCCCAGCAGGGAATTAATAACACAGTGTTTATCACCCCTAACTCAGTGTTTATCAGCCCATTAAGAACTGTCATTAGTTCAAGCTCTTCTTAAACAACTTTTTCCATGGAAGGAATGGAAGGACATTACCACCTACCTGTTGGTGAGCTCCAAAAAGCCCTAAGCTGGCACTGTGCTGTCTGCCTTTGTTCTGTCTCGCACAGCATGGATCATAGCCAATGTGGTCTGCTAGCTAATGCTGAGAGGTGTCTGTGTAAGGCAAAGGGGAGGGAGGAACCTGTGCTTCAGCAGGGAGTTGTGAGGGGAAGGGGGGAAGCAGGAGGAAGGCAGGCAGACCCTGCTGTACCTGCAGTCTCTGCTGCAGCTGCAGCCAGGAAGCAGAGGGGAGGGGTCAGCCCAGCTCTCTGGAGCAGAGAGCCCTGCCCAGCCCAGAGAGCATGCTGGGATGCTGGGGGACTCTGATTTAACTTAAACCAGGAAGGGGTCTGGGACAGACATTGCATAAACCAGTTTAACCCAAACCAGTTAAGTCTGATACTACATTCAACCGGGTTTATCTCAAATTGGTTTCAGTCATTTTCAAACTGGTTTATGTGCACTGAACTTCTGTTCTGTTACAGGTTTAAACCGGTTTCTCATCACTTAAACCACTTTATGTGTAATGTCTGTCCCTAAACCTTGAAACTGGCTTATGTGCACTA
Source organism: Alligator mississippiensis (assembly GCF_030867095.1). Classification (NCBI taxonomy): domain Eukaryota; kingdom Metazoa; phylum Chordata; order Crocodylia; family Alligatoridae; genus Alligator; species Alligator mississippiensis. The sequence goes on from NC_081829.1 coordinate 42,776,219, forward strand.
GACTTCTTATTCTGTTACAGGCTTAAACCAGTTTCTGATCACTTAAACCGGTTTATGTGTAACTTTTGTCCCTAGCCATTATGTGAGAAACTGACTCCTGCAGAGGTTAAACATTGTGTCCAGAATTAAACAGTGGCAGAGCTGGAAAATGAGAATCCAAGGTTCCAGACACATTGCTATAATAATTAGCTAAGTTATTCTAGTAAACACTCTAACTCAGAGGTGGGATTCAAAGCTAAGGATAGATGCACTACCTAGGCCTTCTCTATTAACAACAATGGGTTGGTATTAGCAATTACATGGATCACGGACCCTTATTTTTTAATGGATCCGAATTGTTTAGCTCTGGCTACCTTTTTGCAGTTAACTCCTTTGAAAGGAAGAGCAGGAGTTCAGAAGACGACTTAATATAGTATGACATAACATAGCAATTTACTTTGCAAATTGATGTTACTGAAGTGTTGCTTGTGGAGCATTTAATCTTGAACATCATTGCTTAAAACCAGTAGAGATGGTTAGGAACTATTGGATAAATATTTACACTGAACTCATTGGTGGAAATATGTCTGTTTCTACTCAGCCTCCCACTTTGTTTTGGAATGAATAAAACTTTTTTTTCTGACCCAAAATAGAAATTTTATTTCGAGTGTTTATTTCTATACATGTTTAAAGTAAAACTGAAAGAAGTTTTACAATTGAATGACACTTTTCATTTCTCAAATATTTTTTTGCCTGACAGTTTGGCGGAAGAAATTTGTGAAAACCTGTCATGGTCACAATCTTCATGTTCTTCATTGAAAAAACCTTGAGAGTCTTCACAGTTTTTGTGCAGAGGGCAGGATAAATTTGATGAAGCCTTGGCAGCTCAATAAGCTTATTCACCTGCCTTTCACCTTTGGAGACCAGCATTCAATTTGACCTATCAGAAGTAAAAGTAACTTTCATATCCTCTTAATTCTAGATCAGCAAATGACCATCCTTTGTTTCAGTCAATTTTCCCTGCTTCAGAGAGGCCCAAGGCTGAGAAAGAAAAAGGGTAAGCAACTCAGGACTGACATGCACATACAGAGCTCCGTGGAATAGTCTGCTTGTGGGAGCCTGCCACAAGTCACAACTGCTATAGTCTTACTTCCAAACGCAGTAACTTGACTCTTAAAGCTTAAAAAGCAAAAATTCCTATAGTCAGCATAGCTTAGAAATTATTGCACAAGGTAACAAAGTAATACACTATACCAAGGACTAACTGGCACATAAAAAATGTCCATGTACGTGGCGGCAATAAAAAAGCTGACCAGGGATAAAGTGTCTGATATTGTCAAGTTTAGTCCCTTAGCTACAATAAAAAGAGTAAAGCAATAAAAAGATCTATGGTAGCTTACTTCAATGCACAAAGGAAAGTTTCAAGCCTTTAAGTTCCTTGTCTAAGAAGCCTGTTTTGGTACCTGATGTACTGTAATGGCTGAATGTCAACTTCTGCAAAAGTGTTATAAATACTGTCAGAATAAAGCCCACTTTGATGAGATCTAGGACAGATATCTCCTGCTGAGCAGAACCCATGATGCTGGTTAGTTAAGTCTGTTGGTAATGATCAGAGAGCTGAGGAGGAACCTACTGAACTCACATTGGGAGATTACAGCCGCCGCTGAACTGGAACTGGGCAAAAAATGTTTGTATGTAAAAGTGGTAGCAGTTTTTCTGTATGGTCCCAGTGCTTTCTTTACCCCCTGTGAACTGGTGTTGGGAATTCAGCACATTACTCTTTTTGACAGTTAAAACTCCTTTGGCAGCAGCTGAAACATTCTCATCTTTTGTTGGTTCCCAAATCTTATATAAACCTATATTAATATAGGTCTTTCGTGTCTTTCATACAGCTGACCGCATCTTGATCATAGAAATTGACAAGCTGAAAAATTAACTTCCTGGGATCAGCCCTATAACTGTATAATCGATTGTATAAACTTTATCCGCCTAATTAGTTCTATTGATATCAGTGGGAGCACTCACAAGACAGAGTATGAATTTGACTGTTTAAAGTATCAGGCCACTAGACTTCAAAATGTTCAGTCTGTAAGTGGTCAGAGCCAGGTTTTAGCTTCAGCTCACTGAATATTAAACGGACCCTTAGCAAGAGATTTTTTTGCTTCCTTCGTCTTTTTAAAATCTACTCACTTGAAACTGAAAATTGCTTGCTAGCAAAAGCCATCCTTCTACCATTGCAATCAGATACAATTCAGCAGCCCTAAAATTGGAAGCACATATGGAAAAAAATTCAAGGAACAGAGGGCCCAGATACACTCAAGTTTTGGATTTTTGCATTGCTCCCCCTAAAATCTCTTTAGTCCTCTGGAAAGCCAAATGAAATTCTCCAGGGGGCAGAATTTCAGCCACCAAACCCTGCTTGTATGTCTTGTCTTCCTGATAGAGCGCTGGGTGCTTTGATTCCCATCTAAGTTTTATGCTAGCAGCAGGATACTTGTAACAATTAGCTGTGCATGGTATTAATTAGGCGTCGGTTGCTCAAATTTGGGAGTTTCTCTGTGGTCAGCATCCTAGTGCCCCACCCTAATCTTAGAATGGCATTTGTATGAATAAATATGATTCCTGACTTATTTTGGCATGATTTGGGAAGCACGTTAGCTTGCATGATGTGTAAATGTCAGATTTAGAGGATTAGTGGGTAACATTAACTTGCTGTAGCTGAATCCAATTTAGTATAAGAATAAAGATTTTTCCCCCTTAAAATTGATACATAATATTATTTGATTTTTAGTCATCAGAATCCTCTGGTTCCTTAAACCTAGATATTCTGCAGAATCCAATAAACTGACAATCATTTTGTCAATTTAGGAATTGTAGAAATAAGATCCATTCTAAAAATCTAATTCTTGCTAAGAACACTATATCATTTGTTCTATAGTCACTTCATATTATCCAATCCTGTATCAACAAAATGGAAAAAAAATGCCCAGAAATCACATCTTAATACCAACCAATGCTCTTTCATAGCATGCTGAACAGAAATATGAAAGTCTTAAAATATTTGACAGTTTTCTTGGTTACTTTTTATAGAGAATTTTCAGATATTAACACTTGAATTGCCATCTCTGTTTTAAAAGGGGTTGGTAGATATTTATTCATTAGCATGTAATAGTATAAATGTAGTTGTTTATTTTTTCAGTAAATAGACAGTTGAGATCAACTGAAGTATTTAACTATTAACATTTTCTCTCTCTGACTCTTTTTTTCATTTAAATTTGGTACACATCCTCCTGATTTATACTTGTCAATTTTTCCATGGTCTGTGATATATGTTGACAAATGAAGAGGAGAGTTTGAGATATGGGGCTTTTTGGTTACATATGAATGCAGATATTCCATCACTATCAGTATTTGCATTACAGATTAAAATTTGCATATAGAAACATTCAGATAACTTTTTATCCGTTACAATTCTCTACTAAATATTTATGTACAGCACAATGCCAACTACTCAACATGCTGTCAGTTTCTAAATCATGAAGTTGTCTTGAAAACCATTATTTTAAGTGTGTATGTGCATGCATTCGCAAGTGTATACATGTGCATATGCATATATGTTTGTTTGCCTTGTGATGTTTCAGTCTTGGGGCACTCTTTCTTTTCCAACATGAGGCTTAAGGCCTATAGTTTAAATTTATATGAATGTCTGTATGTATATATGTATGTATGTGTGTATAGGATGTGATACAGGATTTGATAGTGCTTGTACACACATATAAGCGTGCACATATGATGATACAAGAATGACACTGGATATTCTTATATACAGGAATTAAGGCTTTCAGCCAAATATCCAATATCACAAGATTTGTGATTAAAAAAACCCGTAACACTTATTAATGTTGCTGTGTATTCTATTCTGAGCTAAACATTTCTAACAAATGAGAAGTCAATAGGAACTTTTTTTTTTTTTTTTTGTATTGACATCATATGGAATCAGACCTTGGCAGGAGGAAGAAAATTTGCTTCAGTGAAGCATATCCTAAAACTAGTTTTTTAAAAGATTGAGAGACTTATTAAAGCATACAGAATGACTGCCCAGGCAGTGCTGCCAAACCAAAGACTGAGGATCTGCCTAGGAAAATTACTAAAAGCTTTCCACTATTGTCAACACTGGTTCAGCTTCGCTAGTGTTACTGCTGTTTGAAACAAGAATAGATGGTCTGCTTCAGATTTTTAGCAGCATCACCGAAACCAGTAGTGCTCAACCTCCTGTGGGTCAGAGCCGGCCAGTGCAGTCATGTCATCTGATCCATGGACCTTCTTGTAAGTTCAGAAATTCGACAGCAGGTGAACAGTGGCAGTGTTAATTGTTGCTCCCCTGTTGCCAAATTTCTGGATGCATGGAGAGCTCTGCGGGCTGGATGACATGGCCGTACATGCTAGATCACACCAGTGCACAGGGTCACTCTAAAGCTACATATGGCACACTTGATTGTACCCTGGGACTGATCCCATGCTGGATCTGGTTCAGGAATTGGCCGCATTCCACTTCTGACCTACATGGTCAGATAGGTTGAGCACCACTGCTACAAACCTACCCAGAACAGGACTGTATTATAGCATACAGATACTAGGCTTGTGCGAAGCAGAAAGTATTCACTTCGGATTCAGATTTGGTGATTCAGAGGAACAGCGATTTGATTCTGAGATTTGAATCACTGTCCCAATTCAATTCAGCTGAATCTGAATCCAAAGGTATTTGGTGCGGAATCTCATTTGGTAATAGATTATACAGGCAGGCAGTACTGGCGGGAGCAGCTGGAGGAGCAGCTGACTGAGCCCCCACTTCAGCTGTCAGCCCTGGAAGAAGTTGCTACTCATCCGGCTGCTCTCCTGGCTGCCCCCCTCTGGGGTGAGGCAGGCAGTGCTGGCAGACACAGGAGAAATTGTGGGGGCTGGGGGGAATGATTGGGGAGCTGGGGGATTGAACTGTGAGCTGGGGAATCAAATTGGGAGCTGGGGGGGGAAGCCCCTGTTTGTTGCCACAGTCCCCGATCATTCCTCCCAGCTCCTGATCATTGCTCCCAGGTCCCGGTTTCATTCCCCAGTTCCCAGTTCAATCCCCCAGCCCCCTGATCATTTTCCCCAGCCCCCACAGCTTCTGCTAGGGCTGCCAGCAATGCCAGCCTTGCCCTGGTGGGGGGGACAGCTGAACGAGTCATGGCTTGAGCCGGCAGCCTCGGGAGAAGCTGCAGGGACTGGAGGGAGTGATCTGGGAGCTAGGGGAACAAACAGGGGCTTCCCTGGCAGTTCCAGGTTCAATCCCCCAGCCCCTGTGACTTCTCCCAGGGCTGGCAGCACTGCCTGCCTCACTCTGGTGGCGGGGGCAGCTGGGGGAGCAGCCGGATGAGCCATGGCTTCTCCTGGGGCTCCCAGCTCAATCCAGGGCTTGTCTGGCTGCTCCCCAGCCTGTTCCCTCTGGCACTGCAGTGGTTGCCTGTACAGTCTATGGCCGAATCTCCAACAAAACTCTCCAAATCTCTCTGAATCAGTTTGGAGGCTTCCGATTTGATTCAGAGAGATTAATGGGTCTCCCAGTTCGATTCAGATTCAGAGATTCAGCTGCTGAATCGGGCCAAATCTCCTCCAAATCAAATCAGCTACTGAAGCTTCGCACAGCCCTAACAGATACCCAAATAAGCTGTAATTTAGCTTATTCTAAGTGCCATGCTGCTGCAGGAGACTTCTGGTAATCAGACTAGCTCCCTCTGGTATCTCTACACTGTGCTGATATCTGCAGTATAGACATACCCATATTGTTTAAAATGCCACTCATGGTTGTAGGCCTAGTTTATAGGGTGTTCAAAATAATATCTCCCTCTAATATGTCATCATTGTTTATTTCTTTAAAAAGTTTGGCTCTGTGGAAGGGGATGGGAATAATGTCATTTTTTTTTAGTTCTATGGGTTTCTAAAATATTGTGCTTGAATTCCACATTACATAGACCCAAAAGTGCTCTTTTGCCTCAAAGGTGTACTTGGTAGCCGTGTTGGTCTGCGACAAAAAGACACACAAAAAAACTAGAACTCTTGGTTCCAAAATGATACCTTTTATTAGACCAACTGGAAAATAGCAAGAAAAATGTTTTCTGCAAGCTTTCAGGATTAAAGTCCCTTTGTCAGGCTCTGGGAAAAGTGTAGATGGTACAAGATGGTAAAAAGTCCCCATAGGTAGGAAATAAACTTAATTTTTGCACAGAGGGAGCTGAAGATGGAAGGCTGTCCTTCTGGGTCCATGAGAGTGTCCATGAGCTGTGTTGAGTAGCTCCTTGATGTGTTGATCACGTAGAATTACTTCCCTGGAGGTGTCAGATGGCAGGCAGGGAGGTAAAAAAACATCCTTGTTGTTCTGCAGTGAAGTTTAAAATCCAAAATCAGCTAAAATTCGGCATCTTCCATGTTTCAGAGATGTACTTGGTAGCCATGTTGGTCTGAGACAAAAAGACATACAAAAAACTAGAACTCTTGGTTCTCAGACCAACACTTTTCCCAGAGCCTGATGAAGGGACTTTGATCCCGAAAGCTTGCAGTGCCATATGCAGGTTCAGGGCAGGAGTTTACAGTGTGGTTCATTGACTGCACCTCACCGTATATGCAGTTCAGCGAGTCCTTGATGCCCCATTTGTTCAATAAATAGGCATATTTTCCATGTCCCGTATGAATGTGGTTTAGTGTGGTCCCATGTTTACAATGCAGGTTGAAAAATGGAAGCTCAATGGATAGATCTATGACCAAATTTTTGTTACACGCTGTTGCTGTAGACCAGATTTTATGCCAGGGGCTCTCAGTATCCAGACTGTTCGATAAAAGTTGGAGCCAGCCAGAGAGGTTTTCTTGACTTAAGCTGATATCTTGGTGGATGGGTGATATCTTCATACAATAAGAGTTCATGGTCAGTCATGATCTTTTCATACTTTTAAAATAAAGCCGAATCCATTCTCACTGTGGAGAGAGCAATAAGCACCACTTACTACTCGCATGGTGGCATTCACCTGTGTCTTGATGTGATGGGTGCACGGGCTTTTGCATCAGATGGGAGTGTAGTATTTAGCTGTAGAGAGTACCAGGGCCTGGGTAGATCTTATAGTTTCATAGTAGCTAGGGACAGGTGGGACCTGAACAAATCATCTAGCCTGACCTCCTGCCACAGGCAGGAATGAATGCTGGGTTCACAAGACCCCAGACAGGTGATAGTCCAACCTCCTCTTGAATTTGCCCAATGTAGGGGCGAGGACCACTTCCCTGGGAAGCTGGTTCCAGATTTTAGCCACCCTAACTGTAAAATATTGCCTTCTGATCTCTAACCTAAACCTATTCTCCATCAGCTTATTACCATTGTTCCTCATAACCCCAGGTGGTCCTGGGGAGAATAGGGCTCTTCCTATTTGCTGATGATCTCCCCCGATGAGCTTGTAGGCAGCCACCAGGTCCCCCCTCAGCCTCCTCTTGCCGAGGCTGAACAGGTTCAGGTCCCTCAGTCTCTCCTCATAGGGCCTGTCCTGCTGCCCTCTCACCAAGTGGGTGGCCCTCCTCTGAACCCTCTCCAGGCTGGCCACATCCCTTTTGAAGTGCAGTGCCCAGTACTGGACGCATTACTCCAACTGCAGCCTGACCAAAGTTGCATAGAGGGGAGTATCACCTCTCTGGACCGGCTTGAGATGCACCTTTGGATGCATGACAAGGTATGGCTGGCCTTGCTGGCTGCGGTCTGGCATTGGTGGCTCATGTTCATCTTGGAGTCAATAACGACTCCAAGATCCCTTTCCACCTCTGTGCTTTCGAGAGGGGAACTCCCCAGCCTGTATGTATGCTGTGGATTCCTTCTCCCAAGGTGCAGCACCCTTCATTTGTCTATGTTGAACCCCATCCTATTCTCATCTGCCCACTTTTGTAGTCTGTCTCAATCTATTTGCAGCCTCTCTCTCCCTTCAAGTGTGTCCACCTTGCCCCACATCTTAGTGTCATCAGCAAATTTGGACAGCGTGCTTTCCACCCCCTCGTCCAAGTCGCTGATGAAGATGTTAAACAGTGCAGACCCGAGGACCGAGCCCTGGGGTACCCCACTGCTCACATCTTTCCAGGTTGAGTACAACCTGTCCACCACTACTCTCTGGAGGGTAAGATCATCACTTCCCCAGGATGCTTCAGAGAGCTTCTGGACCTCCTTCAAACAACTTTCATTGAGTCTGGTTAATCACTTTGCTCCCTTCCTTAAATAGCCAAACTCTGATTGCATTAGAATTCCTGTTATATCTTTGCCAGAGTTATACTGTGTTGGTCTGAAAGGAACAAAGACTTGCCATGAGGCAAAGATAACAAGAAAAATGTCCGTTCATGGCATTACACTTGTTTTAGCAGAGTACCAATTATACAGCAGTATCCTACACTTCTTGCAGTAGCTGCATACAGAAAGGTAGATTAAAGGAATGGCTCCTAACTGTAACATGGAAGGTCTGATTCTGACCATCACTTTACTGACTTCAGTGGGTTTCTGATTAAGCTTGCTGTAAGTTACATGAGAACTGAGTGTCTGGCTTCTTTGAATTTTTCCATTTGAAACAAGCCAGAAATGGGAACATGAAAATGGTCATCACAAGCAGCTAGATAGAGGAAGAAAATATTTTTATAAGATAATTAAGTTTATATCAGCTGTATAAATATATACAGCTATATATAGATATATATCTATATACAGGTATATAGATATATATTCCCCCCCCCCCCAAGTCTGGCACCCCCTTCTCCTATGCTCCCCAGAAACCATGCTATAACAGGAAGAAACATAAGTAACCAACAGGTTTCTGGACTACTAGAAACTGTCGCTCTTTTGCAGTGTTAAGTAGATACAGCAGTCTTTGGGAGTACACTGAACTGTCACATACACAGGATTTTATGTTGTTTCTATAGCTACGGTAAATGTAATTACCAAAGAGTACCCTTTTCAAATTTCATTGTAACCTCAGATAGCTAATGACATTTACTTTTTTAGCTATCTGGGACAAAATGCTCATTTTGAATTTAACACAAATAGTACCGTTTTCCATCTTAGTTAAGTATTTCATGTCATAAGACTTATCTCCACAGACCCTGGGGTTCTGTCTGTAAACATATTACAAATACTGTTACCATTTATTTTCTGGATGAAAGATAAAGTACTGTGTGTGCCCAGAGAAACATTCCTCTTTACTTTTACTGCTTGCTACATACCAGCACAAATTCAGCATGAAATCACTGCAGAGATAATTCATACTATTCTCCAACATCTTGCATTAAACCAGAGGCACCTCAGAGAATGTAACATTATCTTTGAGAATACAAACTATGTAAATATAGACTTGCAACCCCAAGTGATGTTAGATGGTAGACTGTGTAATTTTGTTAACAGCAAAAGAGAAATCAGGTATGGAAAGTTGATTTTTCTTTTGTCCATGAAAGCCTGCACTTCAGCTAACTGCCTCTTGATTATTTTGTGAGGGGAAAGCCAATGTCTTTTTCCTCTTCTGTTGTGGTAAGGAATGTGTGTGTGTGTGTGTTTGTGCATTTAGCTTGATGAAAAATAATGTATATGATAAAGATTGAAGCTGAACAAATTCTTTAAAATTGTGGAACTGTAGGGGCTTACAAGGCTATCTACACTGGAGCACAGAGAACATTATTAATATTCAAAGGGAACTAGGGTTTGGTTTAATAAGTCTCTGAAAACATTGATGTGCATCTCAGCCTTTGGTCTAGGCAAGTAGTTTTCAACAGAGGTGCTCCAGCAGAGGTAAAACTTGTTGGCTCTGGATTTAGGACCCAGATGCCTTGTTCCAGGGGGGGCGGGAATGGGTGGGGACCTCACCCTCCTACCAGCCACAACCTTTCCACTTGGTAGTAGGCAAATTTATTGATACACAGTGATAACGGAAAAGAAACAATACAAACAATCAAACAATTCTATTTATCAACCAATCCTAGGGCTGTCATCAGAGTCAAGAAATATCTTGCCAGGATGCAGGATTTACTCTGAAGGCTCTCTCTTAGGTGTCAGATGTTAGCATGTTAGTAGCCTGGAGGTGGGATGTCAAGGCTCACATCGCTCCCCCAGTGGCATGAATGAGATGGGCTGGTGGTGTGCCCTCTGTCCATGGTGGCCTTGGGATCCCCTCCTGGAGGACAGGGATGGGGACTCCTCTCAGGGACTGTCTCAGGAAGGAGGAGGAGGACCCTTTGCTGCTCCTAAGTCCTTTCTTTAGTATACTTTTCCTCTTTTGATGATTCTTCATCCATGACTGTTGCTGACTGGTCTCTCTCTCTCTCTGGTCATTGTACTGTCCACGTTTCTGTACTGTCAGCCTATTCCAAGCCCGTCACATGCACACCCTTCCCAAAACAGGAATTTTAGGCCCCTTCTGGCCTTGCGAGCTGGTACCACCCTGTCTCATGTTATGGAACAGCGTGGTACATGCCCCCAGTTTCTTAGACTATGTTTCTTTGTTTGTTAGATAGGCTGTCTGCTTCTGAAGGCTGACAAAAATGTGAGACCCAGGCATTTAGAGGTCAATTGCCCATACTAAACCATTCTAATACAGAGAGAGAGAGAGAGAGAGAGAGAGAAGCTAATTCTCAAAAAGCAAACCTTTAAATACTATTTTCAAGCCATCAAAACTCTGCTGGATGGCTCCTCCTGCATCAAGGTTCTCTAATCAGCCTAAAGCAGGGAGCAAAGCTATTTTGTTCCATTTAGCCCTTCCTGGTCCAGTGCCTCCTGGAAACAGAGGTACAGGTAGAACTGGCCTGTTACCTGAAGGAGCAGAGGGAGAGTAGGGAAAGGGCGGGTGATGGGCTACAGAACTCAAGGCAGCTTTGATTAGAGAGCTCTAATGAAGGAGGAACATACACATACTATAGTCCTTCCTAAACTGACTGTGCAGGAGGAACAGGACAGATTTATCTGGTAGCAGAAGCACTGGTGGAGAAGCACTAAGGTAAGCTGAAGCAGCACCAACAGTTGCTGCCAGAATCAGTAAAGTGGTATTGGGGTGCTATGACCCTGAAGTGACCAGTGTTCTAGACATTTAGACTAGGGACAGAAATGACACACAAACTATTATAAGTGATTGGAAACTGGTTCAAATCTGTAGCAGTTTAGTGCAAATAAACCTTTTTCAAAATGGCCAAAACTAGTTTAGGATAAACCTGGATGGATGTAATATCAGACTTTACTAATTTAGGTGAAATCAGTTTATTAAACTTCTCTTCCAAATCCCCTCTAAATTCAAATTAACTCACAGTCCCCCAGCATCCCAGGATGCTTTGCAAGTGAATGTTCACTTGCTTATTGGTTCAATCTATACATCTTAGACTAATCTATGAAGATTGAATTGATTCAGCCTTAGGCTTTTTAACTGTCTGTACTTAGCCCTAGAAGTTTTGACAAGAAATCTAATTAGATTAGTTTTTCTACCTGGCAATTCTAATATTTTTTGACCATTTTGAAATCTAATATTAATATACTAAAACTAAGAACTAATATTTCTTACTTGCATATCTTCTTTGGATTAAAAGTGGGCTGAAACCTTTGGATCTGAACTCCTAATGTCAAAGGGGAAGTTTGGTCCCTGTGGGCGCATCCACACATGCAAGCACGTGTGCTTGCAGCAGCTTAAATAGAAGTGGTGCAAATTTGGGGCAGGGCATTTTGCCTCAGTGCACGTGCCCAGACATGCACTTTGGTGTGGGGCAAATTGTGCCACATGGGGCAAAATAACCCTGCCTGGATCCTCCTGGATCTGCAGCTAGGGTGAGCTGGAGCCCGGGCCCAGCACCTGTGCTATCTCCAGCAGTATAAAAAGCTGCTCTGTCCTGGCCCCATCAGTACAAAAAGCTGCCCTGTCAAGTAGGTCAAGCCTACTCACTCTCAGGAGCTTCTGGGGCTTAGTCAGTTGGTACCTGGGGACGCTACTCCTTGTGCCACCTGGCCTGCTGAAGCAGTCGTGAGAGTTTCCTGCACCCTCTACCCACTGCAGCAGTCTGGCAGTGGGGTGGGGACTGCTGCCTGGCTGTGATCTGCTGCACACCTGCCAGAACCAGATGAGGACTGTGCAGCCAGTAGAGGCATCTGTCCCTCTGGGCCAGCTGCCAGTGGGCTGTGAGTGCAGAGTTGGCCTTTGTGCAGCACTACTGCCATGTGTGCCCCCTGCCCGGCCATCTGGGCAGCTATTGCCCAGAAGGTGTTCCGGGTGTGGTGGCCTGCTTTGAACTGTCGAAGCATGTCCTCCTGGCCCCATTTGGCCAGGAGGTCAGCCACAGCCACTGGGTCCAAGGTGCTAGCTCTGAGCAGGCAGGGTCCTGCCCCTGGCCTCTCTAGGAGGAATTCTGGTGTTCCCTATTGGAAAACTGAAAAATCCCTGATAAAAAAATCCCAGTCACTCTGTAAAATACCCCAAAGTCCATGTTCCTCCACAATTAAAAAAAAGACTACTATAAAGACAGAGAGTGAGACAGAGAGACAGCGATCAGTTGGGCAATGTTTTATTGATATATCATAGTTTCATAGTTTCATAGTAGCTAGGGTCAGGAGGGACCTGAGCCTGATGCCCTGCCACAGGCAGGAATGAATGCTGGGTTCACAAGACCCCAGACAAGTGATCATCCAACGTCCACTTGAATTTGCCCAATATAGGGGCGAGGACCACTTCCCTGAGAAGCTGGTTCCAGATTTTAGCCACCCTAACTGTAAAATATTGCCTTCTGATCTCTAACCTAAACCTATTCTCCATCAGTTTATTACCATTGTTCCTCATAACCCCAGGTGGTGCTGGGGAGAATAGGGCTCTTCCTATTCGCTGATGATCTCCCCCGATGAGCTTGTAGGCAGCCACCAGGTCCCCCCTCAGCCTCCTCTTGCCGAGGCTGAACAGGTTCAGGTCCCTCAGTCTCTCCTCATAGGGCCTGTCTTGCTGCCCTCTCATCAAGTGGGTGGCCCTCCTCTGAACCCTCTCCAGGCTGGCCACATCCCTTTTGAAGTGCAGTGCCCAGTACTGGACGCATTACTCCAACTGCAGCCTGACCAAAGTTGCAGAGAGGCGGAGTATCACCTCTGGACTGGCTTGAGATGCATCTTTGGATGCATGACAAGGTATGGCTGGCCTTGCTGCCTGCGGTTTGGCATTGGCGGCTCATGTTCATCTTGGAGTCTATAATGACTCCAAGATCCCTTTCCACCTCTGTGCTTTCGAGAGGGGAACTCCCCAGCCTGTATGTATGCTGTGGATTCCTTCTCCCAAGGTGCAGCACCCTGCATTTATCTACATTGAACCCCATCCTATTCTCATCTGCCCACTTTTGTAGTCTGTCTCAATCTATTTGCAGCCTCTCTCTCCCTTCAAGTGTGTCCACCTTGCCTCACATCTTAGTGTCATCAGCAAACTTGGACAGTGTGCTTTCCACCCCCTCGTCCAAGTCACTGATGAGCATGTTAAACAGTGCAGGCCCGAGGACCGAGCCCTGGGGTACCCCACTGCTCACATCTCGCCAGGTTGAGTACAACCCGTCCACCACTACTCTCTGAGTGCACCCCATCAGCCAATTTTTAACCCATCCAACTGTGTACGCATCAATGCCACAGTCGCTTAATTTATTGATGAGGATGGGGTGAGAGACAGTGTCAAAGGCCTTCTAAAAGTCTGGAAAGACTATGTCCATGGCAACACCATCATCGAAGGATTTAGTTACTTGGTCATAAAAGGGAATCAGGTTGGTCAGGCAGGACCTGCCTTTGATGAACCCATGCTGATTGCCTCTGAGCATGCATCTCCCCTGCAGGCCCCCCTTGATGATTCTCTCTAAGATCTTCCCGAGCACCGAGGTGAGGCTTACAGGCCTATAATTACTTGGGTCCTCCTTCCTCCCTTTCTTGAAAATTGGGACCACATTAGCCAGTTTCCAATCCCCTAGCACCTGGCCAGATGACCACAAATGCTCATACAGCTGGGCCAAGGGCTCCGCGATGACCCGTACCAGCTCCCTCAACACCCTTGGGTGGAGGGCATCTGGACTTTGCAGATTTAAAAATATCTAGCCCTTCCAGAAGATCCCTACCTACATCTGCACTGACTGAGGCCTGACTGAGCTATCAGAAAACAGAGGCAAGGAAACTGTTAAAAATATCAGCTTTCTTGTCTGGCAAAGCCACAAGATTACCAAGATTATCTATAGTGTTAAAGCAATTTGGAAGCCGACCAGTGTCTCTATCATAATAATAAAGTGAACTCTAAATACATGTTTCATGAATTCATGAATACATGAATATATATTTTGCTGCCCCCCTCAGGGGCTACAGCACCCCAACAGGGGCTACGGCCCCCCTCAGGGGCCATGGCCACCACACAGGGGCTACAGCCTCACACAGGGGTGACAGCTGACCCTCGGGTTACAGCCCCTTCACAGGGGTAACAGCCCCCCCCAACAGGGACCAAATGGTCCTCGCAGGGGCTACCTTCCCTGCAGGGCCCACATGCCCCACCCCAGCCCCCTGATTGCTGCTCCACCTGGCCCCATCCTCTGCCGGCTGCTGCAGTCCCCCCGATGGCTGTCCCCCAAGCCCCACCCCCCATTCCCCCCAATGGCTGCCCTGCCCAGCCTCATCCCCCACTTGCACCCCCAGGCCCCCATGGCTGCCCCATCAACTCCAGGCACTGTCACTTTCAAAAAGAAAAAGGAAAAAAACAAAAAAAAGCCTCTATTTACCGTAGAAGCAGGGACTGTGGGGGCTCCGGGCCTCCTGGAAGAGCCCCCCCGAGCAGCACAGGACAGCGGGGACAGCAGGGCCCAGGCTGGCACTGCTGGGGCTGTCCCCCTGCCCTGTGCTATGCAGACAGGGCCCCAGTGACACAGATAGTACCTGGAACTGCCAGTCAGTGCTGGTTTTTTAAAAAAAAATAAAATGGGGATGCTGGGGTCAGGGGGCAGGGATTGGGGGCCTTGTGGGGCTGGGGCTTGGCAGGGCAGTGATCAGGAAGGTCTGGGCAGGAGGCAGTGGGTTGGGCCGGGCAGGGAAGGCATCAGCAGGGCTTGCGGGGAGGAGGGGGTGGGGCTGGGCAGTAAAGGGATTGGGGGCAGGTGGGGGATGGGATTGGGCCGGGCAGGGCAGGGCTGGTGGAGGCTGGGGGAGTGGGTGGGGCCAGTAGGGCTACCACCATAGTCTCCTGCTCCCTCCTTTAGCCTCCCCAACCCCTTACTTACCAGCACTGGAGCCCTGCTGGTGGCATGCTGCCTGCCCTACATGGGCAGGCAGCATGCTTCAGCACCAGGGCAAGGGCAACCACAGAGACACTGTGGCAGCCAGAGTATCTCTGTGGAGGACCCATTCTCTGGTTGCCTCAGGACATGGTCCCATGCCCTACCCCACTTTTTTTAACTCCGTTGGATATCCAGGGGTCTAAGTTTGCCTTCGTGCTGCAAACTTACAGTGGGGGGAACCTTTTCCTTTTCCTGCATGTGCCTCTTGCAGCATCTCAAAGGGGTTTGAGATGCTGCAAGAAGCACGCCTGGGCTCTTCTGGATGCGCCCTCTAAGGCTAAAGTTATTTTGCTATGCAATGTATGTGGTGGTGTTTTCAAAGTAGCTCACTTCTTACATTTAGTAGCCTCAGTGATGCCCTTACATATTAATGGAGACCAAACGGCCTTCTTTTCAAGGCTTGTTGAATTCTTGAAATGGGTACTAATTCATTCCTTTTAAATGTTTTTAATGCTAATTGTTTCAAGCTAAATACAGATACATGGGAAGAAAATTAAGCCAGCTTTCTCTTACTTGGTCATCTTTTACATTTAATCCCATGGTTACTCAGCTTGTATTTATTCTACAGTAATAAATTTGGACACAAATAAGCACCCAGGTGAAATTCTAAGTCCAATATAAAGGTATAATGCAAAGAGGTCAATATTAGGGTTCCTTTTGGGACAAAACGTTTGATTTATAAAACTTGCATAAAAAATATTTTGCCATATTAATGACATACAGATCTTATATGGAACCTATTTTAATTCTGAAGGTGTTTTGAAGAGTGTAAGTGCTTTAGATTTCTTCTGCACTACTGATAAAACTTGACTTTGGTTTTCTAGGTGAAGTCAGGTTGCCATACTTTGTGAATGCTTATGGACAATAAGTGAAGAGAAGAGAGTTATTCAAATGTTACTGACCTTTCCTGGCAGCTTCCTGTATGATGAAAATCAGTCACACTAGCAGCTTCACTAGCTTTTTGTTTTCAGCAAAATTGATATTTGGACAGCAGTAACAAGGACAGATGCATGCAAAGAGCACACAGAGAGCAGAAACTATATTCATGAGAAAATTTAGGACAAGAATAATCCCCTCCCTCCTTTGAAGATACTGAAACTCCAGTGTTGTCTTTCCTTCATCCTTCCCTGCCTATCTCTACTCTGGTAAACTGGAGAGGACTACCCAGAATCAGTCAGCAGTTATGTGTGGAGTGATGTAGGCCCCAGCCTAAGTCCTGGGTCTGCCCTTATCTTATCGGCATGCTGCTCTGTACAATTTGATCTCTGAGCATTTCTTTTCTGTCTTCTGATTACTGGTATTTGTTGCCTGCAATCTCCTTGCATGTCCCTGTCCTTCATGGTTCCTCATGCTTCCAGCCCTCCACTTTTATCTCCATTTTTCCTTGTCGCCTCTCTTCCTGCTTTCTTTTCCATATCTCTGGTTCTCTCTTTCCTCCTCAATACCACTACTTAGCAGGCTCTACATGTCATCAGGAAGGAGAGGACAAGGCATAGGTGGTTCAAGGCCAGGGCTAATGGGGCTCAGCCCCCACAAATGCAAGCAACCTGGGCATGGGCTCCAGGCAGCTGCAGTTGGGGGGGAGGGGGAGGGGCATGCATAGACAGAGACAAGCAGCCAGAGCCTGCAGGCGGCTGGGAACTCAGCCCAGCCTAGCCCAACCGTGTATGGAGCAGCACCCAGCAAGTAAATCTGTGTGTGCCTGCCTGGCTTTGAACATCCGGTCACGTGTAGCTCTATTCCGGCTGTTTGATGATGTTCGTCTATTGTCCCTGGTGGTCTGCCAAGTAGGTGTTCACCTCCGGTGTGGTCTTCCCCAGTCCTGCCTGCCACGACTTTGAATCTTACTTCAGTGGGGGGTTGAACCACTCGGGATCCCCTGATGGTGGGACGTCTGTCTGGTGGTCTTCTGCGAGGCTCCGCCTCCCCTCTACCTCACCCTTACACCCAGCCTTGGTGGGTCACTGTTGTCCTCCTGGCCAGCCTCCCAACCGCTGCTCCCATCTTACTTTTGTGGGAGGGGCGAGCCGCTCTGCCTAAAGCGGAAACAGGCGGCAGTAGTCTGCCCAGGCCTTGAGGCCGCCGCCTTTTCCTAAAAGGGCCTTCAGTCCTTTCCTATAGGCTAACAATCCCCTGTGGCCTATGCGCTGTACTGGCTCCTTAAGCTACAACCCTCAACCCCTCTGAACGTGGGAAACACAAAATACAACCCAAAGGAACTACAGATACCCTTTTGGGGAACCCAGCTGTCCCCTTTGTCTGCCCCCTTTGCTGAGTTATCAACAACTTTCTCTCACCCTTAGGGGTCTATGTTCAGCCCTATACATGGCCGGGGTATCCCGCAGATTCCACCCTGCTCCTTAGCACTCATTGCCTAGCCTTCGGCGTCGTTGGCCCAGCTGCAGTCCTCTGACAGGTGCCTGTCCCCTTGTCCCCCACCAGGTACACCTCTTCCATTCTCCCGGTGCCCTCCATGGTCCCACCTGGTCTGGTGCCATGTCCTGCACTGGCCTCTTCTGCTCCTCTGCTGAGGCCTCTGGGGTTGGGGTCTTCCTGTGCTCCTCTGCCCTTTTGCCCGGGTTTCCCGTACTGAGGAGCCGCCTTCGGCTCCTGGCTCCTATCATCTCCGCTGACAGCCTCTGGTCCGCCATGCGTGCCTGCACATTCTCCCCTGCTGGGGAAAGCAGCTCCTAGCTCCCTCTGCTCCCACCAGAGCTTTGAGGAGGCACCTCCTGCCAGTCTTCCTGCCGGCGTCACTCTGCTGCCCCCTTCCTTGCTGGTCGCTTGTTTTATTTCCACCGGCCGGCAATCATTTTTGACGTCACCGGCCAGCTGCAACTGTATAAAGGCACAGCTGACAAGCCGCGCAGGTTCCTCCCTTGGCTTCAGCTTCACCGCTGGTCCCGTTGCGGGTAAGTATCTCTTTTCATCTTTTCTTTCTCTTTCTGTCCCCTCTGAAGGTTTCTTACCCTGGGGCTCCCCCCGGGTATTTTGGGGTCCTCCCTTCTGTTTCTCCCTGTGACACTGTGGATGGGAAGGGGCTTGGGAGGGGCAGATTGTGGCCCTGTGGGGTGGGTGAATGGGGCCCTGGGATGAGTCATGGGATGCTCTCTGCCCGTACGGCTTGTTCAGAGGCACGGGGGAGGGGCTCTTGCTGCTGCCTGCACCCCTGGGGCAGGCATAGGAAATATGTGCCCCTGATTCATTTTGCATGCAGGGTGGAGGCAGGCTGTCACTATGGGCTGTGCTCCACACCCCACTGCCAGTGCTATATGCTTTCCACCACCATGCATCTCCCACTGCCACATGCCTCCCACCACCGGGCAGGCAGCACAGCCAGCATACAGGAGGCACGCAGCATTGTGTCACTTCCGGGGCACTGGCAGTGGGCTGCACACCCCAGCCCACAGCGGCAGCCTGCCTCTGTCCTGCGCACAGATCAGGGGGGCATGTGCCCCTGTGCCTTCCCTGGGGGTGCACACAGTGGAGGGAGCCCCCCATGCCTCTGGACAAACCATCTGGGCTCCAAGTGTCCTGGCCCCACCCCGGGGCCCCATTCACCCCAGCCCCTGCACCTGTCTCTGTCCCACTCCCTCCCTCATCGTGGGGGGCCTCAATCTGCCCCTACATGCCCCTTCCTCACGGCAGACTTACTTGATAGGGGTGGGACGCATGTACATGCTTGTGCATGTATACACGCAGCCCCCCATCTTATTTTCTTCTTCTGCCTATGGGCCAAGGACTAAAGTACTTCCTTCCTTTTCTTCATCCCTTGATCTGATTTATTCACCCCTTCTTTTTTCCTGTTCTTCTTCCCCCCCAAAATAAATAAACAAACAGGGAATAAATGATAAAATAAAGGAAGAGGACTAACAAGGCATCATTATTGCTCTTTTAATTTGTAATCCTCCTACCTTTGCTGGGCATTTTTTTGTAATTTTGTCTTTTATAGACTCTCATCTTATTTGGAGCTGTGAAAGGTAATGTAATAATCTGTGACAGATCTTATAAAGTATAATGTTGGTTGTTAGTTTGCAGACTTCACAAGTCAGATTTTGTTGTCTGGTTGATTAGGATTCAGAACAGATCAGGAAGTTAAAATCATGTTACAGGGTACAAAGTGGCTTTCTGCTATCTTTGATGTGCCTGTCTCTCTGAACTGATCTGTGGTGAACCTAACCGCATCACAGAGTAGAGCAGTATTAGGGCAGCTTTAAACTACACTAGTTGTACACAGTTTTGGGACTTCTGGCAGCCAAGGGCAACTCAGCTTTCACTTTTAGACCGGCAAAGCATACTCAAGGTCATGGACTGAAATGAAGCCATCTAAGGAGAATTTTAAGTGGGGGGCATTTAAGCTTTTAAGATTTTCAAAAGCAGTGAAAAGTAGCTGGAGTGGAGTGGAAGATCTGGCCTTAAGGAAAAGTATCACCTTTCAGCTTTCAGACAACTAATTTTGTTTAACCAGATATAAATTTCTGAAGGTGATAGGCTGTGGTAAACCCTTACTGGGAAGGCTCTTTCTGATTTTTAAGGCAAGTTAAAAACTGTTCTATTAAATATAGTAAGAAGCTAGATTACATTTCCATTAACATAATGGAGTGAAACAAAAATAATTGTTTTATCTAGTATTTATCTTAGACTATATTCATTTCTTTCTCAGATTAGGGAAGAACAGGCATTTTGAGCATGAAAGCTTATCTAACAACTCTTCTAACTATTCAGTTAGCCCAATAAAAGGTATCTCCAAACAAACTCTTACAGATTCCCTGGAATGTCCTGACTGCAACACCACTCCACCCCTTATGCAAATATGTCATTTTTGTGTTGTAGAAATGACAAATGAGTGCCAGTGATGAGGAAACCTTGTTGCAGAATTATTGGAGAGGAAGTTAATAAGCAAGTAAAAATTTAGTAAATACCAGTGTAAAATTAAGGTATATTTTTAGAAGGATGACAGCAGTTTCTATGACTGTTAACCCTTTGCTGTTGAAAATTCATTTGAAATGCAAAATATAGAAAGGGCAAATGAGCTGGCATAAGATATCTAGGAAAACCGAGTGTTACTCATTGCAACAGTGATGTAGAATGATCAAACAAATGCTACATCTTGATTTTTCTGAACTAGTATTTGCATATCTTTGACTTTGTTGAGAGGATGCATTTCTGCTAGTCAGGTTGAGAGGCATCCATTATCCTTGGATTAGACTCCAGTTAAAGTACTTCCATATTCATTTCAAATCTAATATGAGCATGCGTTAGAAGGGAAAAGATAGTGTCTAGTTTCCCTTATTTCAGTTGTGTATATAGATGTTCATTTAAAATCTTTCTTTTATTATTACTTTTACAACCTAAGTACAGCTCAAGCATCACATACCTGATTGATTTGCTTTATTATAAATTGTCCCAGTAAGTATGAAATGTATATTAATGTTTTGTTTTTGTGAAGGGTAAAATTATCCATGGCAAATGATGTCATGGTGATCCAGAGAACACCCGGCAACAATGCATATGTCTCAATACCAGGTTGCTAGATATCAAACTTTGAAAAGCCAGCATTAGTGGGAGATAAGGTAGCTCTGCCACCCTGCTCATTTAGGTCCTGACTTTCTGAGATGGATTATACACCATGCTAATTAGTGAAACTACCTTATCAGCAACAAGTAGAGTTTTCAGTATTTCCAGTAGGCAGTGAACAGATAATAGGTTGCAGGAACACTAACTATAGTCTGTCCTAAGTCAAAAGAATGAACATTTAGGCTAAGTACAGCCAGTCAGAAAGCCCGAGGCAGAATTAATTCAATCTTTGTAGGTCTCTAAGATGTGTACATTGAATCAATAATGAACAGAACACATGTTTTTACTTCTGAGTTGGGAAAGGCAGGTGGAAGCATGAACTGGCCCAGGCCAAAAGGCTGGGGGTGCTAGAGCCTGCCTTCTAGCCTTTAGGCTATTGCCGGGCTATACCTGATTGGCTTGACTGGCCTGTACCCCCAACACCCTGCTGTCCCCCTGCAGGGGGGGAACAGTCCCCATCCCTAGCTGGCCCTGAGCTAAGCATTTGCTCATGTGGAAGGAGCCCCAGGGCTCTCGGGACTGGGGAGGGGGGGGGGGGGTCCTTTGGCCAGCCTGGGGTACCCCCGAACCCTGGTCTGCCCAGCTGTGGGGGGAGAGAGGATAATTTCCATCCCCCACCCCTGTGATACCAGTGCTCATGTAAACATGTTCTCTGTGTAACTAGAATAAGGCTATGGTGTTCCCTGCATTTACTGATTAGAGCTGGACTTGTAAAACAGCATGTAAATTTGATCTGGGTTTGTGAACACATTTTCATTTTTTTTAAAGAGATTCACAGAAGATAAAACTTGCTTTCCCAGGTGAGCAATATATGCATTTAAGGACCAGTCCTGTTCCCACTGAAGTCATTGGCAAAGAGCTCTTCGAAATCAATAGGCATAGGCTCAAGCCTTGTTAAAGCATGTTTCTGGCACTTTTAGAACCTAAATAAATCAATATAAAGTTGAATAAATCAATATATAATGCACTAAATTTTTAACTATTCATAGTTGTATATAATTACTCATATGCTATATCAAGTAGCTTCAGTGTTTGGTGACAAAATTCAATTATTTTGGTGTCAGAAAAGTCAATAGTGAAAGTTCAGAAGAATTACTGACTTTAGATGCCAACTGCAAATTCTCAGAAAATAGCTACATGCCAGTGTATTGTGGTGATATCAGACGCTGGGGCTATTGTGTAATTCTTGAACCAAATACCTCTTTTATCAGAGTGAGTAAAAAGAGAATATAGTTACAGTGAGTATAATCCATTCTAGTATTAAAATCCTGGAATGTGAACCTGGCAGCCCCCAATCTCCCCTGAATTCGTACTGGCTACAGCAGGGGTCAGCAACCCCCAGGACGCATGCTGATCATGGCATGCAAGGCCATTTTCACGGCACCCGTTGGGGCCGGGGAGGCAGCAGCTGTTTGTAGCCTCCGGGCTGCAGCCGGCCCCAGCTCTGGGTAGCTGCTGATAGCCATGGAGCCTGGGCTGCTCCCAGCAGGGCTTGCAGCAGCCCAGGCTCCTGGCTGGCAGCAGCTACCCAGAGCTGGAGCCAGCTGCAAACATCTGCTGCCTCTCTGCCCTAGCCTTGGCTCCAGCTGCCTCCCAGCCCCAGACCTGGCCCCAGGCTCCAGGGAGGCAGCACATACTGGCAATACTCCCCGCTGTGCTGCCAGTGTGGCAGGGTACAGTGGGGGTCACAGAAAACTGCTCCGAGCTCCCCACTGCCCTGGCACACTTCCCCTGCAGGTATGGGCAGTCACGAGAGGCACAACCCCGCACTGCTGCCCATGCTGCTCCTGTGCACACAGGGGAAGTGTGGCAGGGCAGCGAGGAGCTTTCTGTGTCCCCTGCTGTGCCCTGCCATGCTGGGTTCCAATGCTACTCTGCAGAAGTGGTGAGGATAGCACAGTGGCGAGGGGAGCATTGCCCGTATGTACTGCCTCCCCAGAGCCCAGGGTCAGGTCAGGGGCTGGGAGGCAGCTGGGGCTGGGGCCAGGGGTGGAGAAGCATTAGATGTTTGCAGCTGGCCCAGGTTCTGGGTAGCTGTTGACAGCCACAGAGCCCGGGCTGGGGTGCTGTGGCTTTGGGTGGGGGGCAGGAGCAGCAGGGCTGGGAGGCAGGGGCTTTGGGTCGGGGGCAAGGGGCATGAGGAGGGCTGGGGGGCAGGAGCTTTGGGTGGGAGGCAAGGAGCACAAGCAGGGCATCCTGCCATGTACCCCCTGCCCTCACTTTGTTTTTCTGGCATGCCGGCACTCCGGCACCTTCCAAGGCAGGCATTGTGGGGGTTTTCAGCACTCTGGCCAAAAAAAGTTGCTACAGTATCAGCACTCTGTGCCCTCAGTGCACTGGGGTTTTCAACAGCAGTCACAATTAAAAATAAGTTTCTTCCTTTATGTGACTAAAACTATGAATGTGAGGGACAAGAAATGCTGCTGTTTAGAAGACAGAGAAACAATGCAGGTAAAATTACATCGTTTCCTCCACCCATCATAGCTATACTAATGTATTTCTATCCTGAATGGCAATACCTCCTATTATAGCCTCCTTAGTCTCTTAATCTTTTGCATGGAGACACCAAGGTATTTACTAATGACAAATTAATTATGGAATTAAATTTTAGCATATGCGTACATTTGGATTATTTTGACTTGAATGCAGGACCCCAGTACGGAAGGCATAAAGCATCATCTCATTATGCCATCCAAGTCTTCTGGAAGTTAAACTTTGCATGTGGTGGGCAAAAGACCTAGGGAGTAGTACCTCTTTCTAGCATCCCTGTTTGTTTTACAAGTAAGGAAGGGCAGTTTTGCAAAGGCACAGGGACCAAATGTCATGGAATTTCAATGGAAGTCAGTTGCCTAACAACTTTGAACTCCTTTTGAAAATCCTTTTGAATTACATTCTTGTTTTCTGAACTAGCAATTTGGTTAAGGAAGACAGGGGGTTACTGCATTCAGAGACCTTTGTTGCCATTATGGGGCAGCTGGAGGAAATAACTCAGAACATGAAGTACTCTCGCTGCTCTGAATAAATACATTGCCATGAAAACAGCTAGCACGGATCTGCATCTCCACTAGTGGATTACGTGTCTACTGTCTCCCCGCTGCAGGGCTAACCCTTTGAAATGAAGCCCATGTTAGAGATCATAAATATTTTGAGTAGAATATATAATATGTATCAATATATAGCTTTACTGTTTCTTTTAATTAATATAAAAATTTACCATCCCTTGGGGTACAATGTATTGACCTCAGTTTCACTTCAGTCAATGTTAACTTGCCAAATAAATTAATCATTCATATGTTTTCCTAAATGGAGTATTTATTTCATGTTCAAATGTTGAGATACATAGTTTAGTGAAAAATTTACAGCTCAAGCTACCCTTTTTCCTCTCCGCCACATGCCTCTTTCTGCAATTTTTTTTCCCCCAAAAAGATTTAAAAAAAATGTAAAGTGTGTTCAGTCACTTTAGCCACTTTATGCTTTGCACTTCCAAACTCTGTTACATCTGTCTAAAGTCACTTTTAATCTTTTTATCTTTGAAAACATTAGAGGAGGATAGATATATTTTAGGATAGAATTCAGAAATAAAAACATTTTACTAAATTGTGTGCATCTATATCTGTCCTTTCGTACCTGTAATTATATGGGCTCCATCACCATAGTAACTGAGCATTTCCTACATAATTAAAATTTGGCTTAAGGATCCTAGCTGTTTTTTTCTCTTCTCTGCATATAGTTTGATTGTAGCTTGTACAGTATAAGAATTGTGTATGTATATGTGAAATTACCATGGGAAAGCTAAATTGAAGAAATCTGCATGGTAGCTCTTTTCTTCTGTAGAAGTTTTGTTCTGTCATCTAGGTCCAACAAATTTGAAACCTCTTGCTCTCTCTCTCAATTCACGGTTTCTTCTGAGAGGTTCAAGGGCTAGTGCTTTCAATTTATTTTCCAGCAGCAAAGTAGGAAAATCCCTTCTGTTGCCTCTGCATAATTGATTTTGGACCTCTAAAATAACCCCAGATTCTACGTAGTGGCCTCTGGAATCTTTCACAAAGGCCCATGAATCTCTCATCCAGATTCAGCCTCATGAGATCCAGTTGTTCAGCAAAACCTGAACCACGGGTACAGGTGCAACTTGTGCAAAATATTTTTCCCAGTTCTTATAATGACACAGTGACCTCTTTTTTAATTCCACCTCTTATTTCATCAGCTTTTTGCTTGGTTTTCACTTAGCCTCAGATTGCATGTGTGTGTGGGCATGTTCATGAACAGTCAGAGAAGCTAATTTGTGCTACCAGTTAAAAAGGGAAGGTATTTTGGTGTCTACCATGTCACACGTTATACTTAGCATATGTTAACTGCACTTTAAATACGAGTGTCTGTGTTTCAAGTGTAACTCTTCTGCCAGGCACTGGTCGGCAGCAAGAAGTGCTGGGTTCACATATCAGAGTACCCCATAAATTATACCAGTGGCTTGAGCCCCCACCCAGAAATCTTAGAACACTAAATTTGCTGGGGCATCCCATATAAACAAAAATTCCTCCTCACAAGCAGTACAAACACAAAAAAACCCAAATTTATTACAGAAAAATAAAAAGAAACAAACAAAAAGAAAACACTATATACAGTTTAAAAACACTATTAACTACAAAGGTAAAACCCTCTTGCCCAGACAGTCTGGGACTTGGGGCTCCCCAAAGGGTAGTTCTGGGAGCCTTCACTCCTATACTTGCCCTTCAGCAATGGGCTGGAAAGGGAGGGCCGCACCGGAGAGTCCTATAAGCTGTTCTGTGGGTTCACTGTGCTTGACAGCACAGGTCCTTCTGCATTGCAAAGGGCTCCATTGGTCCTGCAGAACTGGTAGAGCACTGACCTCCACTTCCACATGGTGGCTTTGAGGTTTTAACTGGTTTCATCAGCATAAAACACCCCAGAATTCCTTGTCCCAATCCCAGCTCTGCTGGGTAGAAAACAGCAAAAGAGCTCAGAGGAAAGGTCAGGCTTATCTTGGCTTAGGCCTGAACTAGGCAGCAAAAGCCAGCCAGGCCTATACTGCACTGAGGCCTGGAAAAACAACAAGTGGTGTCAGGTCTCACCCTGGCTCAAACCATGCCAGGCTCTACCTTGGCCGAAATCTGCCAGCCAAACATATGTCTGGGGTTCAATCACACAGCTAGGCTGGTATGCAAAAGCTGTGAAACAGCACAAAGGGTCCAGGCTTCTCGCTGCAGGCTGGGCATCCAGTCTTAGCTACACCACTATGCTGAGACATTACAATTACAAGATAGAGGGGGCAAGGCCCATGTGGCCAGCAACTGCCAGGACCCCATTCTTAGGCAGTTTGCTCCAGGGATTAATACCCCCATGGTATTATCCCACTCCAGAAAAAAAAAGGGAAAGAGGGAGGAAATAGGGGACTCAAACTCCAAGACAGACTTTTTCTCCCTGTACCTGAGACTTTCCCTTCACGTAGCTTTTGCTCATCTCTCCAGTGGAGGGGGGAGGTGGGAGCAGGAGATCCCCCATGGGGAGCAGTTTTTCTGCCTCCCAATTCAGATGTGCAGCTCTTAGCAGCCCCAGGAGAAAGAGAAATACCTTAGCTGAGTTGTTCTTATATACCCGGTGTGACATCACCTAAGCCTTGACCAATTAGAGAGGGCCATGTTCCAGCCTTTCTCTTACTCAGTCTGCCTGGAGAATCTTCTGCTTCCTCTGGCGAGTGAGGCCAGAGGATCTTACATATTTTGCCCAGATACAGGCCCCAGCTTTCCATATGTAGAGCACATAGCCAAAACAACAGGGGCCATCTTGCGCGCGTGCGCACACACACACACACACACACACACACACACTACCCAATAGCCAAAAGCACACACTTTACCATACAAACCCAAGTGTGTGTGGATGTTACACAAGCAGTAAACATGAGCTAAGTACAATTGTGTCTTAGCAAAGCTATGAATTATCATAGGAGTAGAATCATAGATTGGGTTGGAAGGGACCTCAGGATGTCATCTAGTTCAAACCCTTTCCCCCCCCCCCCATTCAAAGTGGGACCATCCCCAACTAGATCATTCTAGACAGAGCTTGGTCAAGCTGGGCTTTAAAAACATCCAAGGATGGACATTCCACCACCTCTCTAGGTAACTTGTTTCAGTGCTTTACCACCCTCCTAGTAGGGGAAGTTTTTCCTACGTAAACCTCTGTATCTCCAGAACATATTAAGTAACATGTCCTCAGCTATTATTGTGGTGCTGAAAGACAGAATATGTGCTCAAGACTCTTGTGCAGCACTGAGGCTGGGATCAAATATCTGTTGATTGTTGATCATTGATCCCAGTCCCTGGACCACACCAGAGCCAGCTCAAGAGTGCTGGCGGTACAGGTCAGGATGGCCCTACAGATGCAGCAGCAGGAGCTGCACCCTCTCCTGGGCTTGGCTCTCCATGCCTCCTTCCTCCTGCCACAAGCTGCAGTTACCCCCAGGCTGGACAGTGTCGGGCATGTAGCAGGGAGGGCATGGGCTTCAGATATGGGGGCTGCATGCTTTCATGGGTGGACATGTAAGCTGCAGTGCCTGGATGGGGTCATTGTCTGGAAGGGGTGGGGCATGGCCAGCTTCAGGCCCATGCAGAGCAGGCTGAGATTGTAGAAAGCATTACTGAGCAACTGCTTAGACCACATGCTAACTACAGCACAGTTGTTTACTATGATCTCGATAAACCACATGCTAAGTGTCCCATGTGTCAAGACCCTAAGTAAGCTAGTAATTAAATTAAAAAAGGTTTCCTCTGCCAGGGATTTGTGCTTCATGTTGAGGGGATCATTAACAGGATCATATTTTCAGAGCCGGTAAATTACTTTATCTACATATTTGTGCTCACACCAAGTAGTGGGAATAGATATCAGTTGATTGTCTTGTAGTTAATCTTAGTATTAAGCCTGAAATATTTGTTTAGTCAGATAAGATATTTCCAGACATCAAGCACTTCAGGTAATATACATTAAAAACTACCTGGTTCCACCCTGTTCCACTTAAAATGCCCTTATGTGGAATATTTTTTAGATAGCTGAACAAGAAAAATATTTGAGACCTCAAATATTTGGGAATTTTTTCATACTTTACTCCATATTTTTTCTTGACTTCTGCTCTTTTCCTTATGGTGAAGAGTGAGTTGTATTCAGCTGTCAAATTGAAGCAAACTGTTGCCCAGTTTGTCAGAGGAGTCAGCTCATTGAACTTTGTTTTCAACTGTTTTAAGATACAAATCTTAAGTAACTAATATCTTGGGTCTTTAAATTCAATAACTCCCTTCGGTGCTAAAGGAGAATCTACAGATCTGTCTGTACTGTCCCCCCAAGGCTCTTACATGTGGCATTTAGAATATGGTCCAGCTGACCTGTTCCTGCATTGTGTATGCCAAACCCGGAAACGAGGCAGTGCAGCTGCCCGGAGGGTGCTATTGAGCTTGGCAGCAGGAGTAGGGGCTGCCCTCAATTTGGCTTCCCTGCCTCATTTCCAGAGTTCGTTTCTCTGTACAGCAAGTTGGCAGAGTCATGCCCTTTGCCAGAGCACTAGGGAGTACTCTGGAAGCAACCTGGACATACCCTCCATTTATCTGAGAGGAAGCCTCTTTTAAAATTTTTGTTGGTATAAAATGACATTGCTGGTTGATTAATACAAGGGCACAGTGACTGAATTATCCCCCTGCTTACACCACTTCTCAAGCCATTTTGTTGAAGAAAAAAATATACGATGGCCCAAAGCAGCTTCTATTGAAGTGCAGATTGCCCTCTAAGCAGGGCCACCTGGCCCCAGAGCTGCACTAGCTGAAACACCAAGCTGTGCTGTGCTGTGCTACATATGTAAGCCCAAACCCAAGCCCTTCATTCAGGCTTTGGATGCTTATGGCCTCACATAAGTAGCAGCACAGCCTAGCCCCTGCCTTGCCTCAAGTCCTACTTCAGCAGTAGACCCTAGTACCTCACCACTGCCTATCCTGTTGTGTGCCTGGACTCCACAGCTGCTGACTTGGACTATGAATTTGGATATTAGTTTGGATTAGAAATGAAGACTCTACCTGGTTTTCACCCCTATGGCACAGCCTCAACCAGAGATCTCGACTGCTTGCAAACACAGGTACTTGGCTAACTCCACATGGCTGCTTAAACCCCCATCCTTATATTTTCTTCTCTTTGAATTTGGAGCAGAAACCATATTCAGTCTTTTGTGGCTTCAAAATGAAAATGAATCAATGAGATGGGCCTAATTAAACAAACTAGAACTGTTATCCCAGAAATCAAACTTGCAATTTTCAGTACTATTGAACCTTTTAATTCTGTATGCTTAAATATGTTCCTAAAAAAGGGGGAAGAAAAATCTTCACAAATGGTAAGGTATAGCTGCTGGCATGCATTATAACGTTCATTAAACTTTGACTCAGGGCATGAAACATTAAATATATAGATCTCATTAGCTCAACCTGTATAACTTACAGCCATGATAAGCACTAGCTCAATCTTGTTAAAAAAAAACAACCCTTCTAAATGGAGTACATCAAAATTACTAAATATCTCTAGCAGTGCAATAAGTGAAGAGAGCTGTTTCCAAACCAGGGTTTGGTATCAGTTCTGTAGATCCATGTCAAATTTGGGGAAAGACCTTGAAAAATCTCCCACCTTTCATGTAGGCATATGCATTTTGGATCCAATCTTTTGCTAAACTGCTGTTAGAGATGATGATTTATGATCAAGGTAAGACTATACCATGACAATATTGTTTTAGTTAGCATAATTGCAAGATGTCTAAGCTGATTTCAAGCTACAAAAAATATTGTTTTTTTTTCACAGTATCTATCCAATTTAATTTGTCTCAATTAAAGAAGTCTTGAATATAACATCTAAATCCATTATTGTTCTTAACAGTCAATTACTCTTCCTATCATGTGTCTCCTCTGATATAGTTTGTTGCTTTTTAAGCCACTATGGTTGTGCTAGATACCATTCAATACCGTGTAAAATAAGTATATTTTCTTTTTTCAATAGTAGCTCATATCTATGCATCAAACTCTTATCAATCAATATTTTCATTTGTGACAATATAATACCTCTATTTGATTTTTTTCCTTGCTCTTCGTGGTCTGATCTTCATTCTAAAATACACCAATGACTCCTAAAAATATTATTTTGTTTATTTAAGTTTCTGTATTAGATTAAAGTATAAGGAGGTGGGAGGGAAGGCAGCTGCTATGGCTCTAACTGGTTGCAGGCTGTGGTGAGGCCAGAGAAGAGTAAGTGCTAGCAGGGGGAGGGGAGGTTAAGGCTGCAGGGAGGGGCAGAAGGAGGAGCAGGGAGATGGTGGGAATGGGGACAGGCTGTGGGGCACAGGTGGCAAGACAGACAAGCAGCAGGAAGGCAGGTGCCAGAGGTGTAGGCTTTGGGTAAATAAGGTATTTTTGTGGTCTGTGTGAAGCTGGGATCAGCCAGGGAAGACAGCAGCAATGGGCATTGCCTAGTTTCTCCACTGTTCCCTGACAGCCTGGGAGCAGGTGGGTGAAGGGGGTGGGGGGGTGAAAGGAATCTGACTGTTGTTGACATTGCTGTCTCTCAGTGAACGTAGCTAACCTGGCTGCAGCATCTCAGAAGTGGCTTTGGTGTACTGCCCCATAGGTCATCTGGGGGTAGTGGTGAGGGATGGAATGGGAGTAGAGGGACCATGCCACTGGGCAGAATGTTTCCCTTTTTCCAGGTATACAGGACCTCACCTGGCCTTCAGGAAGTCTCAAAGATGATAGTCAATGAAAAGAGTTGTTTCTTCATTGAAATTGAGAATTGGCTTCAACCAATTCCCTGAGCACACTAGGGTGCATCTTGTCTGGCCCTACTGACATGAAAACATCCAGCTTCTCTAAGTAATACCTAACCTGTTATTCCACTACTCTAGACTGTTTATCTTCTCCCCTATCCTTGCTGCCAACTGTGCTCATCAACTGATGGCTGACCTTATTCATGAAGACTGAAGTAAAAAAGGCATTAAATTTTAGCCTTCTTTACATTATCTATGATTAGATTGCCTTCTGCATTCAATAAAGGTCCTACATTTTCCTTGTTTCCCTTTTACTTCTGTCATACTTATAGAAAGCCTTTTGTTGCTTTTTATGTCTCTTGCTGGCTGCATTTCAGTTCATGCCTTAGCCTTTCTACTTTCCCTCTGTATATCTATATATGTTGCTGACAGATATGACATCCTCCCCTCCCCCCCGTGCTTTACCAGAAGAAGCAGCACGTTAGTTGGACCCAGCTCTGCAGTGTCTATATCGATTGGGCGCTTTTATCTAATAGCTGATTCAATCAGCTATTAGATAAAAGCACTAAAGAAGTCCTGGTGAGGTGCCTGATCTATTCAGACTTTTTAAATGTCTGTAAGGAGCCATGATTCTCTAATACGCATCACTAATAACTTGGCCAAATTTCCATTTCTAGAGAAATCCTTTTTTGAATTTCAACTTATTGAAAAGTTCTCTGTTTAGCTAGGCCTGTATTTTGCTACACTTCCTATTCTTTCTTCACACTGCTATATAGCCTACTCTTGCTCCCATAATACGGTCTCTTTAAGGTACAGATCTCTCTTGGACTCCCCTCAGACTCTTTACCCATGGGATCCTGCCTGGCAGTTACCTTCCATCCTCACATTCTCAAATAATTCTTCTTTATTTATGAGAACCAAATAGAGAAGAGCCTCCTCCCTAGTTGGCTTTTCCACCATCTATACCAAAACGCAGAAATGAAGAGGTCTACACAAATCTAATAAAATTTACAAGGTTTATGTTTACTTCTGTTTTTCATTTGGACACATTATTAACGCCCCTAAAATTGAGATCACTGCTCAGATTCGAAACTTCAAAGGATAATCTAGAAAAATTAACCAGACTTTATTTATTTTCAAGGGGAAACTAACATTTATACTAACTGTCCATTTCTGAATCAGGTAATACCATGAGTGAGTGATGGAATTACTAGTTAGGATTTTGGCAACAAATGGAATGATAATCAGATGCTATGAGTAAGCCAGGGACAAGTGTGGAGAAAAAATTGCTCCCCACCCCCACCCCCACCCCCCCCTTTTTTTTTTTTTTAAAGGATTGTAAAATGTTTTATCTGTTGCATAATGCCATATGGAAGAGGCCTGTAGAACTTAATAGGTATGACATCATTAGGGTTATATAGAAGCTAATTTTTAAAACTGATAGAGTAAATAAAACATTGTGTCCTTTCCATAGCTTGAGAAATTCTATCCTGTAGTCAGATCTGCCTGATGGCTAAAAAAGTTTTATGAGAAGGCTGTTTTATTATAGCTGAATTTCATGTGGTCATATTTTCAAACTGATTTCTGTTTTCAGATATGCAATAGGGCTACATTGCAGTACACCATTTAAGGTGTATTGGCCCAACCATAGTTCCAAGAGGTAATGTGGTTCATGGAGGTACATTTCATAGGACAGGATCTCAGTTATGTAAATTGTCATAGTTCTTATGATTTGGTAAACTGTGATTTATAGTAGCCGAATGCCTGGTGTTTAGTCTCCTGGGCTTTCTTGAATACTGCTATTGCACCTCCTTTAACAAGGCCATATATGCTCTCTGCTTTGGCTGGCTAACTTCCCTTCACCTCTCTGTCCCCACTTTCTACAGGTTGGTATCTCTAAGTGACCAAGCCATGCAAAGTCATGGTGCTTAGTATGAGCTGGGGTCTCAGCTGGAGGACCAATTCAATGAAGCCTTCATACTGATCTTGTATGCTAGAATTTATGCTTTTGATATATTTAGTAATATGCCTTTCACTAGTTTAATAGTAAGGGTCTCTTGACTAAAGGAATTTAGACTACTCATATCAAAACATATTAGTAACATATGTTATAGACACACAAAGTACATATTCTAGCCTATATGTAAGTATATTGATAACATTTAGGTTAGGTAAATTTAATTCTGATACTTATGCTAAGACCTAATTTCCAAGAATTCTCTTGTGACTAGTTAAAAAGCACCAATGAAGCAAATGAGCTTTTGAGCTTACCTGGTGTAAAACATGTAACTGTATTGGATAACGTGGAAAAAATTAGTTGTAGGCCAGTAACAACACATTGAACGATCAAGCTCACTCTGGGTGAAATCTTGTCCGTAGTTAAAGCTGTTGATGGGGCTGGAAAGGATATAAAGGAAGTTAGAATTGGTTCAGGTTATTTATTTATTTATTTTTTGGGGGGCTGTAATGAAGTGAGGTGAGCCTTACGTGGAGTAGTGTGTCCAGTTTGGGGCCCTACATTTCAAGAAAGAAATGGACAGTTTGGAAAGAGTTCGGTGCAGAGCAACAAAAAGGATTACCGTATTTTTGCGCATATACCCTGCCCATGTTTATAAGCTGCACCCACGTATAACCCGCAGAAAATTGTACTTTTGTAAATAAGTCTGTGTATTCCCCACAGCGGTGTATACACGGGGAGGCGGCGCAGCCTGGCCCGCCCCGGCAGTGGCGGCACAGCCCGGCCTGCCCAGGTCCAGTGGGGAGGCTATGCAGCTCAGCCCGCCCTGGCCTCAGCCCCGGCGGCAGCGGCAGCACAGCCCGGCCTGCCCGGGCCCAGCAAGGAGGCTACGCAGCCCGGCCTGCCCTGGCCCCAGCCTCCGCTGCGGTGGTGGTGCAGCCCACCCTACCCGGGCCCAGTGGGGAGGCGGTGCAGCCGGCCCTGGCCCCCGTAGCAGCAGCAGCACAGCCCAGCCTGCCTGGGCCCAGTGGGGAGGCGGTGCAGCCGGCCCCGGCCCCCGCAGCAGTGGCAGCACAGCCCGGCCTGCCCGGGCCCAGCAGGGGGGCAGCGCAGCCCGTCCTGGCCCCTGCGGCAGCGCAGCTTGGCGCAGCCCATGCCGGCCTCCGCGGCAGCAGCGATAGCGGCCCTCACAGTGGCGGCAGTGCAGCCGGCCTGCCTGGGTCCAGCGGGGAGGTGGCATGGTGCAGCCTGGCCCACCCTGGTTCCGGCCCCGGCCCCTGTGGCAGCAAGAGTGGCGGCACAGCCCAGCCTGCCTGGGCCCAGTGGGGAGACAGCGCAGCCTGCCCCGGCCCCAGCCCCCCATGGGGAAAAAAAGTCGGCCGATAGCCCGCACCCCCGTATAGCCCTCACCCATCCTTTTTTTTTTTTTTTTTTTTTTTTTTTTTTGTAAAATCGTGTATACCCCGTGGGATATATGCGTGAAAATAGGGTAGTGGCCTGGGAGGCAAGACTTGTGAGGAAAGGCTGAAAGAACTAGATATATTTAGTTTGGAGAAGAGAAGACTGTGGTGAGGATTTAATAACAGTCTTCAAATACCTGAAGGCTGATTAGACAGAGGATAGAGATGAGCTTTTCTCTGTTATCATAGGGTACAAGATCAGGAGTAATGGTCTCAAGCTGCAGCAGGGGAAATTTAGTTTGGAAATTAGGAGAAACTTTCTGACTATGAGAGTGGTTGAGCATTGAAACAGGCTACCTAGAGAAACTGTGTAATCTTCATGCTTGGATATCAAGGATGATCCTGTTTTGAGCAGGGGGTAAAACTAGATGATCTTGTGAGATCCCTTCCCACCCTACTTTCTTATGATCCTATGAAGCACAATAAGTGCAGACTTATTTCTTTGTAAAGATGTACCATAATATCACCAAATGAATGATGCAGTTTCTAATTTATTTGTGTTGTTGACTTACTGTTTTATTTTGTAAGCAAAATGTATTTTTATTTAACTACTTCCTTTTTATGCAAAACAGAGTTGTTCATGTTGTCAGATATATTCAGTGTTCAGTGTACCCATCTTCATGTTTTAATACTTCTAAAGTATAATTCTTTGAACTGATTAAATTAGTGCCTACATTTTTAAATTGGTGCATAACATAAGTTCATGCCTATCTGGGGTGGACTTTGAAGAAAAGATGGCATTAAAAAGACTGGATACACTTGTAAAATGTGTACTTTAAGAGTTCTGGGATTGATGATGCTTTTCAAAAATGGCCTCAGGAATTCTAAACACTACAGGTTTAAAAGATACATTGGCAAGAAATTTTACGCCCTGATTTTTTTCCAAATTGCAGTGGCTTATATGTACAAAATGTGAGTTTAATTTGTGAACACATGGCTATTCACATATCAGGTTTCCCTCTTGAAAACAAAATCACAGGGCTTATTTGCTACTGGATAACAAAAACAGTTTGTCTTATTGGCTGGTCCAAAACATTTTCAGAGAGAAGCCACAGCATAGTCCTTCGGCTTTCCATGTGCTTTGCTCCTGCCACACCCCCTCTCCCCCTGGGAAAACAGTATGTTTGTCACTGGATTCTACTACTCCAGTCAAACAAGGAGCAGAACACGCCCCCTCACAAACCTCACATTGTACAGAAGAGAGACAGGCTGACTTGGAGCAGTCTGGGTTAGCCAATCAGGGTTGACCTATACACTGCTGCCAGCTTCTGGCAGGCAGACTGAGGAAGCCTGTTGAGCATGCTAAGATGTGTGCACAGGTACCCCCTGGCTGCACAGCTTCTGCACTGCATACTCTCTCAGGGGATGAGCATTTGAGTGTCTGCTCAGGCATTTCTGAGTACGTTTTCTACCAGGAGAACAAACCTGGGGGAATTCTCCTAGGTCATTTGAGCATGTGTATGCAGCCTTTATCTCCTGTCCTCTGGTAAGTAGACCTAGTTGTCAAACTCCAGATTAAGATACACCTGCAATATGTTCTCTAAGTTTACCTGAAATTTGCACCTGGGTGAAAATGCAGGGATGCTCCTTATTAGGCACAGTGGATGCCATGCCACAACACATAACACGTTGGACTGATTGTCACTTCAGTTCTAATTGTAATTCAATCTCTTTGACTTTTGCTTAACCTGGTAGGACCAACATATTATAATATTGCAGTTGAGTCTTGCCTGCCTTGGGACAGGATAAAAAAAAAAAAAATCAATTGTGTATCTTTATTTTTCTCCCATACTGTGCACTCTTGAGTATTCTTGGCATTATTTCTCTGTGTACCACCTGGATTCCCTTCTGCTCTCATTAGTATGCGGATTATTTTATAAGAAGGGGGAAAATCGTGTTGAACTACATTGTATTTTTTTTTGATAATTCAGATACAAACGCAATGAGGACTTACAAAGGGCAACACTCTGCTAATATAACCAAGCCCAAGTAATAAAACCAAGCACTATGTGGAAGGTGGGGGGGAGGTGTTACCAAATTTGCCCATTACTTTGGGGTGTGCTCATTTATTAGGGATAGTTTCTAGGGTCTTGGTGATTCTGTCAATGTGCTGCTTGTGTTACATACGGAGCTGTATTTCTCCCTTCTGCAAGCCCCCACCCCCAGTGGAGCTATCTTGCAGGACTCAATCTCAATGGGACTGGGTTCCTCCAGTCACCAAATCAGTCATACACACAAACACACACAAATTAACGTGACACGCCTGACCTGGCCGGGCTGATCAGCATGGACATGCCGACACCCTCATATGCCAAGAGTCAGTTCATAAAAGCAACAATAAAATGCAGTCAGACAGAAGCACACAGGTAAACAGAATCCCTCTGAATCCGGCTGGGTGTCCAGCTGACACCCTCATGGGCCAGCATTCAGTTCATAAGGGCACGTCTGAGTCAAACTGGGTCAATCAGTCTGTACAAGCTGATCCCCTTATGGGTTTCAAACTCAGCACGTCCCAATCTTTGGCCTCTTGATGAGCAGACCCCACAATAATTTGGGCTTCACAGGGATCTTTAGCTTAGGTGAAAGAAGCATTGCTGCAGAGCACGGGAGGAAAAAGAAGCAGAGAAGGAAAACTATACCCAATTACTACCAGTTTGACTATAAAAGTTATTTATTGCTAAGCATATGAAATATATAATAGTACTAGTAGTAATAGACATGCAAAAGAAAAACAAACACCAACAATGACAATACTACCCTGGTTTCACTAAGTATTTGGGGAAACTTAGCTCAAGCTTAACTAATACAGTTCAGGTTCAGAAGTTTATGCCTAGAGAAAAGAGAGAGAGAGCGAGCGCTGGGATCTCATCTAGTCCAAGGTACATAGGCTGCAAAGCTGACAGGCACAGTCCGTAGCACAATCCTTGAAGAGAGAGATGATCTGTTCTTCCAGCGTCCCAAGAACGACAGGGGATGGTGTCAGCACAGGAGTTTTCTTTCTTCTTCTCCTTCTTTCCCCTTGCTGCTGCTTCTTTTTCTCTTGAAGCACACACACTTACAGATTTTTATACCCTCAGTTCAGCTGCTTCGAAGCACCCTCAGTAGTGTAAAACATTGTCTTTTCTATTGACAAGGGGTTATCTGGTTTGGACCATCTCAGGAAACTGATTGATAATCAGGAAACACTTAAGATTAGGGAGTAACCAAATACTTGGGAGCCAGTTTGAAATTCCTATGGATGGCAGATATACTGATGGGATATCTCATGGTTTCTTCAGGAACAATAGATAGCTTGCAGCATCAGGATTTTGGATTTTTACTTGTGCATAAGCCTCAGCTTAGCATGACTTTTCCAGATTTTACTATAGTCTTTTAACAGACTTTAGGACAATTATTGGGGTGCTCATAACCTTTTGTGGAGAGGACTCCCACCAGTCGTCTCGGGAAAGATATGACAACACATGGGATTAGGGCTCCAGCAGGCTGGATGCTGTGATGAATCCTTAACCATTGTTCAAATGTTGCCCATACACCCTCTGACTCGGTCTCTTGCCTCAGCATTCCCTAACCCGGCAACCGAGTTTTAGTCAATCAAATTTAAATAGGCCTCCCATAGTGGGACCGGGGAATGTACGGCCCAAGATGCCTATTAAACTTAGAGCTGTGTGTGTGTGTGTGTCTGGGGGGGGGGGGAAAGTCCTTAGCAAATCCAGATTAGAACTGGTCTGATAAATGCTGAGCTGGGTGTGTGTGAACATGGGTTGATTAACATTGGAAGCACAGATTCCCCATCATGCAGCGCTCTCCTGCTTCTCTGGTCCCAGAATTCACTGCAGTCTCTGCTTCAGGCTTTCTGTTCTCCATCTCTCATGTAAATGAATGGTCATCTGGTTCCATCTCGGATGTAAATGAGACCTAGGGCAGTTGATTCACTCTTGTCACCCTTATCTGGTGAGGGTCTTAGGTGCGTCTCTCACTGCATCTTAATCAGTTTCATTTAGGTAGAGGAGGGGAGGGAGGGGGGCGGTGAGTCCTTTGTGAGTCAGACAGACTGCATCCTGTGCCAGGGTTGCCCAAGAACACAGAGCTGAGACGTAACAGAGGGGTATTTGAATTATTTGGATCGTAACTGACAAATCGCATCCCAGTCTCCGTTTGTAAAAACATGATTCTTCTGCAGGCTCATCAGTAATATAAATTGCCTAGATATTAGCTTTCTAATTTTACAAAACTGAATAAAATACAAGACACAACTATCCTAAAGGTAAAAAATGTAGTTATATTTTTATAATATTTTTCCATTTTAATAATCGAAGTTTTGATAACATATGTAGATTTCTTTTAAATTGGTATTCTCCTCTTATTATATAGTGTCTGATTCACCTCTGCCTTACGTGGTTATTTCCTCCAGTGCAAAATTTGTGTAAAATACTCATTTGGTTGATTTTTATCATGTTGCATGGTATATATGAATAAATAAGGTTCAGGGCAGTGGAAAATTAGAACTTTGGTATAACTTGTCATACTTGGAGTTGGGCCTATGTTAGTGTTTCTTTTCAAATAACTGGACACGTGTAGGCACAAGTGTGTGGGATTTCAGCTCCACCACAAAAGAATTCTCCAGGGTGGTAAGAAAGATCTGCTTCTATGTACTGAAACAAATAATATATATTGAGAGTTAGAAACTTCAGTGTAGGCTGTACAGTTGCTGAAACTCCAGTGTTATGAAAGGATATGTAGCCTCTGATTCAATTATTAGCATTTTTTTCTGTAGTATGACTCTCTTGACTACCATCGAGTTACCACTGATAAACGGATGCTGATGCTAGGTTAGGCATGTGAAAGACCTGGTAAATTTTACAATGGGTAGAATTTTTTTATGAAAAAGAAAAGTTATGGGATTAAATCCATATTTAGTGCAAGTAGACACAGGAGTTAAGCTTGTTTGTACCAGGGTTGAATTTAGGCTGTGGTAGATGATTCAAAGAAACAACTTGAAATAGTTATAAGAATAACTTTCAAAGAAAAAAGTTCTTCAGAATGTTAAGGTGAATTAGACCTGTTTTAGACTCCCAAAACAAATATTTAAGTACTGAAAAGCAACAACATTATAAGTTGAGACAGAGGAAGGATAAGTCTGCTGCTAACTTCATGTATGTTCCTGGGCATATCACTTTCATCATCTTTGCTTCAATTCTTCACCTGTAAAATGGGGATGCTAATATTCCTTTTCTCTTGCTTTTGGTAATGAACTGTTACCATGTCTCACATGCCAATTACAATGGGGCACCAATCTTATTTTGGTCTCTAAGTATGGAATCAGATGTTGCCTTTTTTGTCACCTTTTCTGCCAGTATATATAAATAAAAAATGATGGGAGCACAACAGCCAAGCAAATATACATTCATGTTCCTTGTCACGCAAAAAATGCCCAGAATTTGTGGCTGCAACAAAGGTGGTATTAGTTCTGCTTTGTGGAGTATGACCATTTGCTTTGTGGTGGGAGAGTGTGGGTAACCTGGAACTCTCTCCAGCAGCTCCAGACAGGTGTTCCAGGGGCATAAGGGGCCTGATCCTGTGCACCCTGGGAATTCCCATTAAGGATTGGGTGCCTCAAGCCCTGGGAGTGCTTGCCTATCTTTCCTTGCTTACGGACCTCTAAAGTACATATCTGTAAATGGGGAACACTGATTTTTGTCACTTATGGAGGTAGGCCCTGGAGATACCAAGAGGCATGTTTCTGTGAGCAGGGAAAATTGGGTAGATGTTCCCAGGGCTTGAGGAGCCTGATCCTACATGAGAATTTCTGAGGTGCACAGTAGGGCTGTGCAAAATGGCTATGTTTCATTTTGGTTTCAGATTCAGTGTTTTGGATCACTGTTCCATTTTGATTCAGCTGAATCTGTTTCAGAGTTTCGATGCTGTTTTGGCACTGATTTGGAGATTTGGATCAGCTGGGGAGAGGCAGGCACAGCTGGGCAGCTGCAGTTCTCTTGTGGCTCCTCTGGTTGTGCCTGCCTCTGCCCCAGCAGGGGGAGCTGCAGGAGAATCTCCCATGGCTGCCCTGCCTGGCCTTATCCCCCGCCTGGCCTCAGCCTCCTGGCACTAAACCCCCCCCCCCCCCCAAAAACCACCACCCACACTCACTGGCTGCAGCAGCAGTGATCAGGGCCTCTGAGGGTTTGTGTCAGAGCCCCCCTATGCAGCAGGGATCACCCCCCCCCCCCCCGCACCTGGCACCTGTGCAGCAGCTCTCGAATTGCATGGGTGCAGTGTGGCTGAGCAGGGCACCAT
Organism: Alligator mississippiensis; assembly: GCF_030867095.1. NCBI lineage: Eukaryota > Metazoa > Chordata > Crocodylia > Alligatoridae > Alligator > Alligator mississippiensis. Next base: position 42,816,630 of record NC_081829.1, read on the forward strand.
GCATTGTCTAGGAGCTGGGATGGCCCCAGCTCGCAGACAGTGCACAGGGCCCTGCCGAGCCATGCTGCACCTGCACCATGGGGCAGCTGCTACATGGGTACCAGGTGGGGGGGGGAATCACCACTGCCCTGCACTTCCTGGTGGGGCTCTGCCACAAGTGCCCAGAGGCCCCAGTCACTGCTGCTGAAGCCAATGAGTGCGAAGCTTTTTAAAGCTCCACACTTGCCAGCTGCAGCAGCGGTGATTGTGGCCTCTGGGTGCTCGTGGCAGAGCTACCCCACACAGTGTTGATTGCCCCCCACCCACTTAGCACCTCTGGCAGCTCTCATATTGCGCAGGTGCAGTGTGGCTCAGCAGGGTGCTGCACATTGTCTGGGTGATGGGGCCACTGGGGCTGAGTGGTGCTGGGTTCTGGTTGACAGGTGGAGCCACCCCAGCTCCCAGACAGCACATGGCACCCTACCAAGCTGCACTACACCCATGTGATGAGACAGCTGCTGCACAGGTGCCAGGCAGGAGAGAGGGGGGGATCCCCGCTGCCCTGTGCTGCATGGGGGTGCTCTGCCACATGTGCCTAGAGGCCCCAATTGCCACTGCTGCAGGTGGTGAGTGCTGGACTTTTTTTTTTTTTTTTTTTTTTTAAGTGCCAGAAGGCTGGAGCTGGGTGGGGGATGAGACCGGGCAAGGCAGCCATGGGGGGCTTCTCTCATGGCTCCTCTGGCTGTATCTGCCTCTGCCCCGGCAGGGGGAGATGCAGGAGAAGCCCCCTGGCTGCCCTGCCTGGCCCCATCCCCTGCCTGGTCCCAGCCTCCTGGCACTTTAAAAGGAGGGCTGCAGGGCTGTGCCAGACTGTTCCTGGGGGGCACCTCCGAAACATTCCAAAACATACAACATATTTCCAAAATATTTTCGATGGTTTCATTTTGTTTCAGAGCCTTGCATTTCATTTTGGATTTGGTGTTTCGGGGGCTGAAACACCTCCAAAACGAAATGGCTGCCAAAATTTTACACAGCCCTAGCGTACAGCACTGGAACCCTCAAGCCCTGGGAGAACATGTTGCCCATGGTCCCACGGCATCAATGGGAGTGACAGTGGGCAATGTGTGTTTCATCCAGTGAAGTGGATTAGCTGTGCTGGGACACATCCCAGAACAGCTATTTCTAGCTTAAGTACTGCTGTAATACAAATAGTATTTAAAAGGTATAGCTTATATCCTGTCTCAGCCTCCTAGACTTAACTCATCAAATCTTAACCACATAAACAAACTAACAATCCTCTCTCAGCAAATTCAGCCAAACAGTTAACAACCTGTGCACACACAAAAAAAATAAAAAAAATTAACCCTTGCAGTGCAACACACAGATTTAACTTAACTCTTCAGGCACCAAGTAATTTAACATTTTATGATTACACTGATAATTAACTTTGATCTTAGTATCTTCATTTACTTGACAGAAAAGAAATGCAAATTTTAGAACATATTCATAGTCTATCTTTTCAAAAGCACAAATGACTTGAATAAAATTGGATCATCTTAGCTCTACAATACACAATACCAAAGAAAATGGCTTGCAAATATTATTAAAAAGTTCACATAATAAGAGTTTACTCAAGTACAGTAGTATAACTAGGGGTGGACAACCAGGGCACCAGCCTTTTGCACTGACTTAGAGAGGGGCACAGAAATGACAATGACTTCTTCTGCTATTGACCTGGCCATCTCTACTTCTGCTCAGGGTAAAGAACCTTCTTATTATGTCTCTGTTAATGTATACTCATAAATGTTGTGCTTTCCCTGTGAAGTACATAGGGATTTTTTTGGACAAGTGTATGTAATTTTGATTATTTAACTGTTATGCTATATGGGTTCATAGGCACCAACTTTTATTTTGCTGTGAGGCTTGGGTCTAAGATCATGGACGTGTGGAATGTTTTATGCATTTCAGGTGACCGCCCTCTTCTTGAGGTGGGGTGGAGCCCTTGGCCCCCATATACTTGGCTTCACTGTATGGGTTCAAAGAGGGAACTTCTAAAGGGAGTTCCTTGCAGGAAGGCAGATAGTGGCAGTCACTGGTACTTACCTGATAATACACGTGCCTTTGAAGCTTTGCCTCAGATCAACCTGAATCCAACAAGTCTTTTGAGATAGCATTATGGGCCAAAATAAAGCATTCTAGAATACATAAACATCTGAGGCTCTGAGTTTAGGTGTACGTTGTGCATGCAGGAAAGCAGATGGAACACCATTGCCCAGAAGTTGGGGTCATCTTGATCAGTGGATAAGCTTAATTTTTTAAGGAAATTCTAAGAGAGAGGCATTTTGTTGATTGTAAGTGTTTTGTATCATTCCCATGAATTAATAAATAATACATTGTTTGGCAGAAGCTGCTCTGAGTCAGCAAATTTATGAACTGGTCACGTTTGCCAAAGGAAAAACTCTTCAGGGTCAAACCCACTGGGACTTACCAAGAATCCTGGCTGGTTGTATACCAGGAGTCTCATCTGTTACTGATTGGGTGTGTCTACATGTCACTGCATGGCAACATTGCTATGGCACCATGCTTTGGTACTTCCTTTTGGAAGTACTAAAGCATGGAGCAGTATGGGTGGTTACTGCACCAGGTGCACGGCATATGGTTAGATTTTGCTGCTATGTTGCCATAGCAGCACACTATACTCGGGAAGCATGTCGCTATGGCGACATAGCTGCTGATCATGTGTACACCCACATGATTGCTATGTTGCCATAGTGCACCATATATCGATGCAGCACATCACTACACTTTAATTCTGAAGTGTTAACTACTGTATTTACCTGAAGCCAACAGGACTGAATTTAAGATTCCTCCCCCCACCCCCCATCACCCTATAATTAGATTCTATACACAGAAAAGTATAACATATTATGTATGGAATCTAATTCTGGGGTGATTGGGGGGGGGGGGGGGATCATCTTAAAATAATTTCCCTGACCACTGTGGTATGGAAAGCAGTGACAAGTGGTGGGGGAAAAAGTGGGGGGCAGGTGATCTGACCACCATCTGTAACATTCCACCTTATCCCCAGTGCATGTCCCCTTATGTCACCCCTGCCCACTTATCCTATGTGGTGGTTCTGTCTTGGGCTCCAGCCTGGGACATGGAGTATATGGAGGCTCTGCCTCTGGCCAGGCAGTGATGGGCCTGAACCTGGGCCTGGGACAGGTCTGGAGCCAGAGCCACAGAATAACTCTTGCCACTGCATGGTCTCCGCCACATAGTTTCCCCTGCCCTGTATCTCTTCCTGCACCACACCAGGTATCTTGAGCTGCTCTGGCTCTGGAGGTGAAGCTGGAACCAGAGATGCAACAGCTGTCTGCCCTGGGCTGATACTCAAATTGAAGGTGAAGCTTTTTCACCCCCCCCCCCCATGTGGAAGGGGTGGGTGGGGAGAAATCCTTGTCTTCAGTTTGAGTAAATAAGGTAACCTGGTAGAACAGAATAACACTGAAAGAGAAATCAAGGCAGAGAGGGCTTGAGAGCATCAGCTGAAGAATGAACCCTTTCCCATGCCAATGAGAAGACATCAACAGGTCAGTGAGTGAGGATCCAGAAAACATCTTAAAACAGTTTGTTTAAAGCTGTTATTTATTAACATTATCAAAGGTATTCCCTTTTCAAACTATTACACGGGATGTCTTTAAAATGTGACCCTATGATCTAGTTGGTGGAAGGGGAGGTCATTGCTATGAATGTGCATGTTTGCTGTGACAGGTATGTGGACTGTTGTTCATTGATCAGTTTACTAATTCTAGTTACTGATATATCTAGTCAGATTACTGAGTAATAATTATGATATGACATCTAGGATGGATACTACTTCAGGAATTTCTCACTAGTCAGACTAGTGAACTAAGAACAATGAGGGCAGTGCTAGAAGAAGCGGAAAAAGACCTGGCTGCAGCTAAATACTGAGGTCTTTTCCCTTTAGGTAGGAGTGGCTGAGGCAGCTTGCTTGCTTCCATAGCAAATCAAGCCACATCACATAAAAGAAGTATTAGGGATAGGCCCATTACAGAATGTACAGTTGGTAGCTGCCAGCCACTTGTTAAGCCATGCTTTCATTCACATGTTAATTTGCTGAATTGTGTACAGGACATTGTTTTCTTATCCCTGAGGCATTTTAAAGCACTTTAAATAAAGAGTTAAACACTGGTTTTGCAGTGGTCATGGAGAATTAAACCAAGCCTTTTCTGCTCAGCAGTTGCTAAAGCCTTAGATAATATTGCCCATTTTATTGAGAGAAGTTGTGTTGGCTAGGGCATAAAGATTAATACCTTGCAGTCATTTGAAAAGAACCACACGATCCTTAAATTCTACTTAATGACTATCAGAGAGAAATAGAAAATACCCATTTTTGCATATTCATCTGAAAGAGAATACTCCTAATAGGACATTCTTACTCTTCCATACTTTGTGGAGCCTGACAAGGGTACTATAAATGCAAGATCTTCTGAGGACTTCACAACCTAATGCCCATCTAGTTCAAAATCAACTGTCGCCTCAGACATACTGCTGAAATCTGAGTTTATGTTGATAAAATGCTATTAATATTTCATATCTGCATTGAGGTGCTTTGCTACTGCTAGGAAAACTAATCTTGAAGTGAGGGAGAGAGAGAAACTGCTTGAAAGGCACTCCTTATCTGACAGTGACTTCTCTGTAATGTGTGTGTGTGTGTGTGTACTTGTGTTAGGATAATCTGTTGTGCATTGATTGAAGTACAGTTCACTCTGAGCAGCGCGGTGCTGGGAATCTGATATTGAGAGGTTTGTTTATAATAACATTAATGATACTTCCAAAATTTGGCATAATGGAAATGACAAAACAGTCCTATCTACAAAATCTATTGCATGCTTTTAGCACCTTTCTGTCCATGCACAAAGGTAGATTAAAATAAAAGAATCTGTGTTAAAATATGAAGGTTGCATTCCTGCTGGGGGACCCAGGTAGGTTTATGCATATTAAATGCACATGCAAATACATACTGCGCATATTTGTAGTATGCAAAACACTCTTATATAAATCATGTTTATTATTCATGTGTACTATATATTAGGCGTGTGCGAGGTTGGCAGTATTCAATTCAGAATTGGATTTGGCCTGACTCGGGGGACAGTGATTCGATTTACTGATTCGGATCACTGTCTCAATTCATTTCAACCAAATCTGAAGATTTGATTCTGATTTGGAGAATCAGCAATTCGGCCATAGACACAGTGTTATATGTCTTTTTTTACATACTTTGAGGTACCAGGCATGGCTTGTGAACACTGAGATGGTGGGGTGGATGGAGCATCTCACAGGAGTGCGGGGGTACCCCTTGCATGCTTGGCGGCAGACACTCCCCCGCATCCCCTTGGCTTGGTGATCAGCTGCAGGGGGACCACAGGTGCTTCCTCAGACCCAGGAGGCACCAGTCACTGAGTCGAGAGCTGGTGGGGTGGCAGAGGTCCCCCGTGTGCTTGGCGGTGGACCTGGAAATACATCTGGTCCACTTCCGGGTCCACCGCTGAGTGTGTGCGGGACCCACCCCACGCTGTTGTGGGACACTCTACCATCTCAGCATTCACGAGCTGCATCTGATACCTTGAGGTATGTAGAAACAACATATATACAGCTTTGTCTATGGCTGAATTGTCGAATCTCTCCAAATCGAATCGGAGGCTTTTGATTTGATTCGGACAGATTAATGGGTCTCCTGATTTGATTCGCATTTTGAGATTCAACTGCTGAATTAGGTCGAATCTCGTCTGAATCGAATCAGTGACCGAAGCTTCACACAGTCCTACTATATATGCAAATATTAAATATGGTCTAACTTTTTATCTGATGTAATTTGATGAAGTTTAATTGACTTCAATTTGTTGTTTTTCAAGGCAAGGGAAATACTGTCTGCAACAACTGAAGACAATTGGTCAAAGCATTTTTAGGTGGCAGGTCATTATAAAATTACCATGTTTGAGACTTTCTTTTGTATTTATTGATGTCTAATCTCTGCTTCTTCAGGGTGAAATGTTTCTTACTTTTAACCCTTCCAATTTACCATTACTACTCTTTGAAAACTAGTACATAGGTAATATTAGAATATAAGTACTAGTAATTAAGAAAAGCTATTCATGATTGTTTTATCAATTTTAATAGTGCTGGTATATAAGCGTGTTTTCCACTGAGTGCATAATTTCAGTTGAAAGAGACCCTAGCAAGAGCTTAAATCTTCGTCCAGTGCCAGTTAAAGTCGGAATCTCTTTGTGTTGACCTCAGCGGGAAATGGCTCAGGATCTTAAGTGTATGTTATAGAAGGATGCTATTGGAGGGGCGTGGGGGTTAGGAGTGGTGGAAATTTGAAGTAAATGGGCAGAAGCAAAGAGTGAAACAAAGAACAGTAATAATAATAATAATAATAAAAAGAACCAAAATCTTGTACATATTTTAATGGTCTCGGGTAGGGTTGGTACTCATACCAAGGCAGAGCTGAGTCCCAGAAAGCTCTCTGCATAGAGTTGGGTAAGGGAGGTTGCTGACAGCAATTCAAAATAAATACTGTGGGGAAGGAAAGACTGAGCCATGGTGCAGTGGCTGGCAGTGGTTGGGAGAAGCAGGGAGGAAGATGATTGCTCAGCACTAAAAGCCAATTGCCCATGATCATTGTATTTTAGATGCTCCCCTTGCACCAACAGCCAGCTACTTGAGTACATGGGGGTGCTAGAACAACTAGCAAACTGATGAGCTACACCTGTGTGCTCAGGGTGATGGGGTTGCACCCCTTAGGGGTGTCACAGGCCAGCTGGGCACTGTGAATGTATCAATTTAGTTGCAGGCTGACTGCTAAAGAGGATTGTGGAAAAATTGCTGCTTATGAACTTCAAGGTAATATTTATATGAGCCCAAACAAAGTTTTTTGTTTTTTCTTTTCTACTACTTCTCTAATCTTTAGAGACCAATTATGTTTAACGTGATATAATTTCCTTAAAAAATAGTTTGTTTTGCCACATAACCTAGGACAGTTTTTTGGACCACTTTTTAGGTAAGAAGGTAGCACTCATGAGCATCTTTTTTAAAAAAGAAAATATTTCTGAACCATAGAGATGATCTAACTTTAGAGCTGTACTATCAGTCTTTCACCAGATACTTTTCTATAAACCCCCACTGTTGTTTTTGACTGAATTGATAATTAATTTTACTAAATGACAACAACGAAGGAGCTAAAATTATAGTCATTGTGCAATTAAGTGGTAGCTGGGTTGCAGTTTAAATCTGTGTCCAAATATTGCTATCTCAAAAAATTCACAATTCCCACTGAAATAGCAACAGAATTACTCCTTGTTTGTCTGCAAAAAAGAAAGTTTTCATCATATTAAGGCGTTCTCTATTTACTTTTTTTGTTTAATGGGATCTTCCATCTTATGTACGCCATGAGATTTGTAGTAAGGGTATCCTATTTTTTAAAGTGAAGATCTGAGAACACTTAGAAAGAGCATTGGCAACTATTTCTTTGGCATGTACAAAAGTAGGCTGTTTGAGAAACACAATGTCATCTTAAAGAGGAAATGAGATATGGGTTGGTTGGAGAACACTGCAGGGTTCTCCAGGTGGCCACTTCTGAGTCTGATAATACATGCCACATTCAAAATCCCTTACTTAAAGCAATGGTATTACTCACACGAATAGTGTTTTGGGGAGTATCTATATGAGTTATTAACTTGATTTCAAGGTCCATAATCCACACACACACACCCCCATTGTATAATTTTATATAGTATATTTACTGAGTAAAATCACAGTAAGTTTTTGTTTGTTTTTGTTTTTTTTTTTTACTTGAACATTTCTTTTAGCATTTTTGGTATTCAGGGCCTCTAGTTCAAGAAAATAAAGACAATGGTAGCCATTGCATTTCTAGTCAGGTCTTAGAAACATTTTTTTAGCTCTCACATATATGTAACCAATACCTGTCACTTGATACCATATTGGTAGGCATGGGTTATCTGCATAAATTTGGTTGGCCCTAATTATGACTTTGTGGGAGTGGGGTATGCCCCAAATGCAACAATTCATCTTCATGTAAAGAAGTTTGAGTGGGAATTAAAAACCAGTAAAAATGGTTTTTCTCTTTTCACTCTTGCAATCTTTTCTAAGCCTTTCTTCCCCCAGAAAGGGATCAATTTTCCTGAAGAAAGGGAAGTTGAGATTTTTTTTTTTTAATTACTCAGTTTTCCTGCAGGGGTGTAGGTTGTAGCCATGTTGGTCTAAGGACGTAAGCAGACAAGGTTCCTTGGGTGAATTTGATATCTTTTATTAGACCAACCCAAATAGTTGGAGAATAGTTATTAAGCAAGCTTTCGAGTTCAAAAACCCTTCATCAGGCTAAGGAAGTTTCAGCAGTTGGTGTCTGCTCTTCCTGGATGGAATGAAAAGTAAAGAAGCCAGGGGCTGGGCTGGGCTGGGGAGTCAGTTGCCAGGCAGATTATAATGTATCAAAAATCCAATGTCTATGTTTAGTCCATGATCTCTAGTATCCAGGAGGTTGATGAATGGCTCATCTCTGGGAAGTGTTGTGTAAGTTTCCCTTGAGGATCAGGACTGAGAGATTGGAGAGAGAGTGGCCCTCCTGTGAGAAATGTGCCCCCACCGGTAATTGGGTATTTCTGTCTTTGATAGATTTCCGGTGGGCGTTCTTTCTGGTGCGCAGTTGTTGTTTGGTGTCTCCTACGTATTTTTCGTTAGGGCATTTGGTGCATTGGATGAGATGTATTACATTTCTGGAGGTGCAGCTGTAAGATCCAGGGATGCTGATGGCTCTGTGGGGTGTAGTAATTGTGGGGGTGGTGGAGATGTGTTGGCAGGTTTTGCATTTCTTGTCATGGCACGGTCTGGATCCTTTTGGTGTGTTTTGGGCTTGAGGAAGTTTGCTTCTGGTGATGAGGTTGGCGAGGTTCAGTGCTTGTTTGAAGGCTAGGATGGGTGGCTCTGGGAAGATCTTTTTAAGAATAGGGTCTCTTTCTAGTATTTGTTGCATTTTTTTGAGGATTTTCTTTACAGGTGCAAGGGAGGGGTGATACGTCATAACCTGGTCAGTTTTCCTGGGCATTTGTTAGGGAACAGGGGTGTGTGGAGATTGGTACAGTTTTGCAGAATTCAAAATCAAGTTTTAAGTGCAGGTGGGTGGAAAAAAATCCACCTCCATTCTGCAACATTTTGGGAGGGAGAAGAAGATGATAAAGGATAGAAAAGCTAAGGACAAGAAAAGTAAGTGACTAAATCTAGTTTCAGAAAAATAAATGAAGACATTTTAAAACTCAGAGGGTCATTTTGACTTTCAAGGTGAATGAGTGTATGGCTCAGCTTTCTGAAATGAGAGGAGCAGCTCCTGCAGTGTTTTGGACTCCAGAAATGATAGCCATTTAACCAAAAAAAAAGGTAGTAGAAACAAGTGATTAAAACCAAAACAAGGATTTTAGCATAAGCGGAGCTCAAGGTAAGAATGATTTTTGGCATCTTTTCCATAGCTTTTTTGAATGGTAATGGTTATGTATGCTCAGCACCTCTCTTCTTGCTGGGAATAGCAAACAGTAGTTCTACATCTGGTGCCTCTGATAGATCTGGCCAGCTGGCAGGGAAATACCTCTCCATGGATTGAATGACCCTATCCCCGTGGAGACTGAACGTGCATGCTGCATCTGCTGACCCAGTGAACAAGGGGCATTCTGTGACTCTCCTCTCAAGCTTGCAATGCTCCTGGCATAGAACACTGGGAAGACTCACCAGGCTATTCCACACTGCTGCTTTGCCAAGAGCAGTATTGTACATTCCTCTCTTTGAAGGTTGATAAACTAGGGTTGTTTGGGGAGTGGGGAAACATAGGTATTGAGGGGTTATGTCTCTAGGCTTTGACTGTTCAAATATCAAAGAGCATTGTTCCAGTTGCTGCTAATCTGTCAGACACCATAATGAGATGCACAGTAAACCAGAAACACTTTGATTTCTTCACTGGCAAGATTATCTGTATGCACCTCAGTCTAGTTTTCCTGTTCCTAGCCTTAGGCCTTTATACAGCTATTGTTTTTGTTGGCTCTTACAACATTAATGCTTATTCAGGTAAAGGTATTTGTTGTTTTCACAGAGCAACCTCACATTTCATTAAGAATGCGATGGGTTCCTAAGCGCTAGTAATGACTACTTTAATTCTAGCAAACATGATGCCTGACAGGCAGTGGGTTAGATATTCACAGTTGGTCCCTAGCTCCATTACAGCAGCTCCTCCTTTTTATTCACTCCAGCCTGCATTAGTATTCAAAACGAGAAGGCAAGCTGGAGGAAAATTACCTAAATATTTATGGAATACTGCTGGGGTCAGAGTAACAAGGGAATCAAATGAAATTAAAGGTTGACACCATGAAACAAACTGACTTATCAATCAGTCTTTGCCAAGTTGCTTATGTTGCTTGAAGGAAAAAGAGGTTTTCTGTGAAGTTACTTTTTAAGGATTTGAGCATGAAACTTTAATCTATAGCTTCACTTCAATATCTGCATTATTTTTTCTAAGCAGATGAGTGGGTGGTAGTCAATGAAGCTAGATATTGCTCATCCTGATCTCATAACAATAAGACTTTGCATTAGAATTTCTTTGTTCCCCTGAAGAGATCAAAGCTCTTTATAAATTTTAAGGTCCCAGTAGCTCTATGAAGTAAGTACCATAAAAGAGGAAACTGAGACATGGAGAGGCAGAGGCCCACTCTTGGATGGTGAGTCAGGGATAGATTTAGGAATAGTATCCAGGAGCTGGGAAAACTATAATGAGATGCGGCAAGAAGATAGGCTCAATGAGTCTCGTGCCTCTTGACTGAGTGTCAAGTGAATCCGGATTGATTTAGGATTTTGAATGGGTACTGATGGCTAGATAACTCAGCTGCTGTCAATGCTATGTGACATTTCTTCACTCTGTAAACATGAAAATAAATTCTGAATAGAAATCCCTCTTCTGGTTAGACAGAAGACCTCTGAGTAGAGAAGTCATATTTTCAGTAGTCCGCTGTATTTTGCAGTAGCTTTTCCTTTAGGAATAAGGTGAAAATTATCAATTTAGAGGGGGACAAATTCTAAATTTTCTGCAGAATCAGACTTTTGCCCTGGGACTGTGTGTGTGTGTGTGTGTGTGTGTATGCAACATCTGAAAAAGTTTATAAACTTACTAGTTTTGATTCTACATACTGCTCAGCATATAACTTCATCAGAACTCTGCAGTGAAAAACAAGAATATAAATGAGCTATTTTATTTCAGGGGAATGATGATTGCTGAAAAATTGTGTATTGAAAACATTTAAGCAGTACATATATAGAGAGAGGCCATTAAGAGAAGCTGGAGGTATTATAAGATACTTGAGTGCATCTGCAAGTGAAAAAAAATGTAAGAAGAAATATACTTTCTCCGAGTTGCAATAAATTTGACCTGAGGAAGGTCACTCGATGCCCGAAAGCTTGTCCATCAGCTGTCCCAACTATACAGGTGGTCAAATAAAAGATATCACAAAAAATTCTACCTTTTAAAAAAAATCTGGTGACATTTGTGTTTCATAGTTACTGCGTGTATTTGTATTATCACCAAATTTGTATTACCACCTTACTGTTCTACACTTTCAGAAGCAAAATGTTAAGTTCTTCATAAGATAAAACTAATATTTTTTTTTTATGTTTTAACTTGAGTGAATTCCTGATGATGGTCACCTGAAGAAGTCTACTGGGTATCTTTCTGCTTTGGAGATCAGGATGTCTCTTTTCCATGAGGAGACTGCCACATCATTAGTATTATGCTAATAGTATAATTGTTTGCAGGTAACTATACTATTGTTGCTTTCAGACATTAAGGAATGCTGCAGAGTTAAAGGAAATCAAAATCCTTAGCTAGTTAAGGACTTTTGTCATGAGAAGACCTGGTCTTACATTATTTGGCCCTTTTGCAATTTCATAAATCAATAAAAATGTACCCAAATATTTTCATTATTTGATACCAATATTTTCAGATATAGACCCTGATATCCATACTGACAGACGTCTTTTATTCGTAGGGCCAGTTTTAAATTGCAGGCCCAGCTCAAGGTGCAATAGCTCTTTTAATCTTGGAGTTCTTCCACACCCCTTTGCTGCTGACTGGTGGAGGGACCCCACAGCTTGCTGCTAACCACTCTCTCTTGATGGCGGGGAATTGAAAAACCATGGTTTTAAATATGCCATGGTTTTTGCCTCCTGCTACTTACTGCTGATTGTATGGGAGGCAAAAACCATGGCATATTTAAAACCACAGTTTTTACCTTCCGTCTGTCCAGAGTGAGTGGTGGGGCCAGCAGGGCCCCTCCACTATTTATCAGCGGGGAGAGGGAGAGTACACTGGGGGAACTCCAAGATTTAAAGGAGCTGTCATGCTGCAAGCTGGGCCTGCAATTTAAACCAGGCCCTAGTTATTGGTATCAAAGTTGTCTGATCTTCCGAAGAAGCTGAGCAGATTTAGTTATTAGTAAAATCCTTGCCAGCTGTAGAAGCAAAACTTTCAGAATTACTGATATGAGCCCTGATTTAGCAAATTACTTAAGCACTTCCTTTGGTATAATTGACTCCAGTCTGATTTAAGCATAAGCTTTGCTCAATTAGGTTCACCAAAAGCCTGTTGAAATCAATGGAAGACAGTCCATTGACTGAAGTGGATTTTAAATCAGGCCCTAAACAGCATCTGACAAAGTAGGTTTTTGTCTAGGAAAGCTCATACCTCTCTGAACCAGTTAATCTCTAAGGTGCCATCCTTCCCTACCTTCTGCCTGACTTCAGACTAATATGATTAACCACCTCTTCCCTAAATAAGAGTGATGTATACAATCTTCCGATCTGGGCCTGAAAGAAACCTGACTGAAGAACCTGAAGCCCATGGCAAGAACACTTTAACTTCCCTGGACACTGTGTCACTGGAATGTTAAACAGAAAAATGTTATACATGAACCGTGAAATTGCAGAACAAGAAATCATTCAAGAATGGATCGTGGTAAGTATATTTTCAATGGAGAATTCTGGATTCTGATCCCATTCCTAAGACTACCTTTTATAACTCTTAAGTCCCTCAGTGAATTAACTGGTTTTTTTTCATCTCAACCTGCTTTTGAGCACTCTTAGCAGTGTCCCCTTTCCTTTCTCATATAAAACCTTTTCTTTCTTCCAGTCCATTCATAGCTTCTGATGAAGTATGTTGTAGCTCATGCCTGTCTTAACTAGTGAGTCTTTAAAGTCACTGTCCTGCTCTACCGTCTGTCTGACTTCAGGCTAACACAACTGACCACCTCTTAACTATAGAACCTGAATGCAAAGCTGTAATAAATAGTCATTTAAAGAACAGTTCTTGTTTTTAGGAGCTTGGTTATGCTTCTTCTAGCTCACTAATCCTGGACAGATGTTATAGACACAGTATCACCAGTGTAGAAATTCAAAGTACTTCACCTCTTTGGAGTGTCCCCAATTACTTAACAGCTATTCACAGACAGGCATGTTCAAGCATTAGAGTCTTTCTTCGGCATTTTACTTAAACTGTATAATCTTTTCCCTGTTGACCAGTAATGAATTTGTGTTACAGTTGTCTGCCTGAAATATTCCTCTTTACCCTGTGAAAAATTACTGAAGGTCTATATCAGTTAAGAATTCTTAATGAAGATGTTTAGCACTAGGGTTCATTAATAATGAAGGCTCATGATTTTTTTTATTTAAGAATTAACTTAATGTTTGGTTTCTTTTTCAACTTTTAAATTAGCTGAAAACTCATTATGAATTCCTTTGTTACCCAATCACCCAAGAAGGAAAACCATCAGCCATTCCTTGCTATTTAATTTGTTTACATGAATTGGTTATTTCCCTAAGAAAATAGATACTTATATCAGGACTTTTTTCCTTCCAGCCTTCATTTATTTGCTACATTACTACATGGCTTGCTTCTTCAGCCAAGAACTTGACTTGTCCCTGCCTATGGCATAAGTGAAATAATTAACTGAAAACAGTATGCTGGGTGTAATTTTCATAACTACCTTAGGACATTGAACAATCTGAGAGTTATTAAGGAATGTTGCACAAAGAAGGTTAAGTATGAGTTTTCTTCCATTCAGGCACTTGGTGCAGTGTCCTTAAATCCAGAAAGGCTTATAAACTTTTTGGAAAGAATTCTTTTTAATTCCCTTTTACTTTTTATAAATATAGGTGATTTACAGAAATGCAGCTGAATCCAAATGGAAACCTTTTACTAATTGCAGTGTTTTGCCTGGTAATACAAATGTAGCTAGATACTATTTTTTTAAAATATAAAATTTAATGGTGTTTAATTGAAAACACATTAGAAATTAAAGAGGAATACATTTTAACTATTTAATATGCATAATTTGCTATAAATATATAGCCATATAGTATATTTAAACATAGTTCATTTGTCAGTTTTCTACATTTTCAGGGTTCCTGGATAAGCTTTATCTTTGACTTCTCTCTCAACCAGTTGTTGGACCTTCTTCTCATGCAATGGTGATACGTTTGCCTTTTATAATGACTCCCTAAGTTATAGGAGACCATTTACCAGCTGTCACCTGAACATGTCCAGCTAGGTTTTTATTCCTCTTATAGATTTAAGAAACCTTGTTTTAATTAGCGTTTCCTTGCCTTCGCTCCTTCAGCCTCTGTTTGTAGTAAAGGCTGACCCACCCTTAGCCTCTCCTTTAGAGTTCATAGATTCCTTTTATTTGTTTCAAAGTAAATATACAAGTAAATCTTTCTGTGCTGCATTTTTCCACTTAAAATGAAGATAATATAATTTTTCCCCATCTTCTGTATGTTTTATCCACTTAATTTGCAAACAGTCCAGGGTAGGGTTGGTCTCTTACCCTCTTTTACCCTTGTACCCTCTACCTTACCTCCTGCACAATTCAGACATTATGTTTTTTGCTTAAACTTTCACACAATTGGGAACACCAAGCATGCCCAAGATGTTGATGTTTTCTGTCCTTGACTGTTTAACCCTTCTTTAGTAGGTCTAAATACCCAAAGGATAAAAATGTCATAAGAAGCCCATTTTTTGTGTATTCTGGAGCTCATATTATTTGCCACCACTGGTAGGATTGCACCACTGGGAAATTTTAAGAAAAAGATCAGTGGAAAGAGTTTTAGAATCAGCCTTTAACCCTTAGATTGAAGTCTTAAAAGGCTTTGATTTTAAGTGAAATATAATAGATTACTACAAGCTGATCAATTGGACATTTTCTATTTTTTGTAGTAACTGAAATCTAGAGTGCAGAAAGCATAAGGCAAGTACTGATTATTTCCCATGTATCAACAGGCAGTTTTTATGTAAGCAATATGTGTTCTTCTAGCACTTCCGATGTTCTTCCTCAGCATGCCAACTAGAATATGGGACTGCTGCTGCATTGGGCATTTTAGCCCTTAAAGGTATACAGTTGTCCTCTTCTGTCTGTATTACATTTCTGTGATGGCTGATTTCCATACTAACTTATTTAAGAACTGGCTAGAGGCACTGCCTTCTGGGGCATGATTTACATTCTGTGTATTAATTAAAGCATGACAGTTTGCACCAGAGGATGTCAGAATGTAAAATGGAACAGTTCTTGCCAAATATGGGTACTTGGCAAGTCATTAGTATAGAATTTTATTCATAGTGTGTTTACAGCCTGTTTTGCAGAGCCCATTGAGTTTGGCTTGCTTTATTTTGAGTTTCTCCCTCACAAAGTTGTAATTTCAGCCTTACAAAATGGTGATGAAAATATCCCATTCAATGACAAAAATTATTTGAAGAGTTGAGCATAACAAAAACTATCATTCTATATCAACAGGCAGCTTCAGAAAATTTTTAGTGTGATACAGGGTCCTTACCACTCCACATCACTGCCTACATCAGTCCTTGTAACCAAATGAGAGTTATTCATTGGTCTGTGGGGAATGAGGAAGGGATTTCAGTTTGCTTTTTGCAGTCAGGTGTCTGTTATATAAAACAACAAAGAGGTTATATATTGGAGAGGAAGGGCAATAGGATTACCATCTCACAAAAGCTAAGTAATAAGCAACAAAGAATTTTATTTAAGAAATATAATCTTATTTTTTTATTGTGAATTGCACAAGAACAGTTCCCAAATTTATGACTTTCTAGTCTTGCAAATTAACTTATTATTCAAAATCCTAATCTTTAATCACAAATTTGATGGTTAAAATAACTGATTTTAAAACTTCATTTTCCCTGACATAAAGTGCTGTTCTATAGGCCAGCCATTAAATGTCAAAAATGCAATATCAAATCCAAGTTATCAGTGAGGTTGCTGTAACTCTAGCAAGGCCCCATTCTGTAGATTGATTAGATTAGTATTGTACCTAATAGACTACAGATGACCATTCAAGAGCCCTGAAAAAAAACACCTCATGGAAAGCTGAGAGCTGGAACAACCTGGACCATACTATGTTCCAATTTGACCTTACTAATAAAAAGAGTAGTCAATCCTGATGTTGCCTAGACACTCATCCTGGAATTGTTGTAACTGTATGTGACAACTTGGTGTCCAAAGCTCTCACTGTAACAGGCTATTTTTACTTGAATGTATCAGTTCATACTGTTTATTACTTGTAGTTTCCATTGCCGTTTTCTTTCTGAGACAGCCCCTGATCCAACAATCACAAACATTTTGAGAAGCAATGATGTAGATTTGAATTTTGGAAGCCACAAATAGCTCAGTGTTTAACCATACTAAGCTATGAGCTGAGAGATTGGGATTCTATTTTCAGTTTAAAATTGATTCACTCTTTGCCTTTGGATAAATTAAATCACTAGTTCTCAACCTTTTGTACCTTATGTCCCACCTATGTAAGGTCAAAAAATCCCCGTCCCACTGGTTGACAAGTGGGTGGAGGAAGGTTCCCTGGTGCGCAAAAGCAAAACCAGAAGTCCTGCCATGGCACTTCTGGTTTAAACTGCTACGACACAAGTCCCACGTAGAGGACCTTTGCATTCCACCCATGGGATGCATCCCATCGGTTGAGAAACCCTGGTTTAAATGCTATGGGTGAACTCTTTGCCCCCCCAGTTAATGTAAAATTCCCAGTGATTTCAACAGGTCCAGTATTGTATCCTCTGTCTCAGCTTCTGTGTAAAAATGAAGATTGTAATAATGCATGTCTCACTAAGGAGTTGTGAAAACCAATTAATTAATAGTTCTAAAATGTTTTGAGATCCTTAGAAGGAAAATGGAAATAGAAACTATAAATAATCTTTTCTAATATCTGTAATTCTTAAATATTCTGTATGGTCCCCCTCGGTCTCTCTGACACAGACACCATTAGAGGGTTACTCTAGAGTTATTTTGTGTACTCATTGACATGAAATTATATGCTTAGAAATAGAATCTGAATTTTGTTTAATGATTAAAGTTTTTTATATAAAATCACATTTTTTTTAAGGAAATAACGCTGTGGGTCATGTTTTGAACATCCTAATTTTAGCAGTTTCCCTCCATAAAACAATGCAGTAATTGGATTTGTGTACTGTTATAAGGAGTGGAAGTAGTTCTTATCTTCCTCTGCAACTATTAGAGCTCGGTTCCTTAAATTCTGTTCATGGTATTCATACTGAAGATGCCTGCATAAGGTGACAGAGACCTTAATAAATGATTACTCATGTTTCTGCAAGAGCCTGAATGTACAGTACAGGCAATCCTCAACTTACAACGTTTTGAGTTACAACATTTCACACTTACAGCATTTATATACTGACACCCTGTTTCAACTTTATGACATCAGTTTCGACTTACAACACTTGATCTGATGTGACGCCATGCCAGCGAACAAGTTTGCTGCGTTGCTCATCTCCCTGGAGAACATCTGTCCAAACTTCCTTAGACACTTTCTTTAAGAAAGCAGGCACGACTCCAGAAAAACCTGCAGCCAAGACTCCTGAGAAGACTCCAGCCAAGAACCCTTCAAAAAGTCCAACCAAGAGCCTTTCAAAAAATCCAGCAAAGTCACATGAAAGAAGTCCTTCCAAATCAATACGATTGCTATTTACAATATAAATACATTAATGTAGCTATATTACTCACCTAAAATTGATCGAGTACAAAATTCTGGGGTATTTTTGGTGAAAATAGGGTATGGGGCCTTGGTTCAGGAACGAATCCCCCATTTATAACAAAATTTCTTATGAGAAAATTGGTTCTGAGTTACAATGTTTTGACTTAAGACGTAGTTTTCAGGAACCAATTGTGTCGTAAGTCCGAGGAGTGCCTGTACTAAACCTACAATTTACACTAAATTGTAATTGTGCAGGATTAGGGCTCACTTGTAGGTCTTTCAGTGGCATAGGGACAGTAAGCAATGCCCACAAAAGGGGGGCCATAGTTTAAACAAATGCATATATGTTATGTATAGTTTTCATGCTTCTACCTTTAAAAACATATTTTCTTCTAAATTGTATTTATGTAAATGCCTTTTAGGTAAGCCCAAACAGTAATGACTTTTATATAGATTATTACACTGATTGCCTTTATGCACCCCAGTCAACATTGGCTGCTATTCAGAAGTCAAACCCACTTCATCCACCTTTCATGCTTCACAGTTAGTTAGGAAGTTAGGACCTTCCATGTTCATCACAAGTAAAATACATTTTGCAATACTTTTGATTTTAGAGATCACAGATTAGTCCATTTTTCCTTGTTCTCGTTGGGATCCATTGTGCAAGAAAGTTCTTGAGTGCAAGATTTAGTCTGTGTGGTAAATTACAAAGGGAGGCATATAATTATTGAAGCACCTTGTACTCTTATGTAGCCCTCCTAGACTTAATCCAGGAAACACATTCAGGTCTGTGTATCAGTCCCACCATGTGTTATAATTACCATCAGTTTCACATTGAACATCCAAATATCTGGGCCTGTTAAGGTTTTTGGGAAACTGATCCTGTTTTTCTGGCCCTTTGAAATGGGAAGTAGTGACTTTAATGAGAAAATCATGGTTTCTGGTGGACCTCTGCTCCAAGCAGATTTGTCTCTTGCTATATATGAGAAAGCTAATGCCTTGAAACGTCTCGAGAGAGTCTTGAAATATAGCTTGCAGCAGTATACAAGTTGATGTGGTTGGGAAGCAGTATAAAAGCTGATTTCTGCACAAATGGGAGTGAATTTAAGAGTAACTTTGACATAAAATGAATGTTTGTTGAGAAGCACTTCACATTTTAAGTATGTAAAACATTCTGTGAACACAGGTCCTGAAGGGAATTTGCACTGCTAATTATTCTCAAGGACAAACATAACAAGTATATGATTCTTCAAGTCTACGAAGTATGTTCAAGGCATGGCAAGGCAACACACTGGCCCATCTAATCACAGATTAATAGGCATCTTCCAAGTCATAGGAAAGATCTACAAAAAAACTAGAACTCTTGGTTCCAAAATGATACCTTTTATTAGACCAACTGGAAAATGGCAAGAAAATTGTTCTTTTCTGCAAGCTTTAAGGATCAAAGTCCCTTAGCCAGGCTCTGGGAAAAGTGTAGATGGTACAAGATGGTAAAAAGTCTGCATAGGTAGGAAATAAACTTCATTTTTGCACAGAGGGAGCTGAAGATGGAAGTCTGTCCCTCTGGGTCCATCAGTGTCTTTGTGAGCTGTGTTGAGTAGCTCTTTGATGTGTTGATCAGGTAGAATTCCTTCCCTGGAGGTCTCAGATGGCAGGCAGGGAGGCAACATAGGAAAGATAGAAATCCTGAAACATAGGAAAGATCAGGATTTTAGAAAGGGGGTGCAGGATCAGTGACCAGCACTGCAGGGATGTCTGCACTCCTCCACCCACAGTCTCCTGGCACCTCGCCTACCAGGGCAGGCAGACCAGGCTGAGGGAGCGGTAGCTGGGAATTATTTTTTTAAATCCCTGAATTGCATAAGAATCCCCCTTTGCCCCCCTGCCCTCAACCGGGGACAGCAGCAATGGTGGGAAGCGGGTGGGGGGAATGGCAGAGGAGGAGCAGTGCCCATGAACGCAGAGGGAAAGTGAGGCTTTGAATGAAAATTACTTCAAAACAGTAATACGTTTAGGATTGAAACACTACTCCACATTGTGGAAGGTTATTTAAAGCATAAGAAAACTTGGGTAAAATAATGGTAGAATCTCTTGCATGATTTTTGGGAAATCCCACTTTGGATGAATGGTCTCTGTTCTAATATCTCTTAGGAAAACAAAATGAATGAAACATGGTTTTGTTAGAATATGTATTCTGCCAAAGGGTGCTTTGAGTCTAAAAATGTTGAGAACCCTGGCCTAGACTTTTAAATGGGGTATTCAAAAGAAATTTGAGAATAACACCCAAAACTTGAGAGTGAATTTTAAAACCAGCAGTGACTCATGCCATTTCAGTTTTTAAAATAAAAAAAAATATTTTTGTTAGTTTCTTTCTGTTTCTTTGCACTTTCACTAGGATTCTCATCCTGAAGTATTTGTTGCAAACACATACTGAAGATCACTAAGTTTTCCCACTGCTAATAACTAGAGTAGTCTTTCAAACTCAGAGCTTCCATAAAATGTAGCTTCTGAGATAATTGGATAATACTTCATTTTATAATACCTGTATGGAATTAATTATATATTGATCCCATAAAAAAGTAGATTTATTTCTTTTTTTTTTACTTTGTCATGAATTACTTTTCTTTGAAAGATTCGGGATTTCAGTGAAAGAATTGAAATTTCATTATCTGCAGCACTTCTCCATTTCAGATCCAACAATGTGTCCCATCCCTGATATGCCAGAACCACTTCTGTGAGTTAAGGGGCTGTTTAGCCATCAGAACCATCCAAACCTTAGTTGCTTTTCTGAATCTCATGGAAAGAGTGATACCTATTAAGTCAGGTACAGACATTATATTTTTACCAGTGTAAGTGATTGGAAACCTGTCTATACCTGTAACAGAACAACAATTTGGCATACAAAACTGGTCTATATCTATAACAGAACAGAAATTTGGTGCACACAGACGGATTTAAAATAGCAGAACCCAGCCTAAGATTTGTCTCCCTTCTTCCCCCTCCCCACCAACCAATGGATGAATGTGTGTTCTGTTTGCTGCCAGTCTAAACTATGCCACTTATAGAAAGCCATGTAACTTAGATTGATTCCACCTCAGGCTTTTTAAATGTCTGGACCTAGTCCTAGTATCTACAGTAAGTTACTAGGAATTATACTGAGACCATTAGTTCATTTCAGATAAATGATTAAATGGCTGAGAGGGTTACTACTAGCTTTGACCAACTTGTGCTAGACTACTGCCAGATATGGTAAAGATGATGGCATATGTTGTTGCTGATGCTTATTTTAGTTCTTAGGAACCATAATGATGGATCATGATTTCATTGGGGTATGTATGGTGTAAATACATTGTTTTATTAGTTGCTTTAGTTTTTTATTCATGATGAAGTTTTTTATTTACACTTATTTTGAGACCTCCCTTGGTAGGCAGATTTGTTTCCCTTCTTCAATGAATGCATCCCACTGATGAGACCAGGGGCTTGAAATGTTTTTAACTCAATGGGTACTGCTTTCTCTTTTACAACTTCAAATTATCTTTTTCAATTTTTATTTACCCATACATTTAATTTATATACTCCTTACAGAATGCTGTTCACCTTCAGAAGCTTCATTCTAAACTGGGCAAATTCTGTCTGATAAATTCTAATTATTCTGTCAAAGATTAATTCCAAATTTCCTAGTAGTCTTATGTCTCAACCATGGTAGGGCTCTTTATTCACCCTCAAAATTTCATGACTGAGGAAAAGTTAGCAGGTATCTTCTGTGGAATAGAGAAGTTTTCAATGGAAAGTTATCTTGCCTAAAGGAAAAGACTAAAAGAATATCTAGATAGGCTTATTTTTGGGGTATCATAAAACAGAGGAACTGTTAGAGTAGCTACACTTAAGTATACCTTCAGAGAAAGAAATAGAGCAGATGGCTAATGTCAGAACTCTTTTTGCACTGGATGCATCAATCAAGTTTTAGCAGGTACCTTAGGGAAAAGAGTACATATTTGTGAGCATTGAACACCCGCTATGGGTGATGCTGTATCCTCAGACTACAATTTATGCCATGTTCAGGACCTGATGTGTTGTACAGGAAAGAAACTAAAACCCACATCTTTGCTGTTATAGAAAGTACTAAGGTCTATCCAGGTCATAATTATTTTTTGGAAACAGTAGAAGAGAATGATCAGAGGCTCTGAGTAGCTTTGGAAAGAAACAAAAACAAACAACAATGTAAATTCAGTGTAATTGAAATAACACCTGGAAGGAAAATTATCATAGTAGTGTGTATAGGCAGATCACAAATATGATTAGCCCTCAGTTAAGTGAGGGTAACTGCTTTTATTTGCTGCAGGGAACAGCATGCACACAACAGCTACGACTGAATAGTGAACTTACTGTAAATTCATGCCCTCATGGCAAACCACCTGGTTCACATTCCCAAGCCTGGGGTTACTGGGGGCATGTACATTCCCAAGCCTGGGGTCACTGGGGGCATGTACATTCCCAAGCCTGGGGTCACTGGGGGCATGTATAAAGACACAGCTAGGACAAAGCAAAACAATTCAGCGTGACTTGGGGTCTAAGGAGCTGCCACCAGTATATCAAAAAGATGCTGTACACATCTTTGGTGAGAAACAATATCTGAAAACAACAATGATGTCACAATAGGCATTTGTGTGGTCATATGAAGTGGTCACCCCAGATGGACGTGGACTATAGAAAAATAAGTGACAACTCAAATACCAGAAAGAAGGTAGATAAAAGGCACTGAATTAGCTGTTTTGCCCCAGATCATATGTAGGCAACAGTCATAGGAAGCTAAGACATCTTAGAGACTAATTGAACTTTGGTAAGTAGTTTAGTGGATAGATTGGTTTGGAAACATTCTTCCTTGCTAATTGCTTCTAAAGTTTCACTGAAAATGGAAGATGAGGGTAATGGTACGTTTAAGAGGCTCTAGTATGAGATATTGAGAACTGCTTTTGATGTTATACAAAAGCTCGTGTTAAGTAGCGCTGATTTGATGGTAGGCACTGATTGAAGCAGATTCCTTTTGTGATTCATTGGCTCTGAGTGATTACTGAACAACATTGAAGTGTGAATGGAAGTGCAAGTCTTCGCACAACATCATGCAAAATGTAATCGTTAACCTTGTATGTAAACAGCAGGTCAAACAGACAATTAAAAACCATGAGACTAATATAATTATAGATAGGGTAGACTCAATGAATAAATTCATCATTTAATTGAGAAGTCCGTATATTATCGCATTTTTATATTTAAACCATGTGCTTTATATCAATATAAATAATTTTAACAATATTAAAATTAATACTATCAATTTATTATTAATATTATAGCTATTAATAATGCTGTAAATTGTTGAAGTCGCTAATGTTTTTGGAGAAGTTAATATACATGACCTTCTTAGGTGCACTCTCTCTCATCCGAGAAGCTGCACAGATTTCTCTTTTTGTAAATAATGTTTGGTAAGAATGTTATATTTAAATTTTATTTTGTGTATGATGCAGCAATTACATGCTCAGGTTTTCAATTTATGCTCTTTAAGGCCAGAATAGTCCTGCATACTTCAGTTTTTTACCTAAGCCATGACCAGATTTTGTGCATGTTATTTGTGGCATTACAAAAACTTCTTTCCTTTTTTCTTGTCTGATTCCTGAAGGCAATTTGTGTCAAAGTGTCTCAGAATCATGTTAGAACATTACTTTCACTAAATAAGTTTATCTTATTACATGATTGCCAATAATTAATTTGAGTGTGGGCTTGGACTGTGTATGTGGTTCAGTTTACTACAGAGAATAATATATATATTCCAATGACAAAGTATTGCCTTTAAGTTTAGATTTCCTGTATTTATTTCCTACCCAACAAGCTTGTCCTAGTTAACTCTGCATGTTAGAGCATGGTGGCATGGGGAAGGGGAAAGATATTTCTGAATGAAAAATGTATTCTTATGACCTGAACTTCTTAACTAGCTTGAGGGCACAAGAGCAGCTCCCTGGAGATACAGGACAACCAGGGATGCAGTTGCAGCTCCTTGGGGACATAGAAGAACCAGAAATTGGGTTTCAGCTGAAGCTGGATCTCAGCCCCATTGATGTTTTCCTGGGTGGTGGGGCCACTGGCACCAAGAGATCTATCCCCCTTGTTCTTTGTTCTGCCCAAGAGAATAGTGATCAAAATGAAGGTTGTGGACCCCAGTGCCCTGCTATCCACATTACAGGTGGCCCTGGGATGAGCACTTATTCCCCAACAGACCTTGATTCCTCTGAACTTGTGTGAGGTGACAAGACTTCTCCCTTGCCTTGCAGATGTTGCACAGATTGCAGGCTGTGGTGATGAAGCAAAGCAAGTACTCCTTGGTTGTATTGAGGCACATGCTCAGAACCCTCCAGCATGCTTTGAGGTGGCCTAAGGTGCACTTGATAGTCATGCAGCACATGCTGAGACAGTGGTTCAAGTATTCTTTTCTGCGATTCAGGTGCCACGTGTTGGGCTTCATGAGCCGGGGGAGGAAAGGTTAAGACATGTCCTGGATGGGACAATGACTCCACTGGCCTTGATGCTGGAATTTCAGAGGGTGTAGTGTCTGTTTTCCACCATCTAGGGGAAGGTTCAGTTGTAGAAGACCCTAGCATTTTGACCACCCAGCTGGCAGAGATGTGGGTGAAGCAGGCATAGTGGTCAATGACCTCTTGCAGCATGGCAGAGAAAAAAGCCCTTGTTGTTGATCAACTCCATAGCACTTTGGGGCAGGCAGAAAATGTGGATATGAGTGTTGTTGACAGCCCCCACACAGTTGGGGAAGCCCATACAGTGGAGGCTGGTGATGACCCCTTTCAGGATGACAAAGGATGAAGAAGTTTGCCAACATGTCCTGGATGACCTGGCACACTTCCCAGGCTGCCACCCCAGCTGTGGACTTGCCCATGTGGAACTGATTTGTGATGGAGCAGAAGCTGTTAGTTATCTAAAGTTTGAGACAAAATTTAGTCCCTTGTTAATTTCCTTTGAAAGCCTGGATTAATGTATAAACTAGTGGTCAGTACTGATTTCTAACACTTTAACATTCTATGTCATGTAGAAAAGCTTGTATCTTTTATATTATAAGCAAGGGAAGCTGAGTTTCCTTCCCATACTTTTTGGGATGCACATCTCCATAATAAAGTGTCAAGATTGCTGTATATTTGGTCTGAGGAACATTGTAAGAGATTTGAAGCAAGCAGGGCTGGAGTTAGGTAGCTCACTAATTTTAGGTGCGTTGTACAAAGGTATGGGAGAATCTTTACGTGAAGCCTGGACCTGCAGTATGCCTGACTCAGGCCAGAGCTGTTATTCTTTCAATTTCGAGCTAGTCAAGTTTGTCACATCTTGTGCACTTTCCAATAGGAAATGACATGAAAAAAAAAACATTCTAAGTTTCACAATTTTGTTTCTCTACTTTCATTTCAGTGGCTTGGTGGTTAAAGGGTCTATGTCAACAAAAGATACAGCCAGCAAAATTGGAATAAAAAATTCCAGTTCAAAGTATGGGTGAAATGTTAAAAATTTGTAAATTGCATAATGCACATTTTAATGTGAACCTTCAGTTATTTAAACAGAATTCAATATCACATTCTTTAATAATACAAGTCCAGCTATATGCACCTTGCCTGCATCTAGATTTCTTGTTCTTAAGTAACAATAGGTTTCCAAAAGTATTTTTCCTCTCACCTTAATTGTTTTCAACCACAACAGCAATGTCAAGTACATGCAGTATTTTGTGTTGTTTTGTTTCTTTATCTTTTGTGCTTCAGCATTTTAAAAGTAATGTCAATAAGTGTTTTATAAGTTGAAGAAACAAAATTACACACTTGAGAGAGGGTGGAGCATTTCCAGTTAGGAAGTGTTTTCAGGTGTTGATCTGGCAGCAGTTGATTAAGGGCTTTTTGGAATGCCAAGAGCAAGTTTACAACCTCAACATTGCATTTAAGGAGACATGGACAGTAATATACTATATTGGCAATATTGAGAAAATGCCCAATTTTAGTTTTGGTAACCTATTGCTTATAACTCAAGGAAAAATGACGTAAGTCAATTTGGTCACCTCTGTGTATGTCATAAAGCACCTAATTCTGTAAGAGCCTGCATTTAATTTCAGTGCACCACATACAAAATCTGCTCAGTTTGAGCAATGGCAACAGAATTTACCTTACCAGAGAAAGTCATGGTATTGTGCTAAATGCCTCCAGACCTCTGGCACCCTATGGGAGTCTCTTCCCTTGGGAAATGCAAATAATACCCTTCCCCTCCCCTGCACCTTCCCCTCCTCCCCCCTCTAATATGGTGATTTAAAATTTCTGTGAGGGACTGAAAGGCAGTTTGCGAAGCAGAAATTGCTGAAAGAAAGCACTAAGTCAGGGTATGAACTAGATTAGTCTTTGTAGTTGTGAAGTGAATCTGGCCTACTGCATACTGCCAGTAATTAATCTATATTATGGTAAAGATCAACAAACATTTTAAGACTGCCTTGTCTGTGCTTTTCTTTTAAAGCTGCTAAAAGAAGAAGCTAACATGTCAGGAGAATATGGTAGTGGCAGTGGGATATATTGTACTTGCTTCAACATGAACTTCTGATTCACAAAGCAAACTTTGGTGGAGGGGCACAAAGGAAATTAAATGTCTGTGTGGTGCCTCCATTTCTAAGGGCAACGACACATGCAAACACAAAGAAGCAAGTCAGTTTAGAAAGGGGCAGAGAACACAAAGTGGTATGAAGAAATTAAAGTCTTCTGTATTCTCCTGTGAAGCTCCATCGTCAGATGATTTTAAGAGCTGCTTAGATAAAAGTTTGGGGATGGTCATAGACATGGATGATCCTGTCCTGAGCACAGGGTTGGTGTAGATGTAGTTCCTGCAAGTTGCATTTTTCTATGATTTAAATGTTGCTTTTTATAATTTGTTCAAAATCTTAGTTCATGCAGCTAATCCTTCACTTGGTATAGGTTGGGGCAGTTTTGTTGATGCCAATAAGATGTTGCTGCTTACACCTGAATAGAAACTGGTTGACTAAGGCCATACACAGGCATTATGTTTCTTTCAGGAGAATCCCCACTCTTCTGCAGATTCATCAAGCTTCTGCTGCAGGAAAAATGTCTCCTGTGGGAGAGAGATCTTTCTTTTTCAGTGAGGAAGATCTCTTCTGTGGAAGAGTTTCTCCCACTTTGAAAGAGTATACCTGTATATTTAGACACCCAGGAGGACTGGGAGCCTCTAAGGGGCACAGTATTGGAAGACCAACAAGAAACTATTCCAATACGATGGACACACAAGAAGAATGGCAAGAAACCAATGTGGTTGCACAAGGAGCTTCCAAAATGCCTCAAATGCAGCAAGAAAGCATACAGCCAATGGAGGAATGGGTAGGTCACCAAGGACACGTACCAGGAAATAGCAAGAACCTTCAGGGACCAAATCAGGAAGGCAAAGATAAAGAACAAGCTGCATTTGGCAAAGGAAATTAGGGCAACCAGAAGAGATTTATAAATATGTTAGCCAGAAAACAAGGATCAAGGAAGCTGTGGGTCATCTGTTAATAAGCCAGGAAGAACTCCTAACTGAAAACAGAAAGACTGTGGAGCTACTCAAGAGCTACTTTGCCTCAGTCTTTACAAAAGAATTAAGCTGACAGATCCCTAATAGGGATTATCTGGATAAGGAAGAGGGCAAGCTGTGGGAGGAGATACCAAAAGAAACAGAGAGCTTTTACTGGGACTGAATGAATTCAAGACAGCAAGGCTGGAGGAGTTTCATCCAAGGGGTCCTGAAGGGACTGGCAGATGAGATCTTGGAGACCTTGGCAATGATCTTCATGAAGTGATGAGAAACAGACCAGGTACCAGAGGACTGGAAAAAGTCTATTGCAGTGTCCCTCTTTAAAAAAGGCAAGGAGAACTTGGGGGACTACGGACTGGTTAGCTTCACCTCAATACCTGGGAAGTTACTGGAGCATATCCTAAGGAAGGCCATTTTCACTCATAAGGCTGATTGCCCCACTCCCTTTTTTTTTCCTGCTATACATGTCAGGTGGGTTTTAAGCCTTCCAAGAGGCACTGGCGTGTGCTGATTCTCCCACATAGGAGCAAAGCTGGAGGTTTCTGGCTAGAGGGTCTTGCCCCTCCACTCAGGGTTAGACCAATTGCCATATCTGGAGTCAGAAAGGAATGGTCAGACAGTCAGATTTGCATGGACTATGGGGGTTTTTGCTGCCCTCTGTAGTGGGGGGCATGGCCCTCTACCTTGCACCTCTTCAGCATATATTGACAACATTTTATAGAAGCAGAACGTTGGCTGCCGTGGTTCCCCTGCTTTACCTGTTGCAGGTTAGGATGTTAGGTCTATGTTGTGTCAGGGTTGAAGGTAGTCTTATGTATAGTTTAGATTATGGATGTATGGGATAGTTCGGGTAGGGATTATCCTACCTCAGGCAGAGGGTTGGATTAGATTACCTCTGGAGGTTTCTTCCAGCTCTACTTCTCTATGACTCTATATCTCCACAGCTTGACTCTTTCCAGGGGCCCAGAGGAGTTAAGCAGCAGGAAGAAGTTCCCTGCACCTTCCCAAGACTGGCGAAGGTGCAGGGAGTGGCTACTGCCACTGGGCCTGGTTCGAGTCAAGTGGTTGGGAAAGGCTCCCTGGGCCCAGGCAGGTTCTTGAGTGATGGGGGAGCCTGTAACCTGGGAGTCCCACTCCCTGGGCACATGTCCTCACCAATATCTATTAGACTAAAATAGAATACCCCTCCTGGCCACCATTTTACTTCCAGGAGTTATGTGCACACATGAAGGGTGCAATTCTATTTCATCTGAAATAGAAGGAGGCTCTGAAACTGTAAGTGCCTAAAATTGCAATTATTCACCTATGCAACCCCCATTTAATTTCATAAAATGAAAAAGGGTTCTGCTCATAATATCTAACATCCCCATCAAGTAAGAAGCACGCATTTAGGTTAATAATGTTTTTAAATGTTAGTCATGGTCATGTTAGAGTGGTGTCTTTTGAAAATAAGCTTATATCTATGTTACTCGCATACTGGGTTTGTAAGTTGTTGTTTTGTTTTGTTTTTTTTTATTTGGAAATGCAAGGTGGTCCCAATAGACACAGCCTAAGAGTAAGATGAGGGCACCAATTTGGGAAATGTCATAATTGTTGGCAATCCCTCAATCTGAGGCTGATCTTTAACGTGTCTCAGTGATGGTTACTTAGGTGAATCATTGAGCAACAAATCCATCCACAGAAGTTGCAGGTCTTTCTGCAGGGGATAGTAGGCTGTAGGCTGGAATTCCTCTCCTTTTCTCTCCTTCCTTCTCGCTTCTCTGCTTTGAGGGTAAGACACTACCTCAAACTGGGCTGCTGCTTCATTGAGTTTTCAATACCACTGGAGTCAGTTGACAGCCAGTTCCTCTCAGCTCTTGATGTTGACATGCATTTTCTTGAGGTATGCCTACAACGTGTCCTTATAGCATTCCCTCCGGCCACCATGATTATCTCAGGCTGTTATTAAGTTGGGAGTAGAACACTTGTTTCTATATGCAGTCTGGCAAAGTTGGTGTTTGAGGATCACCAACTCAGTGCTGGTAACATTGGCTTCAGCAAGGATGCTGACCTCTGTGTGTCAGTCTTCCCATTTGATGTGGAGGATTTTCCAGAGGCTTCATTGGTGATACCTTTCCAGGCTTTTGAGATTGTAGGTCACCTGCATCCATAGTGGGGGGGGGGGGGGTGATGGCTGCATTGTAGAACTGGGTATTGGTGTTTTTCCAGAGATCGTGATGAATAAAGGCATACTGAAGCGGTTTTCCAAAGGAGGCACTTACATAGCAGATCCAGTGCTGGATCTCCTGATCAATGTTCACTCTCTGGGAGAGATGGCTAGTGATGTAGGGGAGTTGCTCAACTGTTTCCAGGGCAGGGTCTTTCTCTTGATGGCAGTTTAGGGAAGGGGGTCACATTCATATCCTGGGGCAGGCTAATAGAGCATGACAGTTTTCTTGATGTTGAGAGGCAGCTTAAGTTTGGTAAGATTCTCTAAAGAGATCCAGCATGATCTGGATGTTTTCTTCAGTGTGTGCAAGGATGGTGCATTAATTGGTGTATTGAAGGTTGGGGATGACTGTTTTGACTACTTTGGTCTTTGAGTGAATATGTCCCAGATTGAAGAGCCCTCCATCTGTTTGGTATTTAGTGTCAATTCTGGAAAGAAGGTGATCTTTAATGAGAACCAGGATGACTGTCAAAAGAATAGAGAACAAAGTTGGGGTGGTGGCATCCTTGCTTGACCTCAGTTCAGACAGCAAATTGATCTGTCTTTGATCCACTACAAAGAACAGTCTCAGTCCTCTGGTCATGGAGAAGCTTCAGAACTTTGATGCACTTTTCAGGACATCAAAAAATGGCCAATACTTTCCATAAGGCTTCGTGATTTTATAGAATCAAAGGCCTTGGTGAAGTCAGTGAAGGCCATATAGAGTCCTGATGTTCCCAAGACTTTTCTTGGACCTGGCAGACAACAGTGATCATATCAGTTTCTCCATGGGATGGTCTTAAACCACACTGAGATTCTGGCAGGACTTCCTCAGCAAGAGGTTGAAGGTGGTTCAGGAGGATGTGGGTGATGATTTTCCCTGCTATGAGGAGTGCAATACCTTGATAGTTCCCACACACAGACTTGTTTCCTTTCTTGAAGGTAGTTATGATGTTGGCATTCCCCAGGTCCATAGGGATTTCTCCATTGTTTCAGATTCAAAGAATAAATTTGTGGAGTCTCAGTACCAGTTCCTCACTGCCAGCCTGCTAGGGTTCAGTAGGTATGCCATCTGGTCCAGTAGCCTTGTTGTTCTTCGTATCCTTGATGGCACATCAAGCTTCTTCTAGGATAGGAGGATAGGTGAGGAATCCCTTTCAGGGTGTTGAAGGATGGACTCACTATTGGTATCCACCACAGTTGACTCACAGTTCAGGAATGCCTCAGAGTACTCTTTCCATCTAGCTTGGATAGATTCATCACCTTTGAGGAGTGTTGAGCCATCCTGCAATCACAGGAAAGTAGAATCATGAGAAGTTGGGCCATAGATGGCTTTCATTGCCTGGAAAAAGGTATGTATGTTGTGTTTGTCAGCACAGAGCTAGATCTCCTTGGCTTTATCTTGCTGTAACAGGTTTTTGCTCTGGGACAATCTAAACGTGACCCACGTACCTGTTCCTGGGGCAACCACCTGCTTTCTCTCCTGCCATGCCTTGCTGTTAATTGATGTTAATTAGTGGGAGGCTGCCCTTGTACTGCCCCGAGGCCAGGAGGCACTATCTGCGGCTCCATTTCCTCCCCTACACTACAGTCCACACCTCGCCAATGGAATGGACGTTGTGTCCCAGCCTTATTATAATATGGCCCCTTCTTGTCCTCTCTGGGCCTTCCTTTCTTTGATAGGTGCCCTCTACGGTGCTAGGGCTCTCCCCGGCCCCATCTCACTATGTGCCTTCTTCCCAGGGGCTCCCCAACAGAGCTGCCCCTTTCTGGGGCCTCCTCAGTGGTGCTGCCCCTTCTCTGGGGCCTTCTCAGTAAAGCTGCCCCCTTCTCTGGGGCTGGGGTCTATATACCCCAAATGCTGCGCCTTCACTGGCGCTGGAGTCCTCACACTCCACTGTGAGTCCCCCATGAGGCCTCCTCCAACCCCTAATAGCCTCACCCAAACCACTGGTGTAACAAACAGCAACACAAAGACAAGCCCTCTGGCTATAACTTAAATGGAAGCCGCTTGGCCATAAGAACATTTAAGCCTACCCGGGGATTACTCCATCCCTCAGTAGTGCCAAACACTGCTCCTGCAGTCAGGCCTCCTCTCTTTTCCATGACAGAGAGCTCCTTCCTCCTGGGCTGCTGTCAGGGAACTGACTCTGGCCCCAGCCCCCAGATTTTATAAGGGAGCCAGGCCCTGCCCCTTCTGGTCAGCTGACCTTCCCTGGTTGCCCCAGCAACCTACAGCTGGGCTCCTTATTCCCTACTAGGGAGGAAGCCCTAGCAATTTCCCCTCTTTGGGAGCAGGGCACCTCAGTGCTCTGTGACACACCTCCCCCTTAAGATCCTGACTCACCGAGGCGGATCTTCATTCTTTTTAGGTGTTGCACCGATCTGGGGTTTTCCTCAGCCTTCCTTCCAGCACCCAGCAACTCGGATACAGGAGGCAGAGGTTTTCAGGCGCCTCCTCCTCGCCTTTTACCCAAGGGTGCACCATTTGGGATTTGTCAGGAGTTACCCTGCCACAGGTAGTCCCCCCCACACTTGCCACCCCTGGTAGGGTGCAATTCAGGCCTATCTTTCCCCTACATCCTTTAAATAGTTATGAACTATTGAGTCTGTCTCCTCCTCCTGTCGCTTGACTGACTGGTAGGGATTGGGTCAGGGTCTCTCTTGGGCCCCCTGGCCCTAACCAGAAGGTCCTGTGCTTAGGGGAACCACTCCGCCTCTTAGTAACAGGGTTAGGGTTCTCTACTACCCCTACACCCCCACTCTTCTTTCTTGGCCGCAGTCTTGCTGTTCCTCCTAGCCCCACTTCTTCTTCATATTGCCTCGAGAAGAAATCAGCACTTATATTCTTAATTCCTGGGCGATGTTTTACCTCAAAACAATGGGTTGCAGACTAAGGGCCCATCTCATCAGTCTAGCATTGTCTGTCTTCGTGCTTTCTAACTAGCGTAGGGGCGCGTGGTCCGTACTCAGCATGAACCGTCTTCCTAGCAGATAGTAGCAGAGTGTTTCCATTGTCCATTTGATTGCCAAACACTCCTTTTCTATCGTGGCATAATTCCGCTCCAGTGGGTGTAACTTCCTACTTATTTATGCTCTTCTTCCCCCTCTGTCTGGATCAGCACTGCCCCAACTGCCACTTCTGATGTATTGGTCTGCACCAGGAAGGGTTTATTAAAGTCTGGTGAATATAGCAGGGGTTGCAAGCACAATGCTTCCTTCACCACCTGGAATGCCTTTTCCGCCTCCGGCGTCCATCTTACCTTGGCAGGAGCCCCTGCCTTTGTCATCTCTGTCAATGGCACCACTAAATCTGCAAAGTGGGGTACAAACCTTCTATAATAGTTGGCTAGCCCCCAAAAAGTCCTCACTTGTTTTTTAGATCGGGGAGCTTGGTACCTCTTCAAAGCCTCCGCCTTCATTAATAGTTGTCTCACTTTTCCACTTCCTACTAGGAAACCCAGGTACTGAGTTTTTTCTTTCCCTATGGTACATTTTTTTTTGGATTGGCTTTTAGCCCAGCCTGTCTCAAGTCTTGTACCACTGCCCTTAGCGCTTTGAGGTGTTCTGCCCATTCTTCAGTATAGATAATAATATCATCTATATATGCCGCAGCATAACCCATATGGGGGGCCAAAACTCTGTCCATTAGATGCTGAAATGTAGCTGTGGCTCCATGTAATCCGAATGGCATGCGTCGGAACTGGAAGAGCTCCCATGGGGTGGTGAATGCTGTCTTCTCTTGGTCTTCAGGTGCTACTGGCACCTGCCAATAGCCTTTTGTCATGTCTAAGGTGGAAATGTAGCGAGCTTGACCAATGTTTTCTATCAGTTCATTTACTCTTGGCATTGGGTAGGCATCAAACTTCGCTACTGTATTTACCTTCCGGAAATCAAAGCGTAGATGAATCTTTCCATTGGGCTTAGGTACTGCCACGATGGGGCTCCGCCAGTTGCTGTGGGACCTGCATATGATGCCCTTCACTAGCATCATTTCAATTTCTGCTTTTATCTGTCCCTGTAGTCACTGGGGAATGTGTCTCCAACTCTCCCAGATCACCTGGCCTTGGAGGAGTTTTTATCCGGTGTACCACATCCTGAGCTACCCCAGGCGTTTCCTGGAACACGTCTCCAAACTCCCCGATTCGTTTGGCTGCCTGTCCCCTCTGGTCCTCCGAGAATCGCAAGGCCAGTTCTACGTTACCTGGTCCTCTTTCCTCTGTCAAAGAGGGTCCTAATTCTAGTTCATCAGGAGGAGAGGCCAGATACATACACTCTTGGTCTTCCCACTTCTTCAGCAGATTGACGTGGTATACCTGCTGCTGCTTTTGTTTGTCGGCCTGATACACCTCATAATCCAAGGGCCCCACTTGGCGTATAACTTCATAGGGTCCCTGCCACCGGGCAAGCAGCTTACTCTTCCGGTCCAGGAATAGAACCAACATGCAGTCCCCCACCTCAAACTTCCTTTCCCGGGCGCCTTGGTTGTAATATCTCACCTGACATTGCTGGGCCTTTCTGAGATTTACTACGACCTCACTCCGAGCGGCTTCAAGGCACTCTCGCAGTTTTATCACATACTGGATCAAGTTCTGGTCTTTACCCTGTTGTTCCTCCCAAGATTTTTTAATCAGCTCGAGTATTCCCCGGAGTTGCCGGCGGTATAATAGTTCAAAGGGTGAAAACCCAGTTGAGGCTTGGGGTGCCTCTCTTACCGTGAACAGCAAAGGTGGTATCATTTTATCCCAGTCCTGAGGGCTCTCGGCCACAAACTTCTTTAACACCTGTTTCAGAGTCTGATTAAAATGTTCATAGAATCATAGAAGTAGGGTCGGAAGGGACCTTGTAGATCTTCAAGTCCGACCCCCTGCCTGGGCAGGAGAGAAACTGGGCTCAAGTGACCCCAGCCATGTAGGCATTGAGCCGCTTCTTAAAGACCCCCAGGGTAGGAGCCAGCACCACTTCCCTTGGAAGTTGGTTCCAGATCCTAGCCGCACTAACTGTGAAGTAGTTCCTACAGATGTCTAATCTGAACCTACTCTCCAACAACTTGTGGCCATTATTTCTTGTTATTCCAGGGGGCATGGGGGAAACAAGGTCTCCCCAAAACCTTTCTGGTCCCCCCTAGTGAGTTTATAGACGGTCACCAGGTCCCCCCTCAGCCTTCTCTTGTGAAGGCTGAACAGGTTCAGGTCCCGTAGCCTCTCATTGTAGGGTCTGCCCTGCTGTCCCCGGATCATGTGGGTGGCCCTCCTCTGGACCCTCTCAATGTTGTCCACATCCCTTTTGAAGTGGGGCACCCAGAACTGGACACAGTATTCCAGCTGTGGCCTGACCAGTGTCACGTAGAGGGGGAGGATCACCTCCTTGCCCCTACTTGAGATGCACCTGTGTATGCACCATAGGGTCCGGTTAGCCCTGCCGACCGTGGAGTCAATGATGACTCCAAAATCCCTTTCTGCCTCCGTGCTGTCAAGAAGGGAGTTTTCCATCTTATAAGTGTGTTGCTGGTTACTACTGCCCAAGTGCAGCACCCTGCACTTGTCAGTATTGAAACACATCCTGTTTTTGTTAGCCCACCCCTTCAGCCTACCCAGGTCTTTCTGCAGTCTTTCCCTCCCTGCTAGCATGCCCACCTCACCCCAGATTTTGGTATCATCAGCGAATTTGAACAGGTTGCTTTTCACCCCACTGTCCAAATTGCTGATAAAGAAATTGAACAGCGCGGGCCTAAGGACCGAGCCCTGGGGGACTCCGCTGCTACTTCTCCCCAGGTCGAGTATGACCCATCCACCACCACCCTCTGAGTATGACCCTTCAGCCAGTTAGCAATCCATCTGACCATGTAGGCATCAATGCCACAGTCGCCTAGTTTTTTAACGAGGATGGGGTGGTCGACAGTGTCAAAGGCCTTGCTAAAGTCCAGAAAGACTACATCTACGGCGACACCGGCATCCAATGCTTTTGTGACCTGATCGTAAAAGGCAATCAGGTTGGTCTGACATGACCTACCCCTAATGAAACTGTGCTGGTTGCCCCTCAGCATCACCCCTGATGTGTCCCAGCCTTATTACAATCTGGCCCCTTCTTCTCCTCTCTGGGCCTTCCTTTCTTTGATAGGTGCCCTTTCCAGTGCTAGGGCTCTCCCTGGCCCTATCCCACTACGTGCCTTCTTCCCTGGGGCTCCCCACACAGAGCTGCCCCTCTCCGGGGCCTCCTCAGTGATGCCGCCCCCTCTCCGGGGCCTCCTCAGTGATGCCGCCCCCTCTCCGGGGCCTCCTCAATAGTGTTGCCCTCCTCTGGGGCCTTTTCTGTAAAGCTGGCCCTCTCTGGTGCCTTCTCAGTAAAGCTGCCCCCTTCTCTGGGGCTGGGGTCTATACACCCCAAATGCTGCACCTTCACTGGCGCTGGAGTCCTCACACTCCACTGTGAGTCCCCTATAAGGCCTCCTTCAACCCCTAGTAGCCTCACCCAAACCACTGGTGTAACAAACAGCAACACAAAGACAAGCCCTCTGGCTATAACTTAAATGGAAGCCGCTTGGCCATAAGAACATTTAAGCCTACCCGGGGATTACTCCATCCCTCAGTAGTGCCAAACGCTGCTCCTGCAGTCAGGCCTCCCCTCTCTTCCATGACAGAGAGCTCCTCCCTCCTGGGCTGCTGTCAGGGAACTGACTCTGGCCCCAGCCCCCAGGGTTTATAAGGGAACCAGGCCCTGCCCCTTCTGGTCAGCTGACCTTTCCTGGTTGCCCCGGCAACCTACAGCTGGGTTCCTTATTCCCTACTAGGGAGGAAGCCCTAGCAGTTTCCCCTCTTTGGGAGCAGGGCACCTCAGTGCTCTGTGACACTTGCATTGATGATTTTTGATTTCCTGAATCCTCCTTTGAGCTTTGGTTTTGAGGAGCAGAAACATCTTCGTCTGCTGAGATGAGGTGTCACTTTGCCAGGCATTATAGTTTCTTCTCTAGTAAAGGAGGGCTTGGACCTTGACATTGCTTTCATCAAATCAGCCTTGGTATTGATGAGTGGCATAGCTAAAGCATTCAGCACAATGAATCTCAATGAACATTTGTGGACAAGGCAGAGAGCTTTTCATGGAGAAACTGTTGGATATCCTTCCAGACCTTGAGTTCTTGAAGAGGTTTAGTGTTGACAGTCCTTTGCATTGCTTTTGGCTGTTTTTTATGTTTTGGAGCAAGCTGAACAAGACAGTGCTCTGTCCAGATGTCCTTGCATGTCTCCAGTGACACAAACATCCATTCAGTCTCTAAGAATAACACAGTCAAGGAGGTGCCAGTGTTTAGAGTGAGGGTGTCTCCATGTGGTCTTGTATTTTTCACTATGTCTGAAGGTGGTGTTCATGATGACAAGACCATGGTCTGCACATTTGCTCAGGAGAAGGATGCTGTTAGAGTTGGCTTTCCTTAATACTTTCTTCCCTGTGGTGCCACTCCAGACTTCCAGGTCATGTTCAACCCTGGCATTGAAGTCACTGAGGAGAATGATCTTGTCTTCCTTTTCAGTATTATTCAGTGCATGATCAAGGTTGGAGAAGAACTGTTTTTTGACATCATCATCAGCATCAAGCATTAGGGTGTATGTACTGATGATAGAAGTGTACTGGTTGTTGCTGCGCTTAAGATGGAAGGTCATAAGACATTTGTTAATTCCCACAGAAAGCTCCGTAAATTCATTGTCAAGCTGATTCTTGATGATGAAGTCAACACCATGAATGTGTGTGTCCTGGTCTAGTTTCCCCTTCCAGAAAAAGATGTAGCCTCTACCTTCTTCCCTCAGCTGAGTGTCATCCAGTCATCTTGTCTCACTTAGATCTGCAGTGTTGATGTCTCCAGTGAACTAGTAAGATACAACAGCGACAGTTCTTCTTTCTGGTTGTTCATTGTCTTGGTTATCCATCAAAGTGTGAATGTTCCATGTGGTGAAAATAATTTTTATCTTATGATGTTTTCAACCTCGGAGACAGTGATCCACTGGATGCAGTTATCTAGCCAGGACCAGATAAGACATTGTAGTTTTATCCCCTCCATCATGTAGGGTGAGCAGAGGGGATCCTGAATAGGATTGTTCAGTCATGGTAGCACTTGGTGAATTGCACCATTGTCTCAACTCAGGTACAAGACAACCATCAGGGTACCACTTCCTGAATTTGTGGCTGGAGACTTTTGGATTCACCAGTCCTATTTCTATCACCACTTATCTGTTGCTGCAGAGCTTTTGGAGGTTGGTACAGGAGAGCATGTTGTTTTTTGATGGTGGAAGCCTGAGCATGAATTTGTTTAATGTGAGGAAGCTGGTGTGTGGAAACAGCAACCACAAGATCTTGACAAGGTGGAGATCTGGGCTCAATAGCAAGGGAAAACCCTAGATGATAGTCAGTGAACCCAGACGATAATAGATGATGATGTCAAAAAAGGGAGGAAAGAGGACCCAGGAAACTATAGGCCTGTTAGTCTTACCTCGGTCCTGGGGAAGCTCTTTGAGAAAATTATCCAGGAGCACATCTGTGAGAGACCAGCAGGAGAGATTATGCTCAAGGGCAACCAACATAGGTTCATTAGGTGCAGGTCCTGTCAGATCAACCTGGTTGCCTTCTATGACCAGGTCACAAAATCCTTGGACACAGGTGTAGCAGTGGATGTAGTCTTTCTGGACTTTAGGAAGGCCTTCGATACTGTCTCTCACCCCATTCTCATTAAAAAATTAGGCAAGTGCAGCATAGATGCCTACACAGTCAGATGGGTCACAAGTTGGCTAGAGGGATGCACCCAGAGAGTGGTGGTGGATGGGTCATTTTCGACCTGGAGGGATGTGGGAGGTGGGGTCCCCCAGGGCTCAGTCCTCGGGCCCTCACTGTTCAACATCTTCAGCAGCAACTTGGATGAGGGGGTGAAAAGCACCTTGTTCAAATACGTGGATGACACTAAGATGTGGGGAGAGGTGGGCAAGATAGAAGGGAGAGACAGGCTACAACTGGATCTGGACAGATTACAGAGGTGGGCAGATGAGCATAGGATGGCATTCAATACTGACAAGTGCAGGGTAATACACCTAGGGAGAAAGAACCAGCAGCATACCTATAGGCTGGTGAACTCTCTTCTCGTCAGCACAGAGACAGAAAAGGATCTTGGAGTCATTATTGATTCCAAGATGAACATGGGCCTCCAGTGTGAGGGCACTGCCAGTTCTGGGCGCCGCACTTGAAGGAGGGATGTGGACGGCATTGAGAGGGTCCAGAGGAGGGCCTTTGCATGGTCAGGGGACAGCTGGGCAGGCCAATAAAGAGAGGCTATGGGACCCAAACTTGTTCACCCTCCACAAGAGAAGGCTGAGAGGGGATCTGGTGGCCATCTATAAACTTACCAGGGGGGACCTGCTGGGAATGGGAGAGCCCCTGTTCCCCCAAGCACTACCAGAAGTAACTAGGAATAATGGCCACAAGCTGATTGAGAGTAGGTTCAGACTACACATCAGGAAGCACTACTTCACAGTCAGGGTGGCTAGGATCTGGAACCAACTTCCAAGGGAGGTGGTGCTCGCTCCTACCCTGGGGTCTTCAAAAGGAGGCTAGATAATCACCTAGCCAGGGTCATTTGACCCCAGCATTCTTTTCTGCCCATGGCAGAGGATTGGACTTGATCTGCTCAGGTCCTTTCCGACCCTACCAACTATGATAGGAGACCTCTATCTTGCTGCAGGCTTCTTCTATCTTTAAAGTCATTGACATCCTGTCATGTTCTTTCACCATTGAGGACTTGGGGTTGGACTGTTGGACTGTGGTTTGTCTGGAGCCTCTCTGGCCAATTTGCCATGGGTGACCCTGCCAGGAGTGTGAGACTCTGGGCTACGTAGCTCTGAGGATCACTGGGACACCTCTCCACCGCTACAGTGTCTCAGTCCAGGGACAGTATGTTCAGGATACAAATATATAAAGAGGGCTATATGGAGATGAGTCTGTGTCAGTAGTACCCCAAAACTGCTACCTTGTGTAATGTTTTGAGTCCATCATTTTCAGAGTTCCAGATTAACCTTGTAAAGTGCATACCTTCTAATTATATTAGAATTAAAGGAATGAACCTGTAGGTGAAGCCTGACCCTAGCCACCTTTTCATGCATCTTTGGAGACGAGAATGAGGTGAGCCAATGAATGAAAACAGCAGTATCTAATTTTCCTCCTGATTTTTTTCACAGCTTAACCTCAGAAGCAGCTGTGTTGTCTCGCTTCTCTTGAGATCAAGAGGAACTCAGTTAAAAGTTGCTGCTACTGTTGATATTTATTAAGGGATCCATATGTTCTTAGAAGTAGCAGGATGTGGTGCTAAATGGGTAGAAATTGAAGCTGATTGAATGCAGCTCTGTGCCTTAGATTCTGGAGCTATTTAAATTTTAAAAATTTTAGCAAAGGATGCTTAATCACTATTTATTAATGTATATGTTGAATCACAGTGAGCTATCTAATGTGGGAGATCAGATTTGAAGAAGTACGATTTAAAAGTAAGATTTGGTCCCGCCCTGAGACTTCAAAGTGATTTTTATTAAGTTTTGCATGTATAAGCTTGCATTTTCTAAGCACATATGGTGAATACGCTTTTGCTGGGAAATATGAAAGTTTAAAAGCTATGGTATGAAAGACGCATCAACCTTGATTGCTGTTCTGATAAAATTACAAATTGAGTAGATGAAGGAAATACACTAAATGTAATCCACTTGGACTTGAGTATAACATTTGATTCTCTTTCTCATGAAATATTGCATGAAAAAATAATTCAGATTGACTCAGATAAAAACACGGTGTGATTTACAAATCAGCAGAAAAAACTATGAACAAAGAGCAATGATGAATAAATATAATTTCAGCTGTGATAAATGTCTAGGTTGGGAATGGTGCCTCATATTTAACATCTTCATTAATGATCTGGAAGAGAGAATAAATATTAATTAAATTCAGTGGTTATATTTATTTGGGAATAGTTGCAAGTATCAATGCAGGCAGTTAAATAACACTATGAGCTTACACAGATGAGAGATTTGGACCAAATGGACAAAATTAGAGATACTTGGGGAGTATAATTCAAAACATGGATATTCATTGGGAGGCAGAAACATGAAAGCCCTAATAGATATGAAGTTCACAAGTTTGCAGTGGGAATTAAGGAGAAAGGCATATTTATTTTA
Source organism: Alligator mississippiensis (assembly GCF_030867095.1). Taxonomy (NCBI): domain Eukaryota; kingdom Metazoa; phylum Chordata; order Crocodylia; family Alligatoridae; genus Alligator; species Alligator mississippiensis. The sequence continues at coordinate 42,857,736 of NC_081829.1, forward strand.
GTCAATTTGCAAACTTTTATAAAGCCTAGTGAAGGATGATTTAAAAAATAAAATAAAAACCTGTGGAGCACTTGGGTTGTGAAGATGTATGTATTAAAGTCAGCACTATATTCCTGTATGCAGACATAGACCAATATGTGAAAATTTAAATATACATTCTTTGCAACCTGATGCAAGACCTCTTATCCAGACCATGAGTCTTCAGAATGCATTTTAAACTTATTCAGTTTGCAGGCATTAACATTACATCTCCATCTTATGTGCTACAAGCACTAAGAATTATAGTAAGGGTTGCACAGAAGCTAGAATCTCCAGTGTCTCACAATTTTTTTCAATACTGTATTATTACAACACTTTACTAGCCTTGTTGCACAAAGCAATAGGCTTGGATCTCCTGTAGCAAATGTTTGCATGGCCATTTCCACAGCATAGTGGGTCATATTTAAGTAAAGCTTGTTAGAGATGATACTGACTTCAGATATTTCTAAACTTTATTGAAGACTATTATGGGTGGGACTTTGTATTGTTCATTGCCTGTGATATTAACGTCCTTGGGAGTAGATTATAACAAATGGAATGGTTTTTAGATCCAAAGATTTGAAGAGGAAAAATTGCAAAATACTCTGGCATTGTTCTTTGCTTTTGTGTCCATTAATGGATTTAGTGGTAACCTGATGTTTCTGTTGGTAAGAGTCTACAAGAAGCCCAGTCCTTTCCTGGCATAAGGCTTCCCCTTTATGTGTGCCTGCCTTCAGAGCAGGCTCACTGCTTCATTTCCAAGATCAGCATGTGCTACAAGAAGTATTGTATTGTATGGTGTTGCTCTTGAATAATACACATGTTCCTACAGAAGCTTCATGCACAAAACCTGAGCTTTTTCTCAGCGCCATGACCTCCTAAGTATTTTTTGTTCCCCTGCTGCAAAGGGAATTTTTAATCCAGAATAAGGGGCTGTGTTCTCCCCCCTTAGCTAGACACTCCACCATTGCCAATTCCAAAGGACTGATTTGTTTTGAGAGAGTGCATGCATTGTTTCTGGGAGCCTCTTGCTGTCTGTTTTTGGGGATGACACTATATTGAAACATGAAAGTTCTGCAGTTGAGTGTTGTAGCTTTCAATGCCCTTTTGCATAAGAGGAGAGCTCTTAGCCAGAGCAGAGCAGTTTGCGTTTCGTGCATGGTTATACCCACAATCCAAAGCCTAACTTAATTTTCTCATGAGTTGCAGTCTTTATAGTCTGTTTTATGTCCTACTGATTACACAGCATTGGCAAATGTACAATCAACAGGAACCAGTAGCAACAACAAAAATAATGTGGATGTTGCAGTCGGCCTTTAAGTTAAGACACAATTCAATATGTATGTCAGTTCTTCAAACAGTTTTCTCTAGAGCTGAATAAATGGATCTCAGGATTAACATTCTTCCTACAAGCAATGTTTGACAAAGTGAATATGAATAAAATGCATAACATTAAATCTTTTCCTGGCAGTGTACACATAATCAAATCAAACAAAATGGCAAGGTTATTGTATATTCATTTTCTTTGTATTATCCAAAGTTGACCTTTGCTGTACCATATTCTAATTAGTATATGCAAATGCACTGAGGTCTGAAAATGAATTTTAGGAACATTGCACATGGGACATGTTACCCACCCACACTCACACACACACACACACACACACACACACACACACACACACACACACACACAGAGGCTTGGAAGTTTTTTGGTCATTTCCTAGAATGGAATTTCTATTTACATTACTTAAACAAGTGTTTCTAAAGAGAATATAGTAGACTAAATTCTTTAGTCATGTTGGGTGGTTTGTCTCTGTTGACTTACTTTGGCATGTGTGAATGAAAGTGGAAGCAAGCTCATTTTTTTAAGTTTAGAAATAGTGCAAGTTCCAGTTAGAATGAGGAGTACAGTATTATTGTTTTCTATAGGTTAAAATGCATAAATAATATTCTGCTTATATTCTGATTTCACTGAACATGAATAATTTTAAAACAGTAGCTCAGAGGAGTGGAATTATTTATATATTTCAAGGTACAATAAGTTTAAGAAATACAAAAAACTTCAAATTAATATTTAAAATTGATCCTATTTTCAGTCTTTCAACCCTGACTTATCTTTGACTCCAGTAAGATTGTATTCTTTATGGCAAACCCTGTTGTACTTAGTTGAAATATATTCAACAAGGCTTCAAAAAATCCAGTAGGTTTTGTAGAAAAAAGTCCTCCACACCAATAGTGTTTATTAAGGAAGCATTGCTTTTAATCAATCTAGCAAAGTCTAAAAAAAAGTTCTAATTCCGTGTTCAATTCTATAGGATGATTTAAAATCCTATGCAATGGTTATTGCTTTCAGTTAACTATTGTAAGAATTTTCCATAATGGATATTGAATAAAGGTTTGGGGATTAGAATTCTATTATCAGCATTTTGTTAACATTTCAAAATGTGTTTTATGTTCTGATATACTATTCACAGTGATACAGGTTCATATATCTAAGAATCTAGAAGGTAGGTCACGCTTTGAAAAGCAATGACTGAGGAAAGAATTTAATTGATTACCCACCACAATACCAGATCATAAGCTCTATGATATGTAGGGGCTAAGAAAGCAGATGTGACCTCATGCATAACAAAGAACATTGAATGTCACCAACTGATTTCTGCATTAAGCCTAGAACTTCTCACAGGAGCACCTCTTTCAGAAAATCCAGTCTAACCCAAAACATTTCAAGTGACAGAGAATCTACCAGACCCCCAAGAAACTGTTCCAATGTTTTATTGCCTCCCTTCATATATAATTACATCTTTTTAGTTTTATCCTAAATTTATCTAGCTTCAGCTACCAAGTACAAGATCTTGTTAGTCCTTTGTTTATTAGGGCTCTGATACACTTTCAAATTAAAGCTGGCTAGAAACCAGCTATAGAGTTGTTAAACATTTTCAAGCACTAATTTGATAGTTGGTTGGCTCTTTTTATAGCTGGATAGTCATAGTTAATTTCATAATATATGTAACGTGTAGCAGGGACTTTAGATTAAAAAGACCTCTACTACTAGTAAATGTCTTCACGGTGTGAACATTCCTACACCATTATAAAGTCAACCTTTTATTTATTTATTTATTTATTTATTTATTTTGGATACACTAAATTGACTGAGCTTCTGAGCTTATTTAGTCTCTCAATGTAAGGAACATTTTCTAGACCTCAAATCATTCTTGTAGCTTTCTTGAATTTACTATTTGCTACTTTTCTTTAGCAAAGTATGTACATCACAAGAGCACACAGTATTTCTGGTAATGATCATACTAATATTATATACAGTGCTTGTACCACTTTTCTATTTCTCCTCATAATTCCTCTGTTTATAAGTCTCAAGCAGGGATTCCCTCCCCCCCACCCAATCTCTCACAACACAGACCACAGCCCCATGGACCCTAGCTGGCATGTGGTATGCTAGCTAATGCTGAGAGGTATGTGTGCGTGCATCTGATTTCACTGGGACAGGCAGATGGAGCAGTGTCTGCTTAGAGCTTTTTGGAGCTAATCAACAGGGCAGCTGGTATTGTCCATCTGTTCCTTCCTTGGAAAAAAGCTGTTTAAGAAGAGCTTGAACTAGTGAGAGAGGCTTTTGTTTCCTAGATGGGATGATAAATGCTGTGTTAGCTCTCTGCTGGCTTCCTCACCTGTCAAGTTTACAGACAGTATGAAGAAGCAGGGAGAAGGATATTATAAAGTTCAGTATCATCAACAGATGCATGCACTGCAACCCCTGCCCCCACTTGCCTCGGAGTGCTAGCCAGGGGCTGGCAACACTCCTATCCCTTGAGCAGTGAATGGTGCAGGCAGAGTGGGGGTTTACATCCCTTCCAAGTCAGAGGTCCTACTGGGGCCTGGCCACACCCCCCCATCAGCTCAGCACTTTAGAAAGGAAGGGAGGTCTGCCTAAGGAAGGGAGGACAGCTTCTAGCCTGAGCCACTTCAGGAGTATGCCTGCATTTTTTTTCAGTCCAGAGGGGATGTCTGTATGGTTACAAACTGATTTAGTATAGACAGGTTAGACTAACCTGCAAAGATTGAATCAATTCAGGCTCATGCTTTTTGAATTCAGGCTCAGGTCCCTAGCCCAAGTATCAGCTGTGAGCAGCATAATTGTAAACCCTGACTTGCTTCTCAGCCCAGTCTTTGAGACACTTCCTTTAAATCTGAAGACTTTGAAGGGCATTGTCTTGGTAAATCCCTGCAAACCACCTCCCCACCCCCCACTTGCCTGCCTCTCTCCGATTCTTTCACCTGTGTCACACTCTATATCTAAAATGAATAGGATTATAGTATAATGGTATTTTTGATGATTTGAATTGAATATAACCTGACTCTGAAGAACACAGCACGAGTTGAATGATTACAGGTCCTGAAATGCAAATATTTAATGGGGTTTGGAGGAAGAGAATACCTTTTATGTAGATTTAATGTTACTCAGTAGTATCTTGTGCCCTTCCAGAACTTTGAATTTAGCAAAACTTAGTCTCCTGGGATCCAGGAAAGGAAGGGTTAAAGAATTTCAAACTCAAGCCTTCCCAAACTAGTTTGAGTCCCAAGTGCAAATCAGGGGTCAGATCTGACAATCAGCTGATTGTCAGCCCCAGCTCAATTTTCCAGTATAGCAGGAGCCCAGGATAATGATCCTAAGCTCCCCTCAAAATTCCCAAATCCCAAAATTGCATCTCCTGCCATGTACCTGACAGGAGGTGCAGTTTTTGGGATAAGGGATCAGATCCCATCACATCATTAAATTAATATGTACCAAGGACCTTGGAGGAACTTTCTGGTTTATAAGAGTGATCAAGCATTGGAACAGCCTAAGTAGAGAAGTTGTGGACTCTCTATCCCTGGAAATTTTTAAGAGCACATTGGATAAGACACTTGGCTGAGGTGGTTTAGTCAGGGTGAGTGTACCTTGAGCATGGGTGTGGTCTTCGTGTGGTCCAGTCCTATTCAGCCCTACTTTCCTATGATCCCTTAATCCCTTTCCCTTCCTGGAAGCATGTGTATGTGTAACTTACTGTCTTTTTGAAAATAGCTTGAGCCATTTCTGAATTTTCTTTAGTATTTTAATTACATACTGTATTGTTCCTCATGCAGAAGTGTTCCTGCCCCACCTTCAGCTTTGAACTGGCTACAACATACCCTTCAGCTGTGGGGAAAATGGGTAGGATAGAAATCCTTCATGGCTATACTCTTCACCTGTGCACACTGCAGTTTGGTTTGTGTGTTAAAGTAAGTCCTGCCCTTGGCTTGAATACCTTTTTTCTAATTTTTCTCCTGAAGGCATTTTTGAGAACTGCGTACTAGATGGATAAACCTTGAGATCACTTTGGGCACATGTGTATAAACAAAATTGCTACCCTTAAGAAGGCATAAAAAATGGCAGGTTCAAGTATTACAGGAACTCTTGGCTCAAATGATTGAAAATTTGGAACACTAATCCCACCTTGCACTTCCAGGGGACTCCACAAATTTCAAGGAAGTACAAGTAGGTGGATTCTAAAGCAGTTAAAAAAAAAATCAACCTGTAATCAGGAAGCAGTTCTCAACTTCAACAGTAGCAAGGCAGGCACTCTGTTATCGTTTCATTATTTAAGGAGTTAACAGTTATGGAATTATATTTATTTTCAAATGAAGCTCTCTAACTGATATTTTAGGTTCCTAATACCTAAAATTAAGGTTTATAAGAGTTGTGTACTTTGTAATCCATTGCCATTGGACAGAACTCATGACAAAACTCTTTTATTATAACTTATTTATTTACTCTGCCCGACATGAGCTTAAGCAATATGTAATACATAATCAAGATTTGAAATTGTTACACTGATTGCAAAGATAAAGTAGGTAACCCAGATGGTAAATAGAAGGTGGCATGCAGGTACCTACACTACACATTGTTAGGATGATGTAACATATTAACATCACAGATAGAAACTTAAATTTCAGTGAATCTAAAATGTGTTTCTCATCAGCTTCTTATAACCCCAGACACATTTTTCTGCTTTTACTCATTTAATTTGAGAGTTCCAGTTGCCTTTTTGGCATTTATTGTTTTAAAGGCTATATACAGACTATTTAATAAGAATGTCTCACTTTGTAGACATTTTCATGGCAACAGGGCTATGTATAGTGTATTCTTAAGCCCTGCTGGGAACCTACCTCTCTTTGAGGCAAAGACAGATGCTGTAATTCTTTGCTGCACAGTGTTGTTTTCAGTTGTTTTAGATAACACTGTGTGTCCCAGTTTATTATTTTTCTTTACTTTAAATTAACTGTTTAGAAAGGGGTATTTGCTCTGTAAGTAGGGGTTATACACTGTGTTAAGGAAACATTTTTCCAAGATGGCTAAAAAGAAAACAAGCTTTTCCTGTCTCCTGTGGCTTTTAAAATAACTACTGCTTTTGCCAGTGTCTCTTTAATGTTAGAGTTCATTAGCTTCTATTTGTTGTTTGTGCTATTCCATTACACCCTGAACCCCTCAGTTTGCCCCAGCATTGTTGAGTGCATGATTGGAAAAAGCTAGCTAAGGGGAGAAAAATAATGTAAAGAGAAATCACTCTCCATTTGTGCAAATAATTTGCAGTGACAAGTTTGTAAAATTGAATAAAGTAGCACAATGGAATGATAGATGCTTGGATATGGAATCACCAACTGGAAAACAAAAAAATTATTGCATTGCGGATGAGCAGATCATTACCAAGTACCCAGTGAGACAGCATTGCTCAATTGGGTGCATATGAAAGAAGGCCTGGATAATCAGAAAACACAAATAGAAAATCCCAGCAAGGAAATGACTTGCAGTGTCTCATAATATGCTGATTTCAAAAGAATAGGAAAAATGCTAATTATGTTTTTAAAAAAAAATATGAAACAACACATAGATAGCCATGGCTATTTTTATTATTTACTAGAATTTATTAGATTAGAAGGAATTCCGTCTAGCTTCTAGAGCACAGTTCTTAGTGTTTTCCTCTGTGTCCTTAACAAGTAGGTGTATAACCAGGATAGCTGTATATACATTCTGCATATTATGATCAAGTAGTGTGTGTGCACACGCACATGTGCATATGTGTACTCTGCATACTCTACATGCTTGAAAAACTTTTTATTCATGGTGTGTAGTAAGGATCTGCCCACAATTGCATTGAAATTGGGTTCAGTCCCCATATCATCTCTGCTGGAATTTATTATAACATTCCTGCATTTTGGGAAGCTTCAAATACCTGTCACATGTTTATTTATTTAAAAAAATTAAAACACTCCACCTGATATGATTTTTTTCCCCCAAACAATAGTATTTTCCCCTTTGGAGTACACTGACTTTGAGGCCTTGGTCAGACAATATGAAGATCTGAATGATTAACAGATTTAAAGTGTGAAATGTAGCCCTACAGAATGAGACAGGTGCTTGAAACCAATGGGTTGAGTAGAGTCCCAGCTTCTCAATAGGATGCAAATAACTTCCTTTTAGCTATCATAAATGTTGAGAGTTCAGATCTCTAAATCATGACATTCTTGTGAAACAAATTATTTCTTGATAATATTTAGAAGTTATAAAAAAAATGAAGATTTCCCCTCCAGAGCCCTGTACTTGGGTATTACAATATGTCATCATGTGTTCTCCATATATACAAATATCTGCATGCTTCTAACTTATTTGTTGGTCTTTATCCGATACAGCAATTTCTGTGCTCCTGTGCATTGAGCAGGTATCTTATCACCTGTGAGACTGTCAAGAAACATTTCCTTCTGTAACATGGGATGTGTTTTTATATGCAGCTTTTAGTCAACTTCATATCTTAGAGACAACTACTATTACAATGTCCATTGTTTAATCTAAGAGAAGCCTTTTATTTTGTCTGTCCTGAATAGAAGGAACTCTGGCCTTTTTTTTTAAATGAGTGATATATTATCGGTAAATTGAGAAGTAACTAGGGATTCAGTGTATAAAATGGCTTCAAAGGAGCACTTTTAGTTCATTTATGTTTCGGCTCTTGAGTCTTACGGGTCATCCTTTTGATAGAAAATGGATTTCTTTTAGTACATACATTTCAATTTCACTGTATCTGCAAAATGCCATATTAGCTCTGCATTTTTGTTTCATTTTATGCAGATTTTTAAAATGCTGTATAAACTATGTGGTCTTCATTATGTTTTCTAAATACTACCATCCAGCAAATAATATTTTTTGCCCCTTAAATCTACAGTACAGATTTCCAGCTTAGATTAGCAGAGGACAAGATTCCATATCACTTGAATTAGTCTTCCTTATATAGAATAAACAATAAAGCAATTTACATTAGATTTACAGGTGTAACTTACTAAAATGGGAGGAATCCTTCAACATTTCCAAAATATATTCACTTATTAATTTTCTAATTTATTGGTAAATTGATTAAATCAACACACCATTATTTACAATGCACATCCTCCTAAGTTCCAACAACCATGTCTGTCATATAGTTCTACATTTTAAAAAATATTTTGAATACGGATATGTAACATTTCTAAATATTGCCTTGATTTAGGAAACCAGCTCTCTTCAGGACAGTACATATACATATGTTTAATCAAAATTAAAGGAAGTAATTGAAATTTAAACACATGCTCTGCTCATGTGTAAGCAAAATCTTAACTCTGGGTTTGAATTGGGATGGACTCCAAATTATTGTTTTGGGTTTAGAGACTAGGAGGAGCTTCACTTTTTTACAGCTATTGTAAAGGGAAGGTGGTGGTCATGCCCAGTCACTTACCGGTGGCATCTTGGCTAGCTGCCTCTTGCAACCTCAGTCTTAAAATGAAGGTTATTATCAATGGGTATTCTCTTCTCCCCTTTCTGTTGGACAATATTCAGTTTCACTGATGTAAAATTTTGAAACACGATCAAATAATTTAATTATGTAAAATCCTGAACTAAATCAAGAAGTTTGGCCTTATAAAACAAAGAAAAGACTGAGGAAGAATGAAGCATGATTAGATTTATTTAAAGGTATAAACTGAGGTGAAATCCTTTGAAGTTTATAATAAAACTCCCATGGGTTTTCATCACGTTAGGATTTCACTCCTAGCATACGGACCTGTCATGTTTATTATATAATAGATGAACTACACAGCAAATATGAATACAGCAAATATGAATACAGGGTAAGGTTACCGCTTAAAAATATGTAGTAATACAGCAAAAGCTCCATTATCTGGCATCTGTGGGAAATGAGGGGTGCCGGATAACCAAATGTGAAGGTTATCTGAGAGGTGTCTTTGCCTGGTCAGGCAAAGACACTCCTCCCACTGTGTCCGGCATGTCCACATCTCAGATTAACTGTGCTGCCCCTCCCGCCCCTCTCCTCCACACAGGCTGTTTTACCCCATGCAGGCTGCTTTCTCCTGGGCTATGGGATTCGACAAAACCAGGAGTCTTACTTCCAGTTTCCCTTTAGCTGCGTTGACTGAGGTCAGCCGGCATGCCGGTTAATGAAGTGCTGGTTACCGTGGCTTTTACTGTATTACTATGTGAGAAAATTACCATGTGGAGTGCGCTGTTTGTCCAGGGCTGCCAACTCTCTGAATTTATGGCTGATCAGTAAAAATATCAGGCTGAAAATGCCAGTCCATATAATATGTTTAAAAAAACAACCACCCTTGAGCTGCCTGAAAAACTCTTTAAGATGTCAGATCTGATAGAAGCTCTATGGTTGGGAAAAAAAAACGGTTCAGTATTGAATCCTAGACAGAGCACAGCAGCACTGCCTGGTGTCTGAGCAGGAGCACACCACCCTGCAGGGAGCTCTTATCTCTAGCCCCCTTCCCACTGCTTTCCTCCCCAGTCATGTGCTGCTGCTACTGAGTACTGTTGGTTGCTAATAACACATCTGGAGCACAGTTAGGATTCTTTGGCACTTTATGCTGGGACTGGAGCAAGTGGGGGTAAGGCTATGGGAGGGAAAGATGGTGCAGGGTGCAGCTGGGGGCATCAGGGTATGGGGGTGAGTAGGGGCCTCCCAGGGGAACAGCATGGTATAAAACTATCATTGCAGTTGAACAGGCTGTTCAACCCAAAAAATATATATATTACACACTTTTTACAGACAGCCAAACTTTTTTTTACTACAGTTGCTGTAAAAGCCCTAAATTTGAAACCAGCCCCTCTAACTGGGGCCTGGGAGCAGGAGGCAGAGCCTGTCAGAAGAGTTATATTTATATTATGTAAAACATAGCTGTAAAAACATATCAGTTAAAAAAATGTTTGTCAGTAAGAAGTTTGCAGATTATCTATAAAAATAAATAAATTAATACAAAATTGCGGGTTGGCCACTCTGAATATGTCCTGTCCCCTAATCAGTTTCACTCTGGGATTCATGTTTGCTTAATACAAATAGGCTTCCCTGCTACTTGCTGTAAAGGGGCTTAGAATGAGAGAACTGTTCTTGTTCTACTTCTTGCTAGGGAGAGAAATCTGGGGTAAACTATTGTAATGGGGTGGTATGTCTGCACTCCTAGTATTGCTCAGTGTTGAAAGAAGAAATAGTACAAGTAGAAAACCAGTTCTGGCCATCTACCTGTATACTCGGAGAATATGGAATACATCACATAACATGTGCACACTGGACATGTTTCTACATAGGTAGATAAATAATATAGTTTCTTGGAGTCACCTGTGAGCAAATGCCTAAAGCTTCTGTTGCCTACTCTGTAACAATGCTTGTTACCATACTACACAGCAGAATTCCTAAAAATTCCTTTAGAGTGGGCCTTTCTGAGATACAAATCCCAAAGTGTCTCTCTGTATCCTGTGTGCTACTGCTGAAGTTTATTCTACCATCTACCCATATTGGTGGTTTCTCTACCTCTAATTATAAGTGCTGCCCTCCTTTCATGGGTGATCCTACAGGATAGGGACAGACAGTACACATAAGCTGGTTTAAGTGAAAAGAAACTGGTTTAAGACTGTAACAGAACAGCTGTTCAGTGCACATAAACCAGTTGGAAAATGGCTGAAACCAGTTTGAGATGAACCTGGTTGAATGTAGTATCAGACTTAATTGATTTGTGTTAAAGAGTTTTATGCAATGTCTGTCCCAGACCCCTTCCTAGATTAAGTTAAATCAGAGTCCCCCAGCATCCTGGCATGCTCTCTGGGCTGGGTGGGGCTCTCTGCTTCAGAGAGCTGGGCTGGCTCCCTTCTGCTCCCTGGCTGCAGGTCCAACAGAGACTGCAGGTACAGTAGGATCTGCCTGGGTTCCTCTTGCTTCTCCACCCCTTCCCTCACCCCCCCCCCCCACTCCCTGCTCAAAGCAGGGATTCCCCTCTCCCCTCTGCCTTACACAGACACCTCTCAGCATTAGCTAGCATACCACATACTGGCTATGGTCTGTGTTGTGGGAGACAGGACAAAGGTAGACAGGACAGCATCAGCTTAGGGCTTTTAGGAACTAATCAACAGGTAGCTGGTAATGTTCCTCCCTTCCTTGCTTGGAAAAAGTTGTTTAAGAAGAGCTTGAACTAATGACAGTTCTTAATGGGCTGATAAACACTGAGTTAGGGGTGATAAACAATGTGATATCAACTCCCCGCTGTGCTGCTGGAGATGGGAACCCCTCCCTAATCAGAGTATTCTGCCCCAGTTTGAACATGCCCTCCTCCCCTCAGCTCAGCACTATAGAAGGGAAGGGAGGACTGCTCTAGCACTCCCCTGCCCCTCCGGCTCCTAGCCTGAGACATTGCTGGCATGTCCCTGAATTTCTGGAATGAAATGGGAATGTCTATCCACCTCCAAATCAGTTCAATCTTTGCAGGTTAGACTAACCTGCAATGATTGAATAAATTCAGACTCAGGCTGTTTGAATGTCTGTCTCTAGCTACGTAGATTATGATTTGAGAGCACAGGCTGTAGGTTGCCTGTGAATTGGTGGCATTCCAAAAGATATATCAGTTAAGTCAGTGGTCTGCTGTATATTCAGAATATTGCCTCAATTTCAGAAATTGTAGTATCAATATGAAATGCCTATACAGTATTAACTCAGAAATAATTTACTCTTGTGAGAATGAGGAGCTATATATTAATATTAAATGAGTTATAGCTGAATAAAACTAGAGTACTGCACAAAAACAGCAGACCACTAGCTTAACTGATATATCTTTTGACCAATGACTATATTGTATGCTTTCAATGTTTTTTTCATCTTACCAAACAGCCCAGTCATTTTAATCTGTCTGTATATGGAAATCTTCCCACATCTTTACTCATTTTCATCATCCTTCTCTGACCCTCTTTCTATTTATGGTATGTGCCTTGTGAGAGAGAGTATCTGGACATTAACCCAGTAGTTCAAGGAAAGAAATACTATTGAATTAAATAATGACAATAATATTCTCAATATAATTTTTTTTTTATTGCTACTCTTATGAAAGCAAGCATCTTGTTTGCTTTTTAAGCCACAGGAAATTTTTCTTTGAGTTGTCTACAATGATGCCCAGGTCTCTTTTCACATGTGGCTATAGCAAATTTAGAAATCCAAACTACATATGAGTAGCTCATTATTTTTTAGTCAACACTAAAAATTTTTTATATTACTCTTTTCAATATCAAATTTAATTACTCTTATATAAGTGAATGTTCACTGTAGTCACTCACTATTTTCTAGACGCATGCAAATTTGGACCAGCGGCAAATATTGCCACTTAACTGTGCAGCTCCTTTTCCAGATTAAAGAGACATTGTATTAAAACACTACTCCTAATACAGGAACCATTAACTTAAGCTTTTTCTGAATTAAAAATTGACCATATATTCCTGTTCCACAATCTCTGTCGCTTAGCCAGTTTCATAACCATAACAGTACTTTACCTTTCACCTCATTACTAGTTATTACTTTCCTACAGTAGTTTAACTAGCCCTAGGCACTGATTTAGAGGGGGGGTTCAGGAATGGGAACCCCTGGGGAGTCTACACCAGAGAGTTGTAGCCTGTACTGGGGCAGTAGCCAACCTGTGTCCAAAGAGCCTGCAGTGGCAGCAACCCATGCATGGGGAGGTAAGACGTTTTAGCATTTGGCACTTACCTCCCTACTTCCCTTGCCCCCTTCCCCACCACTTCTCTTCTTTTTTCCCCATCCCTCCCAACCAAAGGTACTAAAATTTCAAGCTATGCTTCTGCTTTCCTAGCATCTTGTGAGGGACTTTGACAGTGTCTTTATAAATTTTTCAAATGTAAGTCAAGTCACTTTTTTATCTATATTTCTTTATGGGAGTTGCGTTGATTTGCCTCTATAATATGCTTATGCATGGGATTTATAATTTATAGTTCTTTCCTTAAAAATCATAGAAAAGTAGGGCTGGAAAGGACCTTCAGAGGTCATTTCATCCAGCCTCCTGCCAGAGGCAGGAGTGACAATTTTAAGATCTGTAAGACTATAAGAACAATTGTAATATTTGGGGAAAGGTCCACAAATCACAACAGAACTCCAGTTTAAGTGAAATATCATTTTCAGTACTGTGAGAAAATCTCTCATAAAGCTCCTCATCCCATCTCTAAAGGACAGAGAAAACCAAACATAAAAATATACTGAGATGTTCATAAGATGACTTCACTTTCTTAAAGATATATTGCAGGCATATTCTGACACTTCTTGCAAGGCTTGAAAAGCAGAACCCGGCTCCTATATACTCAGGAACTTTACATTCTTTGCAGAAAGTGGTTCACACCAAATCAAATCACTGTCCTCTGAATTGGCCGAATCCTAATCCAAAGCGAATACTAGCCACTTCACACAGGCCTACTGCATAGTACAATGATTATAAATAGAAAGCTTAGGCCAAATCTGCTCCCTTGAAATCAAAGACAAAACACCTACTGAAATCAGTAAGAGCACGTCAGATCTTGTGTCTGAGTTTATGATTATATAATAAATTGCTTATTTACATAAAGCTATTGATTTGTATGCACTAGGACTTAATTTTTTTTAAGGGTTTTTTATGATGATATAAACAATGAGAGCTCCAGTCATTAGGATCCCAGAGGGAAAAATACAGCCTGACAACAAGTACAGTGGGTTATCAGCATCTCTAGTAATTGTAAACAATAACCTGCCCCCCCCTTTTTTTTAAGAGCCAGACCATAGTCACCTGTGCCAAACTTAAGTATAAACAGAATTTATATAAGGACCAATGAATGAGGACCAGGGGAATGCAATAGTCTCCTTGCTTCTCCGTCAACTGGAAGGTTATATCCCTTACAGAAAAGTTCTGTAGGATGACAATCTAAAAAGCATCCTATAGAATTCTACAGCAGAGATGTCTTCATTAAATATCGGAGTTTGTTAATAAGAATGATAAGAAAAGCTTGTGTGGCTTCATTCCAACATGCAGTTAATCTAATAAAAGGTATCGCTCCCAAAAATCCTATTCTCTTGCACAGTTTGTTTAATCATTCTCCAGTATGAATACCATTCTATTAGAAATTGTTTAGAGTGTATACTGTAGAATTTCATTTACAGGACTTTTTCTATAAAGAAGACTACCAGTACAGCTTACACTATTAACTTTGTTTAAAATTCCGAATGTATATAGCAGTGTCACAGAACTTAGTATTCACCTTTATAAATATCTGCTACCACTTACGTACTGCATGATGCAGGCTGGTTGAGACACCTGAGCTAGCTTACACGCTATAAGCTAAGGTGATATACAGGTAAGTTCACACTACATATTGTAGACAAAGTTCTTTGGGTAAATGTGTTATCTTTTATTAGACCAACTCAATTTCTGGAAAAATTTTTCTTTGCAAGCTTTCAGGTACAAACACCCTTCTTCAGGCAAAGGGAGTCCATGGTTATTTTCTGCTTTCCTGGATAGGATAGAAACTAGTATGCAGGAATGCAGGTCACTGAAAATGCAAGTGCCTGGAAGTGAGAAATGAGATATGGGGGAGGGGGGAGGAGGGAAGAAGGGTGGGGGAGGGGGTTGGTGATGTGGTGATGGAATGTAGCTGGTATATTTTAGAGGTTACCTGGGGTTATCAGATGGCAGGCAGGTTATAAGGTACCATGAATCTAATGTCTATATTTAGCTCATGGTTTTTTGTATCCAGTAGACTGAAGTAAAGTTCATAGGCTTCTCTGCGAAAAGTGTTTTGTAAGTTCCCTTTGAGAATTAGAACTGAGAGAATGAAAAGTGGTTGTCTTGTGAGTAGTCTGCACCCACAGGTTATTGGGTATTTTTGTTTTTGATAGATTTTCCATGTGTGTTCATTCTGGTACATGGTTGCTGTTTGGTTTCTCCTACATATTTTCCATTAGAGCATTTAGTGCACTGGATGAGATCTATATATTTTTCATCACAGCACTTCATCAAACTACTGGATACAAAAAAATCATGGACTAAATAGACCCATTGGATTCATGGCACATTATAACCTGCCTACCCTTTGATAACCCCAGGTAACCTCTCTACAATTTACCAGCTACATTCCACCATCAAGTCATTATTCCCCCTGTCCTTTCCTGCCCCCACCATCTATCTCTCACCTATTGTTTCTTACCTGCTCTGATTCCTCACTACCAGGCATTTGCATTTTTATGGACCTGCATTCCTGCATCCTGGCTTCTACCTTATCCAGGCAAGCACAATATAACTGTAGACTCTCCCTCTGCCTGAAGAATGGTGTTTGTACCCCAAAGCTTGCAAAGAAAAAAATTTCCAACTATTTATTTGGTCTAATAAAAGATATCACATTTATGCAAAGAACCTTGTCTGCTGTGGTGATGTTATTTCATAGTTGTCTGCTGTAGGGTTTCTGAAATCATCCTCTCAATTGTGCCAGGCAGCTATGTTAAAAATAAGACACTGGATTAGACACAATCTGGGTGTCTAAGACTTTTTTTTATAATAATTTTAGTAGAAATTATTGTCTATGTAGAGATTGTAAGTTTGTACCTGTTGTCCATCTAGATAAGGAATTGCAGAAGGACAGGAATGCAATATTTCAATGAAAATATACAGAGAGAGAGAGATTTTCATTGAATTGAAAGGAGTAATTTATATCCTGTAACAATACATTATCTCATAACAGATATGATCCAATATATTGCCCTGGGTCATGCATCACACTTAAATGTCAAAATACTTTAAAAACAAAGATGTTTTTAAAGGTAAACCTGTTGTGCATTTTCACAACAGCCATTGTCAGCATTGCTGTCCTACTGCAATTCCTTATTTAGATGGACAACAGGGTTGGATAGGCAGATAGACAGATAGATGCACAGGCCTTTTCTACCTATTTGAATTATGTGGGCTTTTGAGCCCAAATGTCTGGGTATTTACCTATATTGCATTCTGCACTGTTTTGCATTATGAACCCAAAACTAATATAGGACTTGATTGTACAATCAGTTCCCATCATCTGGAAATAGATATGCCATGACAAGACAATATTTCTCATGAAGTTATATTCGTCATATGAACAACATACCATAGCATATTAAAAAAGACCATAGTAAATGTAGAGACAAAAATTAAACAGAAACAAAAATGCAACTATATAGTGGAAACTATACCTAGTACTACATTTTATGTAGACATAAAATGTCCAGATGCTATATGTAAATATTCCTCCCTGATGCAAACACAGGTAGAAATAAATATAGCATTTGCTTTAAACTAAATGCTGATGCCGTAGAAGCTATCAATTTTTTGTTTATGCTCAGTTTGTGTGCATTAGATTAATATGCTATGCTTGTTGTGGCATTACACCATTCTCAGACACAAACTTTAGACTCTTGATGGAGTAGGAAACATTAGATGTAGATTCCTGTTGTGAGTTACTGGGAACTGCATTTGACTGATTCAACCACCATATTTACTTGCATGTTCCCAAAGCATGTACCTGTGTTTGAGAACTGAATCATGATTAGTTGTGGGATGCTTTGTGCAGTATGCGAGAAGAAAAGAATAGCTGCCATAAAATATATATATAACTGCTGGGCTTCCCATCCAAAACTGTCTATATGCGATAACAGTTGCCAAATTTTGAAGAGGTTGCAAAATGCTTACTCTTGTATAAAGTGATTCTATTGTTGACCTAACTTGGAGATGATCAAAAGTACTGTAGCGGTGAAGTATTTCCCATGAATAGCTGTGGGGTGGAAAGAAGAGCTCAGAAGGTCCTGATGGACTGTAAGACTTACTAAAATGAGTTTGGGTAAATGAAAGGGCTTAGACTGTGAGTTTTGAGGGATCATAGTATGAGGAGGATTCTTTCTGGTTGTCTGGAGGAGAATGTCTCCTGTCTGGTTAAATTGGGTTCAGATTGAGATCTCCCTTTCAGAGTTATCAGAAACTTGGCTGAAGCCTACTTTTGACCCCCTCAATTTTGCCTTCATTCTCATTTAGTTGTTGAGTCTCTCTGGCCACAGTAGGCACCACCCTATATAACTGCCTTTAAGGAGTTCTGCCATATATGACCCTGGAGAAAGTGTGGTGTCTGAAGTCATATCCCAAGGAAGAAATGGCATCTTTACAGTTTCTGAAAGGTGTGGTGGGAGGCTGAGGGGCATATATGCAGAACTACAATAATATTTAGTGGACTATGAGTTGGTTCTAGCTGTGGGACTATGGCAGGGCAGTGTTTGCTGGGCAGGTGGGGTAACATTTGGCTCATCCTGTTTAGTTTGTCACTAACAGCTATTGTAGCACGTGTGTGTTGGTATGTTGGTGGGAGTACTTGTGGGAGTAATTTTTAGCCGTACAGATATGGTTTGGAAAGGGCAGGGACTGCTGTCTAGATATATTGTTATGCAGGCATCACTGCAAATCAGTATCACATTTACAAAAACTCTTCCCTTAGGGGGCTTTACATGGAGCAAGAGCCATGGAACCACAAATCACCTTTGTGCTGCTGTTGTCTGAGCTGGAAGGGGAATGTAGGCATATACAGGTGGCCAATATAAACTTGCAATCTAATATCATCTGTGGGTGTGCAGAACTGCAATAGCTGGTGCAGTAAACTTTAACATAGCCCCTGTTCTCTGTTTTTTTCCCCTTTTCATCTTCAGAATCGAAAGCAAATAAAAGCATGTGCCTCTTTTCTCTTTTTGCAAATATTTGTTTTGTAAAATGTAAAAGAAACAAAAGGTGTATTTGTATTGCAGTTGCAGGTTTAAAAAAAATCCTTTCCTTAAATATGCTTAACGCCATGTGCTTGAACTATGTTTTATATTTAAATGATTTGAGCAAGGGTCAGTGAGCAAGAAACTCACTCAAAAATGCTTATTCCTTTAGAATTGTATCTGCTTTCCAGTGCATTAGCACATTGTTGGGCACAAATAGACAGTTTAGCTGCTTATCTCATACAGGGCTCTGAATGCATCCAGGGTGCCTGTTGTCGCTAGGAAACTGTACTGACCAATCAGTTTTTGGGGCTTTGGTGAAGTTCAGCTGGTTGGATTCAGAACATCTTGTCCTGAATGTTAAAAAGGGTATATCCACACAATGTGAAAGTCTTCTTTTAATTAATACAGAACTGAGACAAGCCTAGATAATAGAATACATGGAAAATTTCAGCTTTCTTTTCTCTATACATTTCTAAAAAATTGTTCAGCTTATTAATTGAATGTATTGTTACCTGTAGATAACAGCTCAACTGTCCATGTATCTGAAGTCTCATTCTAATATTATTAAATATTTAACAGAGCATTTCATTCAGAATATCTCTGTTAAGGTAAAATGGTTTGAATTTCATTTAAGGTACGCGTGGTCAGCTATATTTTGCAAATTAGGGATTTTCAATGTAATTCAGAAAGGAAAATGAATGGCTTTAATAGTTGTTCATATGCTTATCTAAAAACATTTTACCTAGAATAGAAAAGATGTACTCACTGTGTGGCAGAAATGCAATGTTCCAAAGTATATTTGCTGGATTATGGGACAGAGAACAAATTTATCTCGATTTACCAGTGACCTGTGTTTCTTAAGGGTTGGAAATTTTAAGACCTTTTGGCTATAAGAAGGCTTATGAACCCTTTTTTCAACTGTAGCTAAAAAATAAACAGCCTGAGGAGAAAAGACCTTGGTTGTAAGATTTTAATTTAAAATGTATAACAGGATACCTTATTTTAGAGGCAAATATTTAGGAATTTCTTTTAATTGCTGGACTGAATAAATGTTTACATTCAAAAGTCCCAAACATAAATAGATGATCAATAGGTGATAAGAAATAAACATTACAAACTACCTTACCTTTAGGAAGACTGAGGTGAAATGTTTGCAATGGGCCTGCATTTTGGGATTCCCTTATGTGCTGTAAAATTGTTAGTTATTAAAGGTTTGTGTTAAAACACACTGTGAGTCTTTCCAAATCTAATTCATGCAGCATTCCACAATCTTTCTATCAATCCATTTCATGAGCAAAGATCAAATTGCTAAAAGCTTTTGTTTCAACAACTCTCGTAGTTGAATGTGACAATGTGGGCATTCTTAACAATTGTATTAACGTGTAGCCACAGCTGAAGCAAAATATATGCACTTGGTATGAGTGCTAGGAGCCCAGTCAGGTGCATAGTACTCAGCCATTGAGAAGACTAGTGCCAAGGCAGAGAGATGTGGAGTACTCCCGTGGCGGCCACCCAGCATGTTCCAGTGAGTTTTCACACTGTGTTCACTCAACTCTTGATCTTTGCAGCTATTTTTTGAAGATGATTATGAAAGGCTAAGGTGCAGTTGAGTGTCAAATCTAGGTAGGACGGAGCTGGATGATGTTGTAATTTTTCTCCTCAAAAGGTGATGTTGAGATGAATGTGCTTTATGGTTGTTGAGGTGAAACACTGGGATGAACGACTTGGTTGGATTTAGTCACAGCCTTCACTTGCAGAAATATTCTGCCGTTATCGACATGTCTAACGTCAGCGTGTCTTCAATCTCTTTGAAGGTCCTTGCCTTTATGGTTAGTGCAAGGTTATTGGCTTATGCACATTTCCTCAAAGAGGTAGCATGCATATTGATTATATAAATGTTAAGAGGGCTGGGGCAAGAACACTTCCCTGTGGGAAGTTGTTATTTAGGGTTCTTGGCCTGGTCACTTTGTCTTGGAGGTAGACACACATCCATCAGTTGCCCAGAAATATCCACAAAAGGCAGAGCAGCCTGGTGCACAGAAGAAGGTGGGACAGTTTTAGCAACAGACTGGGTATGTGTGTGTGTGTAGTTAAAATGCAACAAATTAGGCAGAAAATAATCAAATAGTCAAAATAAATTGTGTCATTAGCCCTCTTATGAGACAAGGGGCACACACTACACTTTTAATTAACTGGAGAAAAAAGGTGGCTATGATTCTTCAGTGATTTATGTCAGGCACCTCAGCACAATCTAGATTAAAACAGATTAAAAGGGCTTCTGGCTTGTGAAACAGAATCCTTTCATGGACATTCTCATCCTGGCCACTTGTTCAGAGGCTTATTAGTTCTTATTGGCCTGTGCAGTGGAGTTGACTTTGGGGGTGTCCTGGGTAGTGTCATCTTGCATATGACAATTAGACCATCACGGGAAAGTGCAAGGAACACACAGAAGTAACTGTGTTTTTGTTTTTATTTTTATTTTTGTTTCTCTTAATTTGGGGGGAAATATAATCTAGACTACAGTGTGTATAGCAAAAAGGAAGATAGGTTTGAACTGCAAAATCTGGATCCAGATTCAGATCCAGTCTTTTCCCCAGTCTTCAAACCTTGGTTTTGTTCAGGTCCATCACTAGAACTGTGTCCAAGATATACATATTATGCCTCAGCCTAACAGAGAAAAAGACCTCTGATATCAGTAGAAAAATTAGATTTCCTCTTGTAAAGCTCAGAAATACTTGTCAGCTTAAATATATCATAAAAATAAGACTGTTCCCCATAGAATTACAAAGAATGATATTTCCAACATGTGATTTATCTTAACAAATCAAGCTCAGACTAAAAATAGTCAGAAAATTACCTGAATATTTTCATGAGTATTCCACAGTAAATATTACAGCCTACATTAGCGTTACTTCAATGCTTTCGCAATTGTAGGATCCAGTAGAACTTTTAAATATGCGTTCCTGAAGTTTGCCTCCTGAAGCAGTCAGACTTCACAAATCATAGTATTCTTTTTATACTTCAGTTTTATTGCATTATTGTTCATTTATATTGAGGTGCGACCAAAGGCCTAAGGCAGGATGTGTGGGCCTTTCTTTGCTGCTTGCTGTGTAGACACATAGGCAGAGACAGTTCCTGTCCTGACTTTACAAGCTCACTTAAGACAAGACACAAGTGTCTGTAGCAAAGGCCGAAGGGGACAGTGGTAATAACACGCATTTAGTTAGGCTGCTAATGTGCACAACTTGATGGTCAGATCTATGATGTGAGGTGGCTGAATCAACTGTATTAGGTACATAAGTAATTTACATGAGGAAATGAGTTTTCTGCCTGTGTAAACTGGTATACATTTTTGAACGATGAAGGGGTGGGGAAAGAAATTTAGATCTTTTTAAGAATCTGTCAGAATTTAATGATGGTGGCATTTGTGGTTTAACTGGTGGTGATTTATTTGTCTCAGTGGTTCACTATGAACCAAAGGTTTTAAAATAAAGGATCTCTTGCCCATGCAATTGAGAGAGTGTGGGATGGGGGGTCAGAAAGGAACTAGGAAATAAAAAAGCTGCCTGTAGGAGGGAAATTTTCATGCTCTGGAGAAGCATATATAGTTAGGAGGAGAAGAGGTAGACTAAGTATCTTAGACTCCCTTAGAAGTTTCTGGATATGTCTATATTGACTTTGGCAGTTGTGAGCATTGGTGGTTATACCACTTTATGAAATGCATTTTAGTAATTAGAAATGATGGGAAAAGAAAAGAGAGAGAAGAATGTGATGGCTTAATTGAGATATGGTGACAAGCAAATTTTAAAAAAGCATAAATATGAGTGGGACAGTGATGCTATTAAGACAGAGAAGTGCAATAGATATGTATGGACAGCATATCTGATTCTCATAAAATTATTTGCATTTAGGTAGAATTTTAACTGTTACATGTCCATCCAGGAATTCAGAGCTGTCACTTTGCTGCATATTGTAGCCATTCATAACTTCAAAAGAGAAAGAAGCATAGACCTTGGATTATCTTTCTTCCAGGTACAAGCTCCTAGTGCCGAAGTGTGGGACAGTCTCAATTAGTGGTTAGCAGTACAAGGCACAGTTGCATCATCCTGGTTTTAACCCAGTCAAGGGCACTGATAGATGTGCACAATTGCTATTTTATTACAGTTTGCTTTGGAGGGTTTTTATTTGATTTTTTAAGAGCTGAGCAATGTGCATATGACTGTAATAAATGTCCCAATAAATACTGCAAGTTCAAATAGTTAATCTGTAGTCAGAGATGAAGTGAAAACCTTTAATGAGAAACTGAGCTAAGAATAAATAAAAACAATTCCAACTCATAATGAGTCCTGTGTTTACACTTCATGTTTATAGGTATCATTTTTTATTCATTAATTGGTGAAAAGGGACTAGATATTTGAAGGCTGGCATTAATACAGTCTCCTACTCTCTGCCCAATTTTTTTGTTTTCATATTGGAGTGATACCTCCTTTATCTCCTCAACTGATCTTCTGGCATATCCAGATGGGGAGTTAGAATTTGGCACTGTCTTCAGTGTCACTGACTCCACATGAGGCCTAGTCTCTTAAGCATAAGCATTTATCTTCCATCTGTGTTTATTAATTATATTCTTAACACTAGCACTGGTGAACAGTATCATAATATGTAGAAAACATTCAGTGAGGTTTGGTCCTGAAATTTCTTACAAGTATACATTTAATGATTTACCTTGGAAATTTGGTTAAGGGGCTAGGAGGGAGGGAAGGAGGGGGAGGCAGTGTTTTATTAAATGGAGGAATCAGGGAGGTTCAATAGACCTCAGTAGGAGCTGTTCAGGTACTGCAGTGAATAAGAGCTAGTGATCTTAAAACTGTGTATAAGATAGCAAGAAGAACTGCTTTCTTTATACACCACTTCAAAGTCCTCAAATGTTTGTGGGCTTTACTTTCCTGGAAAATGTTAACTGGAACTTCAAGTTTTATTGGCAAGGTTTTAAGAGAATCAAAAAGTAATATTTAGACAGATTTTAATATTAATTTTTTAACAATGTCATTGATTTTCTTTGGTGTGATATTGCTAGCTATAATATGTTTTGTGTAAATAGTGTCATAGTTCCTTTGTGATAGAGTGCAGTTTTTTGATGTTTCAAGAACCTCCTGCAAAAAAAGTACTTGATTTCATTAAGTGTAGAAGACATGTGGCATTACAGAGAATAAGGTCCTTAATACCTAAGTGACAAGGCTGCTGAGTATCTCTTTCAATTACTTCAGTAGGAATTGAGGATGTTTAACAGTCTGTGATAAGTGCTTAGTACCTTGCAAAACTGAGTCTTTTGTCAGTTAGTGTTCAATCTGCTTGATTCTGTGGTCTCTATTCCATCCACAATTAACATGTATCATTCTTATTTTAATTTCCTCAAATTACTTAATAAAATAGATGAAGATTAAAATTAACTGCCCCTACAAATCTTAAATTGCACCTTATAATAATGTTAACAGCATCATTTTTATCAATAATTTATAATTAATTATCTATAAACATATTTTGAAGGATTTTCCTACTGTGAAATATTTACTTATAATGACCTGGAAATCAGAAATTGTTTCTGTTTAGTTAATTTTAATGAAGGTGGAAAAGGAAGACCATATAAAACAAAGACCAACCAAAGGTGGAGGTCATCAGTAGTCATCATAATTTAAGACAGAATATTGTGCTGCTCTAATACAGCGTAAATATTCATCTAGGTCCAGTAAAGTGCTGCATGAAAATTGGTTATTTTGTCAGTAAGAATATAATGTTGTATTTAAACACATTTTACATTTTTTGGGGTATGATATACTACCATTGTAGTAATTTCTTTAAGGTTCATATTGGAAAATGAAATTAATTAGGCACTGTTGAACATCTCACTGCAACTCTAATTACATTAATATTCCCTTTTAGAGCCATAGTTTGGTTGCTGTGTAAGAAAAAGTGTGCACTGCTAGTACCTAGTCATTAAGTAAAGCCTGGGAGTTTCATAGTTTTATAGTTTCATAGTAGCTAGGGTCAGGATCTGAACAGATCATCTAGCCTGACCCCCTGCCACAGGTAGGAATGAATGCTGGGTTCACAAGACCCCAGACAGATGATCATCCAACCTCCTCTTGAATTTGCCCAAGGTAGGGGCGAGGACCACTTCCCTGGGAAGTTGGTTCCAGATTTTGGACATCCTAACTGTAAACATTTGCCTTCTGATCTCTAACCTAAACCTATTCTCCATCAGCTTATTACCATTGTTCTTTGTCACCCCAGGTGGTGCTGGGGAGAAAAGGGCTCTGTCTATTTGCTGTTGATCTCCCCTGATGAGTTTATAGGCAGCCGCCAGGTCCCCCCTTAGCCTCCTGTTGCTGAGGCTGAACAGGTTTAGGTCCTTCAGTCTCTCCTCATAGGGCCTGTCCTGATGCCTTGTCACCAAGTGGGTGGCCCTCCTCTGAACTCTCTCCAGGCTGGCCACATCCCTTTCGAAGTGCGATGCCCAGTACTGGATGCAGTACTCCAACTGCAGCCTGACCAAAGTCACATAGAGGGGGAGTATCACCTCTCTGGACCGGCTTGAGATGCACCTTTGGATGCATGACAAGGTATGGCTGGCCTTGCTGGCTGCAGTCTGGCATTGGCGGCTCATGTTCATCTTGGAGTCAATAATGACTCCAAGATCCCTTTCCGCCTCTGTGCTTTCAAGAAGGGAACTCCCCAGCCTGTATGTATGCTGTAGATTCCTTCTCCCAAGGAGCAGCACCTTGCATTTGTCTACGTTGAACCCCATCCTATTCTCATCTGCCCACTTTTGTAGTCTGTCTAAATCTAGTGGTAGTCTCTGTCTCCCTTCAAGTGTGTCCACCTCACCCCACATCTTAGTGTCACCAGCAAACTTGGACAGCGTGCTTTCCACCCTCTCGTCCAAGTCTCTGATGAAGATGTTAAACAGTGCGGGCCTGAGGACCAAGCCCTGGGGTACCTCACTGCTCACATCTCACCAGGTTGAGTACAACCCATCCACCACTACTCTCTGGGTGTGCCCCATCAGCCAATTTTTAACCCATCCAACTGTGCAGGTATCAATGCCACAGTCGCTTAATTTATTGATGAGGATGGGGTGAGAGACGGTGTCAAAGGCCTTCTTAAAGTCTAGAAAGACTACATCCATGGTGACACCATGATCCAAGGATTTATTTACTTAGTCATAAAAGGCAATCAGGTTGGTCAGGCAGGACCTGCCTTTGATGAACCCATGCTGACTGCCCCTGAGCATGCATCTCCCCTGCTGGCCCCCCACAGAAGTGCTCCGTGATGATTCTCTCCAAGATCTTCCCAAGCACCGAGGTGAGGCTTACAGGCCTATAGTTACTTGGGTCCTCCTTCCTCCCCTTCCTGAAAATTGGGACCACATTAGCCAGTTTCCAATCCCCCGGCACTTGGCCAGATGACCATGAATGCTCATACAGCCGAGCCAAGGGCTCCGCGATGACCCCTG
Organism: Alligator mississippiensis; assembly: GCF_030867095.1. Classification (NCBI taxonomy): domain Eukaryota; kingdom Metazoa; phylum Chordata; order Crocodylia; family Alligatoridae; genus Alligator; species Alligator mississippiensis. The sequence continues at coordinate 42,883,416 of NC_081829.1, forward strand.
CCAGCTCCCTCAATACCCTTGGGTGGAGGGCATCTGGACCTGCAGATTTAAAAATATCTAGCCCTTCCAGAAGATCCCTAACTACATCTGCTCTGATTGAAGGCCTGATGGAGCTTTCACCAAGATTGGGAGAAGGGAAACTTTCATTTTAAAACAACCCTCACCTCCTGTCCCCCTACAACCTACATGCAAGAAAAGAGTGGGAACCTCTTCACTGTAGCAGTGAGTTGATGGCAAATGGCATTCATAAGGTCAGAGTACCTTTGACAGGTCTTGAACAGCTTAACCACCCAGGGGCTATTCCAAAACTGTCAACATAAGATTATTTATGTGTGCGCCAAGGAGACAAATGCTGTTGTTGGGGAGGAAAAAACTTCAGCAGTTTGGAAGTTGAAACTTTTATAGTGCTATTCAGTAAGGAAAAGGAAGAAAAATGAATAACCCAGCACCATATGATACTAAACATGTACATGTGCACATTCATGCCTGTGTACATACACACACAAAAACATGCAAGCTGATGTTTGACCATATGTTGAATTGTTCTGGAATATCTACTCAGTTGTGGCTTTTGCATATTACCTTCATCTACTTTGGCAGTAGGTTTAGATTTGTCCAAATCAGGAAAACACTCTCATTTTGGAATAGATGAGGCCATCCTCAGAGTAATTTTAGAACAGCTGTTTTGCCTTAATTCTGAAATAATTTTCATGCAATCCTAGATGCACATAGGACACAGATGAGCACAGTTCTTTGAACAATGCAGATATGCAGTTTGGAGAATGTACTGCATGTGGGCGATGCTTACTTTTTATGTACCATATAGGTGCAAATCTGTTGCTATGTAAGCATACTCATTAAAAAGTTATATTGTGCTACACTTTCAATTCTTATTCAGGCTTCAGAATAAGGGTTCATATTTGCAAACAGAGCCTGGCTGATTAATGCATGTTGGGCGTTGATATTTTGAAAATCAAACATAAATGTCAAAGTGAGAGTTGCTATTAGCTGGAAACTTTTAAACAGGTACAGATGTGTTGATCATGTTGTCTAAAATGACTTTTCTTTTAATATTAAAGTCTAATATGCAATATGCTAGAAGCAACTGCTGGACTTATGAGGAAGGGAGAAAAGAAAATTAATTTGTGATTGCATAATGCTTATAGCTCTGTATCATGAAAAAAATCACCTTAAAGGCTTGACATTTTATTGCCTAAAAAAAGATGATTCTGACCCAGAACAGGATCATGCCATTTTAAATGGAAATTCATAGATTCATAGAGGTTAGGGTCGGAAGGGACCTTAGCAAATCATCAAGTCCAAACCCCTGCCCGGGGCAGGAAAAAGTACTGGGGTTATATGACCCCAACCAGGTGCATGTCAAGCCTCCTTTTAAAGACCCCCAAGGTAGGGGAGAGTACCACCTCCCTTGGAAGCCCATTCCAGATTTTGGGAATCCTTACTGTAAAGAAGTTCTTCCTGATGTCTAACCTAAGTCTGCTCTCCCATCAGTTTGTGGCCCTTGTTCCTAATTACTCCAAGGGGTCCCCTGGTAAACAGAGCATCTCCTATTTCTTGCTGTCCCCCTGTCACCGGCTGGGGTCCCTGGAGGTGGCTGTGATACCCCTAGGACCCCTTGACCATGCCAGTTCGGCCCAATGAGCACCCTCTTTCTCACCTGCCACATCTTGTTGGTAATAATTAGGAATAGGGAGTCTGCCCTCCAGTTTATGTTGGACACAGTCCTGCTGGACCCCACTGGACCCTGTGGGTTCTCGGACCCCTTTTGGGTCCCACTCTAAAATGGATGTCTCTGGACACCCTCAGCCTTATGGGCTAGAAGTGTGGCTCCAAACCGTCCCTTTACCATGCCCCAAGCCTTGCAGATGGCATTCACAGTGTCCTTCCGAGACCTTAGTCTCACTTGGCCTCTGTTTGTTATTGGGCTCTCTTCAGCCCTCTCTCTCTCTCTCTCTCTCTCTCTGCACCCACACTGGCACTGGGCTCTCCGCAGCCCTCTCTCCCTCTCTCTCACTCTGCGCTCACATTGGTGCTGGGATCTCTGCAGCCCTGTCTGCCTCTCTCTCTCTCTCTCTCTCTCTCTGCACCCATATTGGCGCTGGGGCCTGTGCACCCCAGATACTGTGCCCACACTGGTGCTGGGGTCCCCACACTGCAGTGGGCCAGCAATGAGGCCTCCTCCTTTCCCAATAGCCTCAGCCCAATCCATCGGACTACAAACCAAAAACAAAATACAAGCCTCTGGGCTATAACATAATGCAAGCAGCTCAGGGTGTGCTCTGTCCCTTTAAATGAATCACCCTTCCCTCAGCACAACATGCCTCATAGGCCAGGGTCTGGTGAGCTCCTGAAATCTCTTAACCATATCAGCAGCAGGAGATGGGATGTCAAGCCTTTTCCCATAGCTTCCTCTAGGAGAGCTCCTTCCCCCTTAGCTGCTGGCAGAGAACTGACCCTCTGGTCTCAGCCCTGGGGTTTGTATATGCCCCAGGCCCTGCCTCTGCCGGTCAGCTGACTACCTGCAGGTGCGGGTAATGCCGTCATTCCTGCTGCCATGGTAACTTGCAGCTGAGGGGTTCCTGAGTGATTGCAAGGGCTCTCTCCCTAGGCAGTTTCACCCCTTAAAGGAGCAGGCACCTTAGTGCCCTGCAACATCCCCCTGATGAATTTGTAGGTGGCCACAAGATCACCTCTCAGCCTTCTCTTGTGGAGGCTGAAGTGGTCCAGGGCCCTCAACTCTTCCTCACAGGGCTTTGCCTGCAGGCCTCTAACCATATGACTGGCCCTCCTCTGAACCCTCTCAAGGTAGTCCACATCCCTCTTGAAGTGCAGCGCCCAAAACTGGACACAGTACTCCAACCATGGGCTGACCAATGCCGCATAAAGGGGAAGTATCACCTCCTTTGACCTGTTTGTCATGCACCTGATAATGCATGGTAAAGTGTGGTTAGCTTGACTGATCACTTCATCACATTGGTGACATGTTCATCTTGGAGTCAACAGTGACTCCAATATCCCTTTCTGCTGCTGTGCTGCTGAGAAGGTCCTCCCCCAGTCTGTAAGCATGTTGGTGATTCCTTCTCCCTAGGTGCAGCACCTTGCATTTTCCCTTATTGAACTGCATCCTATTCTGTTCCACCCACATTTCTGACCTGTCCAAATCTGCCTGGATTCATTCTGTACCCTCTGGTGTGTTAACTTTAACCCATAATTTGGTATCATCTGTGAATTTGGACAGAGTGCTTTCCACACAGTCATCCAAGTCTCTGATGAAGACATTGAACAGCACCAGTCCAAGCACTGAGCCTTGTCAGACTCCACTGCCCACACCTTTCCAGGTCCATACCAACCCATGCACCACCACTCTCTGGGTGCGACCTCTAAGCTAATTTGTCACCCACCTGACCGTGTAATTATCTACATTTCAGTCACTCAGTTTATCTATAAGAATATAATAAGATAACATATTGCAGGCCTTCTTGAAATCCAAGTAGATTATATCCACCTCGATTCTTGCATGTAAGCATTTGGTGACCTGGTCATAAAAAGAAACAAGGTTAGTTGGGCAGGATCTACCTGCTATGAATCCACCCTGGTTGCTCTTTAGCATTTCATTCCCTGCTGGACTCCCACAGATGTGATTCTTAATAATTTTTTCAAAGGTTTTTCCGAGGATAGAGGTGAGACTAACCAGTCTATAGTTACCCAGATTCTCCTTCCTCCCCTTCTTGAAAATAGGGACCATATTGGCCCTTTTCCAGTCCTCTGGGATCTGACATGAGCACTAAGAGTGCTTGAACAGCCATGCCAATGACTCTGCTATGACACTGGCCAATTCCTTCAGCACCCTTGGATGAAGATCATCTGAGCCTGCTGACTTAAATGCATCCATCCCCTCCAAGTGCCTCTTCACTAAGTCAGTGCTAACAGTTGGTGGGCTGTTTCCCACTTTTATACCTGTCTATGATCCAATTGGGAGATTTGTCCTGATCCGAGTTCAGGAATACAGAGGCAAAAAACTCATTGAAGAGCTCAGCTTCGTCCCCCCCTATCCATCACTAATTGCCTTTGTTTGTCTTGTAGGGGGCCTATGCTACCCTGCACCTTCTTTTTGCTCCCTATATACCTGAAGAAGGACTTTTTGTTGTCTTTCATTTTTGTTGCCAGCCTAAGTTCCACTTCTGCTTTTGCCTTTCTAACTGCCTCCCTGCAAGTGCGGGCCAAATAGGTATACTCTGCTTTGGTAGCTACCCCCTGCTTCCACAGCCTATATGCCTCTTTTTTTTTGCCCCAAGGCTTTCCTGGATTTCTCTGTTCAGCCCTGTTCTAAATGTCACACTTTGTAGTCAGGAAAAGAAGAATTGTATTCCTCTTGTGAGTAGATTTTAGGAAAGAAACATGGCTATTATAAGCAGCTGTTGGCTTTGGAATCTTAGAGTTTTTGAAGAGCTGATTATCAAGCAATATATTGAGTCTTAGATGTTAGAGACTTTACATAAGTTTTGACTGAAAAATTGCAGTCAGCTGCAGGTGTCGTAAAGTCTCCTGTTTGGAACAGTTCATTTTGTGCAGATTAGGCTCAGAGAAAAGTTGGAAAAGTCTTTTTACCTCAAAGTTGTCTGGTGGTAAGCAGGGTGTAGAATTATATTTCCTTCTGGTTATGATGTTTCATATTTCACAGAAGAGTGGAAAGATGGAATGCTCTTCTGGGCAGGAATGTTTTTTTGTGGTGAGGTATCTCTGGGCTCTGTGATAATGCAAAAAAACTCAAACAAAGGCAGAAGCAGGGTCTTGGGTTTCAGGTGGTAAATTTTGCTTCCTTTTTGTAAAATTAAGAAATTTTCATTTTTGCACAACCTCAAGATAAAAAGACTAAAGACTTTTCCATTTTTTCTCTGAGCCTAATCTGCACAAAATGAACTGTTTCAAATAGGAGACTTTACCATACCTGCAGCTGTCCGGTGAATTATGAATTTTCATTTCTAGTAAATCCCAGGATGTCATCCTCCCACTGTACTCAGCCTTGGTGAGGCCGTAGCTGGAGTACTGCATCCAGTTCTGGGCTCCACAATTCAAGAAGTATGTCGAGAATCTTGAGAGAGTCCAGAGGAGAGCCATGTGCATGATCAGAGGGCAGGAGAATAGGCCTTATGATGAGAGGCTGAGAGGCATGGGACTCTTCAGCTCGGAAAAGCACAGGACTGGGGGGACCTGGTGGCAGCCTGTAAGTAGATATGGGGTGTGCATCAGGATCTGTGGGAACCTCTGTTCACCAGAGCACCCCAAGGGATAACAAGGACCAGCGGTCCTAAACTCCTCCGTGACCGTTTTAGGCTGGACATAAGGAAAAACTTCTTTACTGTCCGAGCCCCCAAGGCCTGAAATAGACTCCCTCCAGAAGTGGTGCAGGCACCTACTCTGGACTCTTTCAGGAAATGTTTGGATGTTTATCTTCCTGGGATCCTTTGACCCTAGGTGACTTCCTTCCCCTGGGGCAGGGGGCTGCACTTGATGATTTAAGGTCCCTTCCAGCCCTAATGTTTATGAATATACCTAGGAGAACTTTTGCAATCTTTGTAATCCTTTTGCCTCTCTAGACCAATAAGGCTATAACCTGAATACCTGTAAATTCTCTGTGCCTTTTAGTTCCTCTCATGAGGCTGTCCATTCACATCTATGATCAGCTTGTCAGTTTGTTATTATAAGCACAGCACTCTTAGCCAATTTGCTGTGTGCAGGTAAGATCTTTTGAGAATAAAATATGCAAGAAATGGACAAGATGGGGTATACTGAACTAAGAATCAGGTGTAGCCAAATCCTTGAATATTTACTCAGTTTGCACTTGACTTTATTTAAACTGACTTGCTTTTAAAAGTAAATTCTGTCTGTCTAGATCATTGGTGCTCAACTTTTTTGTGAGGCAGAAGGGCAGTGCCTGGTCCATCTGTGGGCTAGATCCAACAGGTGGTCCCAATCTGGCACCTGGGGCATGTGTGGTCAAGGAGGCATGACCCAGCCCCAGTCCAAATTCAGCCACACAGGGAAAGGGAATGTTTGGCTCAGTCCCAATCCACCCTGTGGCAGGGGATGGGGGGGCTGGCCTAGCCCATGCCTGGCTAGGCAGGGGTGATGGGGACATGGAACAGCACCTGGAGGAGAAAGGGGGCATGAGATGACCCTGAATTAGCCACTCAGGGGAGAGGAGGCATGGCACGGCCCTACAGGGGTAACAAGGCTAGGGTTACCATATATTTGGGTTTTCCCAGGTGTGACAGCTGAAAAGTGTGCCTGTGTGATAAAGGTGCTTGCTGAAGGCTCTATGAAGATTATATGAAGTGTTTTTCTGTATTTGTTTAGATATTAAGCTACAGGTTGTTGCTAAAAGCCTAATTAAAGTTTAAGACATAGTGAGGCTTTGTATAAAGTCAGGCCTAGGAAATTTAGCAAGGCCTAGAAGTAGTAAGGCCCTGTGGCACAGTTAAAATTACCTTATCAAAGGAATGCAACGCTTGTACTGCTAATTGGTCAGTCTAAGGACAGTTGAAATAAAAGGAATCTGAGTGGTCATTTGTTATCAGTATCAGTCAGAAGCTATAAATGAGCTGGAATATTTAGAAACCATTCAGAAGGAAGATACAACTCTGTGAAAAGGATTGGTTAGCTGTTGCCTGGATCAGTGGGCCCATGGACCTCGAGGAGCCTAAGGACTGCATTCCAGGGTCCTTCCCGGTACCCCTTTGGACAGTGTCATTCAGGGATGCCTGACTTCGCTGAACTTTGTGAAAAGAGAAGCTTGCTGTGTATCAGGCATCAGAGGGGACTGCTGATAAGTTGCCGATGCGAATTGCTTTTGTCTGTCATTGTTTGTTTTGTTACTACGCGTCGTTGTGTTTTTGTTAAGTCAATAAATCTTTCTTACCTTTCTACCCCCGACCATACTCTCAATCCCTAACCCTCCACAGACAGCTGGGACACCCAGACAGGTCCAATTTTTCAGTCTTCCATTCTCTATCCAGGTGGTTTTTTGTGATCTGAAAAAATGTACAGTATTTTGCTCTGATCTAGTGGCAGGAGCGGGGAAAGAGCAATTGGAGGCAAGGATATCATGTGCGTCTGTGCATGCACACACACGGCCAGCATGCAGCCAGGCATGGGGGTGGGAACAGCCTTGCCAGATGCTTGCAGGTAAGTGTATGGGGAGTGGGAGTTGGAGGGCCAGTGCTTGGGGAGAGTGTGTATGTGTGTGTGTGTTGGGTGTATGGAGGTGGTGGCTGTGTGAGGCCGTGTGGGTGCTAGGGGGTGGTGATCAGATGCTGGGGCTGTGGCAGAGCAGGAGGAGTGTGGGGGAGATGTCTGCCCTTCCAGTGAGGGAAGAGGCAGGGGGGCCCTTTGAGGGCAGCAGTGAATTACTTGTCTGGGCTGGTGGCACAGAGGCCAGTGCACATGCTCACAGGGGCAGAGTGGCCAGGAGACACTGCCTAAGGGGGAGGGGGGCATGGCCTGGTCACCTGGTGTGGCATGGGAGCCCTAGCCCAGGGTGGGGGGTGCCACAGGCCTCCCCTCCTCTTCCTTCCTGGTGGACGTGCTTGCTCCATCTACATGAATCGGAGTCACCATGCTCCTTCCTGGTTGGGACTGAGGCAGTTGGGACCCCTCCTCTGGCAGGGCTAGGGGGACCAGAGAGCTCTGGGTTGGGGGTAAAGGGCACTGGCAGGGGCTGAGGTTTGGGAGTGAGGTGTTCCACCAATAGGTGTCCTCTTTTTTGGAACTGGAAATGTGGTAACCCTAAACAAGGCATGGCCTGACCCCAATCTGCTCGGGAAAAAGGAGATGTTGCTTTGCCCTGTGGTGTAGAAGGGGGTGTAGCCAGGCCCCAAACCAACTGCACAGGAGGAGGGGCTGTGGCCCAGCCCAGCGGAGAGAAGGTGGGACAGGCCAGCCCCATCTAGGCTATGTGTAGAGAAGGTGGTCCAGCTCTGGTTTGTCAGTGTGTGGGAGGGAGGCTTGTGAGCGGGTTTAGGATTCTGGCAGTGGGGGAAAGGTGGGAGGATTAACTGCCACTGCTCCCCCATCCTCAAATTCTCCAACTCATGGAGATCCCAGCAGACTAGATTCCAAGGCTCTGTGGGTTACATTTTGCCCTTGGACCAGAGCTTGAGCAACTCTGGTCTAGGTATTTATAGATCATACTCATCACCATGATGTCAGAGGTTCATGCTCAGCCACAACTGAGGGGAGAAAATGAGCTGGCTAGTGACTGAAAGCTTTGCAACCAGGAAATTAACTTATGGTACCACTCCATCAGCAGAGAGGTAGTCAGCTGTGATACCCTGCATTCTGCCTGACTTCAGATTAAGTTTGTAGACACTGTGAAGGGAACAAAAGCTTTTACATAAAGAATCATTTTGAATACAAGGAGTAGGAAATAGGGAGTGGCATGTGGGTAGGAGAGAGTAAAAACAAAGTAGTTAAACCACTGAGGGACATAAGGGTTATGAAAACTAACCCAGGTAATAGGATAAGAATCTGTATTCTGGTTTAGACCATACTGAACACAGTTAGTCTATGGATGATTTCTTTTTCTGCAATTTCCCCTTTGAGTTTGTTTTTAAACTTTTGTTATCCAAGACGAGCCACTCTGAGGTCAGCGATGAAAGGTCTAGGGAGGTCTCGGTGTTCTGCCACATGCTTGTGTGTTTTTCTGGAACTGAGGTCAGATTTGTGTTAATTCAGTCTACATGTTGGGATCTCCCCCTCTGTTCAACATAGATAACAGAGGGTCACTGTAAGCTGGTGATGGCATATATGATGTTGATAAAAGTTCATAGTGGGGTCTTTCCTTCTTACCTCTTGGGAACCCTGACTGGAGTACTTCTGCATTTTAAATCAGACTCTCATCTGCCATGTCTTGATCTTATTTGATGTTATCAGTGGGAGGTGTTACGAACACAGAATGACCCTGGCAATATGGATAGAAATTTTTCGTGTTATTGATATCTCGCTTCCCACTCTTCCAGAAAATCCCCAGACCTTTTCCCACTAAAAGGAATCCACTCGTTTCTTTATGCAGTTGAGTAATTCACTTTATTGTAAACCAAAATAATCTTTTAAATTGTTTTTATTTTTCAATTTTCCAGAACACTTCATTGTGTTTATTTAACGTAAAATAACATACATGAATGTAAGTAAAGTCAACGGCTTTAACTGGTTTTATCTTTCATTAAACTACAAAGAAACCTCCTTCAGTCTCTTGCATCTTTTCTCCCTTTTTCTTTTTGACTCCCCTGGACACCATCTGTCCAAGTCAAGATCCCGCAAAACACACCGGGGAAACAAAACAGATAAAAATGAACTCGACCTGAATTTTCCCCGTTGGGAATCTGCCGTTGTTTTCCTTTGTTTTTTTTGGTTGTTTTTTTTCTTGCAGCTTCTGCTGCATCTCTCTCCTCGTCTTGGTGAGTTGACTGTCCTCACCTCTTCAAGGACTCCAAGTTTTCCTTCCCAGTTGAGTCCCTCTCCTCCAGCCAGAATCAGCTCCTGGGACCCCTCCATCCCAGTCTCTATGCCACAGCTTGTCTTCCTCCTGACCGCTCTTTTTGTTTCCCTTTTCAGCGCACCATGCCCCCACTGCACCGCCGCCTCCTCCTCCTAACTTTAAAGAGCAGCTGCTGTGGAAGCACCTCTCTCCCGGCGCGGTCCCAATTTCCATTCCCCCTAGCTCTTTTCCCTCTTCACACATCCTCCCCCTTAAGATGCTGTTCAGCGCCTTTATTTTTCCAGCCCCGCGTTGTGATCATCTCCATGGGCATCAGGCTTCGGCGGGGAGCTGTCATTTGAGTGACAATGGGAGAGGAAGTCAGTCACCCCATTAGCATGACCAGGTCTAAATTCAGTACCAAAATGAAAGGGTTGTAAGGTGAGGGCCCAACGAGTTATCTGTGTGTTATCAGTCTGAGTGGTTTTCAGCCACTTCAGCAAGGCATGATCAGTTATTAAAGTGAACTTCCATTCTAAGAGGTAGTAGCGAAAATATTCCACCCCCCATTTAATGGCCAAACACTCTCGTTCAATGCTGGCATACCTTCATTCTTGGGGTTGCAGTTTCCTATTGGCGTAGGCGATAGGATGTTCCACTCTGTCCATCTCTTGTGTTAAAACAGCACCTGTGGCTTTGTTGGCTGCATCTGTCTGTAGGACAAAAGGATGGTTGAAATCTGGAGTGTGAAGCACCACTTCCTTACACAATGCCTGTTGCATTTTCCTGAATGCTTCTACGTGTTCCTCACCTGAGTGGCCTGTTACCTCTTCCCCTTAGTAAGTCCATCAACAGGGCAGTGACTTCAGCAAAATGCGGAATGAACCAACGGTAGTAACCGGCTAGCCCTAAGAAGGCCCTCATTTGTTTCCACGTTTAGGGTGGTATATAGTCTTGTATTGCCTTTATCTTGTCTGTTAGAGGACTAATGAACCCCTAGCCTACCAGGAAATCTAAATACTTAGTCTTGGCTTTCCCTAGTGCACATTTTCTGGGATTCACCATCAGACCAGTTAAACGTAACCTGTGTAGGACTGCACGTAGGGCTTCTAAATGTTTTTCCCAGTCATCAGTATAGATAATGATATTGTCTATATATGCCACCGCATATTGTTGGTTTGGGGCTAGGGCCCAATCAATCAGCCATTGGAATGTTGCCGCTGCTCCATGTAAACCAAATGGCACACGCTTAAATTCGTACAGCCCCCATGGTGTCGTGAAAGCCATTTTGACTTGATCTTCTTTTTGCATGGGTATTTGCCAATACCCTTTAATCAAATCCAGTGTTGATATGAATTTTGCCTGACTGACTTTAACAATTCACTAATTTGTGGCATTGGGAAAGCATCAATCTTTGAAATCGCATTCAACTTTTTGAAGTCTACACATAGCCATATAGTACCATCTTGTTTGGGTACTACTACAAGGGGGTGCCTCTACAGACTATGTGATTCTGTTATTACTTCCTGGGACAACATCTTATCTATCTCCCTCTTGACCACCTCATATTGGTGATATGGAATTCTCCATTTTTCTCATACCACTCGTCCCTCGGGAGTAACTATGTTGTTGTGACTTATTCCTTTCACGCAACCCGGGTTCTCATTGTACACATCTTTGAACTCCTGTATGAGGAGTGTTAATTGTTCTTTTTGTTCAGTTTTCAATTGGTCTCTGAATTTTACCCCTTTATGTGTTTCACTTTCACTCTGTAAACTAATGGCTTTTTGCCCTAAATGTGGTGGCTCCCTGAGTGTAGTCACCAAAAGTCCTTTGGGTTCATTCCGCGATTTCAATAAATTAACATGAAATTAAAAAAAAAAATTCTTTGAGCCATAGTATCTCATAGTCAACGGAACTGGCACATCTGGTTATTTTGAATGGCCCTTGCCAACACGTTAAAAATGTACTTGTAACACTCGGTAGAAGAACCAAAACTTTCTACCCTTCGTGTAATTCCCTTTCTCGAGTACCTTTATCATAGTACTTTTTTTGTTTCTCTTGTGCTCGTTTAAGATGATCTCTGGCTACTTCTCCAACCCTTAGTAACCATCTCCTTATCTCTTGGACATATTCTGTTGGTTGTGTCCCTTGTGATCCCTCACTCTCCCAGCCTTCCTGCACCATATCCATCAGGCTCCTTGGCTGATGTCCATAAACTAGTTCAAATGGGGAAAACCCTAAGGATGATTGTGGTGCTTCTCTTACTGCAAATAACAATGGTGGTACTAGCAAGTCCCACTTCCTAAGTTCCTCTTGGGCGCACCTTCATAGCATAACCTTTAGAGTTCCATTGAATCTCTCTACCAACCTGCTCATTTGTGGATGATAAACAGCTTTTTGCAGGTGATTTATCTTTAATACTTGACATAAACTGTGCATCACGTGGGACATGAAGTTCGTCCTTTGATCCGTGATTATTTCTTTGGGTATGCCCACTCTAGATACCCATTTGAGAAGTTCTTCTGCAACCCGGGGTCTGGTGGCCGTACATAAAGGTATTGCATCTGGATATCGAGTGGTATAATCAATCATGACTAGGATAAACTGATGCCCTGCAAAACTCTTTGGTAATGGTCCAATTACAGCTAGGGCAATTCATGAAAAGGGTTCTTCCACCATGGGCATAGACTGTAACAGAACCGGGGGGGGGGGGGGTTTGAAGACTAACTTGCTGACAATTTGGACAAGTTCAACAGAAATCCTCCACTTGTTCGTATAACTGGGCCCAGAAACACCACTTGGTAAGTCTAGCTCTGTCTTGGACTTTCCCAAATATCCCACCAAGGGATTGGTATGAGCTAGTTTCAATAGAGAGCTTCAGTATGCATGGGGAATCAATAGTTGTGGTACCTCTATTCCATCATGCTGTCTCAATTTTATCCTATACAGCAAACTTTTTCTTAATTCATACCTAGGCAATGCACGACACTGTTCCAGTTATTACCTATTCGTCTCACTTGGCCAATTCTGACTGGATGATGGATCGGACCAGGTCTTCTCTCTCTTGTGCTTCTCTGAAGTGCGCACTATTCGATAAACTCTCTATATCCGAGCCTTCTACGTCCAGTGGAACCTCCACTTCTTTGCCTACCATACCCTCCTGTGTTCTCACTGTATCTAACACCAGATAAATTTTTGCCCAGTCTCGGCCCAGAATCATAGGATACGGAAGATTCCTTGCTAAACCTATAGGCATCTCCCTTGTCCTGCCGAGAACTTCAACTGTATATTTTCTCTGTGGATATGTCGAAGGTTGTCCATACGTGCAAATCATCTGTACAGTGTCTACTTTTGGTGTCCACTCTTGAGGGGCTAGATCTGTTCAAATCAGAGTCTGTGCACAACCGGCATCCATTATGGCTTTCATCCTTTTTCCTCCAATCCTTACCCATACTGTGCATTTCTCATTTGGGCCTTTGCACCCAGATTTTCCAATGCTGCAGTCCATCATCTCAATTGGCCCCTTATCTCTGGTGTCATTCTGCCGTATCTTGGGGTCAATAGTGTGTTCCCTTAGCCTTGGCTTTGGACGAGGCTTGCTTGTACATTCCCAAGCCATGTGTCCTATCTTTCCACATCAGAAACAGATGATTGTCGATCTTCTCCCATCCCATGGTTCTTTATATTCTGTTTTTCACATTATAGGATTAGTTCCTCCTTATGGGCCCTGTTCTCTTTTGTTTTCTCCTTGTGCACTGTTGAAGTTTTCTGCTATTCACAGAGCTTCTGTGGAAGATTTCAGATGATGGCATCGCACCCACTGTTGCGTATTTTCGTCCAGCTCCAATAAGAACTGTTCTAATAAGATCTGGTCACACAGATCCACTTTGGAAACCTCCTGTGGCTTCAACCACTTCTCTAGCATGTCAGTCAAATATTGAAGTAAAATCTGAGGGGATTTATCTTCTTTTCTCTTTCTCATGCAAAATGCCTGCCTGTACCTCTCAGGATTAATGTCCAATTGGTACATAATTTCCTTTATTACCTTGTTGTAATCCATCACTTCTCCATGTGGCATCGCTCTATAAGGAGCTTGTGTCTTTCGTATCAGAAGCACTCCTAACTAACCAGTCTACCAGCTTCTATCCAAACCTGAAGACAATGCAGCTCTCTCAAAACTCTCCAAGAACAATTCAGGGTCATCTTGAGGTGTCAATTTTGGAACCTTTAATTCAATTTAGTTACAGTGTGCCCATACTTTTCCTCAAGTGCAATTTGATGAGCCACTTGTTTTTGCTGTTGTTGTAGAAGTTGGCCTACCAAATGTAGAGTTTGTTGTAAAGGCTCAGGATTTCCCATGGCACCTGATTGCATCTCTATATTTTCTCTTCCACACTGGCCATGGTTCAATTTCTCTGGCCAGTGCACCACTGTGGGGTCTTTCCTTCCTACCTCTTGGGAAGCCCGACCTGGAGTACTTCACCTTTTAAATTCAACTCTTGCCCACCACGTCTTGATCTTATTCAATATTATCAGTCGGGAGGTGTTAGAAACAGAGAATGACCCTGGCAATGTAGACACAAATGTTTCATGTTGATTGATATCTCGCTACCTGCTCCTCCAGACAAATCTCCAGACCCTTTCCCACTAAAAGGAATCCAGTTGTTTCTTTATGTGGTTGATTGATTCGCTTTACTGTAAACCAAAATAATCATTTAAATTGTTTTTATTTTTCAATTATCCAGAACACTTCATTGTGTTTATTTTACATAAAACAACATGCATGAACATAAGTAAAGTCAACAGCTTTAACTGGTTTTATCTTTCTTTTATTAAACTACAAAGAAACCTCCTTCAGTCTCTTGCATCTTTTCTCCCTTTTTTCCTTTTGGCTCCCTGGACACCATCTGTCCAAATCAAGATCTCCCAAACAACACTGGGGAAACAAAACAGAAAAAAAATGAACTCGACCTGAATTTTCTCCATTGAGAATCCGCCATTGTTTTCCTTTGTTTTTTTTTATTTGTTTTTTTTTGCTCGCAACTTCTGCTGCATCTCTCACCTCATCTCAGTGAGTCGACTGTCCTCACCTCTTCAAGGACTCCCAGTTTTCCCTCCTGATTGAATCCCTCTCCTCCAGCTCATGGGACCCCTCTGTCCCAGTCTCCATGCCGTGGCTCGTCCTCCTCCTGACCACTCTTTTTTTTGTTTCCCTTTTCAGTGTGCCATGCCCCCTCCATGCCGCTGCCCCCTTCTAACTTTAAAGAGCAGCTGCTGTGGAAGTGCCTCTCTCCTAGCGCGGTCCCAATCTCTGTTCCCCTGAGCTCTTTTCCCTCTTCACATTCATGTAAACAAACCTTGGATAATAATCTGTGTTGTTTGGTCCAGTGCTAATGTGGCTTGTGTTGAAGGGACACATCCGGCATCTGGGTACAGAGTATGGTGTGGTATTTGAAGAGATGTTGTTTGAGGTTGCTGGGCTGTGCCTTTAAGTCAGGACATGAAATGATGCAACACCTCCCTACCCCATCATGGGTGACTAGTGCCACCTGAGTCAGGGGAGGGGCACATGCCCCCCCAACAGCCAGTCAGCGACTGGAGGGGGGAGGAGTCCCCTCATGGCCAGTGTTGCTGACTGGGAAGCACCAGGGGAACTTCCAGAAGTGCCAGTGGCACTTCTCCTGGTGCCCCCACTCCATGGCCGATGCTTGCCAGGGTGGCACCAGTGCTCCCGCCTGCCCTCCCTTCCCATCACTTAAGCAGAGAGCGATCTCTGTCCCGGGGTGCACCAGTGCTCTCAGGGGGGCATGTGCACCCCTATGCATCACCACTGGTTGTCATTTTCCAAGAGGATTTGGAGGTTGTTAATGATGTTCAAGCTGTGGGCTGCAGGTGACAACCAGAAGGATTCTGTTGTCTTTATCTTGGGGTTAGTCTTGGAGCAGGTTAGGGTGGGTTCTGGTTCTAGGATTGTATTGTAATTGTATGAATCTCTGCTACAGGTGCTTATGGAGTGCACCCTAGTTAGTAGGATTAGAGCAGATACAGTTGTAATGTAGAGCCTGCCAGTAGATAATCGGTCTAGTGCTTACAAAGAGAGCTGCCAGTGTGAAGGTAGCAGGGGCAATCATTTGGCTTGCTACTCTGTCAGGTCTGTCTCATTGCTTGTGACTGGTAGAAATGTAGTATCAGCCTATTTTCTGTATTCTTTTCAGTGTCTGTTTTTCAAGGTAACAACTTTCTAGAAAGGACTAATTGAGATTTTTAAAGTTTTGAATGTCATAGATCTTGATTCTGTATAACCCAACTGAACTCCAAAAGCTCAGAAACCAGAAGGGTAAAATTTATTTTTTATCTTTTTTATAAATAATCTCGTGACTTAAACCTTTTTGTGTTTTGTGTTTTGATTCATGATTTTTGAAAATCTAGGAATATCAATGCTGAAACATTGCTTTAGAGATTGTATAAAAAACTTTTTTTTGTCACTGCCCTTTTATTAAATGGGTACTTTATTAGTCTTGTTTTTATAATGATTTCATTGTATTGTTTTGAAACTTGTTATTGGACAGCCATCAAAGACTGGTAGAACAGGGCTTCATTATTATTTTAAGGATTCTAGCATCTGTTGTTCTTTAAGCCATGATCTACAGTATCAGGATTAGATATGAAAGGGGATCATGATTCAGGATATCATCTGCATCCTAGAATTTAGGGATCATTTTAGACTAGAAGAGTTGAATAATTTACTCATGGTCTGACAGCACTGGGAGAAAATTGACTCAGGTTTGTCTAGAATAACCCTTTGCAGCTATGCCAGAAGCAACATTTTGGTGGTCAGCAAGCAGATGCATTTTTCTACTTCCAACACAAGGCCTAATTAATAAGAAGAAAGAAAAAAATATTTTTTATGTTTCCATTTCTTTATATCTAGAGTTCCTGCACTTGCTTGCTTCTTGTGAATGACAGTGTAGCATGTTGCTGTTTTTATGTCCCAGAAATGAGCCTGAACCACACTGATGTTATAATAATAATACTTAGCATGTACATGTATAATATTTCCAGAATAAAAAGAAACGTCTAAATCCCTGGTGAATGTTAGAGAAGCAGCACACACCTTGTCATAGTATGGGAGACCAGGCATGAAAAAAAATTATTACATTATAGTCTGTGGGAAAATACTTTGAGTTCCATGCTGAGAGGCAAAAAAAAAAAAAAAAAAATTAAACAAATAATTATTGAAGAATTCTCTACAAATGAATTCCAAACACAAGAAGGAAAGCAATATTATATATCTCTTAAAAACTGAGGGTGGTAATACATGCAATAACTGAAGCAGTCAAAAAAGTCACTGATTGGGAACTGTTTCATAGTTGTTGAGGATCAGAGGTGCCCTAACATACCACATAGAATAGTCACCTTGATGCATTGAAATGCTGTGGCTGTGACATCAAGGGGTAAGAGTGTGGATACCAAGTCCAGCATGTCTCACAATGGGTTAGCTTGGGTGGGGGTGCGGGGTGTTGGCACTGGATTTAAGACTCAGCCCTTATATCTTTGTTCTGGGTGAGCACAACCCTGACTGACCACAACACCTGCCAGTTGATAATAGGCGAGTTTATAGATACAGAGTGTCAACAAAAAAGCAATAATACAAACAATCAAACAGTTCTGTATATCTACCAAAGCCTAGGGCTGTCATCAAAGTACATCTGGTCAGGATGCAGGCTTCACTTCTGAGGCTCTTTTGTAGGTGTCAGATGTCAGCAGTCTGGAGGTGGGATGCTGAGGCTGCTGGTATGCCTTCTGTTGATGGCAGTCTCAGGGACCCTTCCTGGGGGACAGGGATGGGGACCCTTCCCAAGGAGGAGAAGAAGAGATAGGAGAGACAGAAAGGAAGAGAGGGAGGGACAGGGAGGAACAGAAAGGAAGAGAAGGATGCACCCTTTGTTAATTTCAGGTCTCTGCTTTTGTATTCTCCTTCCTTCCTGATGACTCTTCACCCATGGTTGGCTGTCTCTCTGTGGTCACAGAGAAAAAAACTATGAACCAGTCCATGTAGCCATCCAGCCTTTCTCCTAATTTGGTCTGTTCCCCCAAAACTGGGATTCAGGCCCCCCTGCTCTCTGAGGCCTTGTTGCTGGTGCCAATTATCTTGTATTATGGGACAGTATGGTACATACTTCCTTGGTTCCCAGGCTGTTTTCTAGACTACGTGTCCTCGCTGTGTTAGACAACCTGTCTGCCTTGAAGGCAGTGATCTCATGTTATGGCATGCCCCCCTCAATTTTCAGGCTGTGTCCATCTGTTGGTCTTGTTGTGTTAGACAGCCTGTCTGCTTTCGGGGCTATGAGAAGCTGTGTGTGTTTCAGGCCCAAGCTTCTTACAAATCTATTAACCCCTGCTGCCCATCTTGAACCCTTTTGATACATATATCTATACCTGTAAGCCAATTCCCAAAAAACAACCCTTTACATATCATTTTAAAGTCAACAGGTGGGAAAGAATACTTGTACTCGTGTTTTGGGTATCCCAAGGGGCAAGTGACCTGTGCCTCGGGACATTTTCATTTTTCTGCTTTCCCTTCTCAACCCCCAGGCTGTGCCTGGGCTTTTCCAGTCCCTGGGCTATACTGGGGATGCATGTAGACATTTGTTAGGTTAGATTAAGTCCTTTTTAGATCAGGTTAATCCATGACGAACTAAAGTTAGTTCTTGTCTGATGAGACCTAACTCTTTAGATCAGGCACACCATTTTTAGGTCGACCTAAGCCGATGAACACTTACATACCCCGCCTTTTAAATTGTCCTAGACTTGATTAGGGTGATCTAAGTGTAACACTTGTACACACCTTTAAACTACATTTAAATTGGTCTAAGAGGTATGTGTGACCGCAGAGGTAGTTTGCAAGTAAACTGTCTTAGAATTTGTTCATAAGAAAAAGATCAAAGCTGGTTACCCAGTACCATCTAATAGTTTTAAAATAGTGTTTCAGTACCATTCTGATTAATTGGTAGTTCTCCAGAACCTTTCTGTATTCAAAATGATCAGAAATATTAATTCACATTTTAAAACAGCACACTTAAAAGTAGTACTGGTAGGAAAATGTTGATAATGAGATTATGTTCTGCTAGCAAAACAGAAATGCAGAATTTTTTGAGGGTTTCCTTGCTGTCAAGTACCATTTAGATGCTTTAACTATCTTTTTATTACTACTTGAGAAACAGTAGGAGAGGTTTAAATACTGGAATGTATAACATTCTGAAATATCCACATAGCTGAAAGTACTATCTTTAAAACCATTTCAGATTTTATTTGAAATAGCCAATCCTATAACTCCATCCAGCTACAAAACCACAAGCACAACAAGAATATAAAATATATTATTAGTTATAAAGCTATGAATATTCTCCTAAAATGGTCTTTGTCTTCTCTGTTTTAGGACTAGATAAAGTATATGCTGGGTTGCATTTCTGCTATGCTTATTATAAAAGAAATAAAAAACCAAAACCCCTCTTTTATCCTCTAGATATTTCCTACAGTAAATTTACTTTTATTTAAGTAAAATATATAAGATTCTAATTTTATGGCTGCACACAAATCCATCTCATTTAATTAAGATTACAACTTCTGGAACAACCAGTGCATTTGTTGGCCACTTGATGGCATCACTCAGTTGTATGGAAATTATATCCATGTTGCCAGTAAGATGGTTTTACTTCGTGTGTGTTGTAAAAGCAGTTTCTGTTTCAGAATATTATAAAGGGAAAGGGAACTATTAATATGCTTGAGAACCAGAGCTGTAGTTTCATAACTTTGTTTCCTTTCTTTGTTTTATTATTTAGCAATATTAACAGTTTCTACTAACCTAGATAAGGGCCATCAGAAAATCAAGTTAGATTTCTTTTCTGCTTTTGAAAAAATAGTAGGTCATTTTTTTTTTAATCAATCTTAATTTACTTCCTTTGGAAAAAAATAACCAAACCCCCTCTACATTGCATTTTGTAAAAACCTACTCCTTCATATGCAAGTCAAATGGTAAGAATTTAACTTTAGTTAGTGTATTTTTTAATAGTCTTAAGTTGCTACTGTCTTATATTCAGAGACTAGATAGCAAAGAAAAACAGTTGTTTGTCACCTAAACTTTGTAGGCCCAAATACTAATTCCGTGTAGGTGTATATTAGGGTTCCCATTGTTGTTCTAAAATAAAAATCTTCTACCCTATAGAGATTATTTGTGAGCCCTTAGTGTGGTGCTTTGTATCACATGTAATACGTGTTGATCCTGCTGCAACTTCAGCTAACAGAGTTGGCCCCTTTAGTTTAGCAGTAATGGCTCATGTTTCAGATAAAAGCCTCCTACATTTGATTCTTGTTGCCAGCAGGCCATTCAGGCATATCACATTACACATACTGAGGAAAGGTTAAAAAAAAAAAAAGGCAGAGCATCAAACTGTGATCCCCTGGCAGTATATCATTTGCCATATTCCCATCTTGGCTCTGCGCTTTTGGCTGACAGAGTATAAGTGCAGTTATGTAGCTAGTGTACTTAATTTCTGGGAACAAGAGAGAGCTATGCAGTAATCCAGAGCAAACACCTCAAAATGATCTACCACGAGTGGCACTGATGGCTTTCAGAACAAGGTATGTGTACCTGTTTTTGCTGGAAGAGCAGGTTGATTATGACAGGAAGTCTTTGAATGGGAAGATTTAGATGGAAATATCGAACTCATTGGCATTATCTTTGTGTAATGTATATGGTAAATTGATTCTGGATTTATAGCCAATGTATCAGAATTTTAGCAGATGATTTTCCATTTGAAAAGCTGGCTTTTCAAATAGTGCTAGCTTATCTATACTTTGGGGATTTTTGTGATGGTTTTCTTCTGACTGTGAAAGGGTCCACAATATTGTATGGATTGTTATATTAGTCATTTGAACACCAGGTTATTCACATGGATACCCTGTGCAAGACTTGTGACAATGCATTATTGTGTGCCTAGGGAATAGTATCATGCTTTCAGCTCACCTCTTTTGGAAGAATTGGCATTTGCAGTTTTGCTCATGAATGATAATGAGTGGGTCAATACCATGGCAATAGGAAAAACAGTGTGCTAGACTTTCCTTTCCCTCCTGAAATAATTGTATTCAGGATGTAGGACTGAAAAATACCTAATATTTGGTCCAAAGGGCATAAAGAATGACTTTAGCCACATTTCAGCTTTTGAGAAGAAGAAAAGAATATCCTTTGAATTTTAAATGCTGTGGACATAAGTCTGGGTTGGACAGTTCAAAGGAAAAACAAAATGAAACAAAAAAAGCAAACAAATCAGCAAATCTAAATGAAATGATTGTTCAGGTTGTATATTGAAGTATATGATGTTTTTTCTGTTTTAATTTGTATTGATAGTTATGCTGCTCTGAATAGCAACTATGGCTTTGCTTATATTATTTTAAATAAATAATGCTTATTAGTTATTTAAAAGAAATGGAGGAGGGATACTATCAATATATATTTCAAGCATACAGCAAAGCAGATACAAATAAAGTAAAGGAAAATTAAGTTCAAGTATCCAATGGAGGAAAAGCCCACTTTTTTGCAGTAATATCTTTGGGTACTAAAGTTTTTAGTTCATTATTAATTGCCTTTCTTGGCTAACGTAACAGATTGAGAAGTGAGTTTTGTATATAAATTAAAGATCTAGGATGAAGAAGTATCTGTAGCTCATTCAAAATGGAAAATGTTCTGTAGGGGGTGCCAACAAATGTTCACTGCACCTGGGCTACTATCACACAGTAGGGCTGTGTGAAGCTTCAGTCACTGAGCCAAATCTCCGAATCCAAATCGAATCAGGAGACCCTTTAATCTCTCTGAATCAAATTGGAACCATCTGAATCAGTTCGGAGAGATTCAATGATTTGGACATAGACACAGCTTTAAATGTTTTTTTCTACATACCTCAAAGTACCAGGCAGCTCATGAATGCTGAGATGCTGGGGCAGATGGAACATCCCACAGGAGCACGGGTGGGTCCCCAGCATTCTCAGCACTGGACCAAGGAGTAGATGAGTACTTCTGGGTCCGCCACTGAGCTCGTGCCCCCTTCCTTCCCCCCCACTCCTGTGGGATGCTCCATCTGCCCCACCATAGCAACATTCACGAGCCACGCCTGGTACCTCAAGGTATGTAGAAAAAAACATTTAAAGCTGTGCCTATGGCTGAATAGCTGATTCTTGGAATCGGCATTGAATCTTCAGATTCAGATTTGGCCAAATTGAATGGGGAGAGTGATCCGAATCAACAAATCCAATTACTGTCCCTGATTTGGGCTTAATCTGAATCGAATACAGCCCATTTTGTACACCCCTCTCACACAGCTTGTTTTAAGCTGTATGATAGTAGATCAGGAGCAGTGTGCACAAACGTTCACCAGTGTTAGGGACAACACTGAGAACCTCAGTGTAAGTAATTTCGGATAGGCAGGATGAGGGCCCTATTGTGGCTGTGGGGTGCAGTACCAGATTTAAGGGAGGGTTGGTGGGATTGGGTGTGAGGGGGAGCCTTATATCTGAGGGTGGGGAGGTTCCAGATTTAAAAATGGTGGGGGTGGGTTTGGAAAAGTGCAACCCCAGGGCTGGGACAAGAGGTTAGGCTTTCCCAACCTTGCAGCTGTGCTCTGAACTTGTGGAAACATTTGATAAATCAGGCTAACCCATTCGTGATGTAATTTAGTTCACCTACTCCGGTAAACTAATTTAGATGGGGCCTGCCATTTTTTGCCTGATTTAAACTCCCTAAATGTCTGCACAGATGGCCGTTTAGGTCAACCTAATCCTAGTTAGTTTGATCTAAATGAAGCATCTGCAGGTACCCTAGGAAACTATGTTTTTTGGAACATAAGTTATAGTGCTTAAAATGAGTTGAAGATCTGGCCCCAATTATTTATCTGCAGTCTATGCCTCTGGGACAGACCATGTCTTCCTTAATATACCAAGGTTTATAAGATTCCTGTGATGTGGTAACTGTATTTCTTCCCATTCTGAGACGTGCAGTCCTCCCTTTGGAAAAAGTGTGGAGGACTGAAAAACAATTTCCATCGGATGATATACCATAAGTAAATACAGCTTAATAGTTTTTTTATGTTTAAAAACTTTTTGGATCAGTTAAAATATTAAAACTTACCCAAAGCAGTCAGTATTTACACTTTCCTAAGAGAATATGGGAAATTTTCAGCAAAACCAAATTTGCAATCAGTAATGAATTTTCCACTCAAAAATCATTCTCAAAAATATTCCTGATCAATATAGGAATCTTATTTAATTCAAGTGTCTTTTCACAGTTCCTTTGAGACAGATGGTACTATGAAAGTATATAGTATTTTACCCATTATTCTGATACCTTTCTAGGACTTTGACATTTCAAAGACAATTTTGCCTGATTTACTGTTAATTAGCTAATGCCCTTACTGTTCTTAGATATGTAATATCAATACTTATGATTTTTCTTTACTAGCATTTGACCAATTTTTTCCACAAACTGTTTATTGCTTCCTAGTTAACTACTTTTTTTTTAGAAATGAATTTTTAAATGAAATTCAATGTAGAGTCATTTTTGAATAAATGCTATTTTTGTTCAACCTCATCTTTTTTGCTTAATCTTCTTTAACTTCCAAAGATTTTTCCCTTTAGTAATATCTAAATGCCCTTCTTCTCCTTTCCCTTAATACGTTCTGCTGGAATTTAATACAATTTAACATGAATCTGGCATGCTCAGGACTGAGCACCCACTGGAAATCTGAACACTGGATTTTTGAAACCGGAGTGATGACTGGTCCTGGAGCAGGGAAGGAGTGGTGGGGGAAAGGGTAGCAGCAGCGCGGGGTGGTGGATGGCAGTGGCAGCCACCATGTGCAAGCTTCCCCCTCCACTGCTCCGGGACTAGCTGCTGCTAGTCCCTGATCTAGTGTAGTTTTAAAAAATGCTGGACTTCTGAGAATTCCAGATATTTGATATCCAGGTTTCTGAGGTTATTCTGTACATTCTCTCTTCCTTCTACTGCTGTTAACTAACTCCTTAAATTCTCCCTTGGTTGTGTCTCATTTTTCTCTTTTTCTAGAAGAACTTTTTTTCTGTTATAGTATGTTTTTATGCAGTTATCACTAATTTTCATTCAGTAGATTTTGAAATTACTATTAGATAATCTTTACCAATGTCTTTAATTCCTTAAATTCAAATGTCCTGAAGATTAATAGTCTTATATTTCAGTGAAACCACCCCTAATTATGGCAACTGTTAATAATTTGTATTCATTGAAACAAAGTTTCCATTTTGATTCAGGTATTCTCTTTAGCTGTCTTCTTTTCTACATGGTCTTTGTTCCATCATGATGTTATCTTCAAAGTACTATATCTTCAGAGTACCATAATTTGGTAACTACTTTGACTCTCTGTAGCTGTATGTCTTCCCAGATAGATGTCTAAATAATTTAAATTCCCCATGCAAACAGAAGCCTGTGGTTTCAAGTATTCCAAGTAGTCCAGGAAATGTAATCTTTGTCATCCTTTGATCTAGTGATCTACAACAGATACTATTCTGTGCTGTTACCTTCACTATGTCTCTGGCCAAAGAAGTATACAACCATGCTTTTTGTTTTGAGTTATTGCTTGATGGCATAGCAGCATTTTTAATATAGCACCATCTCTTTTTATCTGTTTCTAATCCCGTTAAACAGTGCTACAAGCTTTTTATTTGCCATTCAAGTAAACAAAACACAAACAAAAACAAACAGACCACACCTTGACTGTTTTTATGGATGCATCTCCCAAAAGATCTTAAGTCTTGATTAAACATACAGCTTACTGGCTTTTTGAGAGGATACATTTTGATCTCTTAGCTTTTCATTACACTTCAAAGTTGAATGAGTTTAAATTACCTAACCAATCAAATAGCTGATTATTATACACAGCCACACAGTAGCACAGTGGCTAATTTCCTACATTCTAATTTCTCCTGTATTTATTAAATAAAGTTATTAAACAAAGTTTATAAGCATTCTTTTATATTTTCATAAGGAATATATTTACAGTACTTATGTCTGGAATTAGCTGTGCCTGGCTGAACTGGTAACAGTTAACGTTAGGTAAATTGACTTCTTTGGTTTCAGAAGTTTGTAGGTTTAAATGCTTGGTCAGAATTCCTATGAGACTTTGATTTATTATCATAAAATGCTGATGGACAGAAGAGATTCCATTTCCTGACCTATAGGCCCAATTCCAAACTCATTTATACTAATGTTAAACCAGTGCAATTCCATTAACTAAAATAACTTTTTTTCACTTGTAGCCAGGTATTCACAGTCATATTTAAACTCATGCAGTTTCTGACGTGTCTAGATAAAAATACTGTGCCACTTAAAAATGATACATTTTCATGTCCTGTTCAATTATTTCTTTTTCTTTTTTTAAGAAAAGATTACATATTCAAATGTTAGTGAGCTGTTGTTGAATACATAACTTCAGCTTGTTTCATATGCATAGGTTATTAGTTCAGTTAGTAAATTATTAGCTAGCTCTATGCCTTGGACAGTATGAATCTGCAGGCCTAGATAATCTAGGACTTACATCAGTTTATTTTCCTGTTGTAGATTTCTTTTTTTCACATATTTTATTGTGATCAATGAATCTAGCCTTACATTTCATTTAAATAAATGTAGTCCTTCTGGTTTCTGAAAATAACTTCCATAAAGCGTAAATCTTCAGCCAGATTGACTAAAACAATGAAATCCTTCCCCCTCCATCATATTTGTGCTCATCTCAATGGGACACTAGCTTTGAAGCATGTTTCCTTTGCTAATCATTTTATTCCAGAGTATTGTACCAGAAATACCAGGTATATGCAGATGACTGGATATGCTCACACTCTCCCTGAGATCCTTCCCTTCCATTTAAAAAAAAAATTCTTAGAACATTTCTCAGCATCATTAGCTAAATATTACATAATACAATTTGCAAATAGTGAATCCCAGGTGCAATGTCATGGGAAGCTTAAAGAGAAGTTTGGTTAAACTCAAGTTAAAAGGAAGGATTTAGCTTCAAATAAGGTATATAGTTCAGTATCCTAGAGGGAGTCAGGAATGAGGTTCAAGAAAAGGTAGAATAAATGTGAAGTGCATCTTCTTACAGACATAGCATTGGGAACTAGGGTTGGCAAGATGGTCAATTGACCAGTCAAATATTATCTATTGACTGGTCAATTGACTACATATTTTGATTGATCAAAGACTTTGGGGTTTTTTTGTAAAATTGCTATAAGCTTTTTTTTTTTTTTTTTTAGTTTTCTTGACAGACATGATCTTTTTAAATTGTTTTTGACACATTTCTTAATGGAAAATCTTTGCTTCTTCTGTGTATTATTCGGCACTTTTTTACAATTTTCAACCAAAATTTGACTGGTCAATTGACTACACTTTATTTTGGTCAATTGCTAATTTGTAGCTGTGGAATCAAGTAGGCAATTTTCAATTGTATTTTAGAAACAAATACAAAACTAGGGAAAGGGAAGCCAGAAGAGGATGGCTTGGCTATGATTTTATGAACAAGAGGTAGTCTGGATACAGTTTAGAGTGACCAGATTTGAAGTTTAGAGAATTAGAGATTTAATTAAAGAGACATTTGAAACAAACCTCAGAATTCAGGGATCACTAGGAAGTTGGTTCTTAATGTAAACTTTACAACCTACACCTGGCTTTAAAAATAGAGTGGCAATATAGAAAATAATAAATAGTTATGAAGTGAGTAGTAAATCCCTTATTATATTGTTAACATATTTGAGGCAAATTATAATTCTTAAATTACTGCAGAAATGGTGGTAAGCATAAGCAATCCTGTACATGGGGAAAAGTGAAGGGAAACAAGTGTGAGATAAAGAATGATTGCAAGATATCTGGATGGCTTGTGATTGTGGACCTCGGTCAAAGAACGGTGAAAGTGTGATATGCTTTAGCCAGCACCTAAGAGTCAAGATCAGTGATTCTCAATCAAGGTGCCTAGGGATCATTTGAAGGATGCCACAACTCAGTATGAAGAGATCAGCAATATGCAAGGAGGTAAGCAGATGAGAAAACTGTCAGACTTGTCCTTGCCTAGCTGATCCCTCATACCAACTGCCTGGCCTGTCTGCAAGGAAGCAAGCACTGTAATATATACATTTTTTTTTAAATGGGTGCCACTCAATTTACAAAAGTTAGAGGCATGCCTTGAGTCTAATGAAGAGTGTCATGAGTCCAGTGAGGTATGCCTCTATTCAAAAAAGGTTGAGAACCTCTAGTAAAGGTACACCATAGGGAAGGAGGGAGAGTGGAAAGTGCATCATCATCACAGAGTTGTTCCACAAGTGAGAAGCTAGAAATGATATGTCTTGCATATGGAGATGAGTGGCATGGCCAAGGAAAGAGGTATTTTGTAATGGAGCAAGGAATGGAGAGCTATAAAACCTTGATTAGGAATACAAAGGAGAGCTTCTGAAAGCAGAATTCAAGAGAAGGGACTGTGGGAGATGCTTGCTTCTTGCTTGAGGCACTTGAAGATTAAATTGATGGATGGTTTTGCAAGCACTGCTGACATCAAGTAGGAGGTTGAGAGATGATCTGTGATCAGAGGCAGAAGTAGGTTGGCAATGTATGCATGAGTTGTTTTCAGCTGTTCAAATAGCTGATACGCAATATTGTCCTTTAGAAATGTTGGCAATGCTGGTGTGCATGTTGTCATCAATTAAAAAATACTGTTCTCCTGCAGTGCGGGCTGTGGGAGATAGAAATCTGCTTTTAAAAAAGGGCCCACTACTGAGGAAAGCAATTACGTTTAACCAACTAATAAATATTACTATTTATGTATTAGTAAAACATTGAGGACAGGTCATTAAAATGCTGTCTTTTATCTGGGGATCTTAAAGGACCTTAAGTGTATAACTTGACGAAATCTCCCAATACCCCTGTAATGTAGGTAAATGCTGAAATAACAATCTGTGCTAGATTAAGCAGTAGGAAAGAGGGGCAGCATTATCTAATGGCTAGAAAAGTGGTCTGAAAGTGAGGAGACCTGGATTCTCTTTCATATGTTAGTGAGCTACCACAGGCTAGACATTTAGGCTAAGTACAGATATTTGGGAGGTTAAAGTGGGTTAAAAATGGCTGCCTAATTTAAATTTAGCTCACCCCAGTGCTAATCTTACACTTACAGACCTGGTTTCAGTAACTGGCAATCATTCCAAACCTGTAACAAAACAGAAGCTCCATACACACAAACTTGTCTAAAATTGCAGAACCTGGTTTAAGATGAACCTGGTGTGTGGGCCGGGCGCGAACCCGGGCCCTTTGTCGCGCTGCACGCGGGCTGTGGCCGGCAGCCCGGGCACGCCAGGTCGGAGAGGGCGGGCGCCGAGGTAGAATTAGGCACAAACACTTAACGGTTGATTTTAAGATTGTTTACTTACACCAAGATGGTCGCGGTGCAGGCTGAAAACTTGCTTGAGTTGCGGTTACAAACAGAAAGAACACGAACAATCATGTGGAGTTTGCTAGGCTCCACGCAGACAGAACTCCGGATATCCAGGACAAGCGCGCCTCAAAACTCGTCGATACGTCTTATAAAAGGTTATCGCTCGAAGACGGGAAGAGGTGGGCGGTGGATCAGGCCTCCAAACTCCTCTGAGTCCCACACAGGGTTTCTATTACCCTGCCGCGCACCCAGAGTCCCCACGAGATGGATGTGGAGTCCTCTTCGGCTTGGGCGGAAACTGCTCAAGCCTCTTATACGGCTAGCAGGCCAATCGCTAGCCGCCACGTGTGAATAATTTAGAACTAGCCAATAGCGGGGAACAAATTTGCATTCGAAGAGCGGGAACTCTTTGCACCGTGCATTTCTGTGTTGCAAAGGGAAATGCACCCTGCAAAGACAGCTGCAAAGTGGCGGGAACTCTCTCCTTTGCACGCGGGTTCTCTGTGCAGCAAAGCTCCACCGTGCAATGAAGCTGTAATCCCACGGGGATAATTCTAGTGCCGAAGCACACACAAAAATCAGACCTTTGGGTCATGACACCTGGATCTAGATTTAGGTCAAACTGGTGCATGGAACTTCTGTTCACATCCCCTGTGTAGCCCCAGAGCTGGGAAAACCCAGCTACTGCCCCCAGCCCTGGAGCTGCTCTTTTCACTCTTCCTTCTATCTCACTGGTCAATTTTTTTGCCCCCTGGCTCCTTCCTCCCCCTGCCCCCAGCCAGCACTCTCAAACCCCATCCCACAAGATGCACCGGGTGCAGCTTTTTTTTATCAATGTCAGCTGCTGCAGGAGCCGAGCACATAAGTCCCAGTGTGGGGAGGGATGGGAGTGTAGTTTCATTGGGGGAGAACCCCCCCAACCCACTTGTGGCTTGCACCTGCCTCTCCGACCGCACCCATGGGTCAAGTCTGCTCCTCCTACCCTTCATGGGTCACTTCTGTTCCCTCCACCTCATCTGCAAGTTGCACCTGTTCTCCCACCCCATCCATGGGTCACACCCTCTCCCACTACCTCTTGTGGGTTGCACCTGCTTCTCCCAGCCCTCATGGTCATGCCTGACCCCCTCACGCATGCATCACACAGGCTCCCCATACCTCTTGAAGGTCATGCCTGCACCCCCACCCCACCTGTGGGTCATGCCTGATCTCCAGCCCACACCATCCTAACTTATCTGCTATGGGGCAACAATTTTGAATTGATTTAACCTCCCCCTTATGCCCTCAAATATCTATACTTAACTTTAAAATCTGCTTAATAAAGCTGAAATGATAATTTCTGCCTTTGTGCAGCACTTTGCAATCTTCATATGAAAACTGTGTGCAAAGCATTTTAAAAATGTGTGGGTAAGGCTTCCTGCTTATTCAAGGTCATATGGGGTAGTGACATAGCTCTATATACAACTCCAGGATCCTTGATTCTCAGTTTTGCTCCACAGGCTAACTCATGTTTCATGCCAGTATAAGGCATACACTCTCAATACCAAAAAGAAGTCAAATGGTAATAAGATCTCATCTCATGCCACAAGGTACTGCAACTAGGAAAGTGTTTATGGTTTGTAGAAAATCCTGATGAATATCCACGAGGAAAGTTTCCTTCGGGTTTTTATTATCTGTGGACATAAGTTTTTTAATAACTTCTAGATGCCTTAAGGTCACAAGACATGTTATTTATATATAAGTGTGTGTTTATATATTTTATACATACACACAGACTTGGATTCAGTGTTCCTGGTTTCATGCAAACAGATGGCAATATATATAACCCTGATTAACCCTTTAGGAAAATCTGCATGAGACACCCAACTTGGGACTTCACAATGCTTATACGAGGGAATTCATCCGTTACAGAAATACAGCAACATTTTGTTTCATGTATAGTGTTACGTAAAAAGAACATAGTGATGAATACTAGGCCTGTGTGAAGCAGCTAGTATTTGCTTTGGATTCGGCCGATTTTGAGGGACAGTGATTTGATTCAGTGATTCAAATCACTGTCCTGAATTGATTTGGCTGAATCTGATTTAGAGATTTCAATCAAACAGGCCCCATCCCCCCAGCCCCAGTTTCCCGGCTCTTTATAAAAATAAATAAATAAATAAAGGCCGACACTCACTGTCTCCTGCCAGGCTGGGGGGGAGGGGGAGTGATCTCCCACTGCCCCGCACTACATGGGGGGGGGGCTCTGTCACAAGCTCCCAGAAGCCCTGATGGCTGCTGCAACAGCTGGTGAGTGTGGGGCTTTGTTTGTTTGTTTTTTTAAAGAGCTGGGATGCTGGGGCTGGGCAGGGCAGCCATTGACAGTGCTGGGAGAATGGAGGGGTCTGGGGGGGCACTCAGGGAGGCTGGGGGAGCAAGCAGGGGCTGGAGCTGGGCGGGGTTCCCCCCATGGTCTCTTCCCCCCTTCAGCCCCCTCAACCCCCTACTTACCATTCAGCTCCCTGCAGCAGTGAGTAGGGACTGCCTGAATCTCCAAATCTTTTTTTCTGTATCTTTTCTGAATTGATTCAGAGGCTTTGAATTGATTTGGACCTTTTTATTGGTCTCCCAATTCGATTTGGATTCAGAGATTTGGCCACTGAATTGGGCTGAATCTCCTCCAAATTGAATCAGCAACCTAAGCTTCATGCAGCCTTAGTGAATACAACCTGAAATAAAATGTTGCTTACACTTATCGCCCCCCTTTTTGTATTCTAATATGTATTCTACTGCCTGAGATCCTAGTGAAATAAAATGTAGAGTATAACATACACTGCTCTTTTTCATTTTTAATGTGGAGCATAATTAAATTAAATATGAAAAAATATTCAAAATATGTTTTAATGACTTGTGAAAACTGTTTGCTTAATAGCCCTGTAGACCAACTTGCCTTATTTAGCTCATCACCATGTACTATACCACATTAAAGGAAAATTTACCAAGACCATAACTTCTGCTATGAGGTACTTCAGTCATTTTCTGTTGTATGTACTCAGAAAATGGGCTCAGTATCCACAATCCATTGTATCACTGTAACATTGCTGTCAGTAAAGGAATGGTTTTCAGTTACTGCCAATTGTTGTATAAAGTAGCTTTTTTTGTAATATGGATATTTGCTCTTTCACAAGCTTCTTTCAAAAGACCTCAAGTAGCACCCCATGGCAAAGATATTTCCTACTATTGCTGGTCTAAAGCACATTTTTCACTTGTGGTAGTGCATGAGATATAGGACTAATCTCTTGGCCATGACTTCTCCCACAATGCCCACTCTTGTTAGAAATAAGTTTTATTTTTCCTTTGGTATGTTTAGAACTAGATTTGTTGCTTCTGTAGGCTGGGAAATATTGTGCTCACCCTAAACGACACCAAAGCACACTGGTTGGTGAGCCCTTCAGGTGTTTGTCTTGGCTAACCTATTCTCTTCCTTTTGTCCCCTCTTCTTTCTTCCCTGTTCCCTTCCCTACTGTGACTAAATAAATTACCTGTGTGACATGTTCAACTTTTTCTGGCAGTAAGCCTAGGTAATCAAATCTGTCCTCAAACCTCTCTCTCCCATTTTGCAATGTAATGCCTTCTGTTAAATCAGGTCAGCTCACAGGGAAAACAAAACAAAATAAGTTTCTATAACTGTAATTGCCACTGAGTAAATTTAGATAATGCACCTGACAAACATTTATTGAAAGGACCATCAAAGAAATAATTTTAAAGCCCTTCTATTTTTACTATTGCATTAGTTTACCCATGGCGTATTACAGGCACAGAAAGATGAAACACTTTGTTTCTGCCGTTTTATATCAAAGTGAAATAAATGTGTTTTTCGTACCTATAAAAAAAAAAACATTCTGTTGTTGTTTGTGGTAAAAATATATATATATTTTAAGTACAAATGGTCTGTTCCACCCCTTTGCTTCTGTGAATGCAGGGAAGGCCAATGCAGGAGGACTTTTTGAATGGGATAGATACATCCTTTAAATTAGAGGTTCTCAAACTGTGGTCTGCAGACCACCACTGGTCTGCAAGCTCCATTCAGGTGGTCTGCAGAAAGGTGATCTAAGGCTAAAGCTGACAAACATTATACCTGATTTCCCCAAAAAACAGGCACATCCATTGCATTAAAAAGGTATATTAAAGGTGATATTAAAATATGAGTTATGTGCTTTTCTATATAGAACAAATAAAAATGTATTAAGTAGTCTGCTGAGACCCTCATCAGTTTTCAAGCGGTCCATGGAAAAAAATGTTTGAGAACCTCTGCTTTAAATTATTTTATTATTTTGACCTTCATACATTTTACCATTCTATCTGAGATCTTGTATAGGAATATCTCTTGCTATGTGACCAGAAGCAGAAAATGTACTAATTTCCTGTGTGGATGGTCTTAATTGCGATATATATTGTAACTTACTTTTCTGTTAAAGGTAAACTGCTTTGCTCAAATTCACTTAGTATTCCCTGAGAGGGCTAAACACTCTCCATATTTTGCGTCAGTGTTTCTGCATGCAAATGGTGGTCACCTGCCTAGACAGATACTGGATGGATCCGGGAAGGGATCGGGGGCGGGGGAGAGGAAGGAGGGGCAATTGCCAGCCAATGGTGAGGGAGCACGTAGAGCAGCAGAATATCTTCAAGTCAGCAGGACTGAATGGACTACACCCGAGATTGCTGAGGGAATTCTCTGGAGTCATTGCAG
This sequence comes from Alligator mississippiensis, assembly GCF_030867095.1. NCBI lineage: Eukaryota > Metazoa > Chordata > Crocodylia > Alligatoridae > Alligator > Alligator mississippiensis. Next base: position 42,916,132 of record NC_081829.1, read on the forward strand.
GACCATTGGTGAAGGTATTTGAAGACTCATGGTACTTAGGAGAGGTCCCAGAAGACTGAAAAAGAGCCAGTGTGGTGGCAATATTTAAGAAGGAGAGTAGGGAGGATTCAGGAAAATATAGGCCACTCAGTTTGACCTCCATACTGGGTAAAATTTTGTAAAAAAATTATCAAGATGTCCATTTTTGAGAGACTGACAGAAGGCACGATGGCTAACATGGTTTTTGGGAAGGATAGCCAACATGGTTTTTGTCTGGGCTGGTCATGTCTGACCAACCTAGTTTCCTATGATCAAACTGCTTAGATGTGGGAGATGCGGTTGATGTCATAGACTTGGATTTTAAAAAGGCCTTGGATATGGTTTCCCATGATGCTCTTATAAAAAAAAAAAACAACTGGGGGATTGTGGGCTGGCAGAGTCCACAGTCACATGGGTTGTGAACTGACTAAGGAGTCAAACCCATAGAGTGTTAGTGATGGGTCTGTATTGCCTTGGTGGGAGGTGGGTCATAGTGTCCTGCAGGGTTTGGTTCTTGGCCCTGTGCTGCTCAACATCTTTATCAACCATTTAGATGAGGATGTGGAAAGCATGCTGGCCAAGTTTGTAGATGATACAAAGTAATAGGAAAAAGTGGACATGCTAGGGGATAGGATGTGAATCCAGGCAGTCCTGGGCAAGCTGGAAAGGTGCGTGGAGCAGAACCAGATGCAGTTCAATAAGCATAAATTCAGAATGCTTCATCTGGGAGAAGTAACCAGTGACATGAATATAGGTTAGGAGGAGATGTCCTGGCCAGGACGATGGCTGAAAGGGACCTCAGGGTTATGGTTGATCATGGGATGAACATGAGCTGCCAGTGCAATGTTGTAGTCAACAGAGCTAACAACACACTGGGATATATTAGCTGATGCATCGTGAGTGAGGTTAAGAAAGTGATACTTCCTAACTACTTGGCACTGATGAGACCCCATCTGGAGTATTGTGTCCAGTTCTGGGTGCCATACTTGAAAAAAGGCGTGGAGAATATTGAAAGGGTCCAGAGAAAGGCCACAAGAATGATTAAGGGCCTGGAGAACAAACCTTGTGAGGAACGACTAAGGGATCTGGGACTATTCAGCCTAAGGAAGAGAAGACTGAGGGGGTACTTGGTTCCTATATGTAAGGGGTGAATATTGGGAGCTGGGAGCGAAAATTCACTAGGACACCCTAGGGGAGAACAGGAAGCAATGGCCATAAACTGTTAGAGTGTGGTTTCAAGTTTGATGTAAGGAAAAACTTATTTATGGTAAGGGTGATCAGAATCTGGAATAGACTTCCCAAGGAGGTGGTAGAGTCCCCAACCTTGGAAGTCTGCAAGAGGAGACTGGACAGACACCTTGCTGGGCTCATTTGATCTCAACAGTATTTGTGTCCAGAGCAGGGGGGGCTGGACTCAATGATCTTTCGAGGTCCTTTCCAACCCTTGATTTCTATAAATTTAATAGCACTTATGCACAGTTTGGATTCTTATTTTACTTGTGGCAAAAAAGGTTTGCCCAAGTATATGCATACCTACCAGAAGAGAAGTAGAGAGGGAGAAAGGCCCTCCAGCTTATTGGCCTAGTGTTGAAAGATCTTACCCAGAGACTTGCAAGATCCATGTTCTAGGCCCATCTCAGATGGCATTTAAGCCTGAATCTCCATCTAAGTGTTCTAACTACTAGCCCACAGGTTAGACATTACCCAGAGCACCCTCTACCCATCCCCTCAAAGCTGGCTATTGGACAGCCAGGAGAGGAAAGTATATGGGGTCTGCAGGGGGAGCACAAGCTAGGGAAAGGCTGGTTCACTGAAATAAACTACCCTGGAAGATAGGAATTTGGATTTCTGGCTCTGGTCCCTAATGTTGCATCTTGCATTCATTAAATAAAAGTAGGATAGTTCAGCTGGGATAGGGGCAAGGCAAAGAATTCATGTTGAAATTGTCATACAGCTATTCAGCGGGGTTTCTTATAATTATTTAAAAAATGTTGAGAGAGATTTCAATTTTAAGGATGTATTCCACACAATGGAAAGTTCTAAAGGATTTTTATCTGCCATGCGCATATGATGACATACTATGCTTTGTGGCCCAGAGAGTGGATTGAGACTCAGGAGACCTCAGTTCATGTGTTCTCTGTCTTAGTGTTCTTGGGTGCCTGTAGACATGCTGCAAGTACAGTGCATTGGAGCAGACTCGATTAACCAAGTCTGCTAATTAGCACCTTCCAGCAGCCTTGGCATGTCACATATTCAGCATCCCCCTGCTTAAAAAAGGCAGTGGGGGTGCTTTAACTAAAGCTCATCAAATGATCTTTATAAAGCAGCTCCACCACCATACTGAAGCATGGGACGCTGAATACACAAGACACTGTGGGCGTTTTAACTAGAGCAGCTCCCAAGAGCCACTTTAATTAAAGTGTCTTCCCCACCCCCAGAGGACATGTAAAGATGCCCCATGTTACTTGAAAAAAAGTAATTTAATTTTCCTGTGTTGGTTTCCTGTCCAAAAAAATGTAAAGGTTCTTTCATCTTTCCCTTATCCTTCATCTGTTTTATCTGTAAGGCTTACAAGATCTGTGGTTCCCTCTTCTCAGTTGGTGTCATGTTATACAAATGACCTTAACTTGCTCACCTCTTCAGGGCAGAGACCACATTATTGGCACAGAACTTTAACTTGACCCCCAAATAATTTTTGACTTCCCTCTAACATGGTCCTCTCTTTTTTTTCCCCTCAGCATGTGACCTGATGACCCTGGGGATCTTAGCCTTAGTTACATCCACTGGCTGTGCCTCAGCCAATGCCCTGCAGTCCCTGACAGATGCCATGCACATTCCACATCTCTTTGTACAGCGCAACACGGGAGGCTCGCCACGTACTGCTTGCCACTTAAACCCTAGCCTTGAGGAGGAAGAATACACACTGGCAGCCAGACCGCCTGTCCGCCTCAATGATGTTATGCTAAAACTAGTCACAGAACTTCGATGGCAAAAATTTATCGTATTCTATGACAGTGATTATGGTGAGTAAAATATATAATTTCAGTGACACTATTGACTTTCTCATGTTTAACTAGAAAAGGAAGTATAAACATATGCTGTGGGAATGCAATTGTTTGGGCTATTTGAAGACATGGGGAAAATATTTTGAGTAGACATAGCTCTTTATCTTAAATGCACAGTTTTAACGAAAACTAATTCTCAGAGAAGCAGTAAAATTGCTTAGCAATGCCATACTAAGACAGCTGAAATTTGAATCATCTAACAGTTTTTCAATAAAATATTAATAAACTGTTGACGTTGCTTGGCAGGGTCATATGGGTATTCTAGAGAGTACAAGTCCTCTAATACAGTTTCTATCAAAACTGAGCTTTATTCTCTTTAAAATTAATTTTCAATACTTCTATTTTTATCATTTCTTTACGTGTTTCCTCATGCCTTTCTCCATTTGGAGTATTTATCATAGTGGTATATTTTATGACATTATAGTAATGGTTAAAGTTAGTGTTTCCCTGATGTCTGATGTGAATTTCATATCTCAGTTGGCAACATTTTACTCTGGACTAAACCTTGGCAAACAGAAGTTTCTGCTTGAGCAAATTTGATATTTCAAGTTGGGAAAAAATAAGCATAGTTGGTGCTGAACACTTGGAAGGAAAATGAAAAAAAATCTAAGTTTATTAATTTTATGCTCCAGTGCTGAAAACTTGCCTCTGTTTATTAAGTTGATTTTTTTTTCTTCTAGTTTATTGACACACGGCATAAAGATTTCAGTAGAGTTCAACATATTTACTCAGCTTGATTTCAAAATATTTTTATTTGAAATGTGATTTTCCTGTTGTGATTTTGTGCCATGTTATGTAAAGTTTGGTGAGAACAAGGAGAGAGGAAGTAGAGGAAAAGAGAGAAGATTTGAAGTGGGATAAAATGGGCTTTTGAATAGGAGTGTAGACTGTATGCTGAGATTAGGTACAGACATTCAAACAGCCTGAGGCAGAATCTATTTAAGTTACATTTTTTTTCTGCAAGCAGTGTAGTTTAGCTTGGAGGCAAAAGGAACACACATTTGCCCTTTGGTGGGAGGCCAGGGAGTGGAAAATCTCAGACTGGGTTCCACCATTATTAAACCAGTCTGCGTGCACTAAACTTGGGTTGTGTTATGGGTATGTTGGCTACAAAGCACCAACTCACAGTAAACCAGCACCAACTCATTGTAAAATTCTGATTTATTGGATGGTTGCAAAAGTCAGTTCATAAACCTTGATGCTGATCCCCACAAACACACACACATTCATACACACACACACACACACAGTCACAGTAGCTAGCTCTGAACACTAAGCACTGGTGTCAAGATGTACCTATTCCCAAGTGCTGGAGTCTGCCGTCGATGGCCAGTTGAGGCTTTTTTCAGTGTGATGTTGCTTCACAAGGGGGTCGCCGGCTGGTCCTTCTGGCTGGACAGACAGGGTGCTGGTCAGGTCAAAGAGGGCACCCTTGGGGGTCATTCTTCACTGCCGTTTATCCCTCTCTGGCAGACTTTGGTGACTCCCCAGTTCTTGGGCTTACCCAATCCAGGGGTTGTTGACCTTGAGGGACGTCCCTCTGGGTAGCTGCTGGATGGCAGCTGTCAGCCCCTGGGGTCACGTCCGCACATACCTGTAGTCTCAGCAGTCCGTTGATGAATTTTGATTGATTCACTGCCATGATGAATAGAGCTCTGGAAGTGGTTGATCAGGGGGTATTTCAGCCCCAAGGGTCTATTTCCAGCATTGATTAGTTCAAACGGGGGCTTCCGTACCTTTAACAATGACATTTCCCAGAATTCCTGGCTCTTTATTGATTCTTTCTTCTCCTTGGTCTCTAATTTTGTAGGTGTTAATTGCTTCTCATTAACATGCTTATCCAGACTAGCTACTAGGTTACACAATCAACCATGATTTGTTCAGGGACCTGCTCCATACAGAGATTCCTGCTCTTGCTAACATTTTGTTACATGGTACAACTTACTTTTAAACTTAAAGTACATTTGCGAAAGCATCTACAAGCTCTATTTTCACTACAAGTATACATTATATAATAATAATAATATAATAAAAGAAAAAGAGGGGGGAAGGAAGAAAAGTTAGAAAAGAGAAAGCATCCCCCAAAGGGGGCAAATACTAAAAGAGGGGCTTTTGCCATATGGAGGAGCTTTGCATTTGAGGGGCGGGGGACAGACAAAAGGGTTTCTTGCTACAGGTATAGACCAGTTTTGTGTACCAAACTTCTGTTCTGTTACGAGTATAGACTGGTTTCTGATCACTTATACTAGTAAAAGTGTAATATCTGTACTTGGCCAGAATCTTTACAGTCTTTAAGAGTGAAATACATAATCCAAAACAATGAGCTATATGCTTTAGGTCTGTGTGAAGCTTTGGGTATTGATTCGATTCGGAGGAGATTTAGCCCGATTCGGTGGCTGAATCTTCAAATCCAAATTGAATCAGGGGACCAATAAAAAGGTCCAAATCAATTTGAAGCTCTCTGAATTAATTCAGAAAACATTCAGAGAGCTTTGATTTAGGCAGTGGGGGTGCTTTAACCAAAGCTTGTCAAATGATCATCTGGAGCTGGACTCAGAGCTGGTAAGTAGGATGTGGGGGAGGGAGGGGGAGGAAGAGTGGGGAGGGGTCCATGGAGGGGACCCCTGCCAGACCCCATCCCCTGCCTGTTTCCCCAACTCCACGATCCCCCCCCCCCCAGCCCTCACCATGGCTGCCCTGCCTGGCCCCAGCTCCCAGCCCTTTAAAAAAAAGCCCCCACTCACTGGGTACTGCTGGGCGGGGGGGCAATTCCCACTGCCCCCACTGCTCCACACTGCATGGGGGGCTCTGCCATGAGCCCCCAACCCCCCTCATGGCTGCCCCACCTACACCAGCTCTGGTCCTTTAAGAAAAACAAGCAAACAAAAAAACCTGGGCTCACCAGCTCCTGCAGCCACCTCAGGGCTTCAGGGGGCTTGTGGAAGAGCATGGGGCAGTGGGACTCACCTCCACCCTGCCACTGGGCAGGAATCGGTGAGTTTGGGGTTTTTCTGGGTTTTTTTTCTTTCTTAAAGGGCCAGACCTGGGGTGGGCAGGGCAGCCATGGAGGAGGAGGCTGAGGGAGCAGGCAGGAGTCAGGGAGCTTGTGGCAGAGGGGGATGGGCCTGGCCTGGGTGGTTTGGAGATTCGGCTGCAGCTGAATCTCCGAATTAGATTCAGCCAAATAGATTCAGGGCAATGATTCGAATCACCAAATCAAATCACTGTCCCCTGAATCGGCCAAATCTGAAGCGAATACTAGCTGCTTCGCACAGACCTAATATGTTTAATAGAAAGGTTGTCTATAATGTTATTGTGACTCATTGCAACATGTGGGAGGTGTGGGGAGGAGAAAGCTGATTCTGTGCTATAGCTAGTCACTGTAGTCCTATGGGCAGCTCTATGATGCACTAGCTGGTTATGATTCCTTAAGGAATGTTTACCAGCTGAGGAGTCATGCAATCTCCAGCTTTCCTTTTTTACACTTCTCCTTGGCGTTATCATGTTTTTTGCATTGTGGACAGTGGGAAAGGAAGAGGAAAAGAGTGCCATGCCCTCTGGAGACTTTCCTATACTGGAAGTTTTTGCAGCTGGGGTGTAATGAGAGATTTTTTTGAGTGTCCTGTATTTTGCTGCAAAAAGGAAACAGAGCAGGTAAAAAAAATCTGGTACAGGAGTAAAGCTAATTTTGTTTATTTTGTTCTGCAGCAGTTATCAAGAAATTATAATTTTCCAAACCTGTTTATGGGTAACAGTCGGTTTGGACAAATGTCTGGTTTTCAGAAGAAATTTTGGGAAAAAAAGGGAAATGAGTAAAATCTCTTATGTTTGAAGCTTTTTTATTGAAAAAAAGGTTTTTCCTTTTTTTAATTTGAAACATTTAGTTTTGAAACAATTTAAGGTTAAAACAAATAAGTGAAATCAAAACTGAATATTTCTGAATTATTGAGGAAATATACTTCTGAAATCTACTAATTGACCAATCCCATTTAAATTTTTTATCAAAAATTTGAGATTCTGGGTTTTCTTCATGATTTGAGATAAAGGGTTTTTTGTGCCCCATAAAAATTTCAAAATTGGAACATAATTTTTTAAGTGTCTCTCTTAAAGGAACTAGTGGATATTTTCAGGGAAAGGGAGAAGCCTAGTTTATATGAAATAGCTTTCTCTATAGGAATTTAACAAACTAAGGATGACTGCCACTTGTTTGCTTGAAGATTATTAGCCATTTGCTTTTGTTCCTTTTCCACAACCGTGTCTGTATCTCTCATTTAAAAATAAATACAAGCAAACTTTATTTGGAAATAACCCTGTGCAAAACGTGAAACAGAAATCAATTTTTTTCTGGATTATTACTTTTGGATGTATGCAGGAAAAAAATTATAAAGGGGGAATTTGTAGATGCATACAAATTGTGTGTCCTTACCCCCTGCAGCAGGGCTGTTTTATACAGCTATGGCAATAATAAAACATAGGCTCTTTGATATTTTTGGCATTGACTCTGTAGACAGAATTCTGTATGTGTAAACTTCACTGAGTGGAAGTTGTTCCCTTCCAGTAAAATCTCCCAAAATATTATTTATGAACTTGTGACAAGAAATGGAAGAATTTCATAGGAGTGATTTGAATTATCTAAGAAGAAAATTTTTTAAGTGGAAATGCCAGAAGGTGTGTTCAAATTGTAATATTCAAGCTGAATTCAAACTGCAGCATTTAAATTTTGCTACTTTTGTGGAAAAGAAATGAGTAATAGTTTGTTTCTAGAGAAAGAGATCTTTCAAAGACTTCAGACTTGAAAGGTAAGACATTATAACTCTCCTCAATTACACAATATTCTCTTACTGGTCTGTATTGATAGAGGGAAAGATCAATTGGTACATCTCCATATAGCTATTATACGTTTATGAAAGGTGGGAGGGGAATTCACATTTTCTGTATAGATAATGCATGTTATGACTTGGATAACCGTCATTTTTCATGTTTAATGTTACTATTCTCATTTATGGCTTGTGCATAAGAGGTGTGGGATTTAAGAAGCACACAAAGAACTGAAAAGCTACATTTGCTGTTCTGGTGTGTTCAAGAAAAAGAAAGGGTATGAGGGATGGGGGGAAATTAGCACTGCTTGAAAGTACCATGCTAATTTCCTACTGATACTAACAGGAGTTGTTTTAGGATGCAGGAGGGAAAACTGGACTACTGTGAAAATGATTTCTGGGCACTATGGTAACACAAATAATAAATTGCACTATTTAACAAGATAGCTAAGGCAAGTCTCTTCACAGTCTTAACAGCTGGCATGTGGTTGAGTGGTATGAGCCTGAGATCAGAAATTATAAATGCTGTTCCTTACTCTGCCATTAACTCACTATGTTATACCAAGAAGGCCAGTCATCTGGGTCATTCCCCATGTATAAAATGGGGAGGGAAGGGGGAAGCCTCCTTCACAGGGATGTTGTGAAATCTAAGTAGTGCTTGAAATGTACTTTGAGATCCTTAAATGAGAGTCAGTATACAATTGTAAATAATTAAATGGTATTATAGAAAATAATGCAATTAGAACAATAAGAAGTGCTTACCAAAGGAACCACAAATGATTGTGTTTTAAAAAGAGTCTTTTGAAAACACTATAATAAATGAAAACTTTACTTCTAATTTTATATTAAAAAATGGAATTGGCACTGAAAGAACATTGATAGTGTTCACATACTGTGGTCTATGGAATTTCATCAATCACAATGTAAATAATCTACAGTAGGAATTAGAAGAGATTCTGGTGTCCTGGAAGACTTTATCTGTACAGATGTACCATTAAATTGTATTCTGGCCTGCTTTGTATTCCTACAAGAGTATCTTCATTACCTTTAAGTATGTTTGGAACGTTATACAGAGATCTGTCTGCATGGTTGTTTTATACCGTGCATTTCTATGAGGTAGAATCATCAATAATTGTATTTCACAACACCAAAACTTACGGGTTAGCAGGCACACAGGAGAATCAGGAAGCCAGGAAGAGACGTGTAAGAATTAGAGCAGTGTTGTGAACTGTATCAATCAGGAGAGAGGAAGTCCTACTTACAGTGAAAGCAAATAAAGTGCTATAGTTGCTAAAAGGAGGGATTATGATCCCAGTCTAATCAGAATATGTAGCCTGAGTGGAAAAGTTGAAGCCAGGGGGTGATTTCCTAAATATAGAATTTTGATTGAGTTCAAATTTTGCATCGCCAGTGCACCATTGACTAATCATACACCATAGTAATTAGATCCTCAATTTAAAAAATAAAGTTAGCAAGATGACCTAAATGTAACATTTATTTAACTGCTTGAATATGATCTGTTCCTAAGAGGCCATGAGTCATAATTGTGTTTTCATTGGATTAAACTTGTGATTGAAACCATTTCTTTCTTTGTGCTATGTTTTTATCATAAGGTCTCTGCACATGTACCCTCTCTGTTCCCAAATTGTTTAACACAGTTTCCTGCTTGGGGCTCAGAACTGACCCTGCAGTGGCACTTTTCATATGCAAGGAGCTATCAAAAGAGTAACTATTAGAGTTGGCTGAGAACTGAAAATTGTTTCTCAGTAAAAAAAAAAATAAAAATAAATAAGTATTTTATGATTTTTGAAAAGCACAAAACATCATAGAAAAATATTTTTAAAAGGAAAAATATGCTTTGTTTATTAATTTGCTAATCAGTTATTTTGGACCCTGACCTGAACAAAACTTTAAGAAGTGTAGGAAAAAATGACTGTTCTTATTCTTGTTATGAATAAAGGGTATTTGTTAAAAAAGGAAAGAAAAAAATTGCAGTGAAAAACTTCTACCAATATGACTTTTGACTTCACCTTTCTGGGTCTCCTTGGAGGTTTGTCTTTTTTTTTTCTCTTAATTTTTTTGGTGGAAGAAAAGAATGCTATCCTCCTTACAGAAGTGGAAATTAATTTCTTAGATTCACTATAGGGGGGAACCACTATCAGCCAGAGTCTTGGCTCCTTTTCACAGGAACTCTTCTATCAATGGCTTTTAGGACTACTGTTGCTCCCAGAACTGCCTGACTGTGGAGCTGGGATCAGCAGTACTATAGACCAATTATTCTCATCCAGGGTGACACAGCACTGTGATGCCTTCAGATCCTTTCAAAGGAGTTGCAGGTTGCCACACAATGTTAGCAGTATTAAGTGTGTAAACAGGATTTACAAGATAAACTCAGAGTTTTCGTAGAGGAATTCATAGAGTTAAAAAAATTCTGACCTACTGTGGTCTTTCTCAGTTCCTTGCTACAGAAGAATTGCTCTATTTTTTCATAGGCAAAAATGAGTAAAAACCGAGAGCTGGCATTCTCCAAGGGGTCACTGGAGTCTTAAGATTCTCATCTTTAGACAGTATGGGTGCATCCAGACAAGCCCACACGTGCATCTTGCCATGTCTCAAAGCAGTCTGAGATGCAGCAAGATGCATTCTGGGAACAAAATAAAATGTTCCCCACACTGCATATTTGCAGTGTGGGCTCAAAATTTAGTACCTGGAAATCCAGGTACCAAAACAAAATGGAGGGGGGGGGGCAGAAGCAGGGCAGGGCATGGTTCAGGACTGTACTTTGAGGCAACAGGAGGCTCGGGTCTTCCACAGAGACACTCTGGTATCCAGCCAGAGTGTCTCTATGGCTGCCACTTGCCCTCGTGCTGAAGCACACTGCCTGCCCAAGCAGGGCAAACAGCAGTGCAGGCTGCAGGGACCTGGACCCAGGCTCCATTGCAGGTAAGTAGAGGGTTGCGGGGGCTGGAGGGGGTGGGGGCTGTGAGGGTGCAGGGGACCATGCGGGGGGGGCAGCTGGGGGGGGCGGGCCCCCCACCTGCCCACTGCAGGGGCCACAACCCTACTGCAGGGGCTACAGCCCTCCCAAAATGTGAAAATGAGTGTGCCTGAGGGGGACACCGAGCACAGCCCCTGGGACACACTCACCAGTCCTCAAAGGCATCCATGGAGCTGGTGGATGCCATCCACTGGTGCTCTGCCCAGAAGCATGCATGGGCAAGTGAGAGGAAAGTGGCCCCGCAATCTCTGGGCACCTTTCCAGCCAGAGCCTCCTTCCTGGTCAAGTATAGGGCCCACTTGGCCAGGCCAGGACAAGGTTGACCAGGAGGTCCCAGGACTTGGTGGGACCATGGATGGGGTGACCAAAAACAAAAAGGTGGGGGATGAAATGCAACCAAAACCTCAGGAGGAGGCTCTGGATGTGGAGGTGGAGGGGCTGCAGCCTGACGCATTTGAGGGTCATGTGCGCCAGTGTCTGCCTCTGCCCACAGAAGAGGCAGGAGACTGGGGTATGTATGGAGCTCATCACATACATGCCCGTGATGATGGCTCCATGGAGGAGCTGCCAGCTGAGGTCCCCAGTGGCTTGTGGGATGAGGGTGGAGAACAGACAAAGCCACTGGAGGACGCCAGCCACACCCTCGCTGAGCAGGTTCCACCACTTGGTGCCTGAGTGGGATGTGATGGTAGCATGATGGATTGCATGGCACATGAGCCATGTGGAGGTGGTGGCAATGGACAGTGTAAAAGCAGACCAGTTTGGTGTCCTCAAGCCGGCACAGTGCCATGAGGCTGGGCGAGGTGTTGGCCCCATGACAAGCTCCATTGGGCTGGAGGACCTGGTGTGGGGGGAGAGCTATTACTACACAGGACCTGGTTGACAAGGACAAGGTTTTCAGGAGGTAGGGCAAATTTCACCTCCTGGACCAGATAGCAGGTTGCACGTGTAGACCCATGCACCAGGCCAGCCCAGCAGGGTCCACCCACTCCTGCCTATCATAGTCCAGATGTCTGATACAGGTGACACCAGCCAGGATCAACCTCTGTCACAACTGGGGTGCCTCTGCTGTCAGCACCTCTAGCTGGGGGTTCGAGAAGAGGGGCTCGATGAGAAGGTCAGTGCCCTGGGTGAGTGTTGCCGGGGACCTGAAGGTAGAGACCAGCCTCCAGGCCTGTAGGAGGTCCTGGTAGAACTCTGGCAGCCCTTGCAGGTCCTGAAGGGAGAGGCCCTGCAGGCTGAGCAGCTGCCAGTCATATCGCAGCTCCCATGCCATGTGGCTACTGACACTGTATAGCAGTCGCTGCAGGGCCTGAAGGTGGAATGTCAAAACCTCTGCAAGGGGAGGCTCAAGCACCTCTGCAGCGACTCTGTACCATCCTGGCCAGAAAAACTCCAGCTCCTGTCTCTGGAGACCTGCCAGGACTTCAGTGGGCACAGGCAGGGTGTGTAAGAAGTGCCAGAGCATGGACAGGACCAGCTGGTTCAGCACCAGCATTCTCCCATGCAGGGAGAGACCTCCGGAGCCCTGCCCATGCCTGGAACTACTCCACCACCCTTGCCTCCAGCTGGTGCCAGTTCTCCAGTGGGGAAGGGCCTGTGGGGGACAGGTAGACCCCCAATTAGAGCAGCGAGCCCACACTTCAGCGGATACCACAGAACACAGGTGGGAGTGAGCCCACCTGCCACCTGTCGCCCACCGCGAGGCCAAGGCTCTTGACCCAGTTGACGCAGGCAGAGGAGGCTGTTGAGTACAATGCCTAGCAGGCTTTCACCTGCGTCAGGTTGCCTGAGTCCTGGACTGCAAGGAGTATGTCATCAGAATACACGGACAGGACTGGCTGCACCCTGCCCTGCATCAACCCTGTCACCCACCTTCACAGGAGAATGAGGAAGGGCTCCAGAGCCAAGGCATACAGCTGGTCTGACAGGGGGAAGCCTTTATGCACCCCTCTCCTGAATGGGATGGGCTCCACCAGAATCCAGTTGAGCTTGACCAAACACTCTGTAGAGGCATACAGCACCTGAAGAACCTGCACGAAATGGGGCCAAAAGCCAAAGGCCCGCAGAGTGCCTGTGAGGTACCTGTGATCCATTCTGTCAAATGCCTTCTTCTGATCCAGGGATAGGAGGGCAAAAGACAGGCCCTCCCAGCACACTAGCTCCAGGAGGTCCCAAACCAGGTACAGGTTGTTGAAGATGGAATGTCCGGGCACTGGTGGGGATGGATCATGTCCATCAACATGGATTGCAGGCACAGCGAGATGGCCTTTGCTGCCACCTTGTAGTCTATGCAGAGGAGGGATACAGGACACCAGGTCCTCAGGTTGTGGGGATCCCCCTTCTTTGGCAGGAGGGTCAGCACGGCCCTCCAGCCTAACATGGGGAGTTCCTCACTTCTCCCAGATTCAGCCCAGACCCCAGCAAAGTCCGGGCTGAAGACATCCCGGAAGGCCTGGTAGAACTCCGCAGTCAGCCCATCAATGCCTGGCATCTTGTTGCCAGGCATCAGGTGGAGGGCAGCTGAAAACTCAGCCAGAGTGGGAAGAGCCTCCAGCAGGTTCCAGTCACCCATCCTGCCCTGCGGGAGTCCCTCCCACAGGGTCTGACAGCCTTCAGCATAAGCCGGGTCGAAGGAGAAGAGCTCTTCATAGAAATCCCACGTGTGCTGGCGCATCTCTCCTGGATCTGTGAGGGAGGTGCCGTCACCCGCCAGAAGGCAGGTGTTGTAGTTCTTGGCCCTGTGCCTCCTCTCGAGGGTGTAGAAGTAGCAGGATCCACATTAAATCTCCCAAAGTAGCTGGATGTGCAAGCGGACAAATGCACCACAGGCACAGTGGTCATCCAGAGCAAGAAGCTCTTCCCACCTCTCCCAACACTCTCTGCAGAGGGATGGGTTGCTTAGATCAGTGGCCAGGCACATCTCCAGCTCTAGCATGCCCCACTCAAGCTGATTCCAGACCACCTCCCTCTGCTGAGTGTGCCCCTGAGTGCGGCAAAAGACCTGGATGCACACATTCCCTACATCCCACCATCTCCAAGCTGAGGGGAAAGCTGCCTGTTGCTCTTGCCATGCCACCCAGAACTCCCAGAAGGACTTCCTGAATCCCACATCTTTCAGCAGACTGACATTGAATGCCAGTAGGCTGACCCTGGATGCCCAGGGCTACTGTGGCCTGAGCCCAGACCAAATGGTGATTGTTGAAAGGGGTCGGCCGGATGCCAGAGGACTGGGCCCAGGCAAAGTGCAGCAGAGAGGTATAAACCCAGTCCAACTGGGAGTGGCATGCCTGCTCCTCTCCCACCCTCACATAAGTGAAGGCAGTGGGACCAGTAGGGAGACAGGTATGCCAGACGTCTACCAGGGAGTAGTCTATCAGGATTTCCCTGAGGACACCCATGGCAGCCTTGTTCCACTCCCTGCCTGACTAGTCTTGCACATCTAGGGTGATGTTAAATTCCCCACCAAGGACCAGGCACTTGTGAGGGTTGAGGGTGCTGATGTAAGTGGCTGCCTGGCAGAAAAAAATCCAACTCCGGGTCCTTCACAAGGGCTTACATGTTCAGAAGGTTCAGGACCAGCCCCTGCACTTGGACCCAGAGATGCAGCAGGTGGCCTGGCACCACCTGAACTTTCTGGAGAACCTCTGCCTGCAGGCCTGGGGAGAACAGGGTGGCCACGCTGCAAGAGGTGGCTGAGAGGTGCCTAAAAAAGTCCCTGCCTCCCCACTCATCAGCGGGAGTCATCAGGGTCTCCTGTAAGAATACCATGGGGTACCCCACTCCTGAAGGAAGGAGAGCACCCAGCATCTCTGGAGACCCTTTCTGCAGCTGTGGTATCATGGGATAGGGTCCCCAGGGGGGGGAGGGCTGTGGAGATCCCAGTGATGACCAGAGGCCAAGTAAAACTATGTCCTCAGAGGGACACTGTGTGAATGCCATCTGAGAGGCTTGAGGCATGGTAAAGCGGCAGTTTGGAGCCATGCATTTAGCCAATGTGGCTGAGGGTGACCCAGGGACGGCTGCGATACCCCTAGGGCTCCTTGACCATGCCAGCCCTGCCTTACGGGCATCCTCTTTCTCATCTGCCATGTCTTGTTGTAACTATAATAAATAGGGAGACTGCCCTGCCCTCAAGTTTGTTTGTACATGGTCCTGATGGACCCCACTGAGCCCTGTGGGTTCTTGGACCCCTTTTGGGTTCCACTCCAAAATTTCATAGACAGGGCTGGAAGGGACCTCGGAAGATCATTGAGTCCAGCCCCCTGCCCAAAGGGCAGGAAGTCAGCTGGGGCCATAGGATCCCAGCAAGATAAGCATCCAGTTTGCTCTAGAAGGTGTTCAATGTAGGCGCTTGAACCACCTCCGGTGGCAGGCTGTTCCAGACCTTGGGGGCTCGGACAGTAAAGAAATTCTTCCTTATGTCCAGCCTGAAATGGTCTTGCAGTAGTTTATGACTGTTCGACCTCGTCGTCATCCCTTGGGGTGCTCTGATGAACAAACGTTCCCCAGATACTGGTGGTCACCCCTGATAAACTTATAGGTGGCCATCAGATCACCCCTGGGCCTGCGCTTTTTCCAGGCTAAAGAGCCCCAGGGCTCTCAGCCTGTCATCGTAGGGTCTCCAGGTCTTCTAGGGGCTCGAGGGGAACATACTCACCCTCCACCATGAGCCCCCTCTCCACCACCTTTTGTGTGGTGGCCTCTGAGTTTTTTTGCTGTATAATTATATATCTTATATCATTTTTTTTTGGCTTTTATAGTGCATTTTGGTTTTTTACTGGAAGGTGGCTGAAGGGAAGGGCAGCATTCCCATCTGCTAAATAAATACTTTGGATTCAGTTTTAAAGAAGCTTAAAATATTTGGGAATTTGAATTGAATATGGTTAATAGCTGCAGAAGTGTAAACAGCAAATGTTGTGCCCTGGGCCAAACTGTGCAAGAGATAGATAGGTTGGGGGTATGGAGAGGTCATTCCTGCTCTGGATATGCAAAATCCCTGGCTACTGATACTGCTGCTGCTGCTGGGGCACTGTGTAGGCAGTTGCTGCTGCTAAATTGAAAAATAAATACTTTGCACATCCCTAAAGACAGAAGTAATGTACAGACTGTTGTGAAGTTCTGCATTTGAAATCAACCAGAGAGCTGTGGCAACCCACTCCTGCTGTGCCCGTTCTCCCCACCTCATAACAGTGATGCTGGTTGCTCTTCCTCAGTTAAGGTGCTGATTTGTAGGTGGCTCTTTTTTTTTTGTTTTGTTCTATAGTGTCTGTGGGGGTGGGGAGGAGGGGGTTGCATCTAACCAAATGCAATATTCTAGACTCTTTTCTCTCAGATTGCACTGCCTGGACTAATAACCATATTTACCGACTCTCTCCTGCCACGTCTTGATTAGTATTCAATGTTATAAGTTAGGCGGTATTATTTGTTATCTACCACAGTAAAAATCTGGCATTCTGTAGTGGGGGAAGGAGATCTTCTTCAGTTATATGTTTTTCCTGGTAATTCTTGTGTAGCATAGCTAGTGCTAACTGTCAAGTTGAAATCACAGTCTTACTTCATTTAGATTAACAGTGTTCTTTATTTATCCATACTCAAACTTACATCCCTCATCGACTTACTGTTTGTTTACATCAATTAAGTACCAATATCAACTTAAACAGAATCCAACTCGGATATGATTTTACTCTAACCGCGTTACTGCTTATCTAACAATTTTTAGTCAGTTTGGTTTATATCACCCAAGGTTTTATTTCTTTATTTCTTTATTTCCTCTCTGGGCATAGTCTTTCTTCCCAAGGACTTGCAGCGTCTTCTCCCAATTTCCTTTTCTTTTCTTTTTCTTTTTTTTTTTTTTTTAGAGTTCGATTGGCTCGCAACAGAGCCCCACAAGTTAACAACAAAATCCCAGTCACAGTATCTTCAAATGAGAGAAGGGTTCCTCTGTCCCTTTCTCTCCCCTGCAGGGAATTACCTTTTTTAATATTCCACATCAGTGATTCCCATTTGAATTGGCTCCATTTGTCCTCTTCACTCTCTTGGAGCCTGATTCATAGATTCATAGATGTTAGGGTCGGAAGGGACCTCAGTAGATCATCGAGTCCGACCCCCTGCATAAGCAGGAAAGAGTGCTGGGTCTAGATGACCCCAGCTAGATACTCATCTAACCTCCTCTTGAAGACCCCCAGGGTAGGGGAGAGCACCACCTCCCTTGGGAGCCCGTTCCAGACCTTGGCCACTCGAACTGTGAAGTTCTTCCTAATGTCCAATCTAAATCTGCTCTCTGCTAGCTTGTGGCCATTATTTCTTGTAACCCCCGGGAGCACCTTGGTGAATAAATCCTCACCAATTCCCTTCTGTGCCCCCGTGATGAACTTATAGGCAGCCACAAGGTCGCCTCTCAACCTTCTCTTGCGGAGGCTGAAAAGGTCCAGTTTCTCTAGTCTCTCCTCGTAGGGCTTGGTCTGCAGGTCCTTGACTATACGAGTTGCCCTTCTCTGGACCCTCTCCAGGTTATCTGCATCCTTCTTGAAGTGCGGTGCCCAGAATTGCACGCCGTACTCCAACTGCGGTCTGACCAGCGCCCTATAGAGGGGAAGTATCACCTCCCTGGACCTATTCGTCATGCATCTGCTGATGCACGATAAAGTGCCATTGGCTTTTCTGATGGCTTCATCACACTGCCGGCTCATGTTCATCTTGGAGTCCACTAGGACTCCGAGGTCCCTTTCCACCTCTGTGCCACCCAGCAGGTCATTCCCTAGGCTGTAGGTGTGCTGGACATTTTTCCTCCCTAGGTGCAGCACTTTGCATTTCTCCTTGTTGAACTGCATCCTGTTGTTTTCTGCCCACTTGCCCAACCTATCCAGGTCTGCCTGCAGCTGTTCCCTGCCCTCCGGCATGTCCACTTCTCCCCATAGCTTTGTGTCATCTGCAAACTTGGACAGAGTACATTTGACTCCCTCATCCAAGTCGCTGATGAAGACATTAAAGAGTATCGGTCCAAGGACCGAGCCCTGCGGGACCCCACTGCCCACACCCTTCCAGGTCGAGACCGACCCATCCACCACGACTCTTTGGGTGCGACCCTCTAGCCAATTCGCCACCCACCAGACTGTGCAGTCATCCAAGTCACAGCCTCTTAGCTTGTTCACCAGTATGGGGTGGGATACCGTATCGAAGGCCTTCCTGAAGTCTAAGTATACGACATCCACCCCTCCTCCTGTGTCCAGGCGTTTCGTAACCTGGTCTTAGAAAGAGACTAGATTGGTCAGGCACGATCTGCCCGCCACAAACCCGTGCTGGTTTCCCCTCAGCATAATTTGCCCTGCCGGGCTCTCACAAATGTGAGCCTTGATAATTTTTTCAAAGACTTTACCAAGGATGGATGTGAGACTGACTGGCCTATAATTGCCCGGGTCCTCCTTCCTCCCCTTTTTGAAAATGGGGACCACATTAGCCCTTTTCCAGTCCTCTGGGACTTGACCCGTGCGCCACGAGCGTTCGAATATTCCCACCAGTGGCTCTGCAATGATGTCGGCCAGTGCCTTCAGCACCCTCGGATGGAGCCCATCCGGGCCTGCCGATTTAAAGGCATCCAGTTCTTCCAAATGACTCTGCACCACCTCAGGATCTACGTATGGAAGTCTGGCGCCTTGCTGCTGCCTCTCTACAACCCCAGTGAGAGACTTGTCGTGCCCCTCACTTAGGAACACTGAGGCAAAGAACTCGTTGAGGAGTTCAGCCTTGTCCCCCCTATCTGTCACCAATTGTTTCTGCCCATTTAGCAGTGGTCCTATTCCTCCCTGGGCCTTCCTTTTACTCCCAATATATCTATAAAACAATTTCTTATTGTCTTTTACTTGG
Organism: Alligator mississippiensis; assembly: GCF_030867095.1. Taxonomy (NCBI): domain Eukaryota; kingdom Metazoa; phylum Chordata; order Crocodylia; family Alligatoridae; genus Alligator; species Alligator mississippiensis. Next base: position 42,934,896 of record NC_081829.1, read on the forward strand.
GTTGCCATCCTCAGCTCCATGGTAGCTTTGGCCTGCCTAACTGCCTCCCTACAAGCACGAGCAGAGGAGGTATATTCATCTTTAGTGATCTCTCCCTGTTTCCACTTTTTATGTGCTCCCCTTTTGGCCCTTAGGCTGCCCTGGATTTCTCTGGTCAGCCAGGGAAGCCTCCTGGCCCCTTTTCCTTTTTTGCCTCGCTCGGGGATTGTCTTGCTTTGTGCCCGAAGGATCGTTTCCTTTAGGCACAGTCACCCTTCTTGGGCTCCCATCCCTTCAAAACTCCTACTCTGCAGTGCTTCCTTAACTAATCGCCTGAGTGCATTGAGATCAGCTTTCCTAAAGTCTAGCACTTTCACCCTACTAGTTACCTTACCCACTCTCCGTCTTATGTTGAATTCTATTATTAGGTGATCACTGTCTCCCAAATGGCTACCGATCTGGAGGTCCCCTATCATGTCATCCCCTGTTGCCAATACCAGATCCAGTATGGCATTCCCCCTAGTGGGACCATGCACCTCCTGTGTCAGGTGGAGGTCCTGTATACAGGTTAGAAACCTGCGTGAGTGATGGGACATTGCTGTCTGCGTCTCCCAGCAGATGTCCGGGTAGTTTAGGTCCCCCATGACTACCGCCTCTTTAGCTTTTATAGTCTCCGAGAGTTGCCTCAGGAGCCCCGCATCTATTTCTTCCCCTTGGTGTGGGGGTCTGTAGCAGACCCCTACCACCAAATCCCTTTCTCCCTGCCCCCCATGTAGCCTAACCCACAATCCTTCTACTTCCTCAACCTTGGATTCTGTCTTGATGAGGGTTGATGTATATTGCTCACTGACATAAAGTGCAACCCCCCCCCCCTTTCTTCCCCAACCTGTCCTTTCTATACAATCTATAGCCCTCAATATGTACCGCCCAGTCATGGGATGAATCCCACCAGGTCTCTGTTAGCCCCACTAAGTCATAGGTGTTTAGTGCAAGCAGGAGTGCTAATTCATCCTGCTTGTTCCCCATGCTCCTAGCATTAGTATATAGGCACTTGAGCCCTGTGACTGGTGCCTTTTCTGCCCCCCTGCTCCGAGTCCCAAGGGGCCCATTGTTTCTTACCTTCTTGTTTCTTACCTGTTCTGTAATGCTGGTCTCCCCATGGCTTTCAGGTTTCCAATGTTCTCCTTCTTCAGGCTGGGCTGTCCTTGTGGGTGCCACATGGTTTGGTGGTCCACAGCTTCCCCTGCCCTCATACTCCCCTCCCCCCAACGAGCCTAGTTTAAAGCCTGCCGGAGGAGATCCACCAACCTAGTAGAAAAGATCCCCTAAGGTTTTTTCCTCTCTGCTTCCTTCACGAGTTTTTTTTCCTCTCCCCCTCTTCTGGCATTCACCTCTCTCCAGGTCTGCTCCTCTCTGCCACCGGTCACTCGATCATTACAGACCAGGTGCCCCGGAATTTCTGCCCTTCTCCTGTTCTCCTATCCTTGTCTTCCTCAGACACTGTTCCTGCTGTGAGTGTTTTATTTATTACCCCTGGTTCTTTACAGTGTCCAACATGAAAGGCCTAAGAAGGAATGTATGTATAATGCTTGCTTTTTCTAAAGGGCTGAATTATTGTCATCCTGAAAAGCAAGACCTTTTAAAGTTGTACATCCCAGAACTGGGAGACCCAAAAGGACTGATTTTTAACACATAGGCATTAGAAAACTGGATTTATTGTTCGAAGGCCTTCAGTTCTCAGACTTCCTTCCTGGAGTCTGTGTACCTTCAGGAAAGATTGTAAGGCTTATCTGTTTACTCAGGAATGTTTGGGTAGTGGGGAGATGACTGTGGGGTGATTATGTGGAGTTATTTTCAGAAGGGATCCATTTACTTAAGGTGTGTTTGTGAGGGATGTGTTAGATTGAATTTTTATTTATTCACTTAGACCTTCTTCAGCAAGTGCATTGCTAAAAATTAAATACAGGAAGGTGGAAATATACTTTTTAAGGTAGAAGTATGTCTGACTTTTAGGCCATGGCAGCCATAGCATCAACCATAGCATTAAAGTTGCACTAAAATCCTAATACAGTGGCTGATGTTGCTTCCCACCATGCTGATAAATACATTATTATATTGCTCTTTGTTGGGTCTTCATGTTCAGTTGGGCTGGAGTCATTCTTATGGGGAGCTCAAGAAATTTCACTCAAGTCCCCATTTTAAACATTAGCTAGGACAGGGATTCATTTGTCATTGGAATTTAGTTGGTGGTTGGGAAAATTTTCTGTTTGCTCTTTTGGCTCTTATGGAAAACCCAAATCTGCAGTGGTTCAATTTGATTCATTTTGGGGGACACTGTTCTCATGCAGACAAATATTCCCCACCAAAGTGGGCTAGGTACCCTCTATCTGTGGCAAAAAATAAGCTATGCTTATTTATGTCATCCATATGTTTGTATGTGATGTGATATTCAGTACAAGATGTGTTTGTAATTCTGTGTTTTAGTAGCCTGACCTAATCAAATTATTAGTTTGTTTATAATCAGCTACAGGTTTAAAGTACGTCTCACTAGACAATAACTGAATACATACCAAAAGAATTTCTAATAGCATACCTATCAGACAGGTAGGAAACAGAACTCTTGGACCATCAATAGATATGAAAAAAGATATTTACATGAAAAGAATATGTATCAGATGATGGCTGAGTCTAAATCAAAGAGATCCTGTTTCAGGTAACTGAATAAAAAAAGACATGAGGTAGATAGGGGACCAGGTTTTTAAGGAAAGGGTTTTTGGAGGGAGAAGGGGATGGTACCCTTAGTCTATGGGAAAGACAGAACCCAACCAAGGAGGCTGGAGGGTCATCCATGGAATAGCAGGATTGTTAGCTGCTGGAGACAGAGGGGACACTGCGAAGTAGTTTTTCTAAGTCCATCTCCAAACCTAATATTCTTTTGGTTCTGTTTTTTGGTCTTGTGTACTGGTAATTAATAGGGACGTGCAAAACAGCGCCATTACATTTTAACTTCCATTTTGATGGGACAGTGTTTTGTTTTGAGTTTCATTTCATTTCAAAGCACTGCTCCATTTTGTTTTGTTGAAACTGTGTTGCTGTTTTGATGCTGTTTTGACATTTCACTCATAGGCTATAATGGGGAAGCACTAAACTGCCTATAACTTTATCATTTTATGGCAGATTTGGATGAAAACAGGAGGGATGATAGCCCCTTCTGAGGGCATGAAGGCTGCTACATTTCAAGGAGATAGGTTTAGGAGTTTCTGGGAAACTGTGTCTGTGTTAAGGCACAGCAGGGTGAAAACTGCAAGCCTGGTAGCCCCTGATGAAGCCACGCAGCCTGCCAGGTTTCAAGGAGATAGGTGCAGGGGTTTCTGAGAAACTGCACCTTAAGCTGCTGACAAGCAAAACTTGTGATGTGTGCCTGTGGGTGTATGTTAAGGTGTGCTCTCACTGGTGCTGGGGCCTCTACATGACATGCTAGTGTGCCCGAATGAGGTCTCCTCCTCCCCTAGAGCCTCATACTGGTCCAACACTTTTTAAATGACAACAGGTAATAACTTAGTAAGCAGGACAGCAGCACTAGCAACATCTCAGGCAGCCAAACTGTCATAGAGTCTTTCTTTCCTGTCCTTCAGGAGCTTTTTCTCCAGCTGCTGTCAGAGAACTCTGCATGCCAGCCACAGCCCTGGGGCTTAGATGTTTCCAGGGCCCTGTGTCCTTCTGGTCAGCTGACCGGGGACAGGTGTTAGGGGTGTTAATCTAAGGACATGGTACTGGCAGATAAGGTTCTTTGGGTCAATTTCATCTGGTATCTTTTAGTAGACCAACTGAATAGTTACAGAAATATATCTTAGCAAGGTTTGGGGTTGAAAAACCCTTCATCAGGCTGAGGAAGCACCTGCAGTTGGTGTGTGTGCTATTCCTAGATGGAAGGAATAGTAAAGAAGCCAGAAGGTTGCATGCAATGTAGGCAAGAAAGCCAGTCAGTGAAAATGGAAATGGAGGCATCAAGGGGTGAGGGACAGGCTTGAGTTGGGAGGCAGAGGGGGATGTAGTGCTGCAGGTAGAAGTGGAGAGGTACCTAGGAAGTCAGATGTTCGGCAGGTAGTAGTGGGTCAGAATTCCAATGTCTATATTGAATCCATGAGTTTCTGTACCTACTACCTAGGGGGTGAATGAAGTGCAGTTCATAGGCTTGTCTGTGAAAAGTGGCTTGTAAATTCAAATAAGCACTGAACCTTGCTAACCTCATAACTAGAAGCCACTTTCCTGTGGCGCAAAACACACTGAATGGATCCAGGCCATGCCATGACAAGACATGCAAAACCTGCCAACAATATCTCCAGTATGTAGATATCTTCACAATACAATACATTTCTCCATCAGGGCACTTGGTGGCCTGATGGAAAATATGTGGAGACACCAAGCAACAACTGCACACCAGAATAAGTGCACACCAAAAATCTATCAAAGCTAAGAACAGAACACTACCTGCCTCCAATCTCTCAGGCCTCCTCTTCAAAGGGAATTTACTCACCACTTTTCCTAGATGAGCCTCTGAAATGCACTTCATCAACCTCCTAGGTACAGAAACTTATAGACTCAATATAGACATTGGAATTCTGACACACTACAACCTGCCAGACATCTGACTTCCCAAGTACCTCTCCACTTCTACTTGCGCTGCTACATCTTCTCTCCCCCACCCCACCATAGCCTGTCCCTCACCCCCTAATTCCTACATTTCCATTTTCACTGGCTGGCTTTCTTGCCTGCATTGGATGTCAGCCTCTGGCTTCTTTACTATTCCTTCCATCCAGGAACAGCACACACACCAACTGCAGGTGCTTCCTCAGCCTGAAAAAGTGTTTCCCAACCCAAAATCTGGCATCCCAGGCAGCTAAACTAAGCTCACCTGGAGCCTCACAACTCCACTGCAACCAGCAAGCTTCAGAACTGTCAAAGACATGACAGGTCTGGGCTTTCCCTAGCCAGGACTGCCTCTCTTCTTTCTGGCTGTCTCCTCCTTGCCACTGGGCTTTTCCCCTTGCTTCCACCCCAGCACCAGGTGACCCCAAGTAAGCCTGCTGAAGGTGTTGTGAGCGGGCACTTGGTAGAATGGGGCCACAAGTGCCATGAGCCATGTGAACCCTGGCTGCTCAACTAAGGAGAAGGGCTAGACATCCACAGCAAGCATCTCCCCAATGCTTTGGGTGATGTCGCTCGCCCTTGCAATACAACCCCCTTTCTATCTGCCTTTCACCCACTGTTTCAGGGTGGCTTGGCTCTGCTTTGGTGGGATGGGGCCTTTGGAGTGAGAGGGGGACTTCCCTTTGGGCACACTCTCGCTGATGCGTGGCTGAGGTGGAGCAAGTGTAAAGGAGTGGTGGTTGCGGAGATGCTCCTGTGTTTTGTTCCCTTTCCCTGGCTGGTTTTTGCTCAGCAGTGCAGGCAGATAGCATATGTGGGATCATCTTCCAGCTCAAAGTGATCCCAGACCACACTACACACTCACTTCTGGGGTGCAGGTACATATGTGGATGCTACAATTTCCCCCTCAGCAGACAGAGGCATAGCAACAGGAGGATCAGACTCAGCTGAGCCACTTGCCTCCACAACCTCGAACTCAGCTTCCTGAGGAGTGCCTTCTGGGGAAGGAGACCTGGCTCTAGGGGAATCTTGAGGGGTGTGGGGCAAAAGCTCAGATGATCCCCTATTCTTCCCCAGAATTTCCCTTGCTAGGCCATTCAGATCTGCTTGTTGTCATGGTGGTAGTTGGTGGGGTGTAGTTATGGCTGTGCTCTTGGAGGGGATACAGGCACAGGCAGTGGCACTGGTACTGCCCCCCTCTCCTTGCTGCCTGTACTAATGGAATCCTCATGCCTACTTGTTGAAGCAAAGAAGCTGTGTCTCAGTTTGGAGGGGAGGGGAGTTACAGCTCTCCCTCTGCCCCATCTTCTGCCCCTCCCTGAAGGCTTGCCAGCTGCATTTCCAGCACATTTCATGGTGTGTTTCATAGTGTTTTGTCTTTGCCTCAGTATGCTGAAAAATCTCTCATCTTTTTCTGTAGTGTTATTTATCTGATTTATGTAATATATGTAGATATTAAGATAATTGTATGTATGTGTATTTATGTAATTTATGTATGTTTGTATATATGTATTTATGTAATAAATAAAAATATATACATGTATGTATATGTTTTCCTATATAAATTATATATTATAATATGCAATATAATTATGCTGTGCTTCCCTGCACAGTGAATGGAATTCACAGTGTGAGAGAAAGCACAGTTTTGAAAAGAATCAAAATTAACAAAAACAAAAAGAGGATTTTTGGGGGAGGAATAAATTGACAGAAATCAATTAATATAATAAAATAAAAGGGTATAGAATGCAAAAAGTATTTATGAATTCCACTTGCTAGGCTAGCAAGTAGGAAATGAATGGTAGCCTTTGTTGTCTGATGCTGCTGAGCTGCTGGAAGACAGCTCAGTAACAGACCCCAAAGCAGAAAGCAACCCAGTTCAAACAATGCTGCCTTTTATGCTATTTTTCCATCCCTCCCCAGAGCACTAGGATTGGAAGGGACCTCAGGGAAGGATCACAGTCACTGGCCAGCTCCACAGTCAATATCAAAACAGTCCTCCCTTTCCTTACTTTATGTTTCCCTGGTGGCAAGCCCAGCTTCAGCTTCAAAACTCGAAATGTTTTGACTGCCCTCATTTCATTTCAAGGCTATTTTGAAGCCCTCTGTTTCATTTTGATTTCACTGTTTCGAGCCTGAAACAAGTTGAAATGGCATAGAAATGAAACAGCCGGTGATTTTTCACAGCCCTTGTAATAAACCTGTTTGGCCTATACCTTAAGAGTTTGTCTGGTGATGAGTGTTTTCAGAGCAGCTGGCAGCAACAGGCATTCCATTCCTACAGGGATGGCCGAAGTATTTTCTTTTGTAAGCCCACAAAAACTTGAGAGTTTGTAGTTTTCTCATCCACTAATTTCTAAGGTCAGATCAGGATGCTGATTAGACAGAGATTTTGTAAGTGGAGAGGAGCTTCCAATGAGCAAGACCTGGTTGAAGTTTTGAGAATACCTAGCAGGGCAGTATGGAAAGGACATGGAGTTCTGTGGTCAACCCAAGGCAAGACTAGGGTTTGCCAAAAGTATGATATACTTTCTGCACAATGTTTTAATTGTGCATCTCCCTAACTGGGATAAGAGTCTCCATTCTTCTCATTCTTTTTCTCATGACTGTAATGATATTCTTCAGTGCAATAGGCCACTTTTCTTTGTTGTGGATAAACTGAAGATCAGCTGCCTTCCTCAGATTCCTGGCCTCCCTTGATGTCAGCCCAAAAATATTTCCTCTCTTTTCCTGACTCAGGCTAAGGTATGAAAGGCTGCACACAAAATGTTTCTCCTCCTCTTGATGCTAACAGATGTCACAGAATGGGGTAATACCATGATTAGTTTTATTCTCTGTGCCTCTTGCAGGAACAGGATGAGCTTTAGCAGCCCTAAGAGGATAAAGCTTGTGGGGTATCAGTGGGAAGCAATTTATCAGGTGAATTTAAATTTGATAGATCCTTAAGTCTTAAACATGTTGAATGAGCATTGCAGTATATACTTTTCTCATCCTAATTATTTTGAGAATTATATATGTAACTCGTTTGCATTATAACTAGCAGGCAATATGAATATACTGACAAAGTTCAACATATTACTTATATTAGTTTTAATGGAAAATGGCAAGATTATTAGAACTTTTTTTTTTCTAAATGCTTATGAGACAGGAAATTCTAATATTCATATCTTTCAAATGTTAGATCATAAAAGAGCTTATTCTGAAAAGACAGGTTGAAATGTTAAATAATGTACATTGTAGTGATATGAAGGGGATAACAATGTAGTAAAATCGAAGACACACTTAGATACAACTAGTAATGTAAGAAACATCTGCTTTGTAAATATAAGAGGGTTTGCATTTTATAGCATAATAATAACAACAAGAACAATAATAATGATCCTTCATTCTAAAGCAGAATGGGAAATTGTGCAAACTTTAAGCAAATTTTGTTCCATTTTCAAATGGTAGTGAATGACTGCAAGCAAAGATGGGATCTGTACTGAGTGTAGCAGATTAATGAATCAAGCAGTATTGGAAAAATCAGGGAAACCATTTCAGTCAGGGTATTTTTCCTGCATTTATATCAAGCAATCTCCAACCTGAATGCTTCTGTTGTTTGCAACTGAAACAGCATGGAGAATGAAAAAATCTGTTACATAATTGGGCTTTAAACAATTTAAAGCTTTATAAGTTAAAACCAGAACCCTGAACTATGTAGGAAGTTCTCAAGAGTCGTTGCAGCTTTTAGAGTGATCAGTGTTACATGCTATGTATGTGACATAGCATTCAACAGAACTTCTGTCTACATCAGGAGCTTGTTATCCTAGCATCTGAGCTGTATTGAGTGAGGCTCGGAGGAGGTGTTACCTTCCTTTTACAATTAGACCACTTAGGCTCAGAGTCCTAAGATCTGTTTAGTTACCCACAATGTATGGCACTTTATTTCCTTTATTTTATATTGTATTATGGAACTTAGATTTATTGGATTATGGAACTGGGTTAATATCCCCAGCAGAAGGTGCACTGTTCATTATATTTCATTTTACTGAATGACAGAGATTATCATTTTTAGAGTTATTCTTGTCTTCAGAGGCAATAGACTGATGGTTTTTTGTTTGCTTGTGTTTTGGTTTTTTGTGTGTTTTTAAATACAAAACGGGAAGGAGAAGCTCCTTAATTAATACTTTCGATGCTCCAGAATTAGAGCCCACTGGAAATGTAATCTGGATGACTGATCTTAATTGGAGAGTGATCTCACAGCCATTGCTTTATTAGAGCATTAGTTTAAATTGAAGCAATCCATTATACTTTTTCTCTATGAAATGAGTAAATGGATTTAGTCCAACCGTTAGGGAAAAATTCCGAGTCCTAAACAAATGCCTTGAAGACAAGACATTTGTGCTCATGTCTCTCCATTTGGTAAAGAAGGGCCAACTTGCCCCTTCCCACAGGGAAAAAAAGCTTGGGAAAGGAGTCTAGGTTAGGTAGGAAAGCCTAGTGGGGCTCTCCCTCATCACAGTTGTCTTTGACTCACTAGCTGCAGTGAGGGAGGACTAAGAAAAGATAGTGACTTTTGGAGCTTGAAGAGCATTTTAGCTGACCAGATCTTGCAGGGTAGGGAACCACCTTGGTTCCACTGCCTCCACTCCCACCCGGCAGTAGGAGCTATACCACTGATGGCTGGCTCACCTATCTGCAGTGGTGCAGCAAACTTGGAGGGGATCTGACAGAGGAGACTTGGAGATGAAATTAATTTCTGGTCTATAAACCTTTAAACTAGGTTCACTGGGGGATGGAGACCAAAGCCCTGAAGTAAGTGGGGAAGCACAAGTAGGAGGGGGTAACAGGGGAAGCCTTCTCCTTCCTGTAAAAGTAGGGTAATTGGTTAGTTACCTCAGGTATCTGTACACAAATGCATAGAACCTGGGAGACCAGCAGGAAGAATTGGAAGTCCTTGCACAGTCATGGAACTATGTTGTGAATGGAATAACAGAGACTTGATGGGATAGCTCATATGACAGGAGCATTGTCATGAATGGATACAAACTGTCCAGGAAGGACAGTCAAGACAGAAGAGGAGGAGTTGAGCTTTATGTAAAAGAGCTATATGATTGCCCAGAGCTCCAGTATGAAATGGAAAATAGGCTTGTTGAAAATCTCTGGATTAGAGTCAGACAGAAGAGCAGCAAGGGTGATGTTGTGGTGGGCGTGTGCTAAGACAACCAGTCCAGGAAGATGAAGTGGATGAGGTTTCCTTCAAACAGCTAGCAAAAGTATCCTGATCACAGGCGCTGGTTCTCATGGGGACTTCAGTCACCTTGACATCTCCTGGGAGAGCAATACAGCAGTTCACAGGCAATTGAGAAAGTGTTTGGAAAATGTTGGGGACAAGTTTCTGGTGCAAGTGTTGGAGAGGCCAACTAGAGGCTGTGCTCTTCTTGACCTGCTCACAAACAAGGAAGAATTGTTGGGAATGTAGAAGGGGATGACAGCTTGGGCAGCAGCAACCACAAAATAATTGAATTCACGATCCTGAAGAAAGGAAAGAAGAGAAGCAGAATAAGGACCCTGGACTTCAGAAAAGTAGACTTTGACTCAGGGAACTGATGGCCAGGATCCCGTGGAAGGCGAGTCTGAGGGGGAAATTAGTCCAGGAAAGCTGGTTGTATTTTAAAGAAACCTTACTGAGGGCATAGGAACGAACAATCCTGATGCACAAGAAGACTAGCAAGTATGCCAGAAGACCAGCTTAGCTTAGCAGGGAACTCTTCAGTGCGCTAAAACACAAAACAAAGCTTTCAATAAGTATAAATTTGGAAAACTGACAATGGAGGAGTATAAGAGCATTGTTCAGGCATGCAGGGATGAAATCAGGAAGGCCAAACTGAAATTAGATTTGCTGCTAGCAAGAGCCATGAAGGATAACAAGAAGGGTTTCTACAAGAGGAAGATCAGGGAAAGTGTGGGTCCCTTATTGAATGAGGGAGGCAACCTAGTGACAAGTGATGTAGAAAAGGCTGATATACACAATATATTTTTTCACCTCAGCCTTCACAGGCAAGGTCAGCTCCCATACTACAACTGGTAACATGGTTTGAGGAGGAGGTAAGCAGCCAACAATCTAAAAAGAACAGGTTAGGAACTATTTAGAAAAGCTGGATGTATACAAGTCCATAAGGCCAGACATGATGCACCTGAGGGTGTTGAGGGAGTTGGCCAATGTAATTGCAGAACCACTGGCCATTATCTTTGAAAAATTGTGGCAATTGGGATAGATCCTGGACAAATATAGTGCCAATCTTTTAGAATGGGAAGAAGGAGGACCCAGAGAACTACAGACCAGTCAGCCTCACCTCAATCCATGGAAAATTCATGAAGCAGGTCCTCAAAGAATCCATTTCTAAGCACTTGGAAGAGAATGTGATTAGGAAGTCAGGATGGATTCACCAAGGGCAAGTCATGCCTGACCAACCCAGTTGCCTTCTATGATGAGATGACTGTCTCTGTGGATGTAGAAAGGGCAGTGCATGTGATATACCTTGACTTTAGCAAAGCTTTTGATATGGTCTCCCACAACATTCTTGCAAGCAAGCCAAGGAAGTATGGATTGGATGAATGAACTATAAGCTGAATAGAAAAATGACTGGTTCGTTGGGCTCAAAGGGTTGTAATGAATGGTTTGATGTATAGGTGGTAGCCAGTATAAAGTGGAGTGCCCCAGGGCTTGGTTCTGGGACCAGTTTTGTTCAGTATCTTCATCAGCAACATGGAAGAATGGTTGGAGTATACTCTCAACAAGTTTGCAGATGACAGCAACCTTGGAGGAGTAATAGACACACTAGATAGGGTTAGGATACAGAGGCACCTAAGTAAATTGGAGGATTGGACCAAAAGAAATCTCATGAGGTTCAACAAGGAGAAGCGCAAAGTCCTTCAGTTAAAATGGAAAAATGCCATGTACCAGTACAGGCTGGGGACTGAGTGGCTAAGCAGCAGTTCTACAGTAAAGGACCTGGAGGTTACAGTGGACAATAAGCTGAATATGAGCCAACAGTTTCAGAGAAGGCCAACAGCATACTGTGGTGCATTCGTAGAAGCATTGACAGCAGATATCAAGGAAGGTGATTGTTCCCCTTCATTTGGCACTGGTGAAGACACGTTTGGATTACTGTGCTCAGTTTTAGTCCCCCCACCACAGAAAGAATGTAGACAAATAGGAGAGAGTCCAGTGAAGGGTAATGAAAATGCTTAGGAGACTGATATGGATGATTTATGAGGAAAGCCTGAGGGATCTGGATTTATTTAGGGGAAGACTGAGGGGATTTAATAGCAGCCTTCAACTATGTGAAGGGCAGTTCCAAAGAGGATGGAGCTAGACTGATGACACAACAAAGAGGAATGGTCTCAAGTTTCAGCAAGGGAAGATTAAGTTATATATCGGGGAAAAATTTTGCACCAGGAGGGTAGTGAAGCACTGAAACAAGTTACCCAGAGATGTTGTGGAATCTCCATCCTTGGAGCTTTTTAAGGCCCAGCTAGACAATGTCTTGGCTGGGATGATCTAGTTTGAAATGGTCATGCCCTCAGCAGGGGGTTGGACTAGATGAAATCCTGAGGTCCCTTCTACCCTAATTTTCTGATTCTATGGTACTGCCAGTCTAAATTCTTTTTGTCCATGGTGTCAGGAAGAACAATTCATCCCCTGATTCACCTCCTGTCACTCTGTCAGAGCTCCAGAAGAAAGACACTTTTGCAAAATGAGAGAAGTAAAGGAATCGTGCAGCTGACAGAACAGCCCCATCCACACTCAGCTCTGTATAAGGATATATAAACAGAGAAACTCAGTCCTTAGATTAGTAATATCCAGCATACATTAACCAAATCCCAATGGCTTCACTCAGTACTAGGATAAGCTCAACTTGCACTGAAGTCCATAGCAGCTTTGCTGATAGAAATTTTTTAGGAATTGTACTACTTATTATAATATTTGATATCAAGCAGTAATAACTTACATGGAAGTTAAATGCAAACAATCTAGAGTAGATTCCAAAAATGTATATTGTACCAATAGGACAAAGTATAATAAGAAAAGGAAGTTAAATAAGAGAATGTAAAATAAGGTCTCATTAGGGTGAATTCTTTTCCTTACCTTCAATCTTACAAATGACAGAATCTTTACAAGAGGGAGCCTTGTCTTCTATAGTTATTTTCCAGGTAGATTTCTGAATCCTCCTGTGGAAAAGTATTTAATAAAAAATCCTGGTTCAGCATGGATACCATGACATGACTGGGTACTCAGCAAAGCCCCTTTAGTACAGGCATGATACTGCTATCTGGATGCATGAGAACACATTGTTCTGTGCTGAGTTGTACTTGTTGTGGATGGCAACATATGACATGATTTTCTGAAAGTGCAGATAATTCCCTCCCTTGAACATCAGCATTAGCCATTTGTACCTGCTTTTATCTTCAGTGATTTAGATATCCACACTGTGCTCTGTGAGTGTTTCTGGGTGCTTGTATATTTGTATAACTGAGTCTATCTGGGCAGATTTAGCATTTATACTTGGAAAAGCAAAGGTGATGTAGTGGTAATGCAGTGTGGACAGGGGAGACACAAGGCCTAGGACATGGTATATGTTCTTTACTTGGCTAATTAGTAGAGTTTACTTAAAAACTAATTACGTTGCTGGACAAGTTTTGCTACTGAGTTGTATGCTGACTCCTTTTTACTTATACTGTCACATTAAGCCATTAGAAAGATGGAAACAGAATTGTACTGCGTAATGCAAAGCTCTGCAAATAGTGATATCATGTCAAGCACTGTACTTTTAGAATTAGAAGAAGCTGGTGGGATATAGGGTCACCTGGGATGAGTGGAAATTATTTGCAAAGAAAATGTTCTCTGATGAAATCACATTTGTAACCCCCTTTGGCTAGGGAGAGAGGGATGCTTCTTTTGGTATTTTAAAAATGTTTCTCCTGAGGGGAGGCACTTATGCTCAGTGCATTAATTCAGTGCCATGTGACACATGCCCTGGGGAGAACCTGTGATACACTATATGGATGGATGTTAATTTTGGGTGGCTGCGTGATTCTGAAATGAAAAAGTAGGGTATAGACTCATTTGCTCAGCTTATTTTTAAAAAATGAGTCCCGTAACGTATGTAGAATGCCAGCAGAGAATTTGAGCTGGCAAGATTCTATCTTAGTAGTGAGCAATATTAATAGCTGCTGTAATTTAGCAACCTCTGCACTGACCCAGTATAAAGTAGTGGTGTTACTTTGAATTATGACATTTAAAAAATGATGCGCCTAGGCATGTTTTACCTGTAGAGACTGGTGAAGAGACTACCTCCTTAGCAGTCAGGAGAATCTAGAATATTTTGGATGGGTCAGTGACTCTTTTAGCAATAGCTTCAGCAATCATTCAGTGATTTAGAACATAATATGAATGAAAACAATTCTCATTATCTATAAACTGAAGTGTCAAGAGGAAAAAATACCAAATTAACTGTGAGCCTGTTTTTATAGCTTTACCTTACATAATAAAGATGATAAAAGGACTTAATTTCACTTACTCAGCAACTTCAGTGCAGCACATAAAAAATAAACAAAGCTGGAGTATTAACAAGCTAGCAATTTCAGTGGGTGGGGGTTTTTTTGTATTAGTTTCAGATTTATTTTATATTGTGTTTTCTACTGCAGATATATGTAAATTAATTTGGGGTTAAATAAAAAGTGAAGGAAGGCAGGCAGGCAGACTATGTACCATTCCTCCTAATGAAGAGTTTGCCAGCTAGGTTGTATACATTTGTTCTTTAGTCATACAAGCACTGATGCATGTGACTAACTTTAAGCAAGTGAGTTGTCTTTTTATGCTCAGGGCATAAAAAGTTGCAGAATTAGGGCCTGAAGTTGAACTTACCTGAAATCTTCAAGATGGGTCCAGATTCTAATGCAGCCATAAAAAACAAAACAAAACGAAAAACAGCTTATGCATTTTTTCAAATGCATTTTTTCATGAAGATGGAAAGTATTTTGAAGTACCTAGCATAATGCTGCACTATTGCCCTGGGGGGTCAGGCCAACTCTCAGGATCTCAATATTGCAGTGTTAGACAGGAGGATGTGACACAATTGCACATATACAACACACACACAAATCAATTAGGTGCATACACACACACACACTACTAGCTCAGGCACATAAACATCCAAACCAGAACAGGGAAGCAATGCTGACACAGAAGCTAGGACTGGAGCCAGAGCTAAGGAGGACCTGAAAAGGTAGGTGGGGAGAGGGGAAAATGGGACTAAGGGAAAATGTGGTTGTTAAAGAGGGGATCTGGTTGTGGGGAGCCAGAGGAAGGCTCCGGGGCAGCTAGAGAAGTTGCAGGGAGCGGCAGTAGGTGCTGAAAGCTGGAGCAAGGCTAATAGGAGCTGGGAAGCTGCAGGGGGGAGGATTACAGAAGGTGCAGGGGAAGCCTGAAAATAGAGAGGGGCAGCAGAAAATCACAGGAAAAGCAGCAGGCAGCAGGAACAGCAGGAAAGCAAGGAGAGGCTGAGAGGTGGCAGAAAAGGGGAGATGGAATTGGGTGGAGACTGGGAAACTAGCAGTGTTGCCCTGAGGGGTCAGGCCAACACTCAGGATCTCAATACTGTGCTCTTAGACAGGAGAGTGTGGTGTACAATTGCACATGCACGCATATAAATCAATTAAGCACACATACACTCACTAGGTGCATACAACCCTACTAGGCATACACACTCACACTAGCAGCTCAGATACACACACGTTCAAAATAATTAGTCTAGTTTCATGCACACCTATCACCAGTTTAAGCCCATAAATGCTACACACACACCAAATTTAGACGGAATCAGTTACCAGTTAGCAACACCTGCACATCCAATACACATACATGGATTACTAATTAATATACCACACACACACACACAACGATATCTATATATGTGTATATATGTGTTTTCACTAATTCACACACGTACCACCCACCTACACATACACACAGGTGAGTTCCTAAGTTGGGTGTTGTGATGTGTATGTATGTATATGCTTGGTGTACTTGGGATACCTGGGGAAAGGTTAAGGTAAGAAAGTAGAAGTGTAAGGATTTAAAGTTACCAGGACCGGGATTAGAACCAGTAGACCACAGGGGCCTGGGCTGAAGAACTGAGGCTTGGGGGTAACATTAGGTTAATTGATCTTAATTGAGCCCAAAGCCTGCAGAACAGGGAAGCATGCTGGCACAGAGTCTGGGACTGGAGCCAGAGCTATGGGAGAGCTAAAAAGGTAGGTGCTGGAGTGGGAAAGTGGGACTAAGGGAAAGTGTGGGTGTTAAAGAGGGGCTTTGGATGTGGGGGAGCCAGAGGATGGCTCCGGGGCAGCTAGAGAAGTCTGGGAAGCTTGGGGGGGGGGAGGAGCCTGAAACCAGAGAGACGGACAGCAGAAAAATCACAGAAAAAGCAGTAGGAGAGACTGAAAGGCAGCAGGGGCAGCAGGAAAGCAGAAAAAGACAGCAGAAAATCACAAAAAAAGGGGCTGAAGTCCACTGAAGTCCAGGAGGAGAGAGACAGAGAGAGAAAGAGAGAGTCCAAATTGTAGGAGGAGGTGTGCAGGTAATGTCTACCTATCCTGGGCTGGAAGTTGGTCCTCAATGGCCAGTCGGGGTCTCCTTCATCTCAGTGTTGTCCAGAGGGGGTCGCCGGCAGGGTCTCTGGGGTGGATAGGTGATGTGAAGCTGGTCTGGTCCAGATGAAAATGGAATTTCCACTGGGTCTGTCTTCACTGTCCCTTTTTATAGGGGCAGACTGTGTGTGACCCTAGTGACTGGAGGCATGCCCAGGCAAGGATCAGCGCCTGGTGTACTGAGCATGTAAGCTCCATGCACGGATGTGCAGTTTTGGGTGTCTGTAATGGTGGGGTACAATGATAGATTTGCTGGGTCTGCAGGGTCTTTTGTTTTTCAAATGCTGGTCTTGTATCTGTTCCTGGGTGAATCAATGCAAGGTGATGGCCCAGTCATTACAGGTCATTAAGTAGAGGCCTGCTACCATTGTATTTCAATCATTGTCATTCATTGGGGAACCAATTTACATGGCAGTGGTACAATGAATCATATTGTTGCAACATGGGATGCCCAGGCAGAGGACACAAGATGGAGGCTTGACACATAAAATGGAAACTTGACATGACTTTGGTTCACTTACAAACACAGGCCTAAACCATACAATATCCATATGAAATAATAAAAATCAATACGAAAATGATAATAATACAATATACAACAGTAAAAATTAACACAGACCTAATAATTATACAATATAAAACAATGGATATCCAAACCAAAAACTTGCTAGCAAAATAAAAATGTTTAAAGCTTATCCTAAGTCTGAGCTCACTTCTACTTATTTATAGGGAATAGAGAGGGAGAGAAAAGTCAGAAATGGTTCAGGAAGGGGAGGGAATGCATTTTAAAATAATTAAAAAAGAAAAACTGGGGGTTTTGCTACAGCACCACTGAAGTCAGTAGTAGATCCTATAACCCTGATTGTACACTTAAATACATATTCAGCATTTAGATTGGATAGAGGGAACTACACAACAGCTTAGAGCAGTAGCCAACTAAGGTGGGTGAGCAAAGCACCAGTACGAAATGCCAGCTTGTGGGAAGCACAAAAATAGTGGCTGTCACTGCTGCTGGCCTGGCACCTGGCTCATCTGCTGCCACTGACTCATGCTTTACTGGCACTCAAGTTACAGAACTGCCCATCTGCACCTCTGGCTTTTGGAGTAAAACATTCAGAAGTATTTGCAATACAGAGAAATTTAAATGTTTAAGGGAACTGGATAGTCCAGTGTGTGTTTTGTAACATTTCTATTGGGAACTGCCTTTGCATAGTAGTTTACCTTTTTTTCATATTCTTCAGAGAGACCATTATATTTATTGTGAAAATACCAAGAAATGTTTAAATAATTTATACCTTCAACTACTGTCAAGGAGAAACATTGCCATTTGTATTAGTAATGGATTTGGGGTATAGCAAACAGAAGTTGTCTCATAAGATTCTGTCATGGGGCAGGGTCCTGGAGGATGGCCGTGATCTCCCCAAGGCCCCCTTACCATGCCAAGTTGGCCCAATGGCCACCCTCGATCCTCTCCTGCCACGTCTTTGATGAAAAAATATATAATTGGGAGGCTGCCTTTCATGCCCTCTTGGTCACGGTTAGCTGTACACTCTGACCCCATGCCTTCCCAGACCCCTGGTAGGTCCTGCTCCAAGATAGATGGTACCACAGTTGTTTCGGGGCACCCTAGCCTTATGGCTGTGCATGACTCGAACCGTTCCTTTACCACGCCCCAAGCCTCGCAGATAGAATTGACGTTGTTCAGTCACGTCCTTGTTATAATGTGGCCCTCTTGTCCTCTTTGGGCCCTGCGCAGCCCTGGTCTCACCTTGCGCCCCCTCTGGCACTCGTCAATGCTGCCTCCTCTCTGGGGCTGTTCACTGCCCCCTTCTCTGGGGCTTCTCCAAAATGCTTCCCCCTCCTCTGGGGCTCACCACACCTTCACTGCGGTTTCTCATCAGTGTCCCCTCTCTGGGGCTTCTCAACTGCCCCCCTTTCTGGGGCTGGGGTCAGTGCACCCCGAATGCTGTGCCTTTGCTGGCGCTGGGGTCCCCACACTGCTGTGGGTCCCCTATGAGGCCTCCTCCAACCCCTAATAGCTTCACCCAAACCACCGGTCTTCAACAGTAAACAAAATGCGAGCCCCTCGGCTATAACATAAATGGAAGCTTCCACGTTACTCAAAACACCCCATGGAGTCTCCATCCTTTACCCAGCCCTGGGGCTGTACCTGCGGTCAGGCTTCTCCTCTCAGCTTTGCTCAGGGGGAGCTCCTTCCCCCCTGGCTGCTGGTAGGGAACTGCCAGCCTGGCCTCAGCCCCTGGGTTTTATATGGGAGCCAGACCCTGCCCCTTCTGGTCAGCTGACCTCCTCTGTTTGCCCTGGCAACCAGCAGCTGGGCTCATCACTCACTGCTAGGGCTCTTTCCCTAGCAGTTTTTTTCCTTCTTAGGAGCAGGGCACCTAAGTGCTCTGCGACACACCTCCCCTCTTTATAGGAGCAGAGCCCCCAACTGCTCTTTGACAGATCCTATGCCTACAATAGTTGTGGTTTTTGTTGAGAGAGATGGGTAGAATATTTTCTACATGGATTAATTGCTGCTCTAATACTGTCTTAATTGGATTTTTTTTATTATTATTATTTTAGGATTTGTTTTTGTCCTTTACTTGGACTTCCGACAAAGATAACAGCTGATACTAGAATCCTTCTGTCAGAAGGACAGGTCCCTATCTTTCGAACTGAAGGACCTCCATTAACCTTGGTATAAACAGATGTAACCACTTATCACTATCAAAGGAAACAGATATACATTGTAACAGTTTATATCTCCTTGATTCTGTAGTCTAGAACTGTGGAAACACTTTAAGTTTAACTCTGCTTCATCCAGGGTCAAAGTTAGGGCAATTTAGCTTACTTGTCAGTAGACGGTCATGTAGATGTAGCAGTTATATGGTAACAGTTGCTTTGTTCGGCAGAGGCAGCTCCTTGTCTTCTTTTAAGTGGCTAGAATATGTTTGCTTATACCCCTTAATGACTACAGAAATTATTTAGGAAACACTGTTGCAATTCTGCCTCTGTACAGGAGAGAGCAGTGGTGATAAAGTTTAATCAGCACATTACAACATTATATAAAGTGCCATGGGGTGTGTAAAAATAAAGCATTAACTTTTTAGAAAAAAAAAACAACCTAAATAATTAGATGCTTATTTCTGAATGACACCTGTCTAAGCATTAACACTTAGAATAACAGGAAAATCCAATGGACATTCTAATATCATTATTTGGCAAAACACTGGCACTATAGAAATAGGTTTTCACTTATGTACATAGGCCATGGAATGGGGTGAGCCACCCAGGCCATGTCCCAACCGACTTTTAGCATGTTAATTTAGCTAGCTATGCAGTTAAAAAAAATAGCTATACAGTTTTAACCAGAATGACAATTGCACATTTGTGGGTTATATAAATTAATGTGCTAAAAGTTGGTCGGGCCATGGCCCGGGTGGCCCACCCCATTCCGTGGCCTGTGCTTATGTGCGTTGTCTTTTTAAATGCATCATCTGCAAACAGTCTGTGGGGACACTAGTGTTTATAGTTGATCTGTTAGAATATTAGTTTTTAATCACTCCTCTGACCTACAGGTAAAACCAAACAATTTTGAAGGAACAGGCATCTTTTGAAACAATGTTTCATGATAAGAGGTTTTTTTAAAAAGTTATTTTAACCACCTCTTTGAAAAAAGACCTTTGTTTGAAATGCCCCTACTAGAAATTAAATATTCTTTTTATCAACCAATACTAATAAAAATTAGCAGCTGAATGTTGTTTACCTTAATAATATGGAAATAATGGAAATTAGCAAACAAGAAGAAAACTGGACATATATGCAAATACCTTTATTTCCTATACGTTTTGAGTCGAAGTATGGCTGGTTTTATATAATTTATTTTTTTTATGTACCTGAGGAACATTTTATAGGAGAAAATTCCAGGGAAAAGGGAAGAGTGTGGCTGTAACAAGTCAGAAGAAGAATTTTAGAGAGACACTTTTCCCACCCTGTTAATTACTATGGTCATTGTACAGTAGTGGCAGTGTGTAATGTCAATTCTTAATTCATTTATTTGATTGCTGAGATTTGTCTATATAGTCACAAACAAGTATGCATTAGAAGAACATTCATGCTTGGTACGGGCATCTTGACTGACATCAGAAGCTTGCTAGGCTGTTGTGGCTTATTTCTGTTATAGCATTTCATATCAATAACCTACTCTATATTTAAAAGAAATTGTATAATTCTCCTGTGTAAAACAGTTGTTGGTAAAAGATGAAATGTAGGGATGTATAAATGTCCTTTCTCTATAATATGGCTTGTCCAAGAGGCAGTTTCCAAGGCACAGAAGGCAATTAGAACCCAAATCTTATTGATTTTTATTGGCAGCAAGTTGCCTGACTGTCCTTTTGTGCCTTTAAAACATTTTATGACTTTTTTCATCCTTATTCCAACCTCTTATTTGCTTGGCTGCCCATTTCAGCAGCAATTTATTGTGCACTGAGTACTTTCAACTCCCAGTGGCCTTAGGGTGAGGAACATCCCCCCCCCCCACTCTAAAAAAACCTCTTAATATTACAATAAATAATTCTGAATTGGGTTTTCTAATTAAAATTGGGAAGGTTTAAAAGACAACTGAATTCAGGAGGTAGAAGGTGGAGGCAGGAGGTACTTTACTGGTTCACTCCAGCAGTCTACTCTTGTACTATTCTCCATCTCTAGTTTACATGCTGCTTTTTCAGCCAAAGATTTTTAATACTTTTAATAATTTAAAACCTGTAAATTGAAGGAAAGCTACTAACATCTATTCCATCTCTAACACCCTCAATTTCCTTTAATTAGCCTATTTAACATAATGCACATATGGATTTTTTTTTTTCTTTTGTAATGTGAGTTTGCTGGAACTGGTTCTCCAAGGGAACCAGCTAGTTGACATAACACATCTTTAGACCAAACTGATGAGTAATTGGTCTAATAAATAATTATAGGTTATTTTATTGTAACATTATTTCCCAGATTATATACTGCAATCTTATTTGCCCCTCACTTTGCCCTTTTCCTTTTCTTCTGCACTTTCCTATGTTTCTTTCTTCATTTTATTTTTTTCTTTTTACCAGCACTCCAGCATATTACTGTGGATATTTTGGTGTAGGAGTTGTGTTTTTAAAGTGTTCTGTGAAGAAAAGTGATTAAAAATGACTGATGGGTCTCCCTAGGATGAAGAGTTAAGATCCCTCCTTTACAGTGGTTGTGGTAATGTTAAGGGATTATGAGGGACTAGATAATATTTTTGTAAATGCACTGACTCTTGAATGTAATGGGGAAGTTGAGGAGACAGAACTACAGCAAATATATCTATCTGGACCTGCATATGCACCCTTCTCAATGTTAGCATAAAATATCAGAAAAGTGTAGTTTCTCAGGGAGAAGGATTTATATGCAGTCCTATCAGTCAGATACTCATTCAGCCTTCCTCATCAATCAAATTCCTATGTGCTTGGCCCTAATCAGTCAATCAGGCTTTTGTGCAACCAGCTGCCATCAATCATATTGGTTTGCACCCAGCCTTCATCAATCAGGTTTAGGTGAACAGCACAATAACTTAGTTATAATGCAAGTAACAGCTAAAAAATAACTGTAAATCTAACATTAAAAACAAAACAAAAGTAATTGTGTCTACTTCTCTCCCAACTTTTATTTAGTTAGATGCTGTTTTTAAGAGATATTGATCAGCAATGAAAGTAGGGCAGCCAATTTAAAATGCTGCCAGTTCCCAAACTTAAAGTCTTCTTATTTTAAAAGAAACCACATATAAGTATGTTTTAAAACATTAGTGGATACAAAACTAATCTTATGTGTAATTTCACACCAAAGATCCACCAAGTGTGAGAGAGAGAGAGAGGGAAAAGCCTAAATTTAAGCCCTATTTGGAATGGATCTTTAACCATTGACTTACTGTAAAATGGCACAGTAATGGCCTTAGGTAGCATTATTTACTTGCATTACATTGCTAGCATAGCTCTTCTCATTTCATTCTAGGCATAGAGTTGAAAAGCTAACTCAGGCAAGATAGTTATGTAAGCATTGCTTACTTAGCCTGAGCAAGACTTTTAGGACTGGGTAATGTGTATGTATACTTCTGTATATTTTAAGGTCAAGGAAGCTAGATCAGTATTTATTAAATGAAAAGTGGCTTCTGTATTCATTTGTGGTTCATCCAACAGTCATATCCTTCTCAGCTGGACTAGCTATTTAGGGTACAGTCTTCACAGTCTCTATTTGAACATAAAAGTGGGAAGTGGGGAAATGGAGCCTCCCTAGTGTTATATTGTTAGAAATAATTGGTGAAATGCCAGAACCATAACTAAGCAGTGAGCACTGGTGATGTGTAGGGGGTGCACGTGCACCTGCTATGAAAAGGTGCCGCCAACACTGTTGGCACAGCAGTGCTCACGCTGCTGCCCAAGAAGGGAGACCTTGGCTGCATTAAGAGCTGGTGGCCAGTCTCCCTGCTGTGCATGGACTAGAAGATTCTGCCCAAGGTGCTGGCGACCCACCTCCATCACTAGGCTGGAGCAGAGCTACTGCATGCTGGGCAAAACCTTCCAAGACAAGCTGTTTCTGCTGCGTGACCTACTCCCAGCCAGCAAACTCTTCTGCCTGGACATTGGCCTCATCTCTCTGGATCAGGAGAAAGCCTTCAACTGGGTGGGCCATGCCGACCTATTCCAGACCATCAAAGCTTCTCATCTGCCATGTCTTTGTTGGAAATGTTGATCTTGGGATTGGTGTTACTCCTAGACCAGTGGTATTTCCTAAGGTCACTTGTCAGTGCAAGGATTTTGGTGTTCTACCTTCCATAGACCCCATCTAATGCCAACCCGTTGTTTCTTTGATGTTTGAACAGATGCAATATCATCACCAGTTATTGCCTTCATCACATCCTGTAGGTCTGTCGTCATCCTCTCTGCCCTTTCCATGAGCAGGCTTCCAGGTATCTTCTTCAGGTAAGTACACTGACTCCTCCAAGTCAGTGTGTGGGGGCAGCTCCACCCATGGAGGCTGCCACCAACCATTGCCCTCCAGCTCTTCAATCTGGCTGCAGCCTGCCCTAGGCTGTGGGAACTTCCTTCCAGTCCCCCCATCAAACCAGAGCATGGGGCTTTTATTGCCACCTTGCTGCCCCGGCTGGTGAATCGGCACCGGCACACAGTTACAAAATGTGTCTATGCCACTGCCAGCTTTATTTTCTCAGCCCAGGCCCCTGCTGGTTGCAGTGAGGGATGCTGCAGTGTTGTTGGTATGTCTCGTGACCCACTGTTATCATCCCGCTCCCAGGTCTTGGGGGGCTGGGCTGCTGGCAGCGGGGTTGCCAGCATTGTTCGTGGTGTGGCAGTCCTGCCATCACTGACATTCTTCCCCAGCTCAGTGTGCAGGGATGCTCCTGCAGCTCAGGGCTTTTGGACCCACTGCTGGAGCCCCATGGCTTAGGACTTTTGTTGCTGCTGCTGGAGCCCCATGGCTCAGGGCTTTTGCCCCATCACATATCTCCCCCGTTAAGTTGCCTTGTGGCGTCTGACATCTGTCACCTCCTGGGCATGCTTGGTCCCTCTTCTGCTTCTGCTATACAGTTTGCTCTTTGGGCCTTGCCACTGGTTCACTGCACTGGGATAAGAAATCAGCAATTTTGTCTGTTGTCCTGCTGAGAACTTAAACGGCTGCAGAGTTAGCACCCAGTGCAGGATGCACCTGTTATCACACTTAGACTTATGCAAACATTGGAAGGGCACATGGTCTGTTATGAGTGTGAATTCCCATCCCGTTAAATAATAACAGAAATAAGTGACTGCCCATTTGATAGCCAGGCATTCCCACTCTATTGTGGAGTACATGCTGTGCTTAATTTCCTACTTGCAAATGCTACTGGCTCTTCCATTCCATCTTCTTCTTGACATAAGACTGCCCCCACAGCCATTTTGGACACATCCATCTGTAGGATAAAAGGCTTAGAAAAGTTTGGGATCCTTAGTAGCACATCACTACACAAGGCCCTCTTGATGTTCTCAAAGGCCTCTTCCATCAGGGGTGTCCATCTTATTGTGCCCTGTACTTTTCTCCTTATGGAATCAGTTAAGAGTGTGACTAACTCTGCAAAGCCCAGTATAAACCGTCGATAGTAGCTGGCCAAACCCAGAAAGGAGCGCATTTGTTTCTTTGTTTGTTGTGGAGGGTGGTATTTCTCTATTTTGCTTGCCAGTGGGCATATGAGCCCCATCCCACTTGGAACCCCTGGTAGTTAGTCTCTCACATTCCCAATGCACGCTTTGTAGGGTTTGTGGTCATGTTAAACTGTCGTAGTTCTTGTAATACTGTTTCAACATGTTGCCAATGTTCTGGCCATGACCAAGAATAGATTACAATAGCGTCAATGTATGCCACCACATACCTTGTATGTGGGATGAGGATGTTATGTTTCAGCCTTTGGAAGGAGGCTGCCATGCTGTGGAGGCTGAATGGCACCTGGGTAAATTCAAATAGCCCCCATGGCATACCAAAAGCTGTTTTTTGTTGGTCTTTCTCTGCTGTGGGGATCTGTCAATAGCTCTTAGAAAGATCCAGGGTAGAGATGTGTTTTGCCTGACCTATCTATTCCAGTAGTTCTTCTACATGTGGCATGGGGAATGTGTCAAAATGCGCTACCACGTTGAGCCCCCTGAAATCCACACAGATCCTTAGTGATCCATTGCATTTCAGGACGACCACCATGGGGCTTCTCCAGGAGCTTTGAGATTGTACTGTCACCCCTTGCCTAAGCATTTTCTGTATTTCCTTATATGCCCATGTTTGCAGGTGGTGGAGCACTTTACTGTCACAATGACCTCTTTTGGAGTATTTATTTTGTGCACCATGCCCCTAGCTTTTCTCACTGAATACATCACCAAATCTGTCAATGATTCACCCCATCTTCTTTTGTTGTCCATCGGTGAGGCTGTCTCCTATCTCTGTCTTGCCTCTCTGGGTGCTTTCCCCTACCTCGGGGCCTAGATCTTCGCTTATGTCTTTGAGACTTAACAGTCATCCCTCAGGCTCCCTCCAGGGCTTCAATAGGTTTACGTAGTATATCTAGTGTTCCCTTATGTGCCCTGGGTGGTGTAATTCATAATCTACAAGTCTGACACAAATCACAAATGGCCCTTGCCATTTGGTTAATAATTTATTTGCAGAGGAGGGAAGCAGAGCCAACACCTTATCCCCGGGCTGAAACTCTCTCTCTCTCTCTCATGCCTTCTGGTTATAACTGGCTTTCTGTCATTGTCATGCCCTCTCTACATCCACCTGCGCTAACTGCTGTGCTTGCCTGAGGCGTTCCATCATATCCTGCCTATATTGTTAGGCCCCGACTTACTTGTGCCTTGGCCTCTCCCACTCTTCCCTGGCTACTTGCAATAGGTTTTGGGGCTTGTGGCCAAATATCAATTCAAAAGGCGTGAACTGAGTTGACACCTGTGGTGTGTCCCTGACAGACAGCATTAGTGGCACAAGAAACAGGTCCCATTTCCTGGGCTCCTTCTGCATGCTTCTTCACAATAAGCATTTAATCATGCTGTTTAGTCACTCAACCAAGCCATTTGTCTGGGTGTGGTAAACTGATTTTCACAAATGCTTAGTGCCCAGCACGTGGCATATGGCTTTTAACACCCGACATGAAATTCGTACTCTGGTCGATAATGATTTCCCTGGGTACACTGAAATGGGAGATCCACTTTAACAATTATTCCACAATCTGGTGCGTGGTGGCTGCCCTAAGTGGTATTGCCTCTGGGTATCGGGTGGCATAGTCAATTAAGATGAGTGCCCTGCACTACTTTTGGTGAATGAACTCAGTATACCGGAACCTACTATATCGAGGGCAACTCAGTGAAAGGGGATGTTAATAATAGGGACCACCTGCAAGGGCACCCTCTGTGGAGCTATCTTTCTTCCACTAATTGACACTCCATGTAGGACCCACACTGGTGTGCTACTTCTTCTCACATGCCTGGCCGAAACAACCATCATTTGATTTTGCCTAGAGTTCTCTCGCTCCCTATACATGTTGCATGGGCCATATCACACACCTTCCTTCTGAATGCCCGGGGCACAAATAGCTTTCAGACGTGCTCACCCCCATCTGATTGCTTTACTTGGTACAATAACCCATCCCAAATCTCAAAATGTGGGTCACTTACTTGTAGCTCCGATCTCACCACTTGTCCTTCGATGCTGGTAACTTCATCCTCTCTGAGCTTTGCCAACTTTGCTTCTTCATCTTGCATGATCTTGAAATGTGAGCCTGTTCCACCCTCTCCCAAGCTAATAAATGGTTCTTCTTTAGCGGAGCTAGGCTCTTCCTCCTCTGCTATCTAGCCTTCTATTTGAGGTCATCCTTTCCTTTCCAATTCAGCTTGCTTTACTTCCTTTAGGACATCATATAGTGGGGGCCAATCTCTCCCCATGATCATTTCTCCATCGAGCTCTGGGGCGAACCCCGCCTGCTCTATTGGTGATTTTAGCCCTCATTTATCCCCTCTGATACTGTTCAACCACACTGTGGATGACCCCATCATAATGGGTTTGCACCACATTATGGCTCTTTCCAGTATCAGGCTGGATCTAATGAGGGTCTGCGAGTAGCTTGTGTCGAGCATGGCACGTAAAGCTCATTCTGCTATCCAGGCTGTAACTTTGGGGCAGTCCAACACTGTAACCTTGTTGGCTACAAATGTCCAACTCAGGATCCTTAAAATTCTAGTTTATTAGGCGGATTGAAACATTGTAATCATAAACCTTGGGGCTGGTCCGCACACACACACATGCACACATGCACACACATACACACACACACAGTAGCAGGCTACAGAGTCAGGTATACCTATCCTATAAGCACTGGAGTCTGTCGTTGAGGCTTCTTTCAGCGTGGTGTTATCTTCCAGAAGGGGGTCGCCGGCTGGTTCTTCTGGCTGGACAGGTCTGGTCGAGTTGGAGATCAAGAGGGCGCCACTGAGGGTCACTTTTCACTGCCTTTTATCTGTCCCTGGCAGACTTCAGTGACTCCCCAGTTTTCAGGTTTGCCCAATCCAGGGGTTGTTGACCCTCGTGGGACTTCCCCCCCTCAGTGGTTACTGGATGGCATCTGTCAGCCCCAGGGGTCGTCTGCATGTACGTGCAGGTTTGGGAGTCCGTTGATGAATTTTGAATAGGGCTCTGAGAGCGGTCGATGTGGAGATATTCAGCCCAAAAGTTTGTCTCTGGCGTTGATTAACTCAGGCCAGGGCTTCTAGCCCTTGATCAGTGACGTTTAGAGATTTCCCGGTTGTTACATTGTCTTCTATTGAGTTCTTCCATTGGTTGATCTGCAGCTCCCCAGGTGTTAATTGCTGCCTGCTTCCATGTTACACATTCAATCATGTTACACATTCAATCACTGATTCACTCGCTCTTTCAGGGGCCAGCCTGATACAAGGAAGGGCAGTTTGATTCCTACCCTTGTTAACATTGTTACAATGTATAAGTTACTAAAACACATTTAGTTGAAAGTTGAAAGGTGAGGAGTATAAAATATAAGCTACAAATGCCATGGCACACAAATAGATAAAAATACCAAACTACAAGGGGAGATACAAAATGCACAAATACAAATTTTAAAACACAATTCCTTATCTTAAAGTGAAAGAGAGAGGAAGGAAGAAAAGGTAGAAAAAGAGAAACATATCCAAAGAGGGGAGAGCAAATGCAGGCAAGAGGAAAAGGGGCTTTCTGCTACAACCTCGCTCCCCTCACCGAAGCTACAGTCCATCTCTTCCATGGGTTCGCTATTATCCTGTCTTTCCCAGGGCCTCTTGGTGCTGCCTGTTGGTTTCCACTGGTTGTGCAGTCCTTGAGGACACTCTCTGGTGACATGTCCCATATGCCCACAGCGATAGCACAGCACTTCCTTGCCTGCCTATCTTGAAGGGCCTCAATAATTTTCCTCATCCCTACAGTACTGGCTCCTCTAATTTTTATAAGGTTTTTTCCTTCCCTGTTTCCACTTTGGATGCTGCATGGGCTTCGGCAATTCTCTGGGCCTCTTTGGCCAACTTAGGTAGGTGTCACCTTACCCATAATTGGGTCCCTTCCTCTAGGTCTCGGATAAATTGTTCTAGCAGTATTTGGTCTGTGAGCGCTCCCTACCTACCATGGCTGGGGGGACCCATTTGTCCAGCAGATCTTTTAACAGCTGCATCAGGACCTGGATTTCTTCTCATCTGTCCCTTTTTTAGCCCTAAAGAGTCTCCTGTAGTGCTCTGGGGTTAATTTGAGCTAGTGGAGAATTGCCCGCTTGACTTTAACACAGTCATATGCTTCATCCCTGGGGAGGGCCCTATACGCCACTTGGGCCTTTCCAATCAGTAGTGACCATAACTGCCCATCCCACAGGGACCTATCCAATCCAGTTTGTATGGTGTTCCTTTTAAAGGCCTCTGTGCGTCATCATCTTTCGACATCTTATGCATTTTAAAGGCAGACCAGTTACACCTAAGCCATTCACTTTGTTGTAGGGCCTGTCACTGTTGGACTTTGAATACTTTTGACAATGCTTGTAGCATTAGTCCTAACAGCTCTGCTTGGGGTATCATATTAACCTCCATTTTGGTGTCAGCCTCCAGGGTTCCCTTATCCCCCTCATTCCTGGCCAATGCACCAATTTGTAACTTGCTGTGCTTGTCCGGATCTCCTCACTTGACCTTTTCTAGCCACCCAGAGTCAACTGTGGCTCTGCGGGCTGATAGTTTGCCCCTGACACTTGTTACCTAGACCACCACAGCTTCTCACCTGCCACATCTTTAATGGAAATTTTTTATCTTTAGAGTTCCCTAGTTCAATATTAACTTTAATTTTATATCTTGGTAATGCATGACAAAATCTATGATGGAGACAAACCAATGTTGCTATGGTTACCTTCACGTTTGGGCTTTTATGACTTTTGAGAACTTCATTTGGCAACCATGATCTTTGAAGACACTTATGCTGAGATCGGTCTAATTGCCTATTGTAATTAAAATGGAAGTAGCTGATAAATATAGACAACTTCTGGCTATAAATACTGATGACCATTTATAAATATGCCAAACTGAAGCAGAGTTTGCCAAAGGACTCTTCCTGACACAAAATGAGATTAAACTTCTTTTCAGAAGTTTTGCATGTCAATATGACATTAAGATGTTTGAAAAGGTTGGCCTGAAGTGTGTTTTAATCTTGATTTCAAGGACTTTTGCCCTCTTAATAGGTATGCTACATGTGGCTGCATTAACAGAGAAACTGCTTGGGAGATATTCCACTTGTAAATACACTTCAAATCACTATCTTCTTCTTCTGCTTCATTTTGCTAACTTTTTGAAAAGCAGAAAAGATTTCCTCCCTGTAATGTTCTTATCTTGTTAGGGTAGTTGAGAAGATTTTCAAAGCAATAACAGATATAATAAAAGGGGATGGAGATTGCTAGGGTAAGCCTTTTTTCCAAAGATATTTGTATAATTGGCTCTTCTACCCAACTTTTATTCAAACACAATAATTACTAACTCTTACGTCCTACTTGTCTTTACTAATCTTACCTTTAAACTTCTTCTGTCTGTGTCTCTCAGTACTTTGACACATGTTGCAAACAGTACATAACTAAGGGGTTATTCTGCTTCAAGTCACATACCTTTTCCCTCAAGAATATAGCTGTAAACTGATTATTGAGTATTAAGGGCTGATGATATATATGTGTGTGTGTGTGTGTGTGTGTGTGTGTGTAATCTTCTGTGTTTTCTCTTGAAGGTAAGGAATTTGGAGATAAGGACTAAAATCAACAGTTACACGCACAAATGTGATCTGCTGAGGAAGATTCAACATGGTTTTCTAAAGGGAAATCCTACCTCACAAATCTGCTGCAGTTATTTCAAGGTGTTAACCAGAATGTGGACAAGGGGGTCCAGCTGACAAGACATAACATATTTGGACTTTTTAAAAGCATTTGTCAAGGTTCCTTACCAAAGGTTTTTTTTTTAAAAACTGCATGCCACAGGAGTAAGGACAAGTTATTTTTATGAATGAGAACTAGTTAAAAGATAGAGAACTAGTTAAAAAGATAGAAAAAAAATAGGGCTAAATGGTCAATTTTCAGGATGGAGGAAGGACAGCAGTTTGGTCCTACAGGGATCTGTGCTAGGCCTTGTTTTGTTCAATATTCTTATCAGTAACCTTGAAATGGAGGTACACAGTGAAACCTCCAGGTTTGCAAACACCAAATTATTCCAGGCAGTCAAATCACAAGCTGATGGTTAGGAGCTGCAGAAAGATCTTAGGAATGTAAGTGAGTGGGAGGAAAAATGGCAAGTTAACTTCAAGGTCAACAAGTTCAAGGTAACACACTTGGAGAAAAAATTACCTCAACTATACGCATACAAAGTTGGATTCTGAATTAGCTGTTATGACTCAGGAAAGAGACCTTGGAGGCATTGAAGATAGTTCTCTGAAAACATCACCTTAATATGTGGCAGTGACCAAAAAATACCAATAAAATGCTGGGCATCATTAAGAAAAGGATTGAAAACAAAAGAGAGCATAATTATTCCACTAAACAAATGTGTTGTGTGCCCACATCTCAAATATTGTGTGCAATTCTGAAACCCACACCTCAAAAAGGATGTAGTAAAATTGGAAAAGTTACAGAGAAGGGGAACTAAAATGATCAGGAGCCTGGAGCAGTTGCCATATCAAGAGAGATTAGAAGGGCTAGGACTTTTCAGTTAGAAAGGAGAATGCTGAGAAGGGACATGAGAGAGGTCTATAAATCATGAAGGGGGTGGAACAAAGGAACATGGAACTGTGGCTCACTGAGTCTCAGGATACTAGAACTAGGGGCACCTTATGAAATTAGTAGGTGACAGGTTTAAAAGTAAAAAGCAAAATAACTTTTTTACACAGTAAATAGTTTACTTGTGGAATACATTGCCATAGGTTGGGGTGGAAACAGATAGCATAGCCAGGTTCAAAAAGGAACTGGATAAATTCATGGCCCATACATCTATTAATAGCTATTGAACAGAATGGTTGGAGATGTTTAGCATCTCTAAACCAATAATGGTGGATGGCAGAGAGGCTATTGAATAAGGGTAGATTGCTCTAGAGATATCTGGCTTAGTGCTCTACACCTATAGCAGCCACTTGTTCCACTGTTGGAGACAGGCTACTGGGCTAGATGGACCACTGGTCTGACCCAGTATGGCCTTTGTTATGTTCTTATATTTGTAATTTTTCTATCCCTTCCCTATGAAAAAAGATGATATTTTGGAAACTAGGTCTGCTTAAAGGGGGAGTGGATATTTTAGAGCCCCATCCTTCAGCCTAAGGCATTGTATCATGTCACCTTCAGGACTATTTCTATGGTAGGTTTTGATTAAATACCATATTTACTTGAATATAAGATGATTTTCCCCCCAATCAGCATGAGCTTCACATACAAGAAAACCTCCTTATTAAATATGTTGCTTATCATTTAAACTGTTGCCAGAAGCAGCATGCTCTCAATAGTGGCAACCAACTATAAAATTGGTTGAATACAACCCACCTGGAACATGTCTGTAAAACACATGGCCCATATTGGGCAAAAGTACTGATAGGACCTTACCACAGGGCTAGATTAGTGTAGCCCATCTAAGTAAGATATAGCGCCCATTGCACTCAGTCCTCCTCAGCGCTGACTCTTTTTGAACTTGTGGTAAACCACTACATCAAATAAATGTTGACATCCACTTCAGTCCCACAGCTGAACTGTGTATTTCTTTTCCATTTCCATATTCCTGTTTCTCCACCAGCTTTAAATATCTGACAAATATCACCAAATGTCTGTGTAGATGAGAGGCTCTGTTGCCCTTCTCTTGGCCCACTGAATGTGACTGGTGTGGCCATGCGCTCCATGCACCTCTGCATATAATTTTGGGAGGTTCCCAGGACTCATGACAAAAACATCTAGTTCTACTCATGAGTGGGGGGCTAATTAGCATATGTATCCTTTGTGTATGGTATCTGAAGTACATGCACACTGACCAATTCTGGGCTGTGGGGCACAGTGGCTTGAAATGCTGTTGACTCTGCTGGGGCCCAGCCCAGTGAACTATGTGATAAATAATAAGCCTTTTGGTTTTGGATAATTTATCACACATAGTTTATACTATGAAAAGTAGAAAAGTGCTGCTCAGAAGTTTTTTTTATGGAATGCCTGTGCTGAAATTTGCAGCAGTTTGTAAAACAGGTAAAATGCTTCAATTCTGGATGAGCTAAGCCTGTAGGTACCCACAGTAGTTTGCATATATACAAATTACTACAAATATGTTTATTTCAGAATCAGCGTTCTTTGGTCCCTTGCATTCTACCCCTTCCATCCCATCTCTTACTGTCATATGCTCAGGGAGGGAACAGAGTCTGACAGTAACAGGGAGAATGAGGTTGGGGGTAGAGTGGGGCAAAGGGGCCACTATGCCCTAGCCACTATTTTCCTTGCTGTAGCAGTAGGAGGGAGATGAATTAAATGCAAACCTCCAATAATTAGATTCTATACATGGAAAATTATTCCAGTTTATAAATTTTCCATGTATAGAATCTATTTCCAATTATTGGGAGGTTGTTGTAAATTCAGGCTCATTTTAGACTCAAGGAGAGAGTGCCACACTGCCATGGCTGCCAAGGTGAGGCACAGCAGTGGTGGCAGTCGCACAGAATTGTGCCCCTGCTTTTGCCACATGGGTAGGGGACACCTCACCTTGGCAGCCATGCCAGTGTGGTGCTCCCTCCTGCACCAAGTCCCCCACACTGAGCTGTGGAGGTGGCTCCTGCTTGGAGCAGGTCTGGCCCAGTTGCAGCCTTGCAGCCCACTGTGAGTGCAGAAATCTGGGGAGACATGTGTCCCCTGACCCCCACAGCATCACCTGTGCCCCCCCCCTCTATAAACTTACCTGAACGGAGCTGTGGGAGCTGCTCTCCACCATCCTGCCTGGCTGCCATGTACATATGTGCACATGCGCATACACGTGCATGTGGCACCCCTTGCATCCAGTTCTCTACAGCCCCTTGAAGGCTGGAACTGTTCTAGCCTGGAAGGGGAAAGCTGCGATTTCCCAGGTTTTTCTCCTTTAAAGGAAGAAATCTACATTTTTGCAAATGGAAAACCTGGATCTCTGATGATAACAGAGGGTTCAGGAATTTTGGCTGCTGGGTCTTAAACTGCTGAACCCCATCATGGAACACTGGCTACTCAGCCCAGTAACAAAAATCCCATTCCTATAGCTGTATTCTCTGCCAGATTACTTATTACTATTGAATCAGATGCCAGAACCATTGCTGACAAATTCCATTTGCAGCTCAGAATAAGGTCCATCTCTAGTTTCATGGCAATATCCATGACTGTTAGATAATGAACAATGAGTTTTATCTTTAATTTTGGGACAGAAAGTCTCTTGCATTTTTTAGTAGCCTAACCCAAGGGAGCCAGGAGAATAGTATTTCCTAGTTAGGAGGACTTGATTCTTCAGTGAGCTGCATGGCTTTTTACTGAATAGTATTGTGAGTTTATATTTTAGCTCTTAAATTATTTTTATCAGAGCATTTCATAACTGTAATATAACATTAAGCACAGGCATCTTACGAACCATAATTCTGCCTTCCAAAATAGAGGATGCTCATTGCCCTCTGTAGTCCTTTTAAGCATTCTTCTAAAACAAAAACAGCTTCTCCACATTCATAAGGACTTTGAGAATACTGGTTTGCAGAACTGGAACACCCAAGCATCCTCACAAACTCAAGATGTCAGGCTCTTATATTTTAGCTCCTTTAAATTCTGTTTGTAGAACTGTGCATAAAGAAGTGTATTTCTGCACCTTAGGAAAAAAGAGGCTCATGTTTGCATCTGAAATTAGCTCCTCTTTTTTTAAAAACAAAAAAGCCGTTCAGGACATTAAATGTTAATATTGCTTTTGAGCATAGGCCAGTAGGGCTGTGTGACACTTCAGGTGCTGATTCAATTTGGAGGAGATTCAGCCCGATTTGGTGACTGAATCTCTGAATCTGAATCGAATCAGAAGACCAGTGAAAAAGATCCAAATCAATTTGAAGCTCTCCAAATCGATTTGGAAAAGATTGAGAGAGCTTCGGTGATTCAGGCAGTCCCTGATCACTGCAGCAGCATGTGGGACCCGGACTCCATGCTGGTAAGTAGGGGGCAGGGGAGGTGGGGCTGGAGGAGGGTGGAGGTAACCCTGGGGGCACCCCTGCCAGGCCCCATCCCCTACCTGCTCCCTCAGCCTCCCTGAGTGCCCCCTGACCCCCTATTCACTGGCTGCTGCCAGGCAGGGGGTGGGGGGTGATCCCCACTGCCCCACACTGAGTGTCATGAAACCCCTGACCCCTGCCCATTCTACCAGCCATGCCAATGGCTGCCCCACCTGCCCCAGCTCCCAGCTCTTTAAAAAACAAAAGAAAAACAAAAAACCCCCAGACTCACTGGCTGCTCCAGTGGCCTTGGGGCTTCTGGGGGCTCATGGCAAAGTCCTCCTCATGCAGTGTGGGGCAGTGTGGATTGCCCCCCCCCCCACCTGGCAGCAGTTGGTGAGTGGGGGCTTATTTGTTTAATTATTATTTTAGAGAGCTCGGAGCTGGCAGAGTAGGCAGGACAGCCATTGAGAGTGGGGATGGGTCTGGGGGGCGATTCAGCCAATTCGGCTGCAGCCGAATTGATGAATCAGATTTGGCTAAATTGATTTGGGATAGTGATTCAAATCACTGAATCAAATCACTGTCCCCCGAATTGGCCGAATCTGAAATCAATACTAGCTGCTTTGCACAGGCCTATAGGCCAATGATTTATATTTTAACATGAAAAACTGAATGTGTGAATACCAGTCATTATGTGAAAATTTATACAAGGCCTAAACACACACATGCACATACACATTCTCTCTCTTGTATTTGTCTGTCCATCTGTCTGTCTCTCTATTTTGGGGATTTCAAAAAGTTCTGCAATAAAACAGTCCATATTTTTTCACAAAATTACAAATCAACATTTTCAGCATTTTTATCATCCACTAATATGCAGACAACGTGGTGTCTTGGACTCCTTGATTTGTGAATGGAGTTCAAGAAGGGCTGTCTTGTAGGCCTGTGTAAGTCAGCAGCGATCCAATCCGGCTTCAGATCCATCTGCTTCAGATGGCCATGATCCAATCTGGAGCTCCGGACCGGGTTTCCGCCTTGCTCCAGTAGAAGCTTCAGAGCTACCTCGGAGATCTGGCCATAGGGTATAATGGGGGAATCAATGAAAGGCGACTCCAAACCACTTTGGGAAGCCTAATGAGGCCAGTGCTTCGACCCAAATGTGCTGCTTTGGACCCCAAAGCATCTGAAGCTTCTCCGGATCCAAAGCTCTGTCCAAAGCCTCACACAGCCCTACTGTCTTGACTGTTACAATGCAAAGACATTACTAATAAACCACTAGGTTTGCCAAGTCTGTTGATCAGTGCAACAACAGCAAAAAAATGCACTTGCATACCTAAAAACATCAGTACATAATTTAATGACTGCTTTATTTCCTTTGTTTTTGTTTTTATTTCTCTCTTGGGTGTACTTTTTATTATTTGTTGATTGTTCATAACTAACATTCCTTAACTAATTTTATCACTGGAAAGAAAACATTATGACCTGTCTTTGTGGCAACAGTGTAGGCTAAAAGAGCCAGATTTAAGTCATAAGCAAATAGATTCTTGGATCACGAACACATTTTTCCAGGGTACCGGTAGTGTACAATCCAGTGGTGAAGACCTGTGAAGTGGTCATTTCTCAGGTTTGCTTCAGAGCTTTTCTGTGTTTTTTAACAGACTAATAAACTGAATTTAAATGATTTTTTTTTTTTTCTATTCAGACTTGTTTCCTCTTAGTTCCGTTGGTTGACAGGAAAGCTGAATGTGACTGCTGCAAAGCTTTAATCAGCTATCGGCATGTTAATCTTTGCCTGTACCAGCTGATTAGTGCAAACTTTACTGGCATTCGAACATTGTGTTCCTTTCTTGTTTGTTTTTAACCCTTCCTTTTGTTGGAGAAGGCTCCAGGATCTGCATATTATAACCTTACAGTCTTATGAGGTATTCAAGTTGCTATGGCATGAACTAGAACTAGTCTTCAGATTTGGAACCACAATGCTTTCTATAAGCTTTCACAGGATTTAGTTCAGCTAGCCTGTTAGGTCTCACTGCTGACTTGTTCTTAAATGACATTTTTATGTTAGAATTGTTTCCCAAATTGCAAATTCCCAAATCCATGGAAGTAAGGAGGCCTTGTTGACACTTGCTAAACCTATAGCTAATAGGAAACCTTGACTAGGTATTCCACACAGTTTTGCCAGGTTTGCAAATATTACTATTTTAATTAATATTTTTGGTTTGAATATTGAGTTTGGGCATCTCATGAAATCATATTTTCTTATGCTAGGTTTGATTTGATTAAAACATCAGTAAGACATTTCATGAAAGTTTTTATTAATTTTTAAAAAATGTTGTTAAAATGTAATAGTTTAAAAGCTTTTGGACCAGCTATTAACAGGTCAAACATACTGACTTTTTAATAACACTTTGTTGAAAATTTTCAATTTTCAATTTTCAGTGTTAAAGAATGTTATTAAAGATTGAAT
The DNA here is from genome assembly GCF_030867095.1 of Alligator mississippiensis. Taxonomy (NCBI): domain Eukaryota; kingdom Metazoa; phylum Chordata; order Crocodylia; family Alligatoridae; genus Alligator; species Alligator mississippiensis. The sequence goes on from NC_081829.1 coordinate 42,971,947, forward strand.
ACTATGGTATGCAGGAAGGGATGCAGTAATTTGGCCTGCATGTGAATTCTGAGATCTTTGTAAACTTTCATTTCTATATTTTATATAATCAATATGTTGTGATATACTAATGCACTATGGAACATATCCTTGTCTTTGCTCTGAAGGTGTAAATAGGACCAAGTTTTTCAACAGTGGAGGGGCAGTTTTTTCAAGGCTGCACCTTTGCTGAGGTGATGGAGCTATAGGACCCCTTTTGTGTATCTGGAATTTCTTGTCCTGGAGAGATCATTCAGGCATGGGAACCATCTTTATTAAACAACAGCTAGTTACTAGGGCTGTGCGAAGCTTCAGTCGCTGATTCGATTCAGCGGCTGAATCTCCAAATCCAAATCAAATTGGTAGACCCTTTAATCTCTCCGAATTGGAACCCTCTGAAGCAATTCAGAGAGATTCAGAGAAATGTGATAATATGGCCATAGACACAGCTTTAAATGTTTTTTCTACATACCTCAAGGTACCAGGCGGCTCATGAATGCTTAGATGCTGGGGCAAATGGAGCGTCCCATGGGAGAATGGTTGGGGAGGTCCCCAGCACACTCAGCAGTGGACCCAGAAATGGACCAGAAGTACTTCTGGTCCATTTCTGGGTCCACTGGGGAGTGCACAGGGAACCCCCCCTGCCTGGCTTCATGACTGGTGCCTCCTATGTCTGGGGGTACCCAGGGTACTCCTGCGGCTGATTGCTGACCTGGGGAGATGGGGGAGCCCCTGTGTGCTCAGTGGAAGACCCAGAAGTGGGCTGGAAGTACTTTAGCCCCCCCACACTCCTGTGGGATGCTCCATCCACCTCATCACAGCGTTCATGAGCTACATGTGGTACCTCAAGGTATGTAGAAAAAACATTTAAAGCTGTGTCTATGCCCTAATCACTGATTCTCTGAATCAGCATCGAATCTTCAGATTCAGATGTAGCTGAATTGAATTGGGACAGGGATCTGAATCAATGAATCGAATCACTGTCCCCAATTCAAGCTGAATCCAAATTGAATACGGCTCATTTGACACAACCCTACAGTAGTTACTCTTAACACTAAAGCAGAATATCAATACAAGATAATGCAGTTTGGCCAGTGTTCTCTGCTGATAGAGTACAGAATGTGTGTGTGTGTGTGTGTGTGCGCGTGTGTGTGCACATGCGCGCGCACAGACATAGCTGTGTATACACACAGACAGTGTTGCAAAAGTGGTCGTGGAGCAGCTCCTTTGGTTTTCTGCCAGAAATGGAAAGATTTCTTCTGTTCCCATATTGTATTGCAACATTTTGGATACTGGGCTGAGAAGTGGACCTGGCATCTGTTTCAGTTCTCAGACTGCCTGTGACAGGTCGCCCTCCCCAGTGCCATCTTCCGGGTCATCCGTGCCTTATGTGGGGTGCCCTTGGAGTCCTCTTGGACCTCTGCTGTCCCGCTCTAATCTCACCTGCCACGTCTTGATGGAATTAGTATGTGAACAGGAGACTGTCAATTATATTGGTTATGTTGGGGTCTCTCCTATAAGGTTCTGACCCCTTTTTTCTCTAGCTAGACCTCTCCATCCAAACCCACCAAACAGGGTTAGACTCTGAGGCTCTAGCTCTTCCTTCCAGTGCCTCGAGGCTCTTGGCTTCTTTTCCGGCTCCCTTCTGAGGCACGATACCCCCTGGCCCAGAGGCACATGCGCTGTCCCATAGTCAAAGGCTTAACAAGTTCAAAACCTGGGCATGACTCCACCCGCCCAAACAACAGAAAAAACACACACCTGCACCCCCCCTAGGTGCTCCAGGCCTCCCTGGGCTTTTTAAGGTCATCCCAAAAGCTGCACCCTCACTGGTGCTGGGGTCCAGGCCCCCAAAAGCTGCACCCTTACTGGCACTGGAGATCCCACTCCAGAGTGGGTCCCTACAATGAGGCCTCCTCCAACCCCTAATAGCCTCACCCAAACCACCGGTATTAAGCGACAACACAAACGCAAGTCCCTTGGCTATAACATAAAAACTTAAGCCGCCCAGCTCTAACCTCGCTCAAGCCTACCAGGGGTACGTCATCCCGTAGCAGGGTTAGACGCTGCTCCTGCATTCAGGCTACTCCTCCCTTCCATGAGAGAGCTCCTTCCTCCTTAGCTGCTGGCAGGGAACTTCCCCCTTCGCCTCAGTTCTGGTGTTTAAATGGGAGCCAGGCCCTTCCCTTCTGGTCAGCTGACCGCTAACAGGTGGGGGACACTGGCTCCCTCTGGTCATCCTGGCAACCAGTACCTGAGCGGCTATTCCGGCTCTCCCAGTAGCAGGCACCTTAGTGCCCTGCTACACTGCCCCTTGGAGGGAAAGAGATGGTAACACCACAGGAGAAATGAAAGTCCATATGTAGTGTCTCCTCCCAGTGGGTGGTTTTACAGTGACAGGAAGATTTAGAGGGTCAGCTTGTCCGCATTTGCTTCCCAAACAAACTTATGCTCCTTTCCATCAGAGTTGTCCTAGATTAGGTTACGTGGGGGGGGGGGGGGGGGTTTCCCTTCCATGTCAGGTTATGCCATGATTTGCGCCCAGCTTACAGGATGTAACATAATGGGACTTAATATGACATGTCAGAAATTCAAATTCATTCAGAGATAATCTACCACCTACATTTTATAGGAAAATTCAACAGGAAGTTTCTGCTCGTTGTATAGGCTTCTTTCTAATACCGTGTGACCCAGTAGGTGGAATTTGAACATTAGTGCTAGCATAGTGTTTTGTTATCTAGTGAATCCTCTGCTATAAACGAAATCATGATGGAAATTATTTTAACTCTGCCAAATCCCATTGAAAACCAGATGGAATTTGTCCTCTGTGACTTCTGTAGAATTTTCTATAAAATTAAATCACATAATCCTCAGAACATAGGGACCGTGCAATGGCATATTAAACAATAAAAATGCTTAAATCTTAAATTATTCTTAGTTTAATAGAAACAAAACAAAAATCAAAATATATATGGAAACCATGTAAAAGTAAGAACCGAAAAGCTTCTTGTGTATGTTATGTGGGCTTTGTGGTAGAAAAAACCAAATGCTTGTGTTACAGTATTTTTCTCTACCAGTAATGAGTTGTTTAATGTTTTTAAGGCCAAATTCTATTCTCAATTACTAGCTTATGGCAAATCTGCAGAAGGAAGTGTTCATGGCTATTGTGAGTAGAACTTGGCTATATAGTTTTCTAGGATCACAACATTCATGTGATAAAAGTGGGTTGCTTTCTTTGGTGCCATTCACCTGCTCTGTGGCTTTATACAAGTTGCATCTGCTCTCTTTTTTTTACCTTTCCACCTTTGCCTGTCTTCTTTGTCTAGACAGTTTATTCTTTGGGGGAAAGTATTTGGACTCCACATTTATAATGTAGAGTACATTTGCATAATGGGAATCAAATTTCATTCAGCATCTAAGGAGCTACTATAATACAAATAGGATTTTTACATAGTGAATATGAAATATACAGGAATGTTTGAATGAAGAAAATATTAAAGCAAATTGTTGCCTCATTATCAGCAGGAACATAATTAAACTAACACTTTCAACGCTATCTACCTGTCCTCTTTTCAGCATATTTAAACAAGACACTATTAAGAATATAGATACAGAGAAGTAGGACTGTGGTTGGGTGACAACATGAATAGTGTCCAGAAGATCTTATAACTCTATGTTAGTGAACAGTCTTGCAGAAAAAGCTGTACCTGTGGAACTGATTGTAGTGACATGATAAAATACACATAGAACATTTTTGAGTTTTAAATTTTCTTTAAAATATTCAACCATTGATATAAACTAATTTTAAAGAAAAGAAAGCTGTATCACTGGCATCTTTCAAGAGACTTTGGGATCAAACTGAGTTTCCTTTGTTTAATATTTTTTCTTAAAACCCTGTAAAAACAGGCTATACTTCGACAATGCATGTTAGTATTTTGTGATTGCACATACTGTAACTGAATAGCTTCTGTGTCCAGTGACTGAAGGGATAGCATGTGAAAGGTGAGAAAAACAACATTTTGTAGCTGTGCTTGTGGTCACCAGATTTAGAGCAGATACTTGTGGTATGATGTTATAGCAGGGAGATGAAAAGAGACCAGAATCTACAGCCAAGAAACTGTCCATTTAGGATTAAGGTGAAATATATACAGTGATAAATTATTCTTGGGGAATCAGTCTCTCCCTCCATCTGACAATAGTTTTAATTTAGTTAACAAATATTTAACAAATCCATGAATCAGTGGAAGATCTCTTCTGGTCTCAGAAACTAAAGCAGTTTTTTACTTATGTCAGAAAGATTAGGTAGGCTTTACAGGAAAATCTACTGGAAGTGCTGTTTGTGGTTTGGGTAGTTGATAATCGGCTCTCTGGGTCACTTATGGCACAGTACCAAGCATGATGATAAGGAGCACTGTGCTTTTGTAATGTTTTGGGGTATGTCTTTGTTGCAGTCAAAGGTGTGACTCCAGTTTGTATAGGCATGCCTGAATTAGCTTGCAAGGGGCTAACTCGGGTATTAGGATTAGTACAGCTGCAGCAATCTACATCTCAAGATGGGCTAACTATAGAGCTCTGTGCTGCTGCACTCATACTGCTAGTAGTGCCTGACCTATACACTTGAAAATGACCTCAGATGGGTCTACATGAGCTGCTGTCAGACCTTTGACTGCAGTATAGACAAACCCTTTGATGAATTACAGACACTGCCAGATTGACTGCTCATAGTCATAAAAGATCATACAGCACTTTCTATAAGAAGACAGTAGATCAGTTAACTTCGGTGTTCTAGTTAAAATTCCTGCTTGCATAATTGGATGCTGACAAGTCACACCCCCACTGCAATTTTAATTGGCGCAGGAAGTTTTCACATTGCTGTTACTGAGTTTGTTTGAAAAGCCCTAGATTACACTGCAGAAATTATTACAATGCAGCAGTGGGAGAGGTGATGTGTGCTTATGTGTGTTAATTTGCTTGTGAAGATTCCAGGCACACACGGTAAAATATTTTCATTTCTTACCTGTAAGAGTTATTTATATCCCATGCTTGGACTTCCTGCGTGTAGTGCATAGATTCAGTTAACTCTCACGGGGGAGGTGTTGGGAAAAGGGCAGTATGGAAGCATTGTGAGTTTTTCCTGAATGTATAAGGCCCTGTTGATGCACTTAATTGGGTGGCCCCATTTTGAGAAATCAAGCTTTGCTAGGGAAGCATTTTTTTTTTTTTACAGTGGATGTGGAAAATATAGTCCTTAATGCTGAAAGGAAACCGGTATAGATCAACCAATTCATAGAATGCTTGATAAATGAGTTTTCTTTCCTTTGGGCTATTACATTAGTTTCAATGCTTAAAGAAAAAAATAGTGTGTGTAAATAAGCATTATGTATGACCTTCTAGAAGTGGGGACTGTGCTTCCTTGGTGTAACCCACTGGTGACTATATGACCTGGGGAGTGTCTCTCTCTTTGTACCTGTTGCACAGGAGATGTGATTCTGTTAAATCTCTAGCTAGGGAGCTATGGCTCTTGATACACTATAAGACCTGATGTTCTAAGCTCTGGAGAAGACTGGGAGGATTTGATAAAATCTTTAGATTCATTACAGAGAGGATGAAGATGGATTTTTCTTGGTGACTGTAGGGGAAAGGACTAGGAGCAAATGCCTCTAACTTTAGCAGGGAAAATTTAGGTTGGACTTTCTGGGCATTTTTATGTGTGTTCTGGGAGGCATGGGGGCACTTTAATTAGTGACCACTTTTAATTAAAAGCACCTGAGTGTCACATATGTCAGCGTCCCCCATGTTGAAAAATGGCAGCAGGGCACTTTGAATTAAAGTTGATCAAACGAGCTTTAGGTAAAAGCACCCTGTCACCATTTTTCAGTGCAAGGACACTGATGAAGATGATGCCAGAGTCTGCTGGAATGCGTTTTTTTCCGTGCTCTTACAGACTCGATTAATCAAATGCGCTCTGACATGCTGGATTGCTAGTGCACTGGAGCTAGCTTTCTGCACATGTACAGGAGTCCTCTGACTTTAAGAGTGATCAGCATTGGAACAACCTACATGGAGAAACTGTGGCATCTCCATCCTTGGAAGTTTTCAAGAGCAGATATGACAGACACTTGGCTGAGATGGTTGTCAGGGATGATCCTACAAGGGGATGGACTAGATTACCTTGTGAGGACCCTTCCAGCCCTACTTTCCTATAATCCTAAAATGACATCTATTTCATTTATATTTCACCTACTGTTGTTAGTACCATATATCAGAGGTATCAAACTCATTGTGACCCCAGAGCTGTGGCTGGAATGTCCTGTGGGCTGTATCATTGCCACTCCTGCCATAAATGACAAGAAATATATACATGATGAATGTTGATATGAAAAAGAGAGTACTTGAAGGACTGGATCTGCCTTTTAAAGGCAGAAATCAAAACCATTTTCCCTAGTTATCATGGACCCATCTTGGCCATTTGGTTCAGTTGGAAATAAGTGGAAGATGTGGGTTGTTTGTTATCCTCTCCCAACCAGCATACCCATCTCTAGTTTTTATAATCTGTAACTTTTGAGGTTTAAATGCAGTTTATCGGGCCTCATGTTGGTTTTCTTTTTTGATGTCTGGATTGCAAGAAAAGCAAGTTCAATTAAGAAAAGGAGCTCCATTTAGCAAATAGATGCATGACCTGATTCACCTCTTGCTTATATCAGTTGGATATGTTTTAGCTTCACTGGCATCATTAGCATTATTCCTTTTTTTTACCAGTTTAAGTATGAAGAGAATACATTCAAGAATATGGAAATGTGATTGTCATAGCAAATTGCATACAAATCATTTTCTCTGTTCTGTATCTGATTTAATAGTTATGCTAATAGTACTATAAATATCCATGCATAAATATGTTAGAACAGTATATCCCGAGCAATTTACTTTATCTAATTGCCCAATGATATATTCAAAGCACTTAAAATAATGCATCTGAGGACACAAACCCAGAAAAATACAGTATTTTACTGACTGTTTCAGTTTACAAACTCGTAGCATTTTTCCCTCAGATTCACTTTATTATAGTAGGGCTTAGGCTATTTGTTTTGCTGTGTTTTTTTACATTCTCCAGCTTTGTCAAGACTATCATCTTGCTAATTACCAGAATAATGAGTTGAATAAAATACAATTGCATAGACAGTTGTGATTATAATAATGCTATCATTCCATATTCAGGAACTAATAGTCCTGGGTAACTCAAGTAAATGCCAACAAAGGAATTTGATGCTGATGAAAATCTAGAGATGGGCTATTGGAACAGAACAGTCCACTTTGGTGATGCCCAGAAGACATGGCTCAGGAGGGCTGGGCAGCATCTTTTGAGTAAACATGTTCTGCATTTGAAAAAATAATGACAATAATTTTCAGTTGGAACAAACCTGAAAAACACCAAAAGTATGATTATTTGTCAGGTTAGAATTTTCTTTGCTTCCCATCCTGTTTATGTTTTTTATTTGCTTCTCTCTCTCTCTCTCTTTCTTTCTCTGCAAAATAGAAAAATGAAATAAGGTTAGTGCTAGATAAGAAAAAAGAAAAAAGGAAGACAAGAAAAGCAAAATGTATAATCAATTAATAGTGTATCCTTTTATTAACCTGATGAATGAACATTGCTAACACTTTTTCATTAAAAAATATTTAGTCTTTTTCAACAAATTAGAAAGCTGGATCTGAGGAGCAGGGATGCATTGGAATGGGCATGGGTCTGTGTGCCCACAACCTTTTCTTATCTGTACATTCTGGGGGAGCATGGCATTTGAAAACACGGTGATTTAACACTCAGATCAAAGGATCACAGGTGTTAAAGAGTTTGCATAAGATAGGAAATTTTAATCTAGGACTACTGCATAGGGGAGACATGCAGCTTATCATTTAAGCCAATGCAAAAGAGGATTTCCCCCCTCCCAAGGCAAAGCTGATATCTTGTTAGGGTAGGTGAGAATTATGCTTTAGGCTTTTCTTTACCATTTTAATCCATTGTCTCTGAACTTTGCATTGCAGCTGACTCCTAAATAATAGGCCTGTGTGAAGTGGCGAGTATTCAATTTGGATTCAGCTGATTCGGAGGGACAGTAATTCAATTTGGTGATTTGAGTCACTGTCTCAGTTCCATTTGGCCAAATTGGATTTGGGGATTCGGCCAGAGACTATAATGGGGAATCACTAAAATACCTATAACTTTGTCAATTTTTTTGCAGATTCATATGACAATAGCAGGGATGGTAGCCCGTTCTGAGGGCATGAAGCTTGCTGAGTTTGAAGGAGATAGGTACAGGGGTTTCTGTGAAAATGCTCCTCGAACTGTTGAAATCAAAACTTGTATCACTTGTGTGTGTTAAGGGGTGTATATTGTCGCTGTGTTGGTCTAAGGACATAGGCAGACAAGGTTTTTTGGGTCAATCTGATATCTTTTATTAGACCAACTGAATAGTTGGAGAAATATATCTTAGCAAGCTTTCGGGTTTAGAAAACCTTCATCAGGCTGCGGAAGCATCTGCAGTTGGTGTGTGTGCTCTTCCTGGATTGAATGAATGTTAAAGAAGCCATAGGCTGGAATACATGCAAGAAAGTCAGTCAGGGAAAATGTAAATTGAAGCATCAGGGTGAGAGACAGGTTGGGGGGAGGAGGATGTAGCAGGTAAAACTGGAGAGATACCTGGGGAGTCAGATTTCAGGAAGGTTATAGTGTGTCATAAATCCAATGTCTATATTGAGTCCATGAGTTTTTGTATCTAGGAGGTTGATGAAGTCAAGTTCATAGGTTTGTTAAACCCAAAAACTTGCTAAGATATCTTTCTCCAACTATTCAGTTAATCTAATAAAAGATATTAGATTGACCCAAACAACCTCTTCTGCCTTGTGTGTGTTAAGGCAGAGCAGGATGAATGCAACAGGCATTGGCAACGTGTAGGTGGTGCACACGGGTGCATGTGCACCCCCTGAGATCAGCCATGCACCCCCTGGAAGTACCAGCTGTGAAACCGGAAATGCCAGCGGAAGTGCACTTCCAGTTTTGCCACTGGCTTGGCTGCTGGGGGACCACCCCCATCAGCAATTGCCTGCCCGAGGATCCCCCACCCCATTGGGGATCTGGTGCCCCCCCAGACTTGGGAGTCATCAGTTGCCCATTACAGCAGGTATGGTAGCCTTTAAAAGGGGGCATTCCCGGTACCAGTTAGATCTTAGCCCACCTACCTGTTTCTGGGCCAACTGCCCATGACACTTTTTCCTGCCATGCCTTGAAGGAAAACTGATTCAGATGTTGGGGTCATGCCACTAGCAGTCCCACCAGACCTCCCTACCTTGGTAGAATGCAGTTTTAGGTCATGCCCAGGACCTGGGATCTCCTCCTTCCCCATAGCCCCAGCTCATACCTCCAAGTTCATCCTGGCACGGGAGTTCAGCATGGAGATGTTCTTCCCCTGCTGGCTGGTGATAAACTAAACTGCCACCTCCAGCTCTGAGAGCAGGGAAATGGTTCTGAAAGCAACTAAAAAAAGCAAATACATTTGGAGTGAGGAAGGTGGCACTCCATCTGTATGTGGAACTTGGGGAACCCCAGCAGCGGGAGGTTCACCTCCAGGAATACCAACTCCTCCACCAAACCAGGATCCAAGGAGGTGTGGTGGGGTGTCACAACATCCCTAGCAATGCTGAACACCCTCTCACTTGGAACACTGGTGGACAGGACAGGTGTTCCCAGGTGACCGTGGCCAGATCCTGTCACATCTGGCTGCGGGGGAGGTCAAGGGGTCACAGTAGAGTGGCTCCACATCCTCGGTGAGATAGGTAGCCACTGAGGCCTCTGTGCTACCTGCCGGATGGTGGGGTCTGGTGCCTCTGGACCCCAACATTGAAGCCATGCCCTTGGCCCACATTGGTAATGCCTTTGGTGGAGGAGACTGGCTGATGCTTGGGTTGCTGGCACAGGAAAGTGGATTCCCCTCTTCCATGTCCCCCTGCCTCTGCCCTTCTGCCTCCCTGATTCAGTTCACCAGCCCCTCCGTCCAGTGATCGAGGGTTTTGCTGTTGCAGGTTCTCCCCTTCACCCTTGGGTTGCACATGCCTGCCAGCATATGGACCATACTGGAATGCAATGGGTCCAGCCATTTTTTGATGCCCTCCTTCAGCGGCTTCACCAATGGCTGCACCTCTGGTGAAAGTGGCTTGCCCCAACCAGAAACATTGATCCCCTGGAACTTCTGCATTTGATTCTCAAGCTCCTTCACTATGGGGATCACCTGGCTAAGGAGGGCATCACAAGTGCTGAGGCTCTCAGTGGCCTTGAGGAATGGCTTGAGGACCACCAAGATCTGGGAGATGATATCCCACTCTGTTTTGGTAAGGGGGAGGCTGATCCCAATCTCCCCAAGCAAGGCCATCTCATGGATGGCCTTCTGTTGCTCGGCTAGCCTTTTAAGCATCAGGTATGTGGAGTTCCACTGAGTCTCCACATCCTGCATGATTTTGTGCTGCAGGATGCTCAGCTCTGCCTGTTTGTCCTGCAACAGCTTGTCCCCCTTGATGCTCCGGTGGAGGTGGCCCTCCACCTTCCTGCATTTTGAAATGAACTGTCTGGTAGTGGTAGTGATGGCACCATCACTAGGAACCCTGTCTCCTGCCAATGCATCCCCAACTATGAGATGGAACTCATGTGCCACACAGCGGATGCCAAAAAAGTTGGCATCATGCACTACCTTGATCATATTGGCTCCATTGTCAGTGATCATGAACCCATGGGTGATCTTGCCCTGCCCAATGAGCCAGCCCTGCACCATGTAGTTTACGACCCCCATGATTTCCCTTGCCATGTGGGACTCATCCATCATGCCACGTGGAACTCACCTCTGCTCTAAGGAGAGCCCACTGATGCCCTGACTGATTGAACCAGTACCCTGTGAGAGAGAGGTAGGCATGAGCTCCACCCTGGCTGCTCCACATGTATGAGGTAAAGTGCAAAGCTACCTGCAACCTTGCCTTCCACAGCTCCTCCCTCAATTAATCCCTGAATGCCTCATACAAGGAGGGCACCACCATCCTGCTAAAGGTGGTGTGTGTGGGCACTTGGTAAGAGGGGCCATGAGTGTCATGAGCCACCTGAATCCTGGATGCTCAACAAAGGAGAAGGGCTGGCCACATACAGCAAGCATCTCCCCAGTGCTCTGGGTGACCTTGCTCAACTTGGGAACATGCCCCTCTTTGTCTCTGCCCTCCCCCACTGGTCCAGGATGGCCTGCCTCTGCTTCTTGGGGATGGGGCCTTTGTAGCGAGAGGGGGACTTCATTTTTGGCATGCTCCCACTGGTGCCAGGCTGAGGAGGAACAATGGCAAGGGGGTGTTGCCTCCTGAGATGCAGAAGTATTGCCATGGTGGTGAAGTGTTTATCACACTTGCCCTGGCTGATCTGCTTTTGACAGTGCTGGCAGGTAGCATACCTGGGATCATGTGCTATCTCAAAATGATCCCAAACTACACTACCCACCTGCTTCTGGGTTGAAGGTGGGGATCCTGCCTTATCCCTCTCCTCACGAGGTAGAAGCACAACAACAGGAGGAGCTGAGTCATTTTCCCCCACAACCTCCTTCGAATTGCCTTCCTGAAGAGACCTACCTCTAGGTGAACTTTGAGGGGTGTGGAGCACAAACTCAGATTACTCCTCTTTCCCCAGAATTTCCTTAGCTATGGCACTCATCTCCACTGCTTGCAGATCCAGCTCCTCCTCTGGCACTGGAAGGCTCACGCTGGGAACTGAAATTGGGGTGGAGACTGTCATGCTGGTGCTGGTGGTTATTGCTGATGTTAGTGAAGATGATGCAGGTGCAGACACTGCTTCCACCGCCTTTCTCCCACTAGTAGCAGAAGACTAACCACTTCCAGGAAAGAGAGTGAATCTATGTTTGGGTGGGGGGGAGAGGAACTTGCAGCTGTCCCTCTTCTCCCTCTCTCTCCCTTGTCAGAAGACCAGGCACCTGCCTTTCCAGCATGTTTCATAATGCTTGATGTGCTGCGAAATGTGTATGTGTCTGTAATATATGTTTTACTTTCCTGCAGTGCACAGTGATGACACACTGTCAGGGAAAACACAGAAGAGAGACTAGCTAGTTACCAACAGACTAGATAGCAATCCAGAGCCTTTCAGATGCTACTGATCCAAGAGAGACAGGTCACATAAGTCACAGATCACTTTATACACAGCCTTATCTGTTGCTTCTATGTCCCTCCCCCAGAGCACTGTGATTCATAGTTTCATAGTTTCATAGTGCTTAGGATCAGAAGGAACCTAAACAGATCATCAGGTCTGACCCCCTGCCCTGGGCAGGAATGGGTGCCACAGTCATATCACCCCAGCCAAATATCTGTCCAGCCTCCTCTTGAAGACTCCCAAGGTAGGAAAGAGCACCATCTCACTTGGGAGCCCAGTACAGAGCCTGGCAGCTCTGACTGTAAAGTAATGTCTCCTGATGTCCATCCTGAACCTTCTCTCTAACACTTTGTGGCCATTAATCCTAGTAAACCCTGGTCATGCCCAGGGGAACAGAGCCTCCCTCAATTCTCACTGGTTCCCTCTGGTGAGTTTGTAAACAACCACCAGATCCCCTCTCAGCCTTTTCTTGTGGAGACTGAATAGGTTCAGGCCCCTTAGCCTCTCCTCATAGGGCCTGCCCCGCTGCCCCTTGATCATATGAGTGGCCCTCCTCTGGACCCTCTCAATGCTAGCCACATCCCTCTTGAAGTGCAGTGCCCAGAACTGGACGCAGTATTCCAACTGCGACCTGACCAATGCCGCATAGAGGGGAAGGATCACCTCTCTGGACCTGCCTGAGATGCATCTGTAGATCTTCCTCACATTGGCGGCTCATGTTCATCCTGGAGTCAACAATGACTCCAAGATCCCTTTCTGCCACAGTGTTGACAAGAAGAGTGTTTCCCAGTGTTGCTTGTTCCTTTTCCCTAGATGCAGCACCTTGCACTTCTCTGTGTTAAATTCCATCCTATTCTCATGCACCCACCTCTACAACTTGTCATGATCTAGCTGGATTCTGTCCCTCCCCTCTAGTGTGTCCACCTCACCCCACAACTTGGTGTCATCAGTGAATTTGGATAGAGTGCATTCCACAGCCACATCTAGACTGCTGATAAAGATGTTGAACAGTACAGGCCCCAGGACTGAGCCCTGGAGGACTCCACTGCCCACATCCCTCCAGGTCAAAAATGACCCATCTACCACCACTCTCTGGGTGTGACCATCTAGCCAATTTGCCACCCATCTGTCTGTGTGGGCATCAATGCCACAGTCTTATAGGGTTTTTTTAAGAGAATGTGGTGGGAAAGTGTGTCAAAGGCCTTCTTAAAGTCCAGGAGGATGACATCCACCCCAACACCTTCATGCAGGGACTTTGTGACCTGATCATAAAAAATTCCAGGTTAGTCAGGCAGGATTTGCCATCAACTAGTCCATGTTGGTTGCCCCTGAGCATTACCTCCCCTGCTGGGCCCTTGCAGATGTGCTCCTTGATAATTTTCTCAAAGGTCTTCCCAAGGACTGAGGTAAGACTGACTGGCCTATAATTTCCTGGGTCCTCCTTCCTCCCCTTTTCATAAATGGGGACCACATTGGCCCCTTTCCAATTCTCTGGTACCTGGCCAGTGCCCCACAAGCAGTCATAGATCCATGCCAGGGGCCCCACTATGACCGCTGCCAATTCCCTCAGCACCCTTGGATGAAGAGCATCTGGACCTACTGATTTAAATACATCCAGCCCTTCCAAGAGTTCCCTAACCAGGTTGTCCCTGACCCTAGGTATGGCGGTGCCACCCCTGGGTCCATCTGCAATTCTAGTGGGGGAAATATCTCAGTCTCTGTGATTGAAAGAGAACTCAGGGAAAGATTACAGTCACTAGCCAGCTACAGATGTCAATATCAGAGCAGTCTCTCCACCCCACCTCCTTTTCAATTTCTGTTTCTTGCATGTTTGCCTTCTGAATCTCTGAATCTTTCTGAATCTTTTCCAAATTGATTTGGAGGCTTCCAAATCAATTCAGACCTTCTAATAGGTCTCCCAGTTTGATTCAGATTCAGAGATTTGGTTGTCAAATTGGACTGAATCTCCTCTGAATTGAATTGGCTACTGAAGCTTTGCACAGCCCTACTAGGTAGATAAATGGTTGGATCACACTACTCAATGAGTAGACATCAGTGCCTTAATGTCTAGTTGGGAGGAGGTATCAAATGGAATTCTGCAGGGATCTGTCCAGGGTCCTGTATTGTTCAACATCTTCATTAATTATTTGGATATTGGGATTAACTGCACACTGAGCAAATTTGTAGATGGATTAAAGCACAGGGTGCATAACCTAGATCAACAGAAAAAATGGTCCACACTCAATCATATGAGAAGCAGAAAGGAGAAGTGAAAAGTCCTACACGTTTTGCAGAATAAATATATTCACAAATACAAAATGACTGGGTAGTTTGTAGTATTGCAGAGGAAGACCTGAGTGTTACAGTTCCAAATATAAGCCAATAGTGTGCTCTTGTAAAAATGCCAACAGCATCCTAGGTTGTATTAACAGGCATATCACTTGTAAATCAAAGGGAGTAATTATTTCTCTTTATTCATGGCTGGGGTCTGGGGTCAGGGAGCGGGGTTAAATTTCCCTTTCCCCAAGTACAGAGCTGCCCTGCCTGGCTAAATTTCCTGCTGGCTATGACTGTGGACTACAAATCCCAGAGAAACCTGGAAGCAGCGAGAAGAAGTGACTACTACCCCTGTGGAGTCCTGCTGCTTTATGTGGACTGCAAATTTCAGAGATCTCAGGGGCAGCAGGAAGAGGAAGTGAATACACAGCCCATGATGGCTCTGTTCCAGAGAGCCATGCTGTAGCACCATGCAGCTTCTGGCATGATCCAGTGCAGGCATGTGGCTACATATCCTGAATCAAAAGTGAATATCTGTCCAGTTGTTTCTCAGTTTAATCTCTGCAGCTTAAATTTACCTGGAAAGACTAAGTTGATTCAGCCTCAGGCTTTTTGACTGTCTATACTTAGCTGAAGCGACCAAGCTCAGAGTTCTTCCTCTTGTCTCCAAAGCAGTCATTTTTATGAAGGACTTTTTTGGGGGCATGCCATCTGGGGAAATAATAGCTTTGCTGTCCTCTGTTGTGTCTCATTATCTTTTTCAAAGAGACTAGAGAACTAAGATATGCCATCCAGAAACAGGAAATTAAGCTAAAACCCCTACTTTCTCCTATGTAAGTGTGCATTCAGTGCTATATAACATTGGCTAGATAGGCAATTGTCTGTATACAAATACACAGGCAGGATCTTATATTTGCTTTTACAAAGAGATAATAGATAAAGTAGCAATATACCTTTTTAAAGTTTTTCATATTAAGATATCTTCAGACTAGACTTAGAAAGTGTGAGTTTCAGAATTCCTGATTTCAAGTGGCAACAGTTTCTCTCTAAACTAAAGAAGAAAATCTGTTAGCCCTAAAGGACTTTGGAACAAATAAAGGAACAAAAAAACATTCCTCTGCTGTCAAGGTTATCAGGAGTCTATGGAAAGATACATGAGGACCAACCTCTATGTAGAGTTTTGAATAATTATAAATCATCATAAATAATCATAAGCATCTCACAAAGTAGTATTCCTGGAAGGCAAAATAAAAATCTTAAGGCAGAGGTGATATGCACAAATGACCAGATCATGTTAAATGAAGGATTTCAGCTGCTGTACTCTGAAAAAAACTGATTTTTTTTTCCAATTAGTTATGAGAAATAGTCCAACAACTGCAGAAGCAAGGAGCTACAATTCTACAGCCAAGAATGTTGAAAACATACTAAGATCTTGACTTTTGGGGGAAGGGATTCATCTTTAAGGCTTTGTATTTGTTTTTTAAAAAGGAGGTCTTGCTAAGGAAAAAAAATATAGAAGTAATCAAGTCGTACACAAATATGATGAATTAAATCTGCTTGTTTTTGTTGTTTTACTTAAAAATGGGCTTTGAAGAAGTGTTTACTGCTCTGATATCAAAAGCTTATGTTGATGTGTTAGAATGTTGACAGCTAATATCTATTTCCCCTTCACTTAAAGAGGTGGGAAGAAACAAATGATCTTTCCTTTTATATATATTTTACTTTGGTTTCTTGAAGGCCCTTTCCTTTAAGGTCAGTGTTATGTGTTTTTGATTTTCAAACTGATTGCTTATTTCTTTACTGATTTTTATCTTATACCATAAGCAACAATAGTAGCAGTTGAAATTTTGAAAAGTTACAGAGTGGAGCAGAATGGAAAGAAATTTGTTTTGGTTCTGGGACCTTGTGTATTTTTCCACATACTATTTTATAGCCAAGTGTTAATCCAAATATTACACAAAACTGAGTAGATGTGATCGGCAGTATATTATGGCAGTGAATGGACGAAGTGAACAGACGGCATTGAGTCAAATAATCACTTTGGCCCAGAAAGAAGCAGTTTATTTTTGTCAGCATCTGGTTTTAAAAATGTTTTGACAACCACCACTTCACAGCCAAAAGGCAGTAGTTTGCATTCTGTCACCCAAGATATATTGCCACAGAGAGAAAAGTAGGTTTGAGTGTCATTGGTGTAACAATGATACGATTACCATTTTAAATTACAGGGTTGTAAAATCATTGAAAGATGTCAAGCAGTTTTAGTTGCCTATTCTTTGTGGTCATAATTCCTTAAACTCTATTTTTAATGGGAAGTTTGATAACATTAAAATACAAAACAATGAAATATGTAGGATACCATCTAGAATCCTCTCAAAATTATTCTAATAGTATAAAAGCCTTAGTCTGTCTGTCTGTAGTCCATAATGCTTTTTTGCACTCTGATTGGTTGTCTCAGCAGTCAGAGTGCTCTGCACAGACAGAGACAGATGGCAGAGCACTGCCATGACAGTGGGGACTAAAGGGCTGGGGAGGGGGACGTGAGGGTGGTCTCACCCTCCCCCCTCAGCCTTGCTTCTTGGAACCAGGAGCTGGACCGGGCCCCCTCCTAACAACAGCTGGCAGGGAGGGGGAGGGGGAGGTGGAAGGGAAGAGGGAAGAAGGGGACGGAAGGGGGGGAGAGGGAAGTGGGGGTTACTGGTGGCAGTGCATGGCTGCCCACCACCAGCCCTGGCCACCACCACGGCTGCCCGCTCACCCGCCACTGCTAGCTATCACTGCATGCAAGCCCCCCTTCCCCTCCCTACCACCTTGGGAGGCAGGGGGTGGGGGGAGGCACATGGGCCCACACCCAAAGCAGCAGGGGAAACTACAGGGGGAGGGGGGAATGAGCCTGGGCCCAAAGCGGTAGCAGGAGGGAGGGTGACACAGGCCTCACAGCAATACTTGTTCCTTCAACATTCTCTGTTGTAATACCTGATATTACAAAGTTCTGAGCTCTCTAAACCTTCCCTGATTGTGTTTAAGGTCAGGGGTGATTATATGTTTGTGGGGCTGGGTTCTTAATGGCAATAGATATTATTTCATGGCCAGTGACAATTGTTTTTCAAGATAGTTGTGAACAATTGTTCTTCTCTTTTGTTTTTGGAAGGAAGTCAGGATTCAAGATCTGAGAATAAAATCTTAAGGCACAGTTGGCAAGTTACTGGTCTACTTGTTGGACCTTTAATCATTTTGTCAGTATTCATTTTTTATGAGACTTCCTCTCTTTGCTCCATTTCCTGCAATCCCTTTGTGTATATTTATTTGCAGGTTTGTTTTCATGTGTCTCCAAGTGAATAATTGTCTTTGACTGTAAGAGAAAAATAATACCTAAGCATTGAAATATTTAAAGAAATACATCAGCATTGAAATGTAGAGCCAACACACTATAAGGCTTAGGTAGAGTGTATGACTAGACCCTTACAACTGTGATTTTTCATGGCAATGCATTGACATTTAATTTTGCATGATTTGCATGTCTGTGAAGAAACCTCCCCCTCCCCACAAATCCTGGTGAAAGTATTTGAACCAGTCTCCAAAATGACTGTTACCTAGACCAGCCATTCATTTTCAGATGAGGTATTTGAGTAGGTCAGCAAAATTCTACTTAGTACTTAATTTATATGTGGAACTATAATAAGAACAACAGAAATCTTCTAGTTAACATCCCCTTTTTCTAGTGCAGTCTTCCTCCATTAAACCTTGCTGCTGAATCTTGCTTTAGACATATTGGGTGCTCCTACACATATGCTTTACTGTGCAGTAGACTAATTTACTGCACAGTAATGCATCACTACCTATACATGCATGGCAATTGAGCTGGTATAGACTAATTTATAGCACCATCAGATAGTCCCATCAGACACAGGTACTATCTGACAGCAGAGTAATTACTGCACTTAAATGCCTATGTAGATGGTGATGTCAGGATTAGTTTACTTTGGTTCAGATTGCATCAAAGTTTACTCAGTTGCATTAATTGCACATGTAGACATGCCCATTAAGTACTATTTGAGGGCCTTGTTCCATACTACATGTTAAGCTGTTCAAATGTTAACTGGAGTTAGTGGTAGCTCGAGTTTAGAGCAGTTACACTTTAGGACAGCAGGGGCCTGGGCTTCCCCCTGCTCCCTGCCCCCTAGAGCTCCCCTAGTTCCTTCCCTACCCCTTGGGGTTCTCCTTTTCCCCTCTCACTTTATGGGCTCCCTGATACCATCTATCTCTCTGCTTATTTGTGCCTGCCATGTTGTCCGTCTTGACAGGAGCAGGCAGGGAAGAGCTAATCTGTCTGTTAGGCTGCCACTGCTGTTGCCATGGCTGCTGCTCTTCTTCAGGATGATCCCAGCCCAGAAAGCAGTGGCAGCAGCAGCTGGGCAGGCAAGTTTACCCTTCCTTGCCTGCTCCCCAGGACAGACAGTGCAGGCAGCTACAGGTAAGTGGGCAAGGAGCAGTAAGCATGGATCTGGGGTACTGTGGAGGCTGGGAGGGCAGTAGGCCTTATCTGGGCCAGCAGGGGAGGTAGGGTAGGTGGAATGTTTACATTAAAGTATAGCTTAGAGTGGCTATACCTTAGTGTAACACAAGCTGGGTAACACAAATCAAAAAGAAACCTGTCCTGGAATGTAGTTAACTTTAAGCCACCTAAAATGTGCTTAGTTTCCGGTGTTAATGTGTGTACAATTCAGGATTTAATAGCCCCAGGAGCCACCTAAAATTTGCATAATACATCTGTGACACTCTTTGAACCTGTCTAGCAAGAGGCACCTGATGATATGAAACCCAGTTAGTTCCATAATCATGAGCCCAGTTACCAGAACTCTAATTTGTCTTTACTTCCAGCGCTCCTGTTCCATGTGATAATGCTCAACGTACTCCTTCTGCATTTATTTTGCTTTCTCATTTGCTATCAAGTCTTACATAAATTCAAAATACTATTTTTTAAGAAAAATGTTTGACATACAAAACTATGGGTTACTCATATCAATGTGTGCTTTTAATGGCTTTGCATTAAAGTCATGGTTTTAAGACACTTAATAAGGTCTCTTTTATTATTCTCAACACCCCCAATAATTATTCTGTTCAAACTTGTTTTCAATATGAATACAAATGTTTCTCATTTGTTTTTCAGTTTGGTAAAATGCTCAGTCTGTTGTTTGCATTATTCAGGCATAAAGGATCTGTTCCAACTGATTTGAGTGGGGTATTTTTATTGATTTTGATGGCCATTTGTACTAGACTCCAAGGAGGAAACATCTTCCATATTATTTTCTTAAGATGTTTTGTGTTTCCATAGCTTTAAGCAGCATATTAAAAAAATAATTCAAAGAGACTGTGCTGGGCCATGCTGTACTTCTCAGTGAAGAAAAATGCCTTTGACTTTTTAAACTTGGAAGTAGTGAAGTTGCAAGTGGAAAGAAATATATGTAGTTCACATGCAGAGTTCATAATTTTAAGTCCACCAGTGCTGAACTGTAGAGCTTCATACATACTAAGAGCATGAAAATATGGAACAGTGAACACTGGACTTATGTCTGGAGCTTTACATATTGAAATTCTCATGTGCTTCAAATGAAAGAATACTCAAGTGTGGTGCTCAGTGTTGTATTTCAAGCTCATATTTACATCCTCATGTAACTGTGATAAAATCATTAGAATCTTACAATGCACATTGAAATCATGACACTTATTTTAATGTTTAGTGAATAAGGTGGGGTTATGTTTTAATTCTGTTCCTGCAAAGAAACAAGAAAACCAGATAAGGCAATTTAAGGCTAAACCATTTTCTGCAAAAAGTAAGAACATTCAGCTTTATGGTTCTCATGCAGTTGTGATTTAAACATTGCATGCATGTATAGAACCATAAACTTAAATTCACACATAGTGCTGTATGAGTTGGAGGGCAAGTTAAGATTGCAGCAGGAGCAATTCTATTGAATTTCATAGTTTTATGTACTTAAATTCTCCATAACTCCAAATTTGTATTTTAAATATAATTTTATGTGACATGTAGTTGATATTGACCATAGCCCTGCCATAGCTAGAGGTCAGAGCATAAAAACTTTATAGTAACAAGTTGAGACAAGAGGGTATATTGTAATGTGAATAAGAAGGTATATTGTAATGTGAGTACTTGTTAATCTCCTAAAGGCAAAAACATTTTTCTTTTTATAACAAATATAAGCAAAGATTACTGTATTTACTCACATACTACATATACTTTCCATCCTCAAAATAAATGCTCCAAAGTTAGGGTGCATATTTTAAGCAAGGTGGCTGATTTTAATTTGCTGGAACTGAAGTGTACAGGAGTAGAATCATGGGGATGTAATTACAAGATGTCTTGTCAGCTTCTCTTTCAGGCAACAAACAGTCAAACGAGCAGACAAAAAATCCTGCCAACTTAAGGGAGGATGTGAAAGTCTTAACATTAGACTTCATCTCTCTTGCTTGCTGCCTGAGAGAGAAGCTTGCTACTATCTTGCATCACTGCCTGTCCATGACAAAACAAGCTCCAGGCCATGGGTCTGTGAAAAAAAATCCTCTGCATTCTGCCTTCCAAAGACAAGGTGCATGTCTTATTTGGGGTTGTGGAGTGTGTACACACATATGGTAATTCTTTTCAGTTTCTGATTGTTATATCTTCTCTCTATGGAGGAAAACAGTTGGAGGATCAACATTACATATGTGGGGTTGCAATATATTTGGCTTTTTAAATGGTATGCAAGATGCTGTGATTTGGAAGTTACAGGCAACAAAAAAACCTATAGAGGTAAGTTGGTTACAGATAATTGAGGTAGTAGCAAGGAGCTTCCTATAAAAAAACTTGAGATTATACTTGTTGAGGGTCATCAAAAGACCTGATCACCCGGGCTGTGTGAAACAGCACCATTTCGTTTCAACTTCTGTTTCACTGTTTTGATGGGACAGTGTTTTGTTTTGTTTTGTTTCATTTCATTTCGAAGCACTGTTCCGTTCCGTTTTGTTGAAATTTCTATTTCGACTTTTCGTCCATAGGCTATAATGGGGAACCACAAAACTGCTTATAACTGTCATTTTTTTGACAGATCTGTATGAAAACAGCAGGCATGGTAGCCCCTGCTAAGGCCACAAAGCTTAGTAGGTGTCAAAGAGATAAGTGTTGGGGTATCTGGGAAACTGCACCTCAAGTTGCTGACAAGCAAAACTCGTGACATATGTGACTTTGTGAGTGTATTAAGGCGCTCCATCACTGGTGCTGGCGCCTCTACACAACATGGTAATGTGCCCCAATGAGGTCTCCTCCTCCCTTACATCCTCAGCCTGATCCACCACTTTAAATGACAACAGGTAATCACTTTTATCTTGGGATTGGTGTTAGTCCCAGCCCAGTGGTATCCTGCTAAAGTCACTTGTCAGTGTGAGGATTTTGGGGCTCCACCTCCCCTGTACCCCACCTAGCACCAATCCATTGTTACTTTGATGTTTGTATGGATGCAATATCATTACCAGTCATTGCCTTTGTCCCGTCCTGTAGGTCTGTTGTCATCCTCTCTGCACTTTGCACAACTGGGCTTCCAGGTATCTTCTTCAGGTAAGTAAACTGACTCCACCGAGTCAGTGCATGAGGGCAGCTCTGCACAGGGATGCTGCCCCCTACTGTCATCCTCCAGCTCTCCACTCTGGCTGCAGCCTGCCCTAGGCTGTGGGGACTTCCTTCTGGTCCTCCTGTTGAACTGGAGCACAGGGCTTATATTGCCGCCTCACTGCCCAGGCTGGTGAATCAGTGCCGGCACACACTTACAAAGTGCGTCCATGTCAGTTCCAGCTTTTTTGCTTCAGCCTATCTCTGGGTCCCTGCTGGCTGTGCTGAGGGATACCGCAGTGTTATTGGTATGTCTTGTAGCCCATAGCCGCCATCCTGCTCCTGGGTCTTGTGGGGCTGGGCTGCTGCCAGCAGGGTTGCCGGCATTGTTCACAGTGCAGCAGTCCTGCCATTGCCACCATGCTTCCCTGGCTTGGTGTGTGGGGATGATGCCCACAGCTCAGGGCTTTTGCCACCTCCACTGGAGCCCTGCGGCTCAGGGCTTTTGTCACCGCCGTCAGAGTCTCACAGCTCAGGGCTTTTGCTGCTGGAGCCACGCAGCTCAGAACTTTTGCAGCTGGAGCCCGGTGGCTTGGGGCTTTTGCCACTACCACCACAGCCCCATGGCTCAGGGCTTTTGCTGCCACTGGAGCCACATGGCTTGGGGCTTTTGCTGCTGCCACCAGAGCACTCATGGCTTGGGGCTTTTGCCTCCATCACACAGACCCTGGAGGCCTTTGGCTTCAGGCCTCTCATCATTGGGGCCCTCTGGGTCTTGCACCAAGACACCTCCAGACTGATTAAGGTGAACGGTGTCCTCTGTGCCCTCTTCTCCATGCACAGGGGCATCTATCAGGGCTGCCCCATGTTGGGCATGCTCTATGCCCTGGCCATTGAGCTGCTGCTGCATATGCTATGGCACCGCCTGAGCGGCATGGCCCTGCTAACTGCCATGGGCCCATCCATTGACCTCCACTCCAGCTGTTGGCATATGCAGATGATGTGAGCATCTTCCTCAACACCCAGGAAGATGTATGGGCCCTGATGGACTGCCAGCGAGCCTATAAGCACACCTCCTCAGCCTGTATCATTTGGGCCAAGAGTGATACCCAGCTGCTCAACATATGGACCAGCACAAGCTGGAGGGGCTCACCTGGCACTGTGAGGGCCCCAAGGTCAAGGGTTTGTTTCTGGGGCTGTCAACCTTCATGGTGTGGAACTGGGATGGCCTAGAGGAGGGGGTGGAGGCCCACCTGCAATGGTGGTGCTGGTGCCTACCCAGCCTCTCCTACCGTGGATGGGTCCTCATCGCCAACAACCTGGTGGCAGCGAGTGATCTTGTGGCACTGATGCGCTGTACTTGACCTGCCACTGAACCTACTTGAGAGACCCCAGTTCCTCTTGGTAGATTTTTTCTGGGATGGGCACCACTTGTTCCCACAGGCTGTCCTTTACCTACCTGTCACCAAGGGGGGCCAAAGCCTGGTCAACCTGGTGAGCAAGTTGGCCACCTTCCACCTGTAAGCACTTCAGTGACTCCTCTATGGTGAAGAGCACCTTCCCTGGCAACAACTGGCATGCCAGTTCCTGCAGAGGGTGGGGACCCTCAGCTTTGACTGGGAGCTCTTCCTGCTGGACCTCACACTCCTGAACTGGGTGGTACTTCTGGCTTTCTACTGTGGCATGGCATGAGCCTGGCAGGGCACCTTCTGCCTCCACCCAAGGCCTGGTGCCTGCAGTTCCCACAGCTGCTGAGGGAGCCCCTGGTGCACAACCCAGTCCTACAGCACCCCATGCCAAGCCTGGCCTTCACCAGTCTCACAGTCACCCTCATCTAGGCATGTGTCCTCTGCCTGGGCCATCTCCTTGACCTGACTCGGTCAGCATGGCTCTCACTCAAGGCCCTGACTACCTGGTTGGGCATGTGCTCCATCCGCAGAGCGTGCTGTCTCCTTCGTGACATCCTGGCTGCCCTCCTACTGGAAGCAGCAGCCACCCTGGATGACCATCTCTGGATGTGCCAGGTCCCCCTCACTGTGGATGCCCTGAGCAAGGTCTTCCCCCCCTGGTGCCAGTCACCCCAGCCATGGTTGGCAAGCTGGCCAGTAGGCTTGGCATCCTGCTGACACTCCCCATGCCTCCCAACAGTGAGATGGGTTGCCCCATTGCTTCCTTGTCCCATAGAAGCCTGTATGCCTGAGTGGTTCACATATACCATGCCCAGGTGCTGGCAGGCCACCCTGATACACCATGGCAATGGCACGTGGCAACGTCAGATTCTCCACTAGCCACCAATTTCCTCACTGATTCCCCACCAGCCCACCTGACTTGGCACACACTGTATAAGCTGCCAATGTACTTTCCTGCACATCAACCCACAACTTTCTGAATTAAAATAACTCAGTGTATTGCCAAAGTTGGAGTACTGCCAATTTTTCCGCCATTACATCTAGGTTTCATAGCATCTCGTTCTCATCAAAGCCCCTGAAGGAGCTTATGATTTCTTGTGGTATATCCTTTGGTTATACATAGCATGCATATTATGTATGTGCAGTATCTCAACAGGTATAGATAAAATATATAAGAACTGGGACTTAGTAGTTCCCGGTTTCATTATGGCTGTAAAACTGCTTCAGTTGTAAACTTGTAAACCACTTTTCACAGATGAGCCTATGAACTGCACTTCATCAACCTCCTAGGTACAGAAACTCATGGACTCAATATAGACATTGGAATTTTGATACACTACAACCTGCCAGACATTTGACTTCCCAGGTACCTCTCCACTTTTACCTGCACTGCTACATCCCTGATCCCCCTGACTCCAGCCTGTCCCTCACACCCTGCTGCCTCCATTTCCGGTTTCACTGACTGGCTTTCTTGCAGTTTTAATGGTCATGACCAGGACCTGGAGTTTCCTCCTTCCCCATCATCCCAGCACATACCTCCAAGTTGGTCCTGGCATGGGAGCTCATCAGAGACATGTTCTTACCTTGCTGGCTGGTGATGCAATGAGTGCCCCCTCCAGCTGAGAGTGGGGCATTAACTGGCTTTAAAAAATGAATAAAGGAAATAGATGCAGATGGAGTGAGGAGGGTGGCATTCACTCCATCTGCACCCGGAGCTTGGGGAACCCCAGGAGTGGGAGGTTCACCTTCAGGAACACCAGCTGCTCCACCAAACCTGGATCCAAGCAGGTGCAGTGGGGTGTCATTACATCCCCAGCAATGCTGAACACCCTCTCACTTGGAACACTGTTCGGTGGACAGAACAGGTGCTCCCAAGCACCTGTTTCCAGATCTGCCCACATCTGCCTGCGGCTTGCCCAGTAGGCCAAGGGGTTGCACAGCAATGGCTCCATGTCCTTGGTGAGATAAGCAGCCACAAAGGCCTGAGAACTACCTGCCTGATGGTGGGGTGTGGTGGCTTTGGACCCCACCATGGAAGTCATGCCCTTAGCCCACTTTAGAAGCACCTGTGGTTGAGGAGGAGACTGGCTGGCATGCTGGCATGGGAGAGTGGATTCTTCTCTTCCACATACCCCTGCCTCTGCCATTCTGCCTCCCTGACTTTCTTCACCAACACCTCTGTCCACTGATTCAGGCTTTGGCTGCTGGATATGCTCCTCTTCATCCTCAGGTCACACATGGAGGCTGGCACATGGACTGTATTGGAACACAAGGGATCAAGCCATTTCCTGATGCCCACCTTCAGCCACTTCATAAGTGTTTGCATGTCTGGTGACAGTGGCTTGCCCCAGCCAGGAACATTGATCCCCTGAAAGCTCTCCATTGGTCTCTGAAGTTCCCTCACTACAGGGATCACCTGGCTAAGGAGGGCATTGCCAGCACCAAGGGTCTCAGTGGTCTCAAGGAAGGGCTTGAGGAGCAGCAAGATCTGGGAGATGGTATCCCACTCAGCTCTGTTAAGGGGGCTGCTGATCCCAATCTCCCAGAGCAAGGCCATCTCATGGATAGCCTTCTGTTGCTCTACCAGCCTCTTGAGCATCAGGTACGTGTGGAGTTCCACTGAGTCTCCACATGCTGCATGATTTTGTGCTGTGGGATATTCAGCTCTGCTTGTTTGTCCCACAGCATCTTGCCTGCCTTGATACTCTGATAGAAGTAGCCCACCAGCTTCCTGCATTTCAAAATGACCTTGCTGGTGGTGCTGGCATCATCACCAGCAACCCTGTCCCCCTCTAAGGTATCCCTGACAATGAGGTGAAACTTGTGTGCACACCGCAGGTGCCAACAAAGTTGGCATCATGGACTGCCTTGACCATATTGGCCCCATTGATGGTGACTATGAACCCACAGGTGAGCTTGCCTTGCCCAATGAGCCACCCCTGCACCAAGCGGTTCATGGCCCCCATGATCTCTGTTGCTGTGTGGGACTCATCCATCACCTTGGCCTAAAGGAGAGCACACTGACGGCCTGACTGATTGCACTAGTGCCCTGTGAAGGAGAGGTAGGAGTGATCTCCACCCCAACTGCTCCAGATGTCTGAGGTAAAGTGTAAGGCCACCTGCAGACCTGCCTTGTGCAGCTTCTCCCTCAAGTACTCCCTTTATGCCTTATACAGGGAGGGTACCACTGTCCTGCAGAAGGTGGTGCGTGCAGGTACTTGGTATGATGGGGCCATGAGCCACCTGAACCCTGGCTGCTCAGCTAAGGAGAAGGGATGGCCATCTACAGCAAACATCTCCCAATGCTCTGGGTAATCTTGCTTGCCTTTGCAATGTACCCCACTTTCTGTCTGCCTTTCCTCCACTGTTTCAGGGTGGTCTGCCTCTGCTGTGGAGGTATGGGGGCTTTGGAGCAAAAGGGAGACTTCCCTTTGGGCACGCTCCCACTGGTGTCAGGCTGAGGAGGAGCAAAGGCAAGTGGGTGGTGCCTGCAGAGATGCATCAGCATCCCCATGGTGCTCATGTGTTCTGTTCCCTTGCAGGCAGATATATGTGGGATCATCTGCCAGCTCAAAATGATCCTGGACCACACTACACACTTGCTTCTGGGGTGCAGGTGCATGTGTGGATGCTGCAATTTCCCCATCCTTAGCAGGCAGGGGCACAGCAACAGGAGGAGCTGACTCAACTGAGCTACTTGCCTCCACCCCTTCTACCTCAGCCTCCTCTGAAGTGCCTTCTGGGGAGGGAGACCTGGCTCTAGGGGAAACTTAGGGCATGGAGCACAAACTAATCTTATTTCCCCTCCTTCCCCAGAATTTCCCCTGCTATGTCACTCAGATCCAGATTCAGCTCCAGCTCTTCCTCTGGCACTGGAAGCCTCAGCATGGGAAGTGAAATGGGGGTGGAGGAGGCTGTCATACTAGTGATGCTGTTTTTGTCATTGTAGTAGTGGTGGGGGGGTGGTTATGGCAGGTGCTTTTGGAGGGGATGCAAACTTAGGCACAGGCAGGGCACTGCTCACTTTTCCTTGCTGCCTGTAGAACTAGTGGAAGCCTCATGCCTACTTGTTGTAGCAAAGGCTGTATGTCAGTTTTTGGTGGGGGGCCAAAACTTACAGCTCTCCCTCTACCCCCTCTTCTGCCCATTGCTGAAGGCTTGCCAAGTGCCTTTCCAGCATGCTTCTTGGTGTTTTTCATAGTGTCTTGTCTTCGCCTTGGCACTCAGATCCAGATTCAGCTCCAGCTCCCTTGGTGTGCTGGAAAATCTGTGTCTTCTTTTGTAATGTTATCTGATTTATGTAATATATGTAAATAAGATAATTGTATGTATGTGTATTTATGTTATGTATGTATGTATGTAAAAATAAAAATATATATAAATGTATGTACATATTCCTATATCAATTCTATATTATAATATGCAATATAATTATGCTGTGCTTCCCTGCACAGTGAATGGAATGCACACTGAGAGAGAGAGCACAGATTTGAAAAGAATCAGTAGACTAAACAATAAGAGGATTTTGGGGGAGAAATAAATTGAAAGGAATCAATTAATGTAATAAAATAAAAGGGTAGAAAGAAAAGGTATTGATGAACCTGACTTGCTAGGCTAGCAAGTAGGAAATGAATGGTAGCCTTTGTTGTCTGATGCTGCTGAGCTGTTGGAAGACAGCTCAGTAGCTGACCCCAAGGCAGAAAGCAGCCCAGTTAAAACAATGCTGTTTTTTATGCTGTTTTTCCATCCCTCCCCTTGAGCACTGGGATTGGAAGGGACCTCGGGGAACGATCACAGTCACTGGCCAGCTACACAGTCAATATCAGAGCAGTCCTTCCCCCTTCACCCCCCTACCTTTCCTTATTTTCTGTTTCTCCGCAGGCAAGCCTAGCTTCATCTTCAAAACTCAAAACATTTTGAGATCTTTCGACTGCCCTCATTTCATTTTGATTTCACTGTTTCAAGCTCAAAATGAGTCGAAACAGCATCAAAACAAAACAGCCAGTGGACGCAGCCCTACTGATCACTGCTAATATATATATAGCATGGCTTCATTGTTGGCAGGTCTTGCCTTACCAATCTCATCTTTTTCTACGACCAGGTAACTTGCCACTTGGATTAGAGAGAGGAGGTCAACATTGTATGCCTCAACTTCCAAAAGACCTTTGCTGTGGTATCCCATAATATTCTCACGGGAAAATTGGAGGATTTTGGGTTTAACTGCTCAACAGTTAGGTGGGTAGGAAGCTGGCTGCAGGGTAGGACCCAGAGAGTTCTAATGCATGGATCTGTTGTCCTGGTGAGAAGTGGCCTGTGGTGTCCCTCAGGGGTCAATGCTTAGTCCAGTGCTTTACAACATCTTTATCAATTTGGATGTGGGGGTGAAATGCTCACTGGCCAAGTTCACGGATGACACCAAGTTATGGGGGAGTGTGGTCACACTTGAAAATAGGCTGCAGATACAGGCGGACAGAGACAGGCTGGCAAGTTGAGCGGACTGAAATCAGATGAAGTTTAACATTGAGAACTGTAAAGTGTTCCATCTGGAACAAACATTCCCCAACATACTTACAGGCTTGGTGGCACCATAGTGACCAGCACCACAACTGAAAAGGACTTAGGGGTAATAATAGACCATTGTATGAATATGAGTCATCAGTGCGATGCTGTAACCAGCAGGGCAAACCATACCCTGGCATGCATCAAACAATGCATCTCGAGCAAAACCAGGAAAGTGATTCTTCCGCTTTAGTGAGACCTCAGTTGGAGTATTGCATCCAGTTCTGGTATCACACTTCAACAAGGATGTGGAAAAGCTTGAGAGAGTCCAGAGAAGAGTCACCTGTATGGTTAGAGACTTGCAAGGCAAGCCACACAGGGAAAGGCTGAAGGACTTGGGCCTCTTCAGCCTAAAAAAGAGAAGCCTGAGAGGGGGCTTGGTATCAGCTTACCACTATATCACTGGAATACATCAAGGGTTCAGTGAACATGTGTTCACCAGGGTACCTTTGGGGAAAACCAGGAGTAATGGCCACAGACTCCTGAAAGACTGTTTCAGGCTTAACACTAGGAAGAATTTCTTTCACAGTTAGTGTGTCCAGACTGTGGAATAAACTCCATCCAGAGGTGGTGCAATCACCT
The DNA here is from genome assembly GCF_030867095.1 of Alligator mississippiensis. Taxonomy (NCBI): domain Eukaryota; kingdom Metazoa; phylum Chordata; order Crocodylia; family Alligatoridae; genus Alligator; species Alligator mississippiensis. The sequence continues at coordinate 43,001,570 of NC_081829.1, forward strand.
ACCCTGGAAATCTTCAAGAGGAGACTGGACAGTCACCTCACTGGGGGTCACCTGACCCCAGTTGTCTTTCTTGCCTAGTGCAGGGGGGCTGGACCTGGTGATGTTGTGAGGTCCCTTTCAGCCCCTTACAATCTATGAATATATGAATCTATATTCAGAGTGATTTTTATCAATTAAAAAAAAATTAAGGTCTTATCTTCCAGAGCCAGTGCAAACATTTTCTTTGATTCTTTGGAGCTTTGTGGGTTTTCTTTCCTTTCCCATTTTCCTTGCACAGATCCTCTAAAATAATGCCATCTCATGTACTTTCCCAGATTCCCAAACCACCAGTTTTACCTTCTACTTACCAGATACTGTTGCTTTTCCATTTTCACCTGGGTATTTCACAAATGTGTTTTAAGTCCAGAAAGGAGCCATTACAGTCATCTAGTCTGATCTCTCCTGTATAGCACAGGTCAGATAACATCACCTAATCATTTATGCATTGAACCCCTAGATTTATTTGATCTATGGTTCATTTATGAATAAATTCATCTTGGATTAAGGGCTTCCAGTGGTGGAAAAATCCACCATAACCCTATATAAATTGTTTCTATGGCTTCTCTCTCCATTTAACCTCCAGATCTTTTTCTTCACACTTTCTTATCCTGCCACTTCCTTGTTCTTCTGCCCTTAATCCCCTTTTCATCTTTACCCTTTGTTTTATTCTTTTCCTGGAGGGGCCATACCATGTCCACTTCTTCTTACCTTATTTAGGACCTTCATTAGTCACTTGCTTCCTCTTCCATTTTTAAAAGGTGTGGTACCAAATTTGGCTGCCTCCATGTACTCTTCTTTTGGTGTGGAATTTAACTCCCTCCTATCATTCTTGCTACAGATTGCATTCCATGTATGTTGGTGAAGGCAGGGAAAGGCCAAGTCTTTTACTACAGAAAGGCTGGAATTGGCTGAAATGGAACGTCCAGAAAAATATTTTTTGTTCACCTGTGAAAAATATCACAGCATGTATTGTGCTTTGTAGAAAGAGGCTTCAGTGTGGCAGGCATGCAATAGCTAGGAAAAAATGGAACATGGAGGTGGTGGAAGCATTATCCTACCAACCAATGAACTGAAGTGTGCTTCATAAACTGATTCCATCCAGGAAGAGCACACACCAACTGCTGAAACTTCCTTAGCCTGACGAAGGGTTTTTGAACGCGAAAGCTTGCTTAATAACTATTCTCCAACCATTTGGGTTGGTCTAATAAAAGATATCAAATTCACCCAAGGAACCTTGTCTTCATAAACTGAGGCCTTAATTATCCTTCCATAGCCCGTTAGTTGTTCTTTTTCTAGTGAGCATTAAAAACAAGGAGTTCATTCAAGAGACATGAAAGATGTATTATGTGTTAGGTTTATTGTTTCTAGGATTCCATTGCTGAGCTTTTTCAGAGTCTGAGGCTTAACAGTTGTCTCTATTTTGCTGTATCTGGGATGTGTATGTGTTGTATGTTTTTTTTGTTCAGATACTTTTTAGCTGTACTGTGTTTTTCAGAGGTTGAGAAATTAGGTGCCTTTATGAAACTAATGAAAACTCTTTGTCTGTGTCTGTTTTCAACTGATAAGGATTTCAAATGTTAAGGTCCTTATTTTAAGATGTTTGTGGTTTCATTCTAAGATACGTTTATGAGCCAGAAAGCATTGTAGAGCTCTGGCTTCTGTCAGCCTAAATATACAATCACTTGCATCTTGGCAATGTGCATTCAGATAAATATTAACATGGCCACAAGTCAGTCTCCCTGTCTTCTCCAAGTATTTTATGTAAAGGCTGGAATAAATCATCTGAATACCAATGGTGTTAAGAAATATATAGGATGGTATTGGGATTTTTTTTTTTTGCTAATCTATAAAGTTTTAATTGCATTCTACAATGGGCTTTACACTTTAATTAGAAGAAATCAACAAGGAGTGCTTCCCAGCGGTTAGACAGTTGTTTGGGAATTGGCACTTTTGTATTCTGTTCCTACCTTTAACATAGATTTGTTGTGTGACCATGGACAAATCGTGTAACCTTTCTATGCCTTAATTTAATTGTCTTCAAAAAGAGTGAAATTAAGCTTTAGATATTAGGGAAGGATGATATAGAGCTTAATTAGTGCTTAAAGCTGCTTCAGTAAACGGTGCCCTATAAGTGTATAATGTGTCTGAAGTGTAGCAAATATTCTGTATACTTGGTGGTTTGCAGAGGAGTAGAACATAAAAAATATGTAATTTGGTGGCATTTACTGTCAGTGGAAAATGTGTTGCTTACATTACTATTGTTTCTTTCTCTTCTTTTTCTTATAATGTGTATTTCTTTTATTTTTTCATTTTATCATTTTTTTCCTGTTTTTTTTTTTTCTTTTCCTGTATCAAGGCATCAGTTGGTAGTGCTAAGGAATATTCATTTATCAGGCAGATATGTGCACAAGGGCTCAACTATGTAGATAACAACAGCTCTTTTTTAACCAAGGCCTCACATAAAATGTTTCTTCTTTAGAATACTGCCCCCCCCCATTAAGATCACTTCCAGTGTTCCCGTGTTCTGCTATTCTGAGTGTGTCCCAAGGTGAAAAGCTGCCTGTTGGTATGTAAGCCTAGTATTTATACTTCTGGGAAGATGTGTGTGTGTGTAACGAATCTGCCAAGCACTGGGCAGTGGTAACAAGGACCTAGTTCAACCTTAGGGGTTTTACACCACTTTTCAAATTTAGCTTGAACCCCGACCCAGGGACTTGGGAAAACACATTTCTTTAAGGTGAACAAACTTCCTCACCCACAAGCAAATGTTAAACTAAAACAAGGTTTATTACAAGGGGAAAACAAAAAAAGCAAACAGAGAACATTTAAAGAAAATGTAACAATAGAACCTTAACTAAAACCTGAACAGGTCACAGTCACTGGCAAATCAACGTGGGGAGCTACCACCTAGCTCAGTTGGTTGGGGAGGGAGTCTCACCCAGAGCTATCATCTGAGGGCTCTACCAGCTATGGCGGACAAGCAGTTGGTGCTAGATAGGGAGGGCCACTGCTGTTCCTCGTTGCTGGTGTGGCCACTGCTCCAGGGGCTTTACCACCTGCACCAGCCTACCACCCTGCTCAGTAGAGATGGCCATACTGGATTGCTGCCACTCTGATGCTGGGGAGGTCAATTAGGGAGCAATACTAGGGATTGCTGTTCTGGCTGCTACTTCTAGGAGTCTCCACCAATCCTCTGCACCCCTGGGGGTTCCCGCTGCCTCATTTCTTTTTTTAGATTGCCTAGTTCAGGGAATTTCAGCTCTTTTAGCAATAGCGAGTGTTAGGTTTCTCCCTGAACCTGCTATAGTGATTTGTGTTCACATGCACTTTCTCTTGAGGGCTAGGTACAGACCCTCAAGAATCCTGAGGCAAAATTCACCTAAGTTATGCGGTTTTCTGTAAATAGCATAGTTTAGATTAGTAGCAAACATAATGCACACTTGACCTTTGGTGGGATGGGGCCAATCTTAGACCAGGTTTCCCCAGTTATACATATAGACCAGTTTTCAGTCACTTATACCAGTAAAAGTGTAATATCTGTACCTGGCCAAGGAGTTGATGAGTCACAAGACCATTTGCAAAGTGACTTCTGTCTGGATTCCCCCTACTCCTGCATACATGTACTCCCCTAAGATCGATGACCCCCACTGCATGTTGGCAGAGCCAACACTGCAGACCTCTACATACCTTATGGTAAGGGCTAAACTGCTAGTGACCTTTTATATAGCTTGATATCAACTATGTTTATGTGCCTATGAACTTAAAATTGGAAGGGAGGGCTGGTGGAAACAAAATTTAATTCACCTGCCCCTTACTACTGTACACTTTAAACTCAAATGGTATAACCCAAGACCACAGACAGTTAAAACAGTCATGAGTAGCCCCTCAAACATACATACTAATGAGGATAGGCAGATTAAGAGCATACAAAGTTACCCTTATAGGCCATAACTATAGTCGGAACATAATCAGGGTAATCTGTGTATTGGATATACCACTAATAAACAATTTATGAGTAGAGGAAAACCTGCATTCTAAACCAGTTACTGCTGGGAAAGATGAGGAAAAAACCTCTCCTTCATTAGGATGTTCCTAAGTTCCAAGTATGGTGAGAATGATAATAAAGTCACTTTATTCACTGAACAGATTATTTGCATGTTATAAAATCATTTTAGGCTGAATCACAGCAGAAGAATACACACAGCAGACAGAAGAGTGCACATTATTACAACAGTTCCTAGACTTTAACTGTAACTAACTTCTCTGTCACAGATCCAGTATATCACAGATTTCCTGTGAGAGCATTCCAGTGTATACAAGATGTGCTAAAAGTATTTTGTAAATGGTATTTTATAGGTCCTATTGGCTGCTTCTGTAAGTAACTCTGTATTGCAATACAGATGATTTCGAATGACCTTTGAAAAGACTTGGTGTCCTAGTAGGGAAATTATGATAATTTTTCCCTCTGCACACTAAAAATATAAGTTGGGCTGAAAATGTGTTGTCTAAAGAGTGATCATCTCTCTAAAACAGTTGTTAAATAGACTCCTGATAACTTCCAGTGTCAATTTCTTCATCAGTTCAATGTACTAATTTAGCTTCAATCAATTGAATTGCTTTACTCCTAAATTAGATCGTCGTATATTGAATTGCACAAAATAAAGGAGGACATTCTTTTGAAAGGACAAATATTTATTATCCTTTCTCAAGAATGCTGCCATTTAGTTCTACACAAGGTAATATACAGTAGGCCTGTCTGAAGTGGCTAGTATTCGCTTTGGATTTGGATTCGGTCAATTCCGGGGAATGTGATTCAGTTTCGTGATTTGAATCACTGTCCCAAATCAATTTGCCCAAACCTGATTCAGAGGTTTGGCTGCTGCCAAATCAGCCAAATCTCCGAATCACACAGGCCCCATTCCCTGCCTGCTTTCAATGGCTGCCCTGCCCAGCCCCAGCTCCTGGCCCTTTAAAAAAAGACCCCTACTTACCAGCTACTGCCAAACAGGGGGGTGATCCCCACTGCTCCATGCCATATAGAGGGCTGTCCCATGAGCCCCCTGCTCCCCACCTGCTCTCCCAGCCCCGCTATGGCTGCCCCTAACAGTGAAATAGGGGCCCACCTCAGCTCCAGGCCCTTTAAAAAAAAAAGCCCCAACTCACCAGTTCTTACCTGGTGGGAGGCGATCCCCACTGCTCCGTGCTGTGTGGGGCGCTCTTCCACGAACCTCCCCGAAGCCCTGAGGCTGCTGCATCAGTCGATGAGTGCAGGGATTTGTTTTGTTTTGTTTTTCCTAAAGGGTCTTGGAGTATTATGTCCAGTTTTGGGCACTGCAGTTCAAGAAAGATTTGACAAATTGGAAAGAGTCAGAAGGAGACAAATGTGATCAGTAGTCTACAAAACATGAAATATACAAGGAAAGATTGGAAGAACTTGTCACTATTTTGTTTGAAGAAAATATGGTAGAAAACGGTTTGATAAAAGTCTCAAATTCAAATACAAAAAAAGGAAGCTAAAAAGAGGAGAGCTATGAAATATTCTCTGTGTTTACATGTGACAGGACAAGAAGTACTAGCCTTATTTTTGTAACAAAGGAGATTTAGACTTCATGTTAAGGAGAACTTTCTAATGATAAGGGTAGTTAAGCAATGCAACGGATTTAAACAAACACTTTATCTGGAATGGTTCACATGAGAGTATTCCTGTCTTGTGTGTAGTGATCATAAGGTTCAGTGAAGAAACTCAGGTATGAATGCTAAGAACTAAACAACAAGTTTCAGTGTGGAGCAGTAGGTGAGCCTCTGCAGTTTTTTAGGGCCCTAGCATATGTTACATTAGATGCAATTAAGGTATTAGTCACACCATAAACAGAACCTAGCCACATGTTAAAGCCAAATTATAGTGTGATTAATATTAAATGTATTAAACGTACATCATTTAGAGCTCTCCTCTGTGATTCTGCTGCTAAGATTGAAGAGGAATTCAATTTACTGAAAAATCATGCAGTTGTGAATTGGGTCATAATCTCTTCTCTTCTTGGCAGTTTAAAATGTTCTTGTTTGATAGTTTTGTTGAGGTACTTCAGATGCCAACATACATGTTTTTTTCTCTATAGTAATTACAGAGATTTCTGTAGGTTCCTGGATTTTTCGTATCACTTGTAAGCTGTCCTTTCTTGCTAACTCTACCTTGAGTCCATCAAGGAGAGAAAAAGGCACTTTTCTGCATGAATTGCATTTTTATGTTTACCTGGCAAGTAGTATAGCCCATTAGATGCAGCATTGTACTTTGACATGAATGTCTCATATTCCAGGCCTATGTCGTCTTGAAATACAAGCACATGTTTAATGAGGTTAATTTTTTTTCACAAGCTGCCAGACCCAAAATTGGTGTCACTACCTTAGGTATCATAAAGAATGGGGATTTATATTTTCTACTTTTATATTGGATGCTGCCAGTACATCTCCCTTTTACTGGTGTATTTGTTTCTGAATAGCAGGTATTTTGATGTTTATTGGATTCACTTTTGACCTCAGTTTCAATTTTCTGTATTCATGGTTTGGTGAAAATTAAACTGAGCTCCAGTGTCCAGTTTAAATGAAACTGGTATTTCTTGCACTTCCAGTCCCTGGCAAAGTCCAGTGGTTTTGCTTGTTTCCATCAAATACTATATATAAAAAAAACCCCCACCAGATGTATAAAAAGCACTTTTCTTACTCAGGTTCTTTAGTTCAGTATGATGTCAATCTATACTCTCTCCTGTTGTTTGTCTGCACATAAAAAATCTCTTTCAAAGGTTTAATTCTTTTTGGCATTTAATACTTACCAGATTTGGACACTGTTACATTTAACTGCTTATTTTGGCCATTTGTCACAGTGAAGATGTTATAAGCACCCAGGCCTTCCTCTCCCATAAAATTCAAGAAGATAGATGATTCAACTTTATTATTTTTCTCTTCTGCCCCCCTGGCTGCTAGGTACCACTCCAACTTTTGTCTGAATGCCCTCCAGTTCTCTGCTCTGCTGCTTGTCAACAGAAGGGCAGGTGGAGATTGCCATGCTTCAAGCTTTTTGACTGACTGCTCTTTTATTTTGACTACATGGCTCTGCTGATTTCTTACATTGGCCCTTATATTGTCATGTCTGTATTGATCCACTTGTTCTGTTTCTAACTTTTTTTTTTCAGTGTGAAACTCAAATTATTTCAAGTTCTTTCTCATTTGCCACATTTGACACCATGTAGTACTTATGTGGTACCATGAAGAATAAAAACTAAACAACAAATTTTATTTTACAGCTGTAGTTGAGCCTCTGCAGCCTCTTCCACTAATTGGCTGCTCCCTGAGGAACCCAGTTCCCAACTCATTGGAATTAAGGAGAGTATCTAAATTGTAACTTTTATCACTACATTGTGCAGGGGGTTGGATTAGATGACCTCCTGAGGTCATTTCCAGCCTATTTTTCCCATGTTTCTGTCAATTGGGAGAGGAGTGAGAGCTTCTCACAAGTAGGTCATTAGTTCATATTTAGGCCAGGCAATTAGATACCTACCAAAAGCTGCCATACTCATTCAGGAAATAAATGGGATGTTTCAGTTAAATTCCACATCTCAAAACCCTCCAAACAGTACACAGACTAAGTAGAAAGGATGGAAGAAAGTACAGAAAATGTGCATGTAATGAAATAAGAGCTGTGTTTACTTGGGCTGCACCTGTTTATATGGAGAGAGATTTTCAGTTACTAGTGTAATCTATTTGGCACTTCCAGTGAGCACTAAAAAAACCCTTTCTGTTCAAAAGGAAAGGGGGGAGAAGGAATGAATTTCCTCACATGAACTGTTGTACCTGAGTCTGGAATAATAAACAGCATGAACAGAAAGTGGAGGAGTATGTTTAAAAAGCATTTTGCTTCAAAGGAACACAGCAGGAGGCAACACCCAGCATTCTGAATAAGGTGCATTTTAGCTGAGAATACAGGGTAAACATGATGAATAAAATACCCCAGTTCCTGTTCATGTATATATGAAATGTATACATGGGTGTGTGTGTATGTGTAACACACATACATACACATATAGTTTCTTCTAAATACTTACGTAAAAATACAGAGCTTTCTTTGAACAAATTTAATGTAACACTTTTATGCAAAGTAATATAAGAGGCACTGCCTAAAGGTTATTGCAACTCTAACATTGAGGGATTGAGTTCTTCCACAGACTACAGAACGTGGGGTAATAGCTTATTGAGCATTATTGTTTGGCTAATAGTGCCAATTACTCCAGTCCCTCCAGCTGATTACTTCAGCATCCAAAATCACGAAGAGGAAATCAGCTGAATCTTTCTTAGAATAGCATCTCTCTATTTCTGGCATAGCAAGCTAAAGCCTGGGGCACAAGTGTATCTGATAGTTGGCTTTGGGACTTCAGCCAACTGCTACAATCATACAATCTCCTTCCAAAGTTTTTTTTTTCTGCTTTTTCACACTGCCTGTCTTAAAAGAAAAATAAAAGCAAAATATTTTCTTTACCCATATTTTGCTTTGTATTTGCTTCCGTATATTCTCTACATCAAGCCTGAGATGCCAAGTTTGACTAGTCCTTTGAAGTTCAAAACACTAAGATTTTAAACCTGAGAAAAAGCATTCTTATGGACTGGCTGAACCAATAAGAGGTGAAGTTATTTTAAACTTACTGTTGAGAAGTAATAAACATAGAAGTACTAGTTATAAAAAATAAGCTTGGTACATGGATCACAAATTGACTCCATTTAAATGAACTGGAAAGGTAAATAAAAGTAGATTTATACTGATGTTTCCTAATTTCAAAAGAGCAAGGGCTGGGAAATTAAGGGAAAAAATTACTGAAGTCAGATGGACTGAAGAGGATGTAAATGGGGAGAAGGCTCAGAATTTCTTTAAGCCAAAGCTACAACATAATCTGAAATTTCTATCCCAACAGAAGGTTATAAATAATGAAGGGCTCCAGATCTAGATTAATCTGGATTAATAATCACCTCACAAAGGATGCTAGGAAATAAACCAGGAGTCTACAAGGACTGGAAAAAAGACTGTTTAGTTAACGAAAACAACAAAAAAGAAAGCTACATTGGAGAGGTCAGAAATTATAAAGAAAAAGAAAGAATGTCCCAAAATTGCCAATTGTGAGGTGGCTGTTTCAAGAGATATTAAAATGAAACAATATAAATAAAAAGAGAATAAAGTAAAAAAGTAGTAGAACATTGTACAATGAAGTTTTGACCTGATCCCAAACTAAAGGTTTTAGTTTAGTTTAGTTTAGTTTAGTTTAGTTTAGGATGAAGTGTTGCCATTCACAGAAGGGTCTATGTCCTTGGAATATGGAGATTTAGTGGTGCTAGACACACTCCCTCAAGAATTTGACAGAAGTTCAGTAGAATAAAGTCCAGAACTAGATTATGTATATTTCAATCCAATAAAACTAATTCCTGTGAGATTTCAGATCTTTGGACTGTGATTGCTACTGGCAATTGGTGATACTCTGCAGAAGATCACTAAACCCATTAACAATACAAGGAAGAACTCTCATTAGTATAGTGATTCTCAGTGAGGATGGTGTGATATACTTTTAAGGTTGCTACACAATATTAGTACCGTTAGGTATGCACATTCCTATACAATTCACAAGATAAAGCCAGAGATTTCAAATAGGGATCCATAGCATGAAAAACATGTTGAACTATTGCTACAGAAGAATTGCTCTATTATTATTTTTCCTTAGTCTTTTTTGAGGGGTACCTTGCGTCTGAAAAGGTTGAGAAACCACTGCATTAATAAATGGTCATTTATTTAAAAACATCCAAACAGTGATTACTAAGATATTACAGAAATGCATGTGAAAAAGAATACATAAACCTTATGTAGAATTATCAGAAGGGTCGGAAATATTTTATGCTTGCCTCAAATAATGAACATGTGTTATTGCTTGTCACATAGGCCAAAAATACAAGCCACATCAAGGGATAAAGTTGGTGTTGGAAGAATTAGTACCCTGGAGCAAAGTAGAATAAAAATTGTGTACACTGCCTGGAAAAAACCTATGTACACATTTTATAGGGTTTTTTTTTCCATTTCCCTAAGATACCATTCCTAAAAAAAACAGGTGGTCATTTTTACTAGATGCAGCATATAATATGTGTTGACAATGGGCCACAGAGTTTTCAAGGACTTCCCAGTGAAGTATAAGTTTAAAGATGTTGATGCTGGTCCACATTATCCCAAATTGGATGCTTTGAGGAAAACAGTGAAATCATTTACATGTTAGAAAGAACTACAGAGTCACTCTGGTCCATCTGGTTGCCACCTGCTCAGGTTTTGTTCAACAGAAAACTGAAAATAGGAATGCATTTGTGATTAAAAACTGATGCCAGAATAAGTGAAGCTTTGAAGAAGTAATAAGGAAATATATAAAAATAAACTAAAATATATTTGAGATTTTCAGAGCTGCCACCATTTTATGTTCATGTTAGAAAATGTAGCTCTGTATATGTATGGATAGGTGAAACCATCTCAGAATAGAAGGATGATAATGGACATGTAGTTGACTATGTTGCCTGAATGTCTCAAAAGGCACAGGTAGGCAAGGGTCTTTGAGTAGATATGATATCTTTTACTAGACCAACTGAACAGTTGGAACAAAGTTCGTAGCAAGCTTTCAGGCGCAATCACTCTTCTTCAGGCATAAGAAATCTCTGCTGTTATGAGATTCCAAGGAACGAGAGAAACTAAAAGTGTGACAGGATGTCAGTAGAATGTAAATAGGTAGAAATTAGGAAAACAAAAAATAGAGAAGGAAGGGGAGGGGTAGGGGAAAGCATGGGGAAAGAAAGCCAAAGGTGAGTAAGGGAGACTTTACAGTAGTAGTAATTCAAGGTAGAAAAGAGGCTGTCTGTGAAAAAGGAAATAGCTGGAAATTAGGGAGATAAAGGGCAGAAAAGTAGGGGAGGGGAGGAGAGAAAGGTGGGAAGGGGAGGGGGAAGAAAAATGTAAGAGGTTAGGTTGGGCAGGTACCTGGTGAATCAAATGTCAAGCAGGTTATATTGCGTCATAAATCCAATGCCTATATTGAGTCCATGATTTTGTGTATCCAATACATTTATGAAGTGAAATTTGAAGGCTCATCTATGAAAGGTGTTTTGTTAGTTTCCTTTGAGAATTAGAACTGAGAGATCAGAGGGAGTGATTTTCTTGTGAGAAGTGGGTACCCACAGGTAGTTGGGTATTCTTGTCTTTCATAGATTTGCAATGTGCATTCATTCTTGTGCACAATTGTTGTTTGGTTTCTCCTGCATATTTTCCATCAGGGCACTTGGTGCGCTGGATGAGATATATAACATTTCTGGCAGTGCAGGTGGAAGATCCAGGAATGGTGATGGTTCTGTTGTGGGCTGTGATGATTCTGGGGGTGGTCGAGAAGTGTTGGCAGGTTTTGCATTTTTTGTCCTGTCATTGTCTGGATCCAGTAGGTGTGGTTTGGGTCATAAGGAGTTTGCTTCTGGTGATGAGATTAGTGAGGTTTGGTGCTTGTTTAAAGGCTAGGATGGGTGGTCCTGGAAAAATCTCCCTAAGAACTGGGTCTTCTTCTAATATGGATTGCAGTTGTTTGAGGATTTTCCGTGTAGGTTCCAGGGAAGGGTAATATGTTATATAACTAGTGGTGTACAATTTTGAGGGATATTATTTTTGTACTGAAGCAAATCTTCAAGTGTTATCTGGGTGGCTATTTCAAAAGTGCAGTCTATCTCTCTGGAGGAGTGTCCTTGTTAGGTTGAAGGCCCTTTTGAGATTTGTGAGGTGGTGATCATGCATATTCTCCTTGGTGCAAATTCAGTGGTATCAGAGACCTTGGCTGTAAATTACAGCTTTCTTGGTGTGTTTAGGGTGATTGCTGGTTCTGTGTAGATATATATATGCTACCAAATTGCCTGTCATGAATGCTGGGGGCGCAGGACGGGGAGTAGGGACAGAGCGCCGCCACCCAGCTCCCTGTGGTGCCATCGTTCCACCTCCAGCTCCATGGGCCCACCCCCTGCTGCTCCTGGTGTGGCCTCATGTGCCCCCCCCCCCACCTGCTGCTCCACCCCGTGCTGCCACTGGGTCCTAGGAATGGGGAGAGAAGGGAGCTTGCATGGCCACTGACACCCGGTGGCACGCAACATGTCCCTTCCACCTTTCCTCTCCCTCTCCTCCCTTCCAGCCTGCCTACTCCCCATCTCTGCCAGCTGTTGTCAGGGCCAGGGGGCAGTGGCAGCAGCAGAGTGGGGAGGTGCTGCCTGCCCACCACCCTCCCTTCCTGCCTTCCTTCCCTCTTCCCCACTGCCTCCCCCTCCCTGCCAGATGTTATGGGGGGGGGAGTGGCACAGTGGCTCCCTTGCCCCCTCTGCCCATAATGCTCTGGGCCCTTGCAGGCAATTGGCATGCACCCTGTCAGCGGCATGTGCACAGTTGGCCCAGAGCATTATAGAAAGAAAGACAGACTAAGGCTTTTATTGTATTAGAATGTTGGTCCGTGGGTTTCTTATATATGGTGGTTTGAATTTTACCATTTTGGATATTGATCATAGTGTCCAAAAAGGAAATTATGGTGTTAGAGTATTCGAGTGATAGTCTGATGGAGGGGTGAAGATTGTTGAATTTTTGGTGGAAATCATTCAGAGACTGAAGGGTTTTAGCCCAAATGTCATCTATGTATCTCAGGTATAGTAAGGGTTTGACGGTGCAGTTCTTGAAGAATTCTTCTTCCAGGTGGCCCATAAAAAGTTCGGTATATTGTGGGGCCATTTTGGTGTCCATAGCTGTGCCCATGGTCTGGAAGAAATGTTGGTTGTTGACGCTGAAGTTGTTGTGTGTGAGGATGAAGTATATGAGTTCAGTGATATCCTGAGATCTGTACTCTGAGGTGTAATCTTGCTCTTCTAGATATGTGAGGCAGGCTTCGATGCCAACCTGGTGTGGGATGTTGGTGTAGAAACTAGTGACATTCATGGTGGCTAGGAGGTTACTGTTGGGAAGGTGGTTTATGTTTTTGAGTTTTTGCAAGAAGTCTCTTGTGTCTTGGATGATATTTGGTCTTTGGGTGACAAGCTGTTTTAGGGTGGATTTGATGAAACCTGATATTTCTTCCATTACACTTCCATGGTTTGAAATGATAGGTCTGCCGGGGTGCCCTTGTTTGTGGATTTTAGGGAGTAGGTAAAACATCCCTGGATTGGTTAGTGGAGGGATCAGGGTCTGAAAGTTTTCTTGTAGTTCACATGGAAATGATGTGATGGCAGTTTTGAGGTGAAAAGGGGAGTTGGATCTTCTTCTATTTTTTTATAGTAGGTAGTATCAGAAAGTTATCTGTTGGCTTCTTTTATGTAGTCTTCACAGTTAAATTTAACTATAGCTCCTCCTTTATCTGCTTGTTTTATTACTATTCAGTGGTTGGATCTTAGAGATTCTATGGCCCTTCTTTCTGAGGGAGAGGTTTTTATAATGGTGTTTGTTGTTGAGTATTTCATTGTTCATTCTTTCTCTGAAGCAGTTGATGTAGTAATCAAGATTTGAATTTTGTCCATTGTAAGGTGTCCAGTCTGAGGTTTTTTTGGATTTTTTGGTGTTGATTTTTTCATTGATGTTGTCACTGGATGAATTTGTGTTGAAAGTGGATTCCTTTTGGTTGTGGAAATATTCTTTCAGATGGAGGTGTTGAAAAAAATCTTTTAGTTCTCTAAGAGGCACAGCAAGTTGAGGCAGCTGAGTTCCAAATTATGACACAACCAGAACTAATATTGCTGCCACCTAACAGCAGGGGTGCTCATATCTCAGTGGAGGCCTGAAGTTTCATGGAACGGCATAGAGGAGTTAATTGAACATTGCTAGATAATTTATTTAAGAAATTGGTTGTAAATAGTTGAAATTCTGCATTATGCTAAAGTTGATTTGTAATTGGTGTATTTGCCTGGGGAAGAAAGATGTGGGGAGCTGTATGTTTATAAGGAGTCACAAGAACTAGTTAGTTCTGGTGGTTTGTATGACATAGAGACTTATATTAGCAAATACTGATCAGTTAGAATTCAGACATTGAATGAAGCAGACCTCTGTTTGAATCCTTGACTCTGAGTGATTAGTGAAGAATGTAACAGAGAACAACCCTCCTTTAAATCCATTGTGCAGTGATTCTAGGATGTTCACCAAAGGCTCAATTACACGTGCACTGAAGTCAGCAGTTCTGTTCTCATTGGTTTCAGTGGATGGAGTTAGGCCTTACATCCTTAGAATGCTCCATTTGCCTGAATGTCTTCATGCTCTCCTTGCTGTTTGTACATTTAACTGCTGAAATAATTCATAATAAGGCACACCTGTAATGCAAAGTGCTCTGTGTCAGTCTCCTGAGCTGCGTTCTAACACCCACTCAGTCTGACTCATGCACTGTGGCTGAGACACCTTCCCACGCAGAATTGTTTCCCCAAAGAGTCTAGTCACATACTTCCACTTCAGCTCATGAGCTTTCTTTGGCTCTGAGTCACTCATTTTATTGTGATATTTGCTATTTTTCACAACAGAAGTGCTGACTGGGGTTAGAATCATGTCACTGAGATTGACATTTTTAATGAAGCTGGGGGGAAAATTACATTGGAGGATCCCGACAAACTTCTTTGTCTTCTGCTCATCTTTTAAAGTGTCTAAAAATAGGCATCCAAAGTCACATAGCATACCTATATATAATTTGTTCCAGAGTGGGGTGGAGAGAGAGAGAAGTACTCAAACCTATTTTGAGAGCAGGGCTATTAATCTAATCTTTGTTACAAGGGTATGCAACAGCTGGTATGCTGATAGAAGGATAAGGATAAGCAAGACTTGGTTTGAAAATTTGCTGACTGACTTGTTCTGATTGTTTTTGTGTACCATATTTTATAGTGTACAAGTCTACATAGTGTACAAGTTGACTCCATATTTCTGTTTTAAAAACAGTAGATCCACTGTATAAGTCAACCCCACCACTATGCTGTCACTTGCTGCTGTGCCACTCACAGCGCTGCTTGCTGTTGCTGTTCTGCACTCTGGTGCTGCTGGTGGCAGACCACTCACTGCTGCCACACTGTGCCCTGATGTTGCTGGTGGCAGGCAGCAGCACTGCCACTCCCATGCCATTGCGCAACAGCTCTAGCCTGCTGGCCAAGATCTACCCACAGGGCAGCCACTGGGCCATGGGTAAGTGTCCCTGGGCCAGACTTGATGGGCGTGTGGTTTGAGCACCCAGCCTGGCTCCAGGGTTTTGAGCAGTGGTGGGGTGGGAGGCAGAAGTCTGGCCTGGCCTCAGTCAGCTCCAGGAAAGCCCCTAGATGCTAGCACATCCCCTCCACATGAGCTGGGTGCAGCAGGGTGCCAGCACGGGGTCTAGGTTTATATTGATATGGTGAATACATTGAGGTGGAAATTTAAGTGTAAATATTTTGTCTTCAAACTTTGACATATACACTATGAAATACAGTACTTGGTAATGCATGCCCTGGCTTCGACGTTTTTGTTATTAGTAGTATTAGTATTCAATAATGTAGGTATTTGTTGCATGGGATATTTTGTTTATAATCAAAAGTCTAATTCTACACTAAGGGCTTTTTCCTAAGAGGTACTCTAGTCTTGTTTTGAAAAGTTGCAACTTCTATTAAAGGTACTGAGCACATCTCACAATCAAACCCAGTTTACGTTGTCCACCTGATTCTCAGTTTCTTTCTGAAGTAATTGGACCAAGTTAGGGAACAGTTTGATCATCTTGAAGGAGGAGGGGTAGTAAACAAACAAAAGCCTTATTGTATTAATTTTTAATAGTGGGGAGCTCCCTCCCCACCTTCCCAAACTGGGTGCTTTATGCTATCTCAGTATTCCAATTAAAACTAAGAGTTTTAAAAGTCTCATCTATAGATGATTCATTTTCATTGACCATCAAGGACCTAAAATGGCATTACATCAATGATGATCAAGGACCAAAAGATACTGGTGTTGCATTAACTTTTAAGCACTTAATACTTTAAAAAAAAAAAAAAAAAAAGAAGACCTTTCTGGGTTGATTTAGGGTTATGGTGATATAGTGAGACTACGAAAATCTTGGTTTATAGTACACATGAAGGTGCAGGGCTTTTTCCTCTTCAAAATTCTCATTTGTGTAGATCAAGGTTGGGCCATCTCTCACATGTTTTTTGTGGGAATCATGGTATTTGGAGTTTTTCGTCAAGACCTGTCTCTTGAAGATTAGAACATAAGAAATGCAATACTGAGTCAGACTAATGGTCCATCTAGCTCAGTATCCTGTCTCCAACAGTGGCTGCTATAGGTGAAGAGCACTGAGCCAGATATCTCTGGTGTGATCCATCCCCTATTCAATCCCCATTATTGGTTTAGAGATACCAGAGGAAACATCTCCAACCATTTTATTCAGTAGCTGTTAACATACCTATCAGCAATAAATTTATCCAGTTCCCTTTTTAACCTGCTGCACTATCTGCCTCCAACATCACATAAAGGTGGGCAAAAGAGCCAAGAAAACCTCTTGGCTGAGCAGGGAAATCCAGGAGAGCCTAGAGGGGAAAAGAGAGGCTTACAGGTTGTGGAAGCAGGGGGCAGCCACCAAGGAGGAGTATATCTGCTTGGCTCGTGCTTGGAGGGAATCAGTTAGGAAGGCCAAAGCAGAAATGGAACTCAGACTGGCAACAAAGATTAAATGTAACAAAAAGTCCTTCTTTAAGTATATACGGAGCAAGAAGGCAGTGCAGGGTAACATGGGGCCACTACAGGATGGACTAGGGCAACTCGTAACAGATAGGATGGACAAGCTGAGCTCTTAAATGATTTCTTTGCATCTGTGTTCCTGGACATGGATACAAAGACACCTCCCAATGAGACTTTGGTTTGGTGAGAGAGATACCAATCCACCAATGGTCAGTGCTGGCCTAGTGAAGGGGCACTTGGAGGGGTTGGACGCATTGAAGTCAGCAGGCCCTGATGATCTTCACCAAAGGGTACTAAAGGAATTGGCCGGTGTCATAGTGAAACCACGGGTGCAACTGTTTGAGC
The DNA here is from genome assembly GCF_030867095.1 of Alligator mississippiensis. Classification (NCBI taxonomy): domain Eukaryota; kingdom Metazoa; phylum Chordata; order Crocodylia; family Alligatoridae; genus Alligator; species Alligator mississippiensis. The sequence continues at coordinate 43,018,698 of NC_081829.1, forward strand.
ACTCATGGTGCTCAGAACAGGTCCCAGAGGACTGGAAAAGGGCCAATGTAGTCCCTATTTTTAAGAAGGGGAGGAAGGAGGACCTGAGTCATTAATAGACCAGTTAGCCTCACCTCTATTCTTGGTAAGACGTTAGAAAAGATCATTAAGGATCACATTTGTGGGGGGCCAGTGGGTAACACAATACTAAGGGGCAACCAGCATGGGTTCATAGCAGACAGATCCTGCCTGATTAATCTGGTTTCTTTTTATGACCAGGTCACAAAGTGCTTAGATGCAGGAGTAGAGGTAGATGTTATCTACTTGGATTTTAAAAAGGCTTTTGACACAGTGTCACATTCAATTCTTTTAAATAAACTAAGTATCTGTGACATGGATTTTTTCACAGTCAGGTGGGTGGAAAACTGGCTTATGGGCCACACCCAGAGAGTGATCGTGGATGAGACGGTTTCTACCTGGAGAGATGTGGGCAGTAGTGTCCCCCAAGACTCTGTTCTTGGACTAGTGCTGTTCAATATCTTCATCAGTGATTTGGATGAGGTTGTAAAAATCACTCTGACAAATTTGCAAACTATGGGTTATAGTAAACACACTGGAGGGTAGGGTGTGAATTCAGGCAGATTTGGACAGACCAGGGAAGTAGGCAGATCTGAATAGGATGCAATTTAACAAGATAAGTGCAAAGCGTGGCACCTGGGGAGAAAGAATCACCAATATACCTGTAGACTGGGAAGTACCATCCTTAATAGCACAGCAGTGGAAAGGGATGTCAGAGTCATAGTTAATGCAAAAATGAATGAGTCACCAGTGTGTTGAGGTAGTAAGTAAGGCTAACTGCACTCTTTCTTGCATTAGTAGGTGCATCATGAGCAGGTCTAGGGAGGTGATACTTGCCCTCTATGCGGCATTGGTGAGGCCACAGCTAAAATACTGTGTCCAGCTTGGGTGCCACATTTCAAGAGGGATGTGGATAACCTGGAAAGAGTTCAGAGGAGAGCTACTTGTATGGTTGAGGGCCTGCAGGTAAGATCGTATGAAGACAGATTGAGGGACCTTAATCTCTTTAACCTCCACAAGAGAAGGCTGAGAGGTGATCTTGTGGCTGTCTACAAGCTCACCGGGGGGGGGGGAGAGGTCAACAGGGAATAGGGGCTACTCTGTTTACCAGGGTGGCCATCATGGTTACTAGAAACAATGGCCATGAAGGAGGGCAGATTTAGATTGGACATCAGGAAAACATTCTTTACGGTGAGGGTTGCCAAAATATGGAATGAGCTTCCAAGGGAAGTGGTGCTTTCCCCTACCTTGGAGGCATTTAAAAGGAGATTAAACAAACACCTGGCTGTGGTTACTTAAACCCAGTGCTCTTTCCTGCCCAGAGCAGGGGGTCACATTCAATAATCTAATAGGTCCTTTCCAACCCTAGATATCTATTAAATCACCTGTGGCAATGAATTCCACAAGATAAGCCTGTTTTGTGATGTTTGGATGCCTGATTCAAGACTTTTGATCGTTGGCAGTACCAACTTCCCAAAATTAGGAGGATTACAGGAATATTAATAATACAGAATAATAGCCAAACAAGTAAACAAACCACCTCAGCAAGAACAAAGTGCCCAGGCAATATTAGGTAACAGGTGCAAATTCTGTGATAATCTCTTTTGCAGTCATAGTATGGCATAATCGACTGAAACAGGAGGTAAGGGAGACTATGAGTCACTTTCTGGTCTGCATCTGTCCACTGGAGTTTTCTTGTTTCATCCCAAAGCAGACCAGAAGTAGGCAGAATCATACCACAGAATGGGCAATGTCTATATAATATTTCTTATCAGTGTAATTTTACTGCGTATTTATTCCTAAAAAGTCAGTGCACAAGTTGAACATTTCCCTGAACCTCTGTATGTCATTGCTTGGTTTCCTGCTTTAAAGTCTACAGTACTGCAAAGCTATTGCACAATTCAGCAATCTCTGCTTGTGAAATTATTGAACTGAAATAAGGGGAGGTATTGCAGATCATGACTGTAATGTGTTAGCAGAACACAGTGGGCACATTTGTTTATGTGGCTGGGGGAGGGGAATGCTGCTAGCATAGTGCCTTTCTGCAAAATCCCTAGATCTGTCTAATATTGTTAGTCACCTACTTTCATAAGCACTAGCTGGTCAACAGAACTCACAAAACATAATGTGTTTTATTGGCTATTGGTCCTGATTCAATGTGTCTGTAATTTTTTGTTTGTTTGTTTTTTGGTACAAAACAGCCCAGTCACTTTATCTGCTAATAAATGGAAATTATGTTAGTGATGGTTCCTCGCAGCTTAATGTGTATTCACATCTTGGCTAACCAAGCACACATTACAACAACTCAGTCCATTCAGCGAGCATCAAAATGAATTAGAGCTGAGACACTGATTGTTTGCAAAAAAGCCATGACTGTCTTGCACTATATACTTTTCCAGATTCTCCTGAGAGATGGCTGACTGTACTTGGAAGATATTACATGTTATGGTTGATATATATTTCATTTGTATTACCTGCATGGAAGTTCTTGAATAGCGCAGGTAATTAACCCTCTGAGCATTCTGCTTTACGGAAAGGTTAAAAAATGATTCCATGCCACAGTACCAAGGTGATTTCATCAGATACTCAGCTGTTTGGTTTTTTTAATGTTAATTTTGCAATTCTGTTCATAATCTGCCTAGTTGATGTCATGGAATCCACCATGGTTGTCATGGAATCTGAGTCATCTGAGTACAAGGCCTATAAGAACCTTAGCTTTAATTGGAAAGACTCAAATAGCAGTCAGTACTAGGAGGTGAATGTGAAGTGACTTTTGTGTATGCAGATTTCTATATGGTAATCATTGGAAAAATTTTGAGAATTCATAGTCTGAAATCTGGCTACATCTCTTGTCTTCTTTGAAGCAAATATTTTGTCCTGGTTTTCACTATAGAAAAAAAGTTTTTACCAATTATTTGCTATCTAATAAAGCAGTAATAATTCTGTGTAGAACAATTGTTAACATGATAAAAAAAATGTGAATTATAAAGCACAAAACTGCTGTTGAGAAGCAGGAACATCTACCAACATGCCATTGTATTAATAGAAACATGCATTGAACACAAAGTGCTCTTTAGAGAATTTGAAAGTAAATTAAGGCACTGGCAAGATTGTAGATGCGGGTTCTAATTTTGTCTGGAAAACAATATTTTAATTGATTTTACTATTCAAATCCTGAAGGAGTCACCCTTTTTAAATTTTTTCCAAATCTTTGTTCACTAAACACTTGGTTGTGACCCTGATAGTGCTCCCATGAAACTCATGTATTGCATCAGTATCAATGCAGGAAAGACAGCAGCCTCTGTAGACCTAGTATTCCCGCTTCCATGCAGGTGGAAGGAAGTGTGCAAAACCTTGGCTTCCTTTCACCTAATGTGCCAGCCAGCACAGCTGCACCATCATAGCCAGGGAATCAGTCTGTGCCAAGCATAAGGATAGTGCAGGTTATTTTCTCACACCACTAAAACGATACACAGTGTGGCAATGCCCTGATTTAACCCTATCTTTTAGGCCTTTCCCAAACAAGCATTTTTAAGTGATCATAAGCTTATGGATGACCAAAGGCTGGGCTGAGCCTGCTAACCACAAACATTTAATCATTTAGTTGCCTGGAATAAGATCTTGCAGAATTTTGTTTTAATGCTACATTAATTAAGACATTCCCATCTGATTAAGAATAATGAAAAAAACCCTTATGTATTAATGAAACTAAATATAAAAAAGAACATTTAAAATGTGATAATAGCATTAAATAGCCCCATAAATAGCTCATTTGACTGAATGCACAGAACATGATGCTGCATATATATATGAAAAAGGGCTAATTAACACTCCAAAATTTCATGGAGCAGACATCCCTTTGTGGGAGTAGAGGATATGCTTCTTGCTTAGATTTGTTCCTTTTCATTTGGCCAACATATTGCTTCTAACAGGCTAAACAGCATTTGCGGCTTTACTTTGGAAAAGCAGCAGAATACACAGGACGTAGTTTCAGTTCTTTTGCAAGCTCATTTTTTGATTGCCCAGTTACCTATAGCCAGCAAATCAATTCTTTTGTCTGATTTAAAATAACCCAGACCTTGTTTTTATAGGCTGTGCAATCTTTCTCTTTGCTTAATTATGTTTGGATTGAAAAATCAGCTGCTTCAGCAGCACTATGCAGTGTGATGCTATCTTCTCTGGCAAGGCACTGACCTAGATCACAAAACTTCAATTAATTAAACTGATAATGGCAGGAAGTGTACTGGAGTAAGTGAAGTTGAAGCCTTGGCTTCCACTGTCTTCATAATTTTTTAGTTTTAAATGGTACTGCTGAGAGGACTGAGCTAATCATTGACTATCAGGCCTTGCACCTCTATTCTAACTTGCCCACTGATTTATATTCTGACCTGGAGAGTCATTTAGGCCTGAATCTACAAAAGGATTTAGGCACCTAAAGTGGGTTTTGGGTAGAGTTTTGACATCAAGCTCCCAGACTGTAAGGCACAAAACCCTTACCTGATCTAAGAACATGAAAGCTTTTGGAGGAGAAATTCTCTAGGTATCTGCAGATATCCTTCTATGCTTAACCATATTGGTGGTGCTGAGTGACTTGGCTCCTACCTTATGACTCAGCTCCCATTTGGGCTTTGCAAATGAGGCATCGGTGCAGCTAAATCACCCAAGGGATTATATCTGGTAGAAATGTTCAGAGCATATCTAGCAGAACCTGATAAAAATGAGCACATCATAAAATGCTAACCATGAACACCTCCATTTGAAGATGGGGTGGCACTGGCATGAAACAGGCTTTGGAAGAGAGCATAAGAAGGACCATGGGCTATAACCTAGAACCTATTCCAGGAGATGGGGCAGGGCTGTGAATTCTGACCTGACATAGGTGCTTCTTTCTTGCTTGTAAGAAGCTGTTTGAGTTTAGGGAGGAGAAGCACTTAAGACCCATCACATCTTTGGCCAAGGACAGACATTATACATAAACCAGTTTAAGTGATCAGAAACTGGTTTAAACCTGTAACAGAACAGAAATTCAGTGCACATAAACCAATTTCAAAATGGCCAGAACCAGTTTAAAATAAACCTGGTTGTGTTGGGCCCCAGCTCAAGTCTGGGTTCATGCCTGGTATGCAAAGGCCAATAAAGATACCAGGGGTGAAAGTATAAAAATGATTTATTGCTAGCAATAAAAGGTGCAAGCGGAATAATCTCCCAAGACAAGCACAAGCACATTCAATACTGAGCCCCTTATATACCAGAGGTTGAATCTTCATAAGCATCCTGGTTTACTAATTGGTTATAAAGGAGTGACGCAAGGAGTTCTTTACTGAGCATGTCTCTATACCTGTGTTTTAGCTATGTATCTCATTAACGTACATAAATGTTCCATTAGCATATATCTTCCCCGCCTCGGGGTGTGATTTTTAGTATTTTAATGAGCTCTTTGCTCCAGTACCTCTGATTCTGTTTTTTTGTTTTCAAGCTTCCTCTATCTAAGACTGTCTGCCCCTTATCATTGCAGATGGGCATTCGACACACAACATTCACTTTTGCTTAGGCTTTGCATAGTAGTTTCTAGGTCAAACCTTACAGTTGGATGTTCAGTCTTAACTGATTTGGGTCAAACTGGTTTATGCAATGTCTGCTCCAGACCCCTTCCTGCTTTAAGTTAAATCAGAATCCTCCATCCTAGATGCTTTGCAACCCTGGGTGGGGCTCTGCTCTCTCCTCCAGCCCTCTCCCCTCTGCTCCTTAGCTGTAGGTCCAGCAGAGACTGCAGGTACAGGGTGTCTGCCTGGCTTCCTCCTGATCCCCACCCCACTCCCTGCTGAAGCGTGGATTCCCCCCTCCCCTCTGCCTTACACAGACACCTCTCAGCATTAGCTAGCATACCACATGCTGGCTACAGTCCCTGCTATGGGAGACAGAACAAAGGCATACAGGACAGTGTGTGCTTAGGGCTCTTTGGAGCTAATCAGCAGGTAGCTGTTAATGTTCCTCCATTCCTTCCATGGAAAAAGTTGTTTAAGAAGAGCTTGAACTAATGAGCCTTTCGTTTTGCTGATGGGCTGATGATTGCTGTGCAACTCCCTGCTGGCTCCCTCCCTGACCAGTGTGGGGAAGGGATCCCTCCCTAATCAGAGCATCCTGCTGGGGCCTGGCCATGGGCCCCCTCAGCTCAGCACTGTCGAAGGGAAGGGAGGTCTGGTTTAGCACTCCCCAGCTTCTAGCCTGAGCCACTGCAGGCCTTCATTTCTTCAGTCCAGAGGGGATGTCTGTGCAGTTACAAACTGTTTCAGCCCAGGCGGGATAGACTAACCTGAAAAGATTGAATCAATTCAGACTCAGACTTTTTGAATGTCTGTCCCTAGCCCTTGGTATTTTCTATTAGCTTACTTAAACTCTTTCCTACTCATGCGCCTAATTCTTATGAATCTCACTGAGGCATCAAACTTTTTCCATGTGTTATATGGGATTGTAGGGCCTTAGGTCAGAGTTATGGATACTTTTCCAAGGGCTTAATAAGTTTTATTAACAGGGCATAATAACTGTGTGGATCCAACCCTTAGCTTCTTTATACCTCACTTTGCTCATTTGTAAATTAGTTATAATCTCATGTTATAGAGGTGAAGTAAGAGTTAATACCAGTAAGGTGCTTTGAGATCAGGAATAAGAATTGCCATGTAAATGCAAATGATAATGATTATGATGATTATATCTTGGAAGATTTTATTTGTTGACGTCCACCATTTTGATCTATTGATGTTTTTCCTTAGACTCACATTGTAGGAAAGGTCCTGAAGGGATTCTTTGTGTAGCTAAGGATATAATTTCACATGGCTATGCTTGTATTTGGTTTAGTCCCAAATAAATTATTTGTTCTTTCAACATGAGCATTTAGTATAAGTGGTATTATTATTTCTTTTAAAATACTTCATGTTTACTGTAGCATTTGAAAATTCCTACCAAGATCAAAGCCACATGTTGCTAGGCACTAGAAACACAAATATAGTAAGAGGTCATCAAATGAAAATAAGTTGCAGTGCTTATTATGTAAGTTTGTAAGGTATTTTTAAAAGGGTAGAAATGTTAAGTTTGTATTTAAATCTGTAAAGTTTATGGAATCTCTCAAGTTGAAGGATGGTTTATAATTATTTATTTTATGTTAATTTTGTAACTCTTCATTTCTGAAGCTATTTAAAATGTCTGAAATGTTATATGGCCCTTTTTTAATTTTCTAAAATTAAACTAATCCATTTAATATATTATTGAGGAGAGCTGGGGAGAAATTTTGGTAGAAAATGCAAACATCATTTTATCATTTGCTTCAAAATATTTTAATTTTATTTTAGCAAAGTTAGAAAATCGCTTATAATTAAAATAATAAATATTACTTGAAGAAATATTTTTATTTTTGATTCACTGAAAAATTCCAAAAAATATTTAAATTTTGTTAACAAATTATATTTCTATTTTTTCATAGTTGCTTATAAATTGAAAAAAAAAACTCTGTGAATTTTAGACAGATGTTGCAGACTGTGTAATGAAATGGAAAAACAGTTTGTGCTGAGTGATTTATCACGGTTTTATTATATTCCCAAGAGGAAGCACTTCACAAACACATAAGGCGGAGCTTTATCATGAAAATCTTGCTTTCTAATGGCCTAATTCAGTGCTCATTGATATCACAGAAATGTTCCTGATGATTTAACTGGCTATTTTTTCATACCCTAAGGCCTTGGTGTAGTGATCACTGGGTCAATAAACACAGGCATACATGAATGAGAACTCAACAATAAACTTTAATTGTGGAGCAACAGGAAACCTCTGCATACCCTTTGTTGCTCTGTAATCAATTCACTAAATGTGAAGTTACATGTTACACTTAGACCATATTAAATCAATGGAATGTTAAGCAGTGATAAAGTTAGAACATACTGTGACCAGTCACACATTAAGGGTTAATACAATTTCTTGCCTGCATAGCTCTGACTTGCTAGTGAAGGGCTGGTGGGTGGGGGCATGTTTAGGAGCAAGCACTTCTGGTTCTATCTCTTCTTTGCATTGGGTGGGGAGTGGGGGAGAGGAGGTGAAGGAGAGGGAGGAGAGAGGCTGGGAGTGGTGTATCCTGGGAGGCTGGAGGACTGCAGCAGACTGAAGTTGCCCTAACACCAAGTAGCATGGCTCAGAGTTTTAACCTTTTTGTTAAGTGGTGTAACTCTGAGACACTCAGAGGGCACATCTACACAAGATGCTATGGCAATGTAGTGATATCAAAGCTACTGTGCAGTACAGTCAGAAACAACCCATGTGCCGCTGGGACTGCACAGTAATGGTGGTTACTGCGCAGTCATATAGTACTTTTTAAAGTTGCAAACAACTGTGCTGTCAGGGGCATGTATAGACATGCCCAGAGGGTACTAAGCGTGAGTTAATGAGCTTTAACATACAGACAGTCACCTTTTAAATGTCCTTAGTACGGTCTAAGTATATTGTGGAGCTTCACCTTAACTAGCTGCTCTCTAACTTGGACCATCTCCTCATTCTCAGCTTCCTCAGTCATTTGTTAGGGATCATCTCTAAAATATACCCTCTGTCACTATGTCTTCCCTCTTAACAGTAACTACAAAAATCAATTAATACCTCTGTACAGGGAGGAGGTTACTAACACAATACTCTGAAGTGAGTCTTTAGTGCTCACTTCCCTATTCCCTCTTTCCTGTGGATCCTTTAGTACGTCTCTATGAGTAGGGACCTATCAAAAACATGAGATCTAGCATTGCCCATGAGATCTAGCATTGCCCAAAAACAAAAACAAAAGCAACTTACTGAAGATAAAATGCTGGCTCCCCGCTCTGTGGCCTGGCTGTGCCACCTGCTGGGGAGGAAAGGGGGATAGGGGGCTGCCTCCATGAAGGGGAGCCCAAGATGGCTGCTGCCCCTGTCCCTGGCCAGTGATTGGCTGACAGGGCTGCCTGTCACGTGACCTTATCCCTCTCCTCCAATAAGGGGTGCTATGATGAACAGCTCAACCAATCAGTGGCAAGGGGCAGGGCCACTGGGGGCACTCCACCAAACAGAGGCATGGGGTGCAGGGAGCATTGTGATCAGCCCACAGAAATGCTGGCTGGTCACAGGATCTCCCTGCAAAATGGGTTGGTCGTCTCCTTGAGATGGGTAGACCTTTATCTGTTAAGGACTTTTCACTTTCCTCTCACACTGGTGAAGTATCAGACCTGGTTTCCAATTAGATTTTTGTGGGAAGCTTTTCCTGCATATCTTAATACTTAGATCCCATTTACTTACACTTTTGGCAGCTGTGCTTTTGCACACAGTAGAGTTCATTGGGTACAGACTGCTGAGGCTGATTTCCTCCTCCTGCATTTGTTTTCATTTCTTTGTGTACTTTTCTTTGTGTACATTTCTTTTCATAGGGACATGGTTGCTTCTTGTGTTCTGGAACAATTGGTCTCTTCCCAAGACTGTCAAGTTTTAGGCATTGATGACCAAGAGGATCATTAGGAGGCATGAATTTTGTGTCGTCTTGTACTGGATACACACCCTTTACTAGATTCAGTTTCCCCCAAGCTGCCAGACCCAATTTGGTGTCACCTCCCTACCACAATGAATGGGAGTTTGTAGTTTAGTTATGTATTGAATGCTAGCAGTGCCTCTCCCTTTCACTGACATATTTTTCCTTGAAGACTCAGTTATTCTGATGTTTGTTGAACTCATTTTTGGTGTCAGTTTTAATTTTTTATATTCGTGTTCTGGTAAAATATTTAACCTATGATCTAGCTTCCAATTTAAAGGAAACCATTGTTTCTTTCACTTCCACTAGTAAGATCCAGTCCTTCTCATTGGTTTACTTGTTCCTACCATATCTGTATAAAATTCTTCTGATTTGCTCTCAGCTGTATGCACGTGAGGCTTTTGTATTTGGTATCTGTAGAACCTGCTAAAATGGTTCCTCTTGTTATAGTTAAAACAGATTTTCAAAATGCAGCACAACATTTGGGGCCATGTTATCTTCTATATTTGCTGCAAACCTAGCTGTTCAGTCTTTCTCGCATAGCAGTCTCCTTACCAATGGAAAATTCTGCCCTGTGAGGTAGCTTTTTTTCTGGAAACATTCTTTCATGCCTACTACATGGGTGACCTCTTTGGGTGCATTCAACTCTGCAGTCTTGGGAAGAAACCAGTGTGGACCTTTACAGTTCCTGCAGCCCTGCACATTTAGGTAGTTTGTCTAGGGGCAAGTATCCCACGTGAAGTAGCCTTTCTTGTAATGCATTGTCTGCAATGCCAAAAATAATCAGATCTAATCATAATCTAATCAGAGATTCTGTCAAATTCCCAAAAGCACAGGTCTTTCTCTGTCTTTTTAGTCCAGTAATATATTGATCTATGTTTTCCTCTGTCTCCACAAATAAAAATATGTGCTTTTCAAGGCTTTCATTTTTTTTGGCATTCAGCATTCTTCAAATTTAGACAGTATCACACTCAACTACACATTTTGGCCTTCTTCGAAGTTAAATTTGTTATAAAAAGCCAGGGTTCTTTTCCCCACAGTATGCAAGACTGAGGATTTGACTTTGTCATTCTTTTATTCTGCCCCTGTGCCACCTTGGTACCACTTAATCCTTTGTCTGAACACTCTCTACTTCTCTTCTGTCTTGTCTAACATCAAAAGAGCCAGTGGAAATTGCAAAACTTCCATCCTTTTAGGTAGACTAGTGGTAATCTTTGGCCCCACAGGCAAAATAAGAAGTGGGCCGGTCCATGGGCTGGATCAGGCCCCATGTCTCACGATCATGACCAAACGCTGGAGTAAAGCGTCCACAGCTGAGGATAGGAGGGTGATCCAGGCTGACCTTGACAGGCTTGGAAAATGGGTGGATGAGAACCTGATGGTGTTTAACACCAAAAAATTCAAGGTTCTCCACCTTGGGAAGAAAAACCTGCCGCATCCTTATAGGTTCAGAAGTGCTATGCTGGATACCACTATGGATGAAAGGGACTTGGGGGTTATGACTGACCACAAGATGAACATGAGCCTGCAATGTGATACTGCTGCTAGTAAAGGAAGCAAAATGCTTGCTTGCATCCACAGATGCTTCTCAAGTAAATTCCAGGATGTCATTCTCCCATTGTACTCGGCCTTGGTGAGGCCTCAGCTGGAGTACTGCATCCAGTTTTGGGCTCCATAATTCAAAAAGGATGTGGAGAAGCTTGAGAGGGTGCAGAGGAGAGTCACACACATGATCAGAGGTCAGGAAAGCAGACCTTATGAAGAGAGGCTGAGAGCTATGGAACTATTCAGCCTGGAAAAATGCAGGCTCAGGGGTGATCTGGTGACCACCTATAAGTTTATCAGGGATCTGGGGGAAAATCTGTTCACCAGAGCGCCCCAAGGGATGACAAGGTGGAAGGTCACAAACTCCTCCATGACCATTTCAGGCTGGGCATAAAGAAGAACTTCTTTGCTGTCCAAGCCCCCAAGGTTTGGAATAGATTGTCGCCAGAGATGGTTCAAGCACCCACTCTGAATGCCTTCAAAAGACATCTGGATGTTTATCTTCCTGGGATCCTATGATCCCTTACGACTTCCTGCCCCTGGGGCAGGGGGCTGGACTCGATGATCTTCCAAGGTCCCTTCCAGCCCTAATGTCTATGAAATCTATGTCACCAGCACCACCCACATTGGCCCAACTCAGAGCTGCACCACTGCTTGATGGGCCTCAATTGACCCTGCTTGGCTCTGAACTGCCCCATGCCAGGCTCCTTGGCTCTGCAGCACCCTGTGCTGCCCCAGTTGGTGCTGCATGCTTAGTCCAGCATGCAGGCCTGTGCCCTCCATCTTGTGGGACTCCCCTAGGTTCACCAAATATTTGGACCTGTGGGAAGCCTCACAGACTGGCTAACATGGCTCTCCAGTCTGGATCTGGCCCATGGCCTGGGGGTTGAGCACCTCTGGTCTTGAAGAACTGTCCAAGAGGATCACTTACAGCAGCCCTTGCCCTTTCACATAGCTGCGTTGCTCTACTTGCTCAAGGTTTCCAACTTCTGTTTCAGTTTGGAACTCAAAGTCTTTAAACTTCTTTCTCATTATCCACTTCTGACACCCTGTACTGATCACTGAGTTCAGTAAACACAGGCATACATGAATCCAGAGAACTAAATGACAAAATTTTATATTTACCTAAAACCAAGACAACTCTGAATTTAAAATGACCCTCTCATAATTAGAATCTAGACATGGGAAATTAATACATTTAGTATAATTTTCTTCATAAAATCTAAGTTTGGAAAGTCAGCTTGAATTCATTCCCCCCCCCCCTTCAATAGGGCAAAGAGTGGCAGGGGTCAGGTGGCAGGGCATGTGGCAGAGGACTCAAGTGGCCTGAACCTTAGACTCGAGTACGTGTGGTAATTGTGAAGCAGAAGGAAACCTCTGCAGATCCTTTGCATCTATCTCACTCACTGACTAACTAGTTGTTCCCTAACTCATGGATCACCTCCTAATTCCCAGCTTCTTCAGTCCTCTGTTAGGGATCATCTCTAAATTATAACTGGTATTACTGTCATTAAGTTCAGTTGTGTAGGAAAAGGCACTGAACTATTTCTGTAAAGATATACTATTGCATCTAGAAATAGCAAATATAACCATTTAGCATTCAGCATAACCATGTTAATTTAAATGTTAACATTTGGTGGAAGTCCAAACCCTGGTTTGGAGTGACAGCCTATTGGTCTGTGAAATGAGGTTGCCTTTGGCCCCCAGTATAAAGAAGGAAGGTAAAAAGGAGATTGGCTCTTTAAGAGGGACACCAGCAACTTGAAGGCTCCTCTGCTTAAGCGATATAAGGGAAGGGCCCAATTAGTAAAGGATGGAAGTGGTCCACCAGTGGAGGAGAGCATGGTTTCTGCAGGGGAAGGCTGGACCCAGGAAGCAGACACCATAAATAGACTTGGGAATAGACTGGACTGGATAAGAACCTGACTAAGATTGAATAGGCTGGAAGAAGGCCAATCTTGTGATATCTTATTGGAAAGACTACAAGAAGGACATAAAGGAAGGGCAATGCTGGAAGAAAGAGGCAGGGCAGCTATTAGGAAGCCACAGGAAACTGCACAGAATGGGACTCAGAAGAGACTCAGCTCTGAAGAGTATCAGACTGTGAGCCAGACTGACTGCTCCAGTGACCCATTTACTGAAATAACATCAAGGTACAACAGGTGAGTCAAGAGGGGAAACTTAAAGACCTGGTTTGTGTGGGGATGGCACTATGCCCAGAAAGGCGGGGCATTAGGGAGCAGTCACAATCCACAGTACTGCCTTTGTAAAGGAGATCACAGTTTTAATTAAACTCTTTTTGACTGTGACAACAACCACTGCCAGTTCACACTTTCAAAATGTCTCCCTACTACACATTGTATTTGACATACGGTGTGATCCAGACTGAAAGTAAGAAACTTGTCTGTTAACAAAATGTTGTTAGATTCTTATTAGATTGTGATAGATCAGTCTGAAGTCAGTGAAACACTATCTCCAGTCTGTGAACAGATTACCCGATTTAATTATTTTATCTAACAATGACATTTGTACTGTAAAAATCAGCACAAAGAAAAAAATCAATGAGTTTTAAAGGATAAGAATCAGTGGTAGCTACAGACCACTGAATTGAAGAACATGCTTTAAGAGGCTGGTATTCTTGCTACTAGTGCATTTGCCAAGAAGATTCTATTAGCTTTTAGATTAGCTTTCCTCTTTCTACTAAAATGTAAGAAAATTTTCTAGTGTACTACGTTAAGCGAAAATCCAATTGCCTCCACTTTGAAGGCAAACTTAATGATGGTATTTTAAAATCCCAAATAAAAGGGTACTGCAAAGTTTAATATTGTTTTGGCATAAAAGGTTTAATTTGCAATCTCCTACATGTAAAAAGAAATACTGACACAGGAAGAGAAAGAAAGGTTTGTAAGATTTCATATGGATCACATCATCATTTACTCGTTTCAATCTAGAATAGATTAAATGATCAAGATGCAGATGGTAAAGATGACAAGCAACCTATATGACAGGGCTATCCATTTGCTGGCCTGGGGGCCGCATCTGATCTGTGAGGAGTTAGTGTGGTCCCCAGGCTCCCTCCTGGATGCAACTACTCCCATTTGCTGTGACTACTGTGGTCTCTGGTGTCGGCCAGCATGGCAGGAGGTCCACAGACCTCACTGGCAGCTGCTTGCATGCCTGTGGCAGAGAGTTTCACTTGTGTGGTGGTAATAGCAGATCTGGGTGGGTGGAGATTACCCACATGATGGTGGCAGTGGGGGGGCTTGGGTGGGAGAGCTTGTGGAGTTGGGTGTTGCCCATATGGGCTAGGTACAGACATTCAGGTAGGTTAATCAGGTTCAAAATGACTGTCTGATTTAAACTTAGTATGTCCCAGTGCCAATCTTACACTTACAGACCTGGCCTCCATCCCTGGAAATCAATCTAAATCTGTAACTGTACAGAAGTTCCATATACCTATACCTGTCTAAAATATGTGGAACCCAGTTTTAGATGATCCTGGATCAAGGTAGTGTCAAAATTACTTGATTTAGGTCAAACTGGTGCATGAAACGTCTGTACACTTTCCCAGCACAGCCACAGGACTGGGAAAACCCATCCATTGGCCCCAACCCCAACTCTAGGGCTGTGCTTTTCACCTCTCCCATAACACATGGACTATTTTCTGCCCCCCACCCCTCACCAGTCCCCCATCCCACAAGCCATTTTAGGTGCCACCACTGCTGGAGCTGGGCAAGTAAATCCTGGTGGGGGAGTGGGGGACGGATGTGGGTATAGGTTCACCGGGGGGTGATCAAGGGGGTAAAAATAGGCCCTGGCCCTCCCAAGCCCCTCCCCACAGACCCCATGAGCCCCCTTAACCCACCAGACCCTACCAGACTCCAGCAGCACCCCACAAATCACACCTGCACCTCCATTCCCTGATCACCCCCCCAGTTGCACCTGCCCCCCCCATCCATGGGTCACACCTGCCTTCCCACCCCTCATAGGTCACTCCTGCCCCCCATCTCCCAGCAGACCCCTGACCCCCCCAGCCTGCTTGCCCCTGAACCCCCAAGCTAATCCTCTACCATTCTGACTAACCAGATATCTGGTGTTCATTTTGAACTGATTTAACTCCCCCCAAAACTCCTGAATGTCTGTACTTAGCTGTGGTGGTGTCAGTAAGGGGCTCATTCAGCAATGGCAAAGTCCTGGGAGCCTATATAATCACTGTGGCATGCAGCCTATGCAGTATCTGATTCTGTGCCCATGACCAATGTGGCATGTACCCCCCTGAGCATTCTGAAGTTGGACAGCCCTGCTACATGATAAGAAAATGGTGATCACAGTCTGCTTCCTCCTAGGTTAGTGTCTATCCTAAAAACTAGCATTAATGCCACACAAATCACAATGTGCCAAAGCCTTGTTTTGGATTTGGAAGATGTTAATTTCCATGCTTCATTTAACACATTACCAATTTAATGTAGATAAGAACAGGATGCCTTTAAGAGCTGTTAGTTTAATTGGGTTTTTGGTCCTAGGCTATTAACTTGTGTTGGCTACTACCTTCCAAATCCTGTTCAGCTCAGAGTGGTATGTTCCTATAGATAAAACTATTTTCATGCTTAGAATTAATCATCTACAATTTGAGGAACACCTAGAGTGTGGGAGGGTTGGTTAAGTTAACATCACCCTGGGTAGGGACAGACATTCAAAAAGCAGGAGCCTGAATAGATTCAATATTTGTAGGTAAGTCTAACCTGCCTAGATTGAACCAATTTACAAGTAGATAGACATTTGGGAAATGCAGGCACATGCCTGCAGTGGCTCAGACCAGGAGCTGGGGGCATTAGAGCAGTCCTCGGCTGCAGGGAAGCTATGAGGTGGGGTGTGACCAGCCTTAAGTGAACTGGCCAGAGCAGGGTTTAATTCCCGCCCCCCACCATGGACCCGAGCTTGGGTCCACCAGTGCACCCCCTCACTGTAGCAGCAGTGGGGCCAGGGGTATGGCCAGATGTTAGCCAGCATGGCCTCCTGAGGTAGAGGGGGCAGGGAGGGGGGCTATTCCCCCATCTACCCCTGGAGGACGTCCTTGGTGAGCCAGGGAGGCTTTTGGGCACTCTTGCCCCCCTTGCTTCTTGTTGGGATCGTCACCCCTTGGGCCCTTAGTATTGTCTCCTTAAGGAACGACCACTCATCTTGGGCACTGAGTTCCCCTGCCCTCGAGTTCCCCAGTGCCTCTCCTACCAATCTCCTCAACTCATTGAAGCTGGCCTTCTTGAAGTCTAGGGCTACTGCCTTGCTGCAGGCCCTTGTCACCCTGTGCTGCATGATGAATTCCAGCAAGCGATGATCGCTATCACCCAGGTGGTCAAGGACCTGGAGCCCCCTTACCAGATCATCGCCTGTGGCCAGGACCAGGTCCAACAGGGCATTTCCTCTCCTGGGACTGTGCACCTCCTGGGTTAAGTGGAGGTCCTGTATCTTGGCCAGGAACCTCCTGGAACGGTCCGACCTGGCTGACTGCTCCTCCCAGCAGATGTCCGGGTAATTTAGATTACCCATGACAACTACATCCCTTGCCTTAAGTGCCTCTGCAAGCTGGCCCAAAAATTCCCGGTCCAGCTCCTCCCCTTGGTTGGGGGGTCTGTAGTAGACCCCCACCGTTAAATCCCTCTCCCCATGATCCCCTTGTATCTTGACCCAGAGCACTTCAGCTCTGATGATCTGAAGTGATCACTTCAGCTGATCTGATGATCTGAAGTGATCACTTCAGCTCATGATCCCCTTGTATCTTGACCCAGAGCACTTCAGCTTGCCTCTCCTCTGACCCCATCTTGCTGGCAGAGGATGCGTATTGCTCTTTGACATAGAGCGCCACACCCCCTCCCTTCCTTCCTTCTCTATCCTACCTGTAGAGCCTGTAGCCCCTAATGCTAACTGCCCAGTCGTGGGATGAATCTCACTGCGTTTCTGTAATCCCTACTATGTCTGGGTTTGAACTGGCTATTCTGAGGGTGAGTTCCTCCTGTTTGTTCCCCATATTACAAGCATTGGTATACAGACATTTAAGTCCTTGCATAGCTGTACATGTCACCCCCCAATTATCCGACTATTTGGACCCCTGCTTCTTACCTGGGCACTCCTTGCATGTGTCACCTGTCTTGCTCGGGTGGTGTCTCCATGTCTTCCTGCGGCCCCCTCCCCCAGCAAGGCTAGTTTAAAGCTTGCCGTATGAGATCAGCCAACCTGGAAGAGAAGACACACTTGCCTTTAGGAGAGAGGTGAAGCCCATCCCACCCCAGCAAGTCCCCCGCACAAAAGCATGGGTTGTTATTTAGGAACCCCAGGGCTGCCTGGTGGCACCAACTCCATAAGCGCCGGTTGAACTGTGGCAACTCAATCAGCTGTCCCCCCACAAAAATGGCTGCTACTGCTCTAGTTGCCTCCACCCTCAGTTAAGATACTGCAATAAATTTGGGGAGGGAAGGAGAGGACTGAGTTATGTGGATGAGGGCTGTATGTCCCTTAGTATGGATATGACTTTTTCTCTGTTTAACTTATAGCTCCTCTCATCTTTGTCCTTTCAATATTCTCTCCCTTTAAGAGAGGGATGCCTCAAGATCAGAATTCTATTTCTGGAGCTTCAACAATTTTCCTGGATTTCCTATGTCACTGGTAAAATACCTCACCACTCCAGCCCAACAGAATCCCCAGCATTTGAGAAACACATTTTCTTTCAGTGGCAAAATCTTCATAGTTTTAAAAATCTTATGTATGATAAGTTTATTTTGAGACCTAACCTAAAATTTCATATGGGTCTTATTTTTCCTGAACTTATTCTTCTAATATATTTGTAAAAATTTAATTACTCCCCAAACTGTCACAGGAATAAAATACCCTCCAATGCAAACAGTATTTGATGGCACTTCCTTTCTGTCTTCATCATCCATTTCACTACTAATTTCTATGTAGCTTTGAATCATTGTAAATCTTCATATTATTTACATCATTTTAATTTATTCTTGATAGTATTGATAGTGTTATCTAGTCCAGCTCTGAACCATAAAGGGGAGGTTTGCTACTTGTGGCACTGAACAAAGCTACAGCAAAACTCAGAATTTCTAATTCATTAAAAATTTAGGCATGAATGCTAGGGGTGTGCAAAGCGGGCCCTATTTGATTGGGATTCGGATTCTGTCCAAATCGGGAACAGTGATTCAATTTGTTGATTCAGATCCCTGTCCCTGATTTGATTCGGCCAAATCTGAATCTGAAGATTCAAGGTTGATTTGGAAAAACAGCAATTTGGCTAGAGACACAGCTTTAAATGCTTTTTCTACGTACCTTGAGGTACCAGTGATCCTTGAGGTGCTGGGGCGCATGGAGCATCTAACAGGAATGGAGGGGGATTCTCTCCGTGCTCAGCAGTGAACCTGAAAGTGGACCACAAGTACTTCTGGTTCACTTCTGGGTCCACTGGGGAGCACGCTGGGCCTCCCCCCCCATGCCCTCTCTGCTCAGAGGTTGGATGTGGGGGGACCATGGATGACTCCCTCCCAGACCAGGAGGCACCAGTCACCAGGTTGGGGGGGTGCAGTTCCCGGTGGAGCCAGAAGTGGACCAGAAGTGCTTCTAGTCCACTTCCAGTTCTGCTACTGAGTGTGTTGGGGATCCCCCTGCACACTCCATGTGCCCCACCATCATGGCATTCATGAACCGCCTGCTACCTAGAGGTATGTAGAAAAAACATTTAAAGCTGTGTCTATGTCCAAATCGGCAAATCTTTCCGAATCTCTTCAAATCGATTCGGAGGCTTCCAATTTGATTCAGAGAGATTACAGGGTCCGCTGATTCAATTTGGATTCGGAGATTTGGCCACCAAATTGGGCCAAATTGCCATTGAATCAAATCAGCTTCACACATCCCTGATAAATGCATGTCTAAAACTTCAGATATGATTTAATGGATGCATCTACACCTGCTATTAGTGTGCCTGAATAAACTCTAGTGCAATTTGCACTGGAGTCATCTGCTTTCCAGGCACAGTGTCTTCACATGTGCCCAGGACAATGTCAATTTGAGACCAGGGCTGCCAGAGAGCCCAGGGGTCTTCCCTGGGCTCTGGGTGGTGACATTGGGTGGTGAAGGGGCTGAGAGTCATGCAGGTGCCACAGTGCAGGGCTAGATGGCAGGCAGCCACCGCACTGTAGCACCCTCATGCCCCAGCCAGCCCCAGTCACAGTCTACATGTATCTTTGAGTGCACATAATTAATTTGCTGCAAGGTAGTACTTGTCCTGGACAGTACTATCCTACAGCGGAGTTAATTAGTTTATCATGCCCTAATACAGGCGCATGTATAGACTATGACACCTTACTGTGGAGCTAATTAATCAACTCCACAGTAAAGTGCATATGTAGATGCACCCAATAGGTGGTAATTTACATATGGTTTAATCTCAGTATACATTTGTGGAGATTCAGGTATTATAGGGCCAATCCATTAAACCAATGGGAACCATTTCTATTGAGGCTGTAGGGGTTGGATTGGATGCCTAAAAAGAGTAGCTTTGGCACTAGGGCATATTTAAGAGTTTTTCTAACATGAAGAGAAAGTGAAGCAAGTACATACACACCTATCATGCCAGTAATTTTCTTTTTAACATTTGTCAGGAAGAAGTTACAGCAAACTTGCTGCATACTCCATAAAAAAAATGTCTTTGTTAAGTAAATATATCTAATAAAATATAGTAGGAAAGGTGAAAGATAAAGTGATTTTATTTTTAGTATAAACTTATTTGATTATTTTATTGTGAAAGTTTCTCTTTAAGACAATGGAAACATTGAAGTGGATGGTAGGGGATGATGGGCTGGTAAGTGTGACAGATATAGTGCTATCACTTACATGTATGTATTTTTTTTATTCTGTTGAATGTTCCAGTTTTTACCATTGAATATCATTTCAAGGTACTGTTTAATTAATTATAGCAGTATAAGTTTACTTGGACTAGGAATATGGTCCTTAAAATTCAAGTTCAAGGAAATGCTAGATTCTTACTAAGGAAATAATGCTTCAGTGGACTGCATGTTTGAATAGACTGAATATGAAAATGAACAACCTTGTTCCACAGAAGAGCTGCTCTATACACTCAAAAAATTCCAAATATGCAAGAATATTTCTATGTAAAATGCACTTCTATTTAGTGAACTTTGGTAGAATTACTTTGACATTTGTTCCTACTCTTTTTTTCAGAAACTTTGCTTTCTTTGCACTTCTCTGAAGTATTCTGTTTTATGTTGAAAACGTGAGGAACTATGAATTTCCTTACATTTTCAAGGTGAAACTCTTTTCCACTGAAAACTGAATCAATTTTAACTAGAAGATCAGATCATAATTAGAAAATAGACAATAGATGCATTTTATTAGAAACGTGTTGAATATTTAGGAAAAAGTTGTAATTTTTTTTGGCCAACACATTTAAAGAAAATGGAATCGCAGCCAGTGTCCTGGCATTGATTCTTGGCTTCTATTGAATACTGTAGTACTGTAAATGGTTTTTTTAAAAGCAACATGTTATGAATGCTCAGTGCACAATTTACACCTGCTTTAAAGCTACCTTGTCTTACACAGCGTGTTATCCTCTCTAGGTCATTTTTTGAATGTCCAAATGTCTTTAGAACATTGTTTGAATGTTATGCTCTGAGTTATTCCAGCTTCTTTGGCAATTTTCCTAAGAGAAACTGGAAATGTTATACTTTAGAAGAGATTATAAACTGTAGATCATCTTTGCCTTTTCTGGTGACTTCTGCTCAAGTGGTACTTAAATATCCTTTGGCATTGTTAAAAAAGATAGATAATACCTGTGTCCTGGTCACTATTGTTCCACATTGAATCAAGTTCTAATAGCCAAAGCTGTATACAAGTTATTGTAGCTGCACTGCACAGCTATTGATACATTTACTGTTACTCCTAGCCATTATCTGATAGTGTTTATCACTTTCCAGTGAAAAGAACTTTGAATAAGCTTCGATATAAAAGGTATAAAATAAAACATAAATCTGAATTTAACAAACATTATACTTGGGAATAGGGTTCAAAATCCAGTTTAAATACAAAGGGCCACAATCTACCCTCAGTTACACAGAGTGACACTCTTTAATATATACACCCTTATAACCAAGTGTTTCTAATATCATTGACAACACCTATAGAAATTCAAAAAAGTAATATTTGCTGCTCTTGAAGTACTGTTCTTTCTTAACTCATAACAAGAAGCTATGACCATATAGGGAATTGAGACAACACCCTTTTTTAAAAAACTGCATGACCTTCCTGTTTAGCAAGGAGTTTAGTAAATAAAGCTAGGCTGAGACTGTTTAGGGGATCTTGGTTTTATTGTTATAGTCTGGTTCCCTTATAAGTTGTTTTTTTCTCTGGTTATTTTCTTGTTTTTGTAAGCTGACTGTAACCTACCCTGACCCTCTTTTGGGAAGACTCAAAATATCAAATACATACATACATACATACATTCATTCATACATAGTTACATATTTATATTTGTAGAAACTGATGCTCCAATTTCCAAAATAGCAGAATTATAAATTAGAATATTTCAGAATATACAATTTTAAAGTCCCATCTATAAGACTTTTATGAAGACATATGTAACTATAATGAATGTTTCATCTAATCTTAAATGAGAAATGTATAGAAGCATTCTTATCAAAATGCTAATGTATCCATGTGTTTATGTGATCCATGTGTATTCATAGGGAAACATCTTTCACTTCTGGAGAACTAGAACATAATTTGATCTAATAGGTGATTAACTTGTGAGTAATTCTATGGATGATTATAAAATTGCATTAGTGTAATACTGGTACAAGTAAAATCAGAATTGTCAGATTATTTTCAGAATGGGTAAATCAAAGAAGGTAGTTTGGTTCATCTGCCAATTTGGACCCATTACAAAACCATCACTAGTTGTGACATGTTTTGGCAGTAAAAGTGACAAAATACATTACTTATTTAAAAATTGTGCCTTTCTTGATGCTATCCCTACTTTCAGCTTAAACCGTAACATTTTGGGAGCTTGTCAGTACGTGTGGCCAGCTTCTCCCACATTTGAGGCACTACTAGAATATTACTAGAAATAACACTCAGTGAAATGACCTGACAACTGAAATGCAGTCTCCTTTCTAACACAAGAGTGCTCACTGAAACAAGATGTGAAAAATACTAATTATAGTTAGCTACAGAGTGGAATTAAATAGCCAGTGATGTATTTTAGATGTTTGAATTAGAAAATGACAAGGACATTGGGGTTACTGTTTCAGCATTTGAAAAAAAATCCCATAATCCTGATAATCTATACTGATCCCTTTGGTATTCAAAATCTGTAGTGCAGATGGCTCTTTGTTTTATTGACTACACAGGTTAGACCGCAGGAAAGAAAGAAGTGATTTGCCAAGCACTTACCAAGTACGATTCCAGTACAATGGAAAAGGGGGAAAGGAGCTAAAAAACTTCCTTGGCTAAACAGGGAAATCCAGGGGAACCAAGGGGCAAAAAAGAAGGAATATAGGCAGTGGAAGCAGGGGCAAGCTACCATGTAGGAGTATACCTACTTGGCCCGCACTTACGGGGAGTCAGTTAGAAAGGCCAAAGCAACCACAGAGCTGAGGCTGGCAACACAAATTAAAGATAACAAAAAGTCTTTTTTTAGGTATGTAGAGAGTAAAAGGAGGGCACAGGGCAGCATAGGACCCCTACTGACAAGAAGGAGCAATTAGTGACAGATGGGGGGCCAAGGCTGAGCTATTCAATCAGTTTTTTACCTCAGTGTTCTTGAACAGGGGTCAACATAAGTCTCCTAATGGATTCTTAGATAGGTATCAGGGGGACACCAGCCCACCAACTGTTGATGCTGACTTGGTGCAGAGTCACTTTGATGGACTGGATGTATTTAAGTCAGCAGGCCTGGATGAGTTGCATCCAAGAGTACTGAAGGAATTGGTCAGTGTCATAGGAGAGCCACTGGCATGGCTGTTTGAGCACTCGTGGCACTCGGGTCAGGTCCCGGAGGACTGGAAAAGGACCAATATGGTCTCTATTTCAAGAAGGGGAGGAAGGAGGATCTGAGTAATTATAGGCCAGTCAGTCTCACCTCCATCCTTGGATAGGTCTTTGAAAAGATCATGAGGGATCATATTTGTGGGAGTCCAGCAGGAAAAATAAAGCATCAGGGCAACCAGTGTGGATTTGTAGCAGGTAGATTATACCTGACCAACCTGGTTTCATTTTATGAGAGGGTCACAAAATGCTTAGACACAGTAGAGGTGGATGTCATTTTCTTGGATTTTAGCAAGGTCACTAATACAGTATTTCATCCCATTCTCATAAATAAATTAAGAGGGTGTGACATAGATGTTTACACAGTCTGGTGGGTGGCAAGTTGGCATAGCGGTCACACCCTGAGACTGGTAGTAGATCAGTCGGTATCGTCCTAGAAGGATGTGGGTGGTGGGATCCCGTAGGGTTTGGTCCTTGGACCTGTACTCTTCAATATCTTCATCAGTGACTTGGATGTGGATGTGAAGTGTACTCTGTCCAAATTTGCGGACAATACTAAATTGTGCTGTGAAGTGCACACTCCAGAGGGTAGGGAATGATTGCAGGTGGACCTGGACAGGTTGGAAAAGTGGGCAGAACACAATAGGATGCAGTACAACAAGACAAGCGCAGAGTGCTGCAGCTGGGGTGCAAAAATATTCCCACACCTACTGGCTGGGAAGTGACCCTCTCAGCAGCACAGAAGTGGAAAGGGATCTCAGAGTCATAGTGGACTCCAAGATGAATATGAGTCATTAGTATGATGAAATCATCAGCAAAGCTAACCACATTATCTCATACATCAGCAGATGCATGACAAATAGAACCGAGAAGGCAATACTTCCCCTCTATGCAGCATTGGTCAGACCACAGTTGGAGTACTGCATCCAGTTTTGGGTGCCGTACTTCAAGAAGAATGTTGATAGACTTGAGAGGGTCCAGAGGAGGGCCACTCATATGGTTAGGGTCTTACAGGACAAGCCCTGTGAGGAGAGACGGAGGGACCTGGACCTCTTCAGCCTCTGCAAGAGAAGGCTGAGAGGTGATCTTGTGGCCACCTACAGATTCATTAGGGGGGCGCAGCAAGGGATTGGAGATGCTCTGTTTACCAGGGCGCCTCTTGGGGTAACAAGGAGCAATGGTCACAAACTGACAGAGAGCAGATTTAGGCTGGATATCAGGAAGAACTTCTTCACAGTAAGAGTGGCCAGAATTTGGAATGGGCTTCCAAGGGAGGTGGTGCTCTTCCCTACCTTGGGGGGTCTTTAAGAGAAGGCTGGATAGGCATGTGGCTGGGGTCATCTGACCCCAGTACTCTTTCCTGCCTAGGCAGGGGGTCAGACTCAATGATCTGTTGAAGTCCCTTCCAACCCTAGCATCTATGAATCTACCTGCTCATGATGCCAAATGAACCGTAAGAAATGTTTGGAGATGATAAACATTATCAGATAGTAAATATCTAGGTATCTATCTAATATAAAAGTAGCTTTCTAATGCTACTGTTTCCCCCAGGAGCTATCTTTCTCCCTCTTTCCCTGAATAGCTATCAAAACCAGGTCATTTTATGAACTTATTCACCAAAACTTTTTAAATAAATATCAAACACAACTGCATGATGGGGGAGAATTGTTCACCGTTTTTTTATTTATTTATTTTTTTGCTGATAAAGCCCATGTTGAGAGTGTAAAAGAATAATACGCTGATTTCAGAGGCAAAAAGTGGGGTCAATTCTACCCCTAGCAATAGTGAACTCCACTGCTGCGCTACAAAACTCTGATTCCCAGCATCATTCCCTTGCATTCTATAAGCCACACTGCCTGCAACTGCTGCTTCCTGGGGGAGGGGAGGGCACCCCCTCCCTGTCCTGCTATTGCGCTTATGCTTCGGTGGTGCCTGGGGCATGTGTGTTGTTCACCTGCCCCACATTACACGACTGGTGATTTTCTAAATTCTGCAAATAAGCCAAATTCCCCTTCTATGATTGCCAAAATGAGATACTAGTTAGCACAGTGATTTTGCATATATGTTTTCAAAATGTAGTTAGAGATGTTCTGGCAGGCTTCTGGATCTTAGTGTTCCTTCACTGACTTTCAGATGATCTTGTATGTCTTTAACGTCTTCACAATGCAGATTGTATGACCCAGAAGTTTCTCCAGTTGACTCCTTTGGATACCTACTGAGATCTGTGACACTTTGAATGATTTTTTGCACAGGTCAGATGGGGAAAGAGTAGATGACAGTACTCTTCCACATGCACCCTACTGATGGATGAAAAAATATGTCATCTAGCTGACATACCTACAAGTATGTTGGCAGCAAGAAGAAGATGAGAGAAAGTGTGGGACCCTAGTGTCAGAAGATGGAGAAAAAGCTGAAGTACTCAATATCTTTTTGTACCTCTGTCTTCTCAGGCAAGGTCAGCTTCAAGACTACTGCACCTGAAAACACAATTTGGGGAGAAGGTAAACAGCTGAAAATGGCAAAAGAACAGGGTAGAGACTGTTTAGAAAAGCTGGATGTGTACAAGTCCATGGGTCCAGGTACACTGTACCTGAAGGTGTTGAGGGAGTTGGCCAATGTGATTGCAGAGCCACTGGCTGTTACCTTTGAAAATGTATGATGACTGGGAGAGGTACCATACCATTAGAAAAGGGCAGATAATAGTGACCATGTTTAAGACAGGGAAGTAGGAGGATCTGGGGAACTACACATTGGTCAGCCTCACCTCAGTCCCTGGAAAAATCACAGAGCACACACCTGAGGAATCCATTTCTAAGCACTTGGAGGAGAAGAAAGTGATAAGGAACTGCCAGCATGGATTCACCAAGGGCAGTCATGCCTGACCAATCTGCCTTCTATGATTAGATGACTGGCTCTGTGGATGTGGGGAGAGTAGTGGATGTGTTATACCTTATCTTTTACAAGGCTTTTGGTATGGTCTCCCACAACATTCTTGCAAGCAAGCTAAGGAAGTATGGGTTGGATGAATAGACTGTAAGATGGATAGAAAACTGGCTGGATCATCAGGCTGAAAGGGTAGTAATCAATGGCTCAGTGTCTAGCTGGCAGCCGGTATCAAGTAGATTACCCCAGGGTTTGGTCCAGGGACTGATTTTGTTCAATATCTTCATCAGTGATCTAGAAGATGGAATGGAGTGCACTATCAAAGAAGGTAGTTTGGCTCATCTGCCAGTTTGGGCCCATTACAAAACCATCATTAGTTGTGACATGTTTTGGCAGTAAAAGTGACAAAATATATTGCATATTTAAAAATTATGCCTACTCTTATCTTAAACTGTAACATTTGGTCAGGCATTACACTAAACTAGATTGAGTAGTAAATATGCTGGAGGGTAGGGATAAGATTCAGAGATACTACACATACTGGAGGACTAAAAAAATCCCATGAGGTTCAATAGGAGAAGTATGAAGTCCTGAACTTACGACAGAACAATCTCATACACTGGTACAGGCTGGGGACTGACTAGCTAAACAGCAGTTCTGAAGAAAAGGAACCGGCAGTTACATTAGACAAGAAGCTGAATGTGAGCCAAGAGTGTGCCCTTGTTGCACAGAAGGCTAATGGCATATTGGGCTGCATTACTACGAGTTGCCAGCAGATTGAGGGAAGTGATTATTCCCCTCTATTTGGCACTCATGTGGCCACATCTGGTGTTCTGTGTCCAGTTTTGGGTTCCCCACTACAGAAAGGTTGTGAATAAATTGGAGAGAGTCTGGTGGAGGGCAATTAAAATGGTTAAGGTGGCTGGGGCACATGACTTTTGAAGAGACACTGAGGGAACTGGTCTTATGTAGTCTGGAAAAGAGAAGGTGAGGTGGGGAGAGGGAGGATTTGATAGCAGTCTTCAACTATGGGGAGGGTTGTTCCAAAGAGGATGGAGCTAGACTGTTCTCAGTGGTAGCAAAAAAGCAATGGTCTCAAGTTGCAGCAAGGTGATTTTAGGTGAGCTATTAGGAAAAACTCTCACAAGGAGGACGGTGAAGCACTGGAACAGGTTATCCAGAGAGGTTGTGGAATCTCCATCCTTGGAGACTTTTAAGACCTGGCTAGACAAAACCTTCGCTTTGTTGAGGATGGTCCTACTTTGAGCAGGGGGTTGGACTAGATGGCCTCTTGAGGTACCTTTCAACCCTTATTTTCTATGATTCTGTGTCACATGGGTAGATGTGATGGGTAGATATTTGCAGATTTTACTTAATACATTTTATTTGCTTCTTAGATTTTGGAGGTTTTCACCACAAGTAAGTAAAAGCTGAGATTCTGAAACATAAAATGAGAGCCTTAAATGAAAAAATACTGCCTCAGTAAAACCCAGCAAGCCTGTACATTTTAAAACCTATTTAAGGCTTGCAGTCGTATCTACTTACAAAATATAACAGAGTGGGAAAACGAGGTCAAATTAATGTAATTTATATCCATTTATATCTATATGTATATGATCTCTGCTTTAATTTTCACACTCCAAACATATCTCCTGTTTCATTGTTTGTTGTTCCCTCAACTGCACAAAGTCTCATTAGGCAGCTACTTAGGCCTGACATCTTTCTTATTTTTTCATAAATCACTGTTCACACCTGGGAACTGTAGAAGTAGTAGTAGTAATAATAGAGATTAGAAATCTTAGAGTCAGAGAACCATTTATATAGAAACCATTTCTGTTTCAGCAAACATTTGTATACAGGTATAAATCTAAATTAATCCATACTTTATGGGACAGGGAGAGAACATTCATTTGAAAACAACAACAACAACAAAACTCCCCATCATTTGTGAACATGAAATGTTTTTTGTGAGCTCCTTAAAAATGTGGGAATTTCACAACATGCAACTTCTACAACAATTATGAAAAGTTCATACAACCTGAATGTTTATCTCTGGCTTTCCTAACTGTTAAAATGGGAAAACACAATCTTAACATGTAATACAAGAGAATAAGTAGTTCTAGTCTAAGTGAGCTATACATTATTTATGTGGCACATAGATATCTATAATGCAAAATATTAATTTATATTTTATCCTTCAATGGTCATGGTGATAGTCCAACATAAATAATTTAGCTTTTAAAAGGATTCTGAGGGAGATGCACACCTCATGCAAATTGGCATAATTCCATTGCCTCCAGAGAACTGAACTGACAGTGCACAATATAGTGCTAATTCTTTCTTACGTATGGCAAAATAATACTGACCTAACAAAATTGTTTCATGCTATGCTACTGAGGCTAGTGATTTTTAATGATACCATAATGTCACAGAGCACTTAGGTGCACTGCTCCTAAGAAGGGAGAAAACTGCTAGGGAAAGAGCCCTAGCAGTGAGTGATGAGCCCAGCTGCTGGTTGCCAGGGCAACCAGAAGATGTCAGCTGACCAGAAGGGGCAGGGCATGGCTCCCTTATAAAGCCCAGAGGCTGAGACCAGGCTAGCAGTTCCCTACCAGCAGCCAAAAGGAAAGAAGCTCCCTCAGGGAAGAGAGGGGAAGCCTGACTGAAGGAGCAGTGTCTGACTCAGCTGAGGGATGGAGTATTCCCTGGTAGGCTGGAATGTTGTTATAGCCGGGAGGCTTTCATTTATGTTATAGCCGAGGGGCTTGTGTGTTCTGTTTGCTGTTTGTTATGGGTGGTTGGGTGAGGCTATTAGGGGTTGGAGGAGGCCTCATAGGGGACCCACGGCAGTGTGGGGACCCCAGTGCCAGTGAGGGCGCAGCAGTTGGGGTGCACTGACCCCAGCCCCAGAAAGGGGGCAGTTGAGAGGCCCCAGAGAGAGGGGCGTGGATGAGAAGCCCCAGTGCAAGTGTGGAGAGCCCCAGAGAAGGGTGTAGCACTTGAGAAGCCGCAGAGAAGGGTGCAGCATTATTGTGGGGAAGCCCTAGAGAGAAGGGGGCAGCAAAGAGCCCCAGGGAGGGGACTGCATTGACGAGCACCAGAAAGGGTACAGAGTGAGACCAGGGCCCAAAGAGGACAAGGGGCCAGATTATAACAAGGCCAAGACCGAACAACATCAATTCCAGCTATAATTGGGGCTTGGGGCGTGGTAAAGGGGTGGTTGGAGCCACGTATAGCCCATAAGGCTAGGGTGCCCCTACAGCACCCATTGCAAAGCGGGACCCACGAGGGGTACAGGAAACCACGGGGTCTGAGTGTCCATCAAGACGTAACCAAGAGGGCGTAAAAGACAGCTTCCCAAATGCATTGTGTCATCAAAGATGTGGCAGGCGAGAATTTGAGGGTGCCCTTGGGCCAACTTGGCACAGGAAGGGGGCCTTGAGGAGATCATGGCCCTCCTGCAGGACCCTGCACTGTAACGCATAAATTTATTTGTGTGTTCACAATGGTTAATTCTTACTTTCCTAGCAGTTAATGGAAGAATAGGTCTCCATAAATTTGATATAAAATGGGAGTGTTAACACTTTATTTTTTTTATATCCTTTTTATATTTAAGATAATTTTTCTGAAACAAACATACGATGGTGTATTTAGGTCCGAGAAGTTAAGGTGCTTTTTTAACTTTATTTTCTGCATTGCTTTGATTTCCATGTTGAAAATCCTTAGAGTGCATCTATTGGTGTATTTGATTTTTCTCCTAGTGGTTTAGTTGTAGATCTTCACTTTTTTCTTTCCTTTATTGTTTACTTCTTGTTCTCTACATTCAGCTTTGTCAGAGATACTGAGTTTTAGTAACTAATGAAATCCTTGTATTTGCATTAAACATTTACTTGGTCTTCTCTCCACATATAGAGGATGTGGACATCTTTAGATAATTTCTAGTTATGTTATTAAACATGAAATGGTTTAGTGACATGTGTGAATGTCTTAATTATTTCTGAATAGACAAATTTCTGTGTGCCTATTTTTTAATAGTGCCTAACTAGCTTTAAAGACTAAATCACATTTTTAAAGGGAATTTAAAGTAAATATTTAATGGTATTTAGGTTTGGATTTTAGAAGATGATTATGTGTGTAAAGATACAAATGGTTGTGTAGGAGGTTTTTCAAAAGTATTAAGGTACCTAATTCCTATTGAACTCAATAGGAATTCTATCCCTAACCTACTTAGGTTCTTCTTGGACTTATGCAAAGTGTTAAAATACTTTGTAGAAAGGTTCCCTCTAAGGTGCATGCTTGTGGCCATGCACAAGTAAAAGTCTTGCCACTTTCAAACTTTTTAAGGCCATAGACCTACCGGGAGAAGAGCAGGGCTGAGGCGTGGGGCACTTACTGAAGGTAAGCTCCTCCCTGAGGAAGAGGCGAAGGTGAAGATGGGGATGGGGACAGGGGCTGGGCCTGGGTCCTGGCACAGGCTTTTCTGGCTCTGAGGAACTGCTCTGCTCCCCCTCATCGCCTTGGGGAGTGAGGAGGCATGTGGCATCAGGGCTGGGGAGTGGAGCACTTCCCCAGAGCTGGCAGAGCCCATGGAGCAGTTCCCTGGAGCCAGTGGATCCCACGCCAGCCCCAGCCTCCATCCCTGCCTTGCCTCACCTCAGGGAGGAGCCACTGCCTGCTCTGAGTGAGGCTCTACTGGGTCTGGGGAACTGCTCCACTCACCAGCCCTGATGTCACATGCCACTTCGCTCCCCCAAGCAATTCGGGGGAGCAAAGCAGTTCCCCCAGAGCCAGTGGAGCCCACCCCAGGCCCCAGCCCCTGCTGCCTGACCCAGGTGAGGAGTAAGGAGCTTACCTTTGGTAAGTGTCCCACGCTGCACCGAGAGGGGGAGGTGGGACCAAAGTGGCGTACTCATGGACTGAAGCTGTGTGCTCATGGGCTGCTGCTCCTTAGAGGGAACATTGCTTTGTAGGTCTAGCATTAAGTGCCTAAGTCACTTTTGCAATGGAATTTAGACTCCTAAGTTAACGGGGTCCTATTGAAGATCTGACTGTATATTACTTAAATTAAAATTACAATAAGATTAACAGCTTTGTGGGTAATTTTAACTGAGAAGAATTTAGATATAAGTTTTATTTAGCAAATGTGAATAGTATGTTATTATCAATATGATCGCTCACATGCATAAAGTTAAACCTAGGACTAATAGTGTGTATCATAAAAGCCTTACTGGGCAGAATGAAGGAATGAGACACTTGCATCTAAAGATGGTTCTGCTAGGACAGGCTTGAAGCCTGTTGAAGCAGGCAACTGTAATTTTTAACATTGTTTTTCCTGGGTTTTAATTTTACTGCAGACCCAAAACTTAAGCCAAGATTCCTTTGGTTAGCAACTTTTAGTAGCCTTAATTAAGCTTTATGGAAAACTAGACTAAGACAGTTTTTAGTGAGAGTTATGAGAAACTTGATAGTTTTGTGGAATTTGGGACCCATTTGTGCAGAATGTGGCATGGAAAATGGTGGCTGGCTCCTTAAATCAGAAGAGGCTGGTATGGAAATGTACTTTATAGTTTAGGGTGACCATATCTGCCTGGTCTCAAAATGGGACATTCTGATCCCTGCCAGCCCCACTCTTGAATGCATTCAGCTGGTCTCAGATACTGGGAGGGGGCATGAAGGACCACATAGTATGGTAGGGGGGATGGAAGTCTTATTTTAAACAACTGTCCTGAGTGTCCCATATTCAGTCTGGCAAAAACATGTATTTGACCAAACCAATCGGATGTCTGCAACAGATGTTTAAAATGCAATTGAACTGGTGAAAAAAACGACATATGCTTACTCTATTATAATAACCTTCAATTAAAAAAACAAACTGTGGTGAACTGCTTGAGGAATTGGTAGAGTCCTTAAATGTCATTTTAGGTAGGTTTCCCCCACTCCCCAAGTTGTTTTCTATGGATCAACCAGTCTTTAATATGTAAGCTGGTTTGCCTTGGGGTCCAGCAAGCAAAAAATCACCTTGATACATTTATTAAGGGGTCAGCCTTTTGAGCTAGTTGAAGAGGCTGTGTGGTTGAGTTGTTTTGGGTTTGATTTGGAGGATGGATAGTGGAGTTGTGTAGTGCGTTTAGTTTTTCTGAAGGGATGGTTTGACTGCTGGATGCTGAAGCCTGTTAGACCCCGACTCCATGCGGCGCCCAATGACTAAGGAGATGATGATTCAATTGCTCATGGGTCTTGTTACTCATTAGCCAGAGCAAGCAGGGAGCAAACACCAGCACACATTCCTCTCAACAGCTTTATTCAGAATGGAGAAAGCTTCGGACTAGCTCCCAAAAAAACAACAAAGTGGGGAGCTGCTGTGAACAATAGTTCTTTACAAATTTATACACTTTGGTTCATGCTTATTAACGTTCACCCCTCCTTCTCTTCCACTCATTTTTTCCTCCCATTTCAAGCTCCACCTCTGTTTACTGTTTGCTTCATTAGCATGGAATTGCCTATGCATTTCATTCATTTACATGCCTTTTTGCTATGAGCGCATGTCAAAGGCCATGAACTTACTTTTTCGGTCAATGGGCAGACTGTGACTAAAACCTGGAAGATTTTTCACCAGTGACCATTTACCCTTTTGCATACGTTCATTTTGGATTTTGTTACCAATTACGTGTTGTCTTCTACATTCCAATCTGTTTTTCTGTCCCACGTTGTACCAGCTTCCACGTTCCTAAGGCTTCACCTCATTCACAGCACACAGACTCACACAGACTTACTTGAAAATGGTTGACACAGTCAAGATGGTTACTTAGCATAAGCAAATGGCTGGCTTAGCATAACCATTCAT
The DNA here is from genome assembly GCF_030867095.1 of Alligator mississippiensis. Classification (NCBI taxonomy): domain Eukaryota; kingdom Metazoa; phylum Chordata; order Crocodylia; family Alligatoridae; genus Alligator; species Alligator mississippiensis. The sequence goes on from NC_081829.1 coordinate 43,051,610, forward strand.
AAGTAAAATATGTTTGCCAAAGCATCTTGCAATATACTTTTAATATATCATTCTGCCTTGTGGTCAGCAGCTTTTGCTAAGCCACAGGTTATAGTCTTTTATTCAGCTGCAAATCCAATGCTCCCCAAGATCCAAATATTGTCACCCTAACAAAGCCCTTCAGACCATTACTTGTCAAACATGCAATCAATCATTTACTATTCCACTGACCTAGATGTGTGAAGTCTAAAGCAGAGGCCAACAAAAGAAAATCAGGTATGAGAAACACTTTATAGTGAATAGTTTTCTCTTTTTTAGAACTTTTAACAAACATGTCACAAAATAAGAAATCTTCCTCTGATCATTTGGAAGATATTCTTTAGGGACTGTCTGTTAACTTCAAGAGGATAACCAATACTGTTGCAAAGAAAAGGATCAGAGACTACTCAAAAAGCTTATGTATATCTTCAGTAGCTTTTAAACAATATATATTTGTTTCTGCATGCTGTTTTGGACTGGATTAGTCTCATATAAGTCTTGACCAGAGGTAAAATCCTGTAGCCAAACACCCCCAAACTTTGTGAGAGCTTGAAACTAAATCTCAGCTTCCTTTTTGGCTCCAGACTGTTAACATACGCCAGTCACATCCTGTTTTATAGCTGATGAACATGCTAATTGGTTTAGTTTCCTTCACTGGTAATTGAGTTTAGTTATATCAGCTGCCCTGCTAATCTGAAGTGTAATCACAGCAAGGGGCCAAAAGCTGTGAACAAAAAGTGGAACTTCAGTCTGTTTAGGCCATATCACTCACTCTCACTAGTCTGAGTCAGTCTTCACATAGTTGTTCTGTAAGTTGATCCCTCATTAGTGTAAAGAAGAGCTCTCAGCCACTCTTTTATGACTGCACCAAACTCTGTCCTTAGATAAAGAAGCATTGAGGAAAGCCTGGCTTCTTTCCACTTCTGTCCCTCAAGGCGACTTCCTTTGGCTCCGTTGCAGTCCTTTTTTGAAGCTGGCTTATGTCTGGCATTAGCCAACGCAAACATGCCCTTATGGTACCTTACTGAAATTCCTGTCTCTATAGACCTCTTCCCAAAGGTCTCTCTGGGAATTATTGACCCATTGTAGGATTTTTTGGTCTCTTTCTGATCTCTTGACTAGAAGTCTGTAGAAAAGGTTTAGCAACATGTCCTACCTCTTGTTAAGAAAAGGGCCAGTATACTGCCTGTCTGCTGTCCCTTTTCCAGCATGCTTTGTTCTGCTGACCTCTAACTCCCATTATATCACTTTTATGCAGCAATTGTGAGCATGCCTTTCTGTAACAGCATGATCAAACTAATCTTAAAGAACTGGTACCTCTTGTTCATCCACACGAAAACATCAAACTGAAGAAGCTGATAGGTTGGATATGTTTGCATCTGGAACCAAGTTCTTTGCTTTTTACAAATGTTTTATCTCAATGTCTTAGAGGTGCTAAGCTGCTGTGGTGATTTCAGATTTGTGTCACTGTGCCAAATAATTTCCATCTGACATTTTTAGCCAGAATTTAGAAGCTGAGGTCAAACTGTCCTTCACTCTGTCTGAGAACTATCCTTGCTCTTCTATACTGTTGGTGCAATGATTGAATGGATCTTTCTGTGAAAAATAGGAAATTAATTTTATGTGCTTGTCAGTGGGTTTTTTTCCATCCTTGCCAGCCTTAGAAATTAATCTTGCAGAGGTTAGACATTAGAGTTTTCCTTCTCTTGGCTTGTTCTCTTCCCCCAGTTACTTTTGTATTATTTTTCTGATTCCTTTGAAAGGACAGAAAAACAATCAAGATACAGTTGATATATAAGCGGGATTCTGGGCTCTACTAAGTATATCAGAAGCTGGGCAGTCTAACAATGATATGAAATTGAGTAAATTGCTGGCTGAAGCAAGTCTGTCAGTCACAAAGGAATATACTGTCTTACATCTCTATTAATGTAAATTAAGTGGTTTGGTATATTGATTAGAAGTGTGCATGTGGGTGTTTGTGTTTGACTCATCTGTTGTACTTCAAATAATATTAGGCATTTTTAAAAAGATACACGATTAAAGTAAAACAGTAATGCGACAGTATGAATCCGTGAATGTCTTAGCTTGGTATTTTACTTTCAGGCCTAGTCAGATAAAACCTCATTCACTCCTTGTTTCTCTATTCTGTGTATCTACCATATGCTGTAAAATTAGGAGCCTGAATCTCTGAGAAGGCAGGGACTATAGTGTATAAACTCTGCAACTATGCAAAGGTAGGGGCAGAAAGTTATGGCAATTGAAATAGTTTCTATAGGAATTCCATGAAACATGCTGCAGTGAATGTTTAAAGTAATTTTATCTTTTATGCTCATGTACTGCAAAGCAAATGCTGTTTGAATTGATAAGAAATTACCAGCCACTTAAATGATCAGTCAACACAAGTGTCTTTCAGAATATTAATGGAGTGTCTATTGCCTGACTCATTAAATGAGATTTCTACTCCTAAATCCTTGCAAATCAGTATGGAATGTCTGGGACATATGTCTAGTCTTGCAACACTAGCAAAAGGAATGGCTATGAATGTGTCAGGCTGTGGAACGTATGTGCTTAAAATAAACAGAACGGAAGGAGGAAGCATCATAAAGCCCTTGCATTGGATACCACGGTGACAAGTGGCACAAATACTTAAGTACAAATCGCTAACAATTTGTAATGTGCCTTCCCTATGTATGAAAAGTTTTTTAATATTACGTGTGCTGTTACTAGCAGAGTTGGAAAACTGTATGTAAAGAGTATATTATTAAAAAAGCTTTATAATTAAGTATAGAATCACTTAGCTAGTAGTGCAAATTCTGAAAATTAGCACACATCATAAAATGATTGAATTAATCTTATAGGAAACTGCTTGAAATACTATTTATGGGGGGCTCTATTAAATTGATTGTGTAGGAAATGTGATCACTGCTTCAGAAGGATGAGGTTATATGAACTTCAAGTGCCTGTAGACAGCCTAAGAAATATAAGGCTATTTTGTGGGTGTATGCACATGTATATGTATGTATATATTAGGGGTGTGCAAAATGGGTCGTATTTGATTTGGATTTGGCCCAAATCAGGGACAGTGATTCAATTTGTTGATTCAGATCATTATCCCTGATTCGCTTTGGCCAAATCTGAAGTTTCGATGCAGATTTGGAGAATCAGCAATTTGGCCATAGACACAGCTTTAAATGTTTTTGGTTTTTTTTCTACGTACCTTGAGGTACCAGGCATAGCTCGTGAAAGCTGCAATGCTGAGGCAGGTGGAGTGTCCCACAGGAGCTCAGGGGGCGGGGTGGGGGCATGTGCTCAGTGATGAAACCAGAAGTGGACTGGAAATACTTCCGCCCTGGCAATTGGCCGCAGGGGGATCTTGGGTAGCTCCCCAGACCAAGGAGGCACTAGTCACCAAGCCAGAAGTGGTTACGGGGTTATCCCCTGGCATTCTTCCCTGGTAGAACTAGAAGTGGACCAGAAGTGCTTGTGGTCTACTTCCAAATCTGCTGCTGAGCATGCTGGGGAGCCCCACCACACTCCTGTGGAATGCTCCATCTGTCCCACCATTGCAGCATTCACAAGCCACCCGGTACCTTGAGGTATGTAGAAAAAACATTTAAAGCTGTGTCTATCTCTGAATCATTGAATCTTTCCAAATCTCTCCCAATCAATTTGGAGGGTTCCAATCTGATACAGAGAGATTAAAGCATCTCCTGATTTGATTCATATTTGGAGATTTATCCATTGAATCAGGCCGAATCTTTGCCGATACGAAGCTTCAGTTTCGATTAGCCCTAGTGTATATATGGGTGTGTGTGTGTATGTATATATGTTTTATGGTCTAATCACTGTGTGTGTGTGTGTGTGTGTGTGTGTGTGTTTTTTTGTTTGTTTTTTTTATGATGAGAGGTAGGACCTGGGGTTTTTGTGTTTCTGTCCACGCAAGAAGATTTTCAGATTTTTTTACTTAGAATTGTACACTGAGTCTAAGCCAATTAAGGTTTAGGCATACAGAAAACTGGTAATCATTTTAAAATGGTCTGATTTTGCCATTTTTTTTTTTTTTCTCATTTTAGGTATCTTAAAAAAAGATGATCCGAGGACTAAAAAATCTAAGTTAAAGGAAGGTTAAATATCTTGTGCTTTTTCTTTCTAGGAAAGAGAGACGTTTGAAATAATGAAACTCTTAAAGCTTTTGAAAGTTATGTATATTTTTGCTGGAGGCATTTTTCACACCGCTGAGGGGTTCATGGACTAGGGGACCTCTAAACATTGGGAAACTCGGAGCAAACATAGGTGGCTGGTAGAACCAGTCCAGGTTTTTCAATGTACTAGATAATGCAATGAAGACTAACCTTTTTGGCAGGTTTGCCACAGTTTAAGCCCCATGCTCTCCACAAGTGATACTCTGATATCCTTTTCCTGCTCAGCCTGCTGCTCTTCTTTCTGCTGCCTGCCCTTTTGGCTGCAGTATTCCCCATCCCCTCTCTCATCTTCTTGTGCTACTTTTTGCCACCCTTGAAATTAATGTCTTGATTCTGCAGCATGCATGAGTGTCTCCTTGATTTCACTGGAGTATTCATGTGCTTAAGTTAAACCTTTGCATAAAAATGTTGCCAAAGTATGTAAAAATTAGCAAGGATTGCTAACTGGATGTTATAATTCATGTTGTTTGTTCCAGAGATGATGAGGAGTTAATGATGTGTTGCCCAACATCCAAAGTGAGTGTTATGAACCAACAGGCAGTACAGTCAGTCTTCCTCTTCCTTTCACCTAATGAATATCTAATTATTTTAAAAAGTAGAACAGTTCCAATAGGAAATTTTGAGATACCCTATCCAGAATAGTCAGTTGCCTACTCTCAAACAGACAGAGTAGGGACTTGACTTTGGGTGCTCCACATCCCTAGTAAATTCCCTAAACATTGACAGATTATGTGGTGGATCAATCCCTCTTTCCTCTCCCCAGTTTTTCATGGAAAAAATTGTGAAAATTTGTTATAGAATAGAAAAAAAACCTGTTTTCTGGCCAGCTGTAATAAGTTCAGTTTTGGCCAAGAAATACCTTGATTTGAGTCTGAGGAAATGAGCTGAAGGGCAAAAGGGAAAGAAAAGTATGGTTAGGAGGAACTGAACAAAGATTGATATGACTTCTATGCCTATTAATCTAAGATTTTAAGTGAGAATACTAAAGAAGTTATTTATATATCCTTGATTTATATTGTCTTTGTGGATTCAGTCTAAATGGGAATTAAGCATAATAGTTAATTGCAAGCAGAAAGACTTGGAATGACATTCAAGCTCTTCATTACATTTAATTGCATTTTGTTTCCCTTCAAGTATCTCTTCTTGTATTAACATAGGAAGAGATGAGCCAACCTATATTCCAATAGGGGATCTATACTTCTGTTCCTTATTAAAAGTAGCAGTCCACATTAACCATGTTTTCACTCTCAGAATACGTAGTGCAGGTAAGTTACTTGTAGCAGTTATCACTTTCTATAGCCTGTGGAATAAACCAGGACATTTGGGATTGAAATGTTATAGTTCAGTTAAAGTATTTGATACCTTAGATTATCTAGTGAGCTACTGTCAAATAAATAGAAAATTAGATTTTTTTTTTCTGTAAATGACAATATCTAAAATGAAATAATGATATTACACTACTACTTCAAGTAGCAGGATTTATTTTTAATGTTTTCTGGGTATTCATTTCCTTCTATTACCAAAGTGAAAATGCTTCGCACTGACTATGAATTTGTATTTCCCATTTTGTTGTGTAAGTTGATTTAAGAGACATCTTAAATTTACCGAAGAAAAGTAATTCTGATCACCATAAGAAACAATGCAATTTAGTCACTGAAAATTGTAGTCCTTATTGTGTAGCTTTTCAAAATGAAGGCCCCTGTATTATTAATTGAATAAATCTCCAAAGAATGATTTTTGTCACTCAAAATATTTTGTACAGAATTATAAGACTTTTGATACATCACATAAACCATATGATTGTGCATTGTAAGGAAGATAGATTTTTTTTTTTTTTTTTTTTAAAGCGAGGAATGAAAAAGTTCCTTCTTTTAAACTATTTGCAATAAGTGTTTAATGGAGATCTCTACTGGCCATGTGTTTAGCAATCAAAACAGAAATAAAGGTCACCTTAAATTTTAACTTTTGCTTGGAATAACAGGAAAATATCCTCTGTGGTCTTGTAAGATCTGCTTCTTGATCTTATAAGACACTTGTATATGTGACACCATTACCATGTACACATGACAAAAATGTCACTGTGTGGCTTAATGGCATCACGCTGTACACGTGCAAGAGTTTTTGGGTTTTTAAATGAGTTTGCATCATTGCAAACTAAACTATATCTCAATGTACTTCAGTTTTCAGTGATGTGTTTTTAGTTATTAGTCAGCTCGTCCCCTGGCCATAGGAGAGGTGGGCAGGTTCCACAGAAAAAAAGTATCAGGCCCCTCACTGTTTCTGCCTTTAACAGGCACCTGCTGCAGGCAGAATTGGCAAGGGGCCCAATCTTTTCTTTTTTTTTTCTTCAGTGGAGACTGCCTGCTTCTCCTGTGGCCAGGGGGAGAAGCTGCTGGTGGGCTGAGCAGCCCCTGAGCTGCAGGGGGCCCTGGTCTTTCCCACCATGACAGTGGCTCCCCCTGGGGCCACTTGGGCAGAATGCTGGCAAACCGGGTGCTACCCTGGTTCAGGATGAAGGAAGAGTTGGATCAGACCAGGTGCTGCTTCTGAGGAAGGCCAGATGCTGGCCCAGCAACAGCCTGCCTAGGCAGCCCTGGGGGTGGCATTGCCATGGAGGGAAAGACTGAGGTTCCCTGCAGCTCAGGGGCCGCTTGGCCTTCTGGCAGCTCACACCTCAGCTATGGGCAGGCTGCGCCCCCCCCCCCCCCCCCAAAAAAAAAAAAAAAAAAAAAAAAGAAGGATCAGTTCCTTTGCCGTAACAGTGACGGAAAAATAAAATCCCTACATTGAAATGGTGTGTGTCCAGTTACAAACCCACAGTTTCAGTTTAGGGGGCATAGAATGTAACCCTAAGGACTAAACTTGGTCACGTATACAAGTGCCCATAAAGTAAAACTTGTTGTGGTGAGGTCTGCTTGGTGTAGAACTGCAGGAATGTACAGTCCTGATTCAGCAGTATAATTAAGCAAGGGCTTAAATACAAGTGTGAACAGTCCCTTTGACATTAGGGGAGTGTTCATTCCTGATGAACGTTAAAGTCTCGCCTCAATTTAAGTAATCAATTAGTCTCAGATGGTTATCACATTCTCCATAAGGTTTTCCTTTTCTTTACTAGGCAGTCTTTGCTCTTCAGCTGACTGGCCAAAGACTGCTAGGACCTTTCTTGATGCAATATTCTGCATACCTACACTCTCACCTGTCACAAGTTGCTGATAAGGGAGAAAAGAAGTGTCTAGGCATGTAGCTTCTTGCACAATTGGTCCCTATGTCCACCTTAGTATAGTAGGGCTCCACCAACCTGTATACCCTCCCCCGTTCCACTGGGTGCTAATTTATAGTCCATATAATCTGCCAGAGTCTGAGTCCTTCCTACCTTTGACTCAAATAAGTCACCACCAACTTAGTCCTTTTTAGCCTCCACCACAGCTTTAGAAAATGAACTGACTCGCATATAAATAGCCTCCTGGCTTATGGGCAAATAGTTACTTTTCCCTATCACTCTGCATCTAGGAGGGTTCTTCCTCTCTTCCCAGGTGGAGAAAGCAAAGTTAACTTATCTCTGACCTTCTATGCAGGTATTTATGGCACCTCCTTTTCAGTCCTTCTGGCCAGGCTTTTGTGCTGAGGCTTCAGGTTACCTGAAAGCTGCTTTGTCTTAGCTTCTTCCCTGTCACCTCTCTCACTAGAACTGACTCCCTGAAGAGCCTTCCTTGCAGCCTGTTCCCTTTCTTGCAGTTGTCATCTGTTCCTGCTTTCACTGTGCTTGATTCAGGAACTTCCAGTTCTGGTTGTTCTCCCTGTCTGCTCCAAGTCTCTCTTTATGGTGGAGCTCACATTCCTTCCTCCTCCCCTCTGGAAACACTGAGAGAAGAAGGATCCCTGTGTGAGTCTGTGTAGCTTTGGTGATGGGATGGCTGCTTGCAAGCACCCTTCCAACCCCAGTGCCTTACTCTCTGCCACTGGTATTTCCTCTGTTCCCTTACATGGAGCTTTTTAAATGCTTAAAAATGTGCACATGCTCAGGTGTCATGAGGGCTCTCTCCCATCACAATGATTCTTTATTTTCAGAATTTGCAATGCTTTTTTGCCACATTTATATTCTGGATATTGGTCTGTTTCTACTTGAATAATTCCTGCAGTCTTGAAAATCTTCCAAGGTCATTAACTTCACTATGATAGATTGTCATATATTGCATTTGTTTTGAGTAGGCTTTTAGTTTCCAAAGCGTAAATAATCAGTAGTTCTCATGAACCTTAGCTAATATAGCTTTTCTTTGATTGAATTGCTTTAGGATTTTGCTTGCTTGCTTGCTTTAATTAGCTGTTGTATAAGATTATATTAGTCCTGAACATTTTCTTACTGAATATTTACCATATTACTAAAAGTCATGTATGCATTCCAAAATGCCTGTGGTGTACATGTCAAGCCTGTTCCTTCTGTTCACTCTCAAATGATTGATTATAATAATTGAATAGTATCTCTAATTTATTCAGGGTCTAAGCAGTGATTGTGGGTGATGAACCATGGTGATCATATATCTGATGTAAAGTTCAAATGATATTTAAAAAGAATTTTTCCCTCCTCTTAGCATCTCATTGGTAATCCTCCCATGGAGTTTATAGTAGCACATGAATAAGTTGTGAATGAGCCTTCTAGGAATCCATTAACATTGCAATATTTTGCTAGTATAGTTTTTTTATTAGTATTTTAATTTTTTTTCTGTAAGAATTGCTTTTCTCTCTCTCTCTCTCTCTCTCTCTCTCTCTCTCTCTCTCTCTTTTAGAATTTATTTTTTTTTATAGTACTGGAAGTTGGTGACATTAAAAATACTGAATTACCTGGTAGGAAGCAGGTTCTGTACCAAAATACATATTTCTTTTATCTATTTGGAAACTGGTTAATTTTTATTGTAATTTTTATTTTTACTTACTACAAGATTTTCTTGGAGCAGTTTTTAAATATTCTATTGATGTTGTTTTAATCTTTTCCCCTAGTACAACTCCTTGCAAAACCATGCTTTAGAAAAGTTTGCCTTTTTCGGCTGTTGAAAGAAAAGTCCAGGAGTGGAATAGTAGGTATACTGCCAGTTAGATGGGAAATACAGGAGAATAATTTTGTGGGGACTGACAGTACATATAGGTATTACAGGTCAGAGTTGAAACAAAGAACTGTGCCTTTGTGGGAGGAGCAACAATATTAACAAGAAAAAAATATTTATCTTTGAGGTGTTTTTTTAAAAAAAAAAAAAGGACTATCACAGTTCCCCAGGCAGAGTATAACAGTTGGAAAAACAAACATTCTGCAAAGTACAGTACAACACAGACAAGACAAACAGTGACTAATATATAAGCATGCCATGTGGAAGATGCTAGGTAGACAATATAAAGATAATGCAAAACTCCACAGACAAATATATAAAGGAACAGAAGATTACAGGAACACTGTATAAAGTTGGGGTTTTTTTCTCTTCCTCTTTTCAATGAAAAGAAAGCTGGCAAGTGTTTTTCTCTGTCTGCCATTGCTACTTTTATGCTAATAATTTTAGTATTTCTGTCAACTTTTAAAAGTGAAAAGCAGTTTTCAGTAAGTCCTTTTTCCTGCCTACAAATAACCTTTTCTTAATTGTAGCTGGAGAAAAAAAAATATTCAAAGCCCAGAATTAAATAGGCCTCCTATATTTATAAGTGAATTAAAATACTCCACTAACATTTTCAACCTGCTGCACAAATCATTCACTTCATCCTTACCCACAACAACTTCACTTTCAACAGCCGTCACTTCCTCCAAAGCATGGGCACAGCTATGGACCAACCTCTTTATGAATTACCTGAAGGAAAGAATTCTAGAAAACTGTATCATCAAACCTTCAGTATACCAGTGTTGCGTAGATAATGTGTTCATTATCTGGACTGAACACCAGAACTCACTTTTTGACTTACACCACAGTTTAACAATTATCATTCCTTGATCAAATTTCTCTGGAATATTTGTACACCTAACAAAAGCTTTTTAGATACTTGCAGAATTCACTAGAATCCACACACAGGAGGACACCTTACAAACTAACATATACGAAAATCCCATGTCCACAAGACAAGCAATCATCCCAAGCACACCAAAAATGCTGGAATCTACAGTCATACCCTCAGATGTGACCACCTTTGCTTTGAGGAGAATCCTCGTGACACCCTTCTGGCTAGCCTGAAATTTGCCTTTTTGCAAGGACACACCTGCAGAGAAATAGACTGCAGGGGTGTAGGTTGTAGCTGTGTTGGTCTAAGGACATAGGCAGACAAGGTTCCTTGGGTGAAAGAGCTACCTAAATATACTGTAATAACCTGCTACAGTACAAAACAAAAAGAAACTCCCCTGTGACATGCACCATTGGTGGTTACCTATCACCCTAAACTAGAACAGACCTGAAGAATCATCAGACAACTATAGCATATATTTGACAACAATCAGGCCTTGAAGGAGATATTTGAAAGGCAGAAACAGCCTCTGCATTTCTGACTTTCAGACAACCCTGTAACCTTGCCCAACTCATCACCAGAAGCAAACTCCCAACTGCCCCAAAGACATCAAATGTGACACAACCTTGCCTTAGAAAGAAATGCTTAACTTGTCAAAACATCTCCACTAGCTAATAAAATCAATTAAACTATCAAAATTGATGGTTCCTTCACATGTGTTTTCCAAAATATGATATGTCTGATTAAATGCACCAAATACCCTCATGGCAACTACATGAGTGAAACTAAACAACAACTACAAACCAGAATGGACTTCATATTTTTTTCTGTGACAGTTCAAAGACACACATACGTTATTAGGAGCACAATTCTAACAGAAAAATCCCTCTCTCTCTGACCTCCACTGTCCTTGTGTTCAAGGACAATTTACCTAACACCTCTAAAAGATGAATTTTGGAACAAAAGTTCATAAGCTGGTTGGACACTAAGAAGCCAGGACTTAACACTGATATTGGTTATATGGTACATTTTAACATACCTGAATTGTTTCTACTTATGAAAGGTGAGAATGGCCCTTCTGCCATATATGCTGAATTATTCTGGCACATGTCCAGGAAGGGCCAGCAGAGGAGGTTATGTTCAGAGGCAACCAGCATGGGTTCATTAGTCAGGTCTTGTCAAACCAACCTGGTGGCCTTCTACAACCAGGTCACCAAGTCCTTGGATGCAGGTGTTGCAGTGGATATAGTCTTTCTGGACTTCAGGAAGGTCTTTGACATGGTCTCTAACCCCATTCTCAGTAAGAAACTGGGAGACAGTGGTGTTGATGCCTACACGGTCAGATAGGTCACTAACTGGCTGGAGGGCCACACCCAGAGGGTGGTGGTGGACGGGTCTTATTCAACCTGGAGGGATGTGGGCAGTGGGGTTCCCCAGGGCTCGGTCCTCAGACCCGCACTATTCTACATCTTCATCAGTGACTTGGGCGAGGGGGTAGAAAGCACCCTGTTCAAATTCGCAGATGCCACTAAGATGTGGGGTGAAGTGGGTACGCTAGTAGGAAGGAACAGGCTGCAAGCAGATCTAGACAGGTGACAGGGGTGGGCCAAAGAGAACAGGATGGAGTTCAACACTGTCAAGTGCAGGGTAATGCACCTGGGGAGGAAGAACCAGCGGCGCACCTACAGGCTGAGGAACTCCCTTCTCACCAGTGTTGAGACAGAAAAGGATCTTGGAGTCATCATTGATGCCACAATGAGCATGGGCCAACAGTGTGGGGACACGGTCAGGAAGGCCAACCATACCTTGTTGTGCATCCACAGAAGCATCTCAAGCAGGTCCAAGGAGGTGATCCTCTCCCTCTATGTGACACTGGTCAGGCTGCAGTTGGAGTACTGCATCCAGTTCTGGGTGCCGCACTTCAGAAGGGATGTGGCCAATATGGAGAGGGTCCAAAGGAGGGCCACCCACATGATCAGGGGTCAGCAGGGCAGGCCCTATGAGGAGAGGCTGAGGAACCTGAACCTGTTCAGCCTCCAAAAGAGAAGGCTGACAGGGGATCTAGTGGCAGTGTACAAAATAGTCAAGGGGGACCAGCAGGCATTGGGAGAGTCCGTGTTCCCTCGAGCACTCCCGGGAGTTACAAGAAACAACGGACACAAGCTAGCAGAGGGTAGTTTCAGGCTAGACATGAGGAAGCGCTATTTCACTGTCAGGGTGGCTAGGACCTGGAACCATCTTCCAAAAGAACTGGTGCTGGCTCCTACCCTGGGGGTCGTTAAAAGGAGGCTGGACAAACTTCTGGCCGGGGTCGTTTGACCCCAGTACTCTTTCCTGCCATGACAGGGGGTCGGACTAAATGATCTCCTCAGGTCCCTTCTGACCCTACCAACTAGGAAACTATTTGTTAGGCCTTAATTTCCCAGTAATCAGTGTCTTTCCTTCTGCTAATTGTTTGTCTGCTATCCTCTCTCCTCTCTTCAAACTATACTATTCTGGGTTATACTATGTTGTGTTTGATTTCACTCTTCAGACCTGAGGAAGAATGTCTTGCATTCAAAAGCTTGGCCAACCCTGTCCCAACTATGCAGTTGGTCCAATAAAAGGTATCACCTTAAAATCCTTGCCTCTTGCATAATTCCTAGGCCATCATGGCTACAACATTACTGTAACATCACTTACCTATCTTCGGCATTTATATGGCTTCTGTTATTATAGAAAGTTTCATAATTTAATGTAGAATGGTGTTTCAGAAAGGAATGGCAAAATAGCTGCCTGTATGCAATAAAGTGGGAAACTACATGGCAGCAGGGAACACCAAAGACAACCAAAGCTGCCCAGTTACGAAACGCCTGGACACAGGAGGAGGGGTGGATGTCGTATACCTGGACTTCAGGAAGGCCTTCGATACGGTATCCCACCCCATACTGGTGAACAAATTAAGAGGCTGTGATGTGGATGACTGCACAGTCCGGTGGGTGGCGAATTGGCTAGAGGGTCGCACCCAAAGAGTCGTGGTAGATGGGTCGGTCTCGACCTGGAAGGGTGTGGGCAGTGGGGTCCCACAGGGTTCGGTCCTTGGACCGATACTCTTTAATGTCTTCATCAGCGACTTGGACGTGGGAGTGAAATGTACTCTGTCCAAGTTTGCAGATGACACAAAGCTATGGGGAGAAGTGGACACGCCGGAGGGCAGGGAACAGCTGCAGGCAGACCTGGATAGGCTGCACAAGTGGGCAGAAAACAACAGGATGCAGTTCAACAAGGAGAAATGCAAAGTGCTGCACCTAGGGAGGAAAAATGTCCAGCACACCTACAGCCTAGGGAATGACCTGCTGGGTGGCACAGAGGTGGAAAGGGATCTTGGAGTCCTAGTGGACTCCAAGTTGAACATGAGCCGGCAGTGTGACGAAGCCATCAGAAAAGCCAATGGCACTTTATCGTGCATCAGCAGGGAGGTGATACTTCCCCTCTATAGGGCGTTGGTCAGACCGCAGTTGGAGTACTGCGTGCAATTCTGGGCGCCACACTTCAAGAAGGATGCGGATAACCTGGAGAGGGTACAGCGAAGGGCAACTCATATGGTCAAGGGCCTGCAGACCAAGCCCTACGAGGAGAGACTAGAGAAACTGGACCTTTTCAGCCTCCGCAAGAGAAGGTTGAGAGGCGACCTTGTGGCTGCCTATAAGTTCATCACGGGGGCACAGAAGGGAATTGGTGAGGATTTATTCACCAAGGCGCCCCCGGGGGTTACAAGAAACAATGGCCACAAGCTAGCAGAGAGCAGATTTAGACTGGACATTAGGAAGAACTTCTTCACAGTTCGAGTGGCCAAGGTCTGGAACGGGCTCCCAAGGGAGGTGGTGCTCTCCCCTACCCTGGGGGTCTTCAAGAGGAGGTTAGATGAGTATCTAGCTGGGGTCATCTAGACCCAGCACTCTTTCCTGCTTATGCAGGGGGTCGGACTTGATGATCTATTGAGGTCCCTTCCGACCCTAACATCTATGAATCTATGACTCCTGAGCTGAGAGGGGATCCAAGCCTGTATGCACCAAAAAAAAGAATATATAAAAGGGGAATATGTACCTGACATAGACAAAATACTGGGATTGGCTTGACAAGAAGCTACTACTTAGGAGCATTAGAGAGCTTTCTCAGAGCCAGTAGCATAATTAGGGTGGTGGACCCAGGACAGCCACCCCAGTGCCACCTTAAGGGGCCTGTGGAAAAATATCAGCTTGTGCTGCAGCCACCCTATCATGCTGGCCACATGGTAGCAGCTGGAAGTTGAGGCTGTCCCTATTTATCCTGCTTCCCTAGGCATAAGATTACTTTGTTACACCTCTGCTGAGTGTGGCAGCAACAGAGATAAGTCAGCCTGCTACAAATCCTGTGTAAGCCACCCTGCTTGCACAAGAGACAGAGGCACAAATCACCATCCAACAGTGACATTGGTAGAGCCTAAACTATTGCTGAATCGCAACAAAACTATTACTAGCAATGTTTGGTCTCATACTTTTGACATACAGGTGGCCCTTGACTTCTGCAATAGTGGAGGAGGCTATTTTATCTTAATTTTCAATATTCAAATAAACCTAAAAATGCTGTTTCAGACAAAGTGAACATGACCCTAGGACCTGGCTCTGGCTTTTGAACCAGACACTAAAGACTTCACAAACAAATGTCCATAGCCAGAATCTGATTCAGGGCTGGAGGTAGCAAAGCAGGTAATTTTACAGCAGTTTCTTTGGGACCTCTTATAGACAACAATGGTCTCAGTCCAAAGACATTCTGAGATCTCTGGGAAACAGTCATGTTGGCGGAGAATTATGCAGCTGTTAAAGTTGAGCTCTACTCATGGCAAGCAGCATTTATATCACGGTTCCTAGGGATGCCACTAAACAAGCTAGAAGAGCTCAAGATGCAGGGAAGAGTCATGCTGGATTCATATCAAGGGTTCTTACAACTCCTGGCATGTTCATAGCTTCTCTAATGGCCATCAACTACAACAAATTAATGGAAGCTGCAGTTGATGTCATGCATTGAAATCCAAACCAATTTTGCCAGGCCTTGTTTCCACTGCAAAATGAGATGGCACATTTGACAAAGTCTATGAAATGAAAAGAAGTAAAAAGCAAAACAACAACAACAAAAAACAACCCACAAAACTTGATAAATAGGACATCTGGTGGGAAATGTTCACGTTCAGCCACTTTTTGTTACTGGTCCCTCCTAATTGCTTACTCCTATGACTAAGAATGAGTATGGTCTTTTCTAGGTCTTGCAGAATATTATAGAAAAGCTATACCTATTTTTTCCAACCTAGCCACCCCACTCATAAAGCTGGCTAAGGTGTCAGGACCTTGGAATATAAACTGCACCCGAGGATGTAAAGCAACCTTTTAAAACATTAAATTGCTATTTAGACAAACCATGTTTTTCATGAAACAGTTCATCAGATAAATATTTCCAAAACTGACAGTGGGAACTACCTTAAACAATAGCATGAAGATGAAGACAACCTGTGCTGTCATTTTACCTGCTGCACACCAGTTGAAAACTGTTTCTTATGGAACTAGAATATATCATAATTGAGAATGAATTCCTGGCTGTCAGGTGGGTCACAAAAAACATAACATCAATTGGATACACACTACAAGTTAATTAAAGATCATCTACTGAAATGGTTAAATGAGATGAAAGATTCTAACAATCACCTTATGTACCTCTATCTGCAGCTCCCCTTTTTCTGGGTATTTGGGCTAAGAAAATATCCCATCTCTTTTTACATGAAAGGATTCCACCAACAATCCAGAAGAAAGGTCTGTGATAGGATCTACTGGACCCATACAATGAAGAATTAGTTAGACAAGAGTATCAAGGAACATTAGGACTCAGCCACAACCCAAAAAGCTTAGAAAGTCGATTGATACAAGGAGAGAATAAAAAGGATCCAGTGAGAGCAGCACACACTTGGGTGAAAAGTCTTTAAGTGGAAAGCAGAACTAGCCAAAAAAAGGATATAAGTGGATAGTGTTTAGAAGGAAAGGGCATAGCTCTTTCCCCTACTACAGACTGAGGCTTGCTATGCATTTGTACATAATATTTCTTGGGTCCTCTAGGTGCTAATGTAAAACAAATACATTGTGCTAATTTGACATAACAGGGTAACCTGACAAAAGACTGGCATTTAAATATGCCTTGGTACTATAGACAGATTTTTATGTTAAACTTTTATGATATTACTAAAAAGGTCAATCCTTTCTGAAACATGCCTTTTGTCCCATTGAGAATTGTTAAGACTTGCTCACCTAAAATGATAATTGCAAATGTGTTTGCTTTGCGTACTAGAATCTAAGCATGTATAGATGTTTATGTCTATAAATTGTGGAAACTTCTCTTTCGTTTTCTGGCTCAGGTTTCTCGGGAGTGGGGGGCTTTTTCTGAGTGTAATAATCACATGTACATTTATTCTGCTAATAGATACCAAATTTAACTTTCCAATATCACATTTAAAACTGTTAGAAATTAATTATTGCTAATGAGTCATGACATACATCACATTGTAGTGGAGTGTGAGATTTATTTATTTTTTGCATTGCTGACTGTGCCACAGAGGGTAGTCAAAATAGTTGAGTACTGCAAACTATTCTTTATAGCTAATGGGCCCAATTCTCCATAGGTTTAAATCATAATAGGGCTATTGATTTGTAAGTGATTACCTGCTATTGTTCCATTTCCCCTACACATAACTTAAATGCTCTTTAAATCTTCATATCAGAATTTTTTGCATGAATAATATATGTATGATAACACAATAGATAGATGTTAGTAATGTGTGTAATCATCCAATATAAATGCTTAGTAAGTGTGGCGGAGCACCAGTGGGGTGCTTGCCAATTAGGGAAGTTGCAAACTCTGGGGGAGCTTGTTGGCTGAGCAGTAGGGAAAATGCCACCCCCCCTCCAAGAACCATTTTAAGGAGGATTTCATAGATTTCATAGACATTTGGGCTGGAAGGGACCCTGGAGGATCATCGAGTCCAGCCCCCTGCCCCAGGGGCAGGAAGTCACCAGGGATCATAGGATCCCAGTAAGATAAGCATCCAAATGTGTCTTGAAGGTATTCAAAGTGGGTGCTTGAACCACCTCCGGTGGCAGTCTATTCCAAACCTTGTGGGCTCGGACAGTAAAGAATTTCTTCCTTATGTCCAGCCTGAAACAGTCGCAGCGGAGTTTGTGAATGTTCAATCTTGTTATCCCTTGGGGCACTCTCGTGAACAGACATCCCCCCAGATCCTGATGAGCACCCCTGATAAACTTATAGGTGGTCACCAAATCACCCCTGAGCCTGTGCTTTTCCAGGCTGAAGAGTCCAATGGCTCTCAGCCTCTCATTTTAAGGTCTCTTTTCCTGACCTCTGATCATGTGTGTGGCTCTCCTCTGCACCCTCTCAAGCTTCTCCACATCCTTTTTGAATTGTGGAGCCCAAAACTGGATGCAGTACTCCAGCCGTGGCCTCACCAAGGCCGAGTACAATGGGAGAATGACGTTCCGGGATTTGCTTGAGAAGCATTTATGGATGTAAGCCAGCGTTTTGCTCACTTTACTAGCCGCAGCATCACATTGAAGGCTCATGTTCATCCTGTGGTCAATCATGACCCCCAAGTCCCTTTCATCTGTAGTGCTAACCAGTGTAGCACTACTGAGCCTATAAAGATACTGCAGTTTTTTCCTCCCAAGGTGCATTTTTCGGTGTTGAACACCATCAGGTTCTCATCTGCCCATTTCCTGAGCCTGTCAAAATCTGCCTGTATCACCCTCCTGTCCTCAGGTGTGGATGCTTTACCCCAGAGTTAGGTGTCATTGGCAAACTTAGCCAGTCCGCTTCTAACACCAACATCCACATCATTGATGAAGATGTTAACCAGTATAGGCCCTAGGACAGAGCCTTGAGGGACCCCACTGGTGACCGTGCACCAAGACGATTGGCTTCCATGCACCACCACCCTCTAGGTCCAATTCCCCAGCCACCAGATCGTGCTGAGGTCGAGGATGCAGTTAGCCAGTTTAGCCAAGAGGTGATCATGGAATATCAGATTGAAGGCTTTTTTAAAGTCAAGATATACAACATCAATCTCTTCCCCCTTGTCCAGGTGATAGATCACCTAGTCGTAAAAGGAAATGAGATTGGTCAAGCAAGACCTACCCGCAACAAACCAATGCTGGGTACCCCTCAGGACCCTCCAGGTGATGTCAGGGTGAACATGGTCCCCAGGAAAGAAGGGGTTATACGAGTGAGGTGTAGGAAGGGTGGGATGAAAGAGACCGGGTGAAAGCCAGTGGATTGTGAGAGGCTGCTGTGAGAGGAAGGTGGTATGAGTATGGCCTGAGCAGGGCAGAGTGAATGAGACTCAGTTCTGTGAAGAGTTGGGCCAGGCCTCAGGTCAGAGGTTAGCACAGCTGTCAGTAACATCTGCAAGGCTTGGGATGCAGTACAGGGGTGGTTGGATACATAGGCCCAGGAGAACAGGGCATTCAATGGGCAGCCTCCCACCTAATTAAGATCATAATTACTTAACAGCAAGGCATGGCAGATGAGATGGGTGGGCGGCATGGCCAGGGGCAGTGGGAGACCCCACTGTGCTGTGCTGTGGCTGGCTGGGGAGCTTCCACATTTGCCATCATAAGAATTATCAATATAAAAATCTGCAGGTATGAAAGGACTCCCTGCCAATTTTTTCATAAAGTCATTGTCACTCTAGCATAATTGGGTTGTGCTTGTTAGAATAAACAATGACAGAAAAAAATGCAGTACTTCCAAAAATGACATTTCAGACTTTGGAACACAGATTAACTAATGTAGTCAGCTCCAAGTTATGCAAGATCAAGGCAGCAGGCAACCTAAAAAAAATCTGCTTCTTCATGAGAAACAACTATTTCTCCCTTTATAAACATCTGTCCTCTATCCAGACTTCACAGTGTCTGTGCCTTTCTCCATGCAACAGTGGTAAACTGACCTGTCTCTTCTAATCTTAGTCCTGTCGTGTTAATGTGTGGGGGGAAAAAGTTGTGTTAGTAAGAATTTATAGTCCAGAGGTGAGGAAGTAATTTACAGTTTAGTTTAGCAAGAGTTTAACTGAATTTCACATGTACGGAGATGTTTCAGTGTTCTTCTACAGTTGTTCATTTCTCTAAGTCTACAAAAGAACATTTAATCATAGGTGGAAAAACAAATGATAAGCATTTCGCTATTAATAAATAATCACCACCTGGTTGTGCTTTCTTTGAATTAAATCTGCCTTTACAAATGAACACATTTAATGGATTTTATGTTGTTGAAGTGGCACAGAAGTCCTATCAAAAGTTGAACAGCTAGCCTGTGGGCATGGACAGGTTTTCATTTGTAGTACTGCTGAACCCTCAGAAATCTGACATGCACATACAATCATTCAAACACACATGAATTTGTCCTTGATGCCCTTGCTGAACTTGAATGCCAGAGGTGATGATGTCACAAGCATAGGTATTTATATTGAATGACTAGAGGTTTTGCAAGGTGGATTAATGCTGTATTTTTTTTTGATGATGGATTATGTATGTCTTTAAGGGAATCTACCAGAGTGATTCTATTTGGAAAATCAACCAACTAATCATCAGAGTCAAATTCAGCAATATAGGAAAAACTTGAAATCAAGTTCCATGCTGATTGGGAGGGATTTTATCTTGTTCACAAAGAAAGGCAGCACTATGACTTGCCTCATCCTGTCATGCACATTTCATGAGGAAGAAGTCTCATTGATTACTCCTCTGCCTGCATTGGTCTACCACATTGGTGGGTTGGTGGACCACATGGAGACTGAGGCACAAATGACTGGTGTAGCTGTTGGTGGTGCTGGCAGTGGCTTAGCTTGGTTTGAGCTATCAGGGCATGAACCTTAGGTGCTAATTTAGAAACAGCTCTCAAGGAGTCCAGACCATGCCTTGGCTGCCATAGTAGCCACAGCCCATGTTGGGAGAGGTAAGACTCTCCAGTACTCAGTCTTGAGCATCTCTCTCCAGTGTGCCAAAATCACCAGTTTTGCCTTTCAGCCCTGGCTGGTGCAAGTAGGTGATGGGGCTTGTCAGGTCTTCATGCTGAGTGTCAAGTGGACATGGTGATATGTGAGCTTGGATCCCCCCTGCCTGAGGCAGTAGGTTTCAGTATGAGTCACAGTGCAGACTCCTTGGAGCTATGATGAGCCAGTGAGCAATGCATTCTGGAACACTGGAAGACTGGGACATGCATTGTAGTGCTACACTAAGTCTATACTAAGTGCTGCAAAACATTGTGCTGCTAGAAGCTCTTGTTTGAAAGAGATAACATTTTGGTGTGCCTCTGTCTGTCTCTCTATCTGTGTCTCTGTTCCCCCCTTTTTTTAAGCTCTTCAGACCACTTCAGTATCTATATGCTTGCTTTTTAGGATACTACAAGGACATATATAGTTCCACAAATGTGAAACCTCTCCATGGCCTCCGAATCAGTCACAGGTCCTTGCCTTTAATGTGAAGTTGTCAACAAAAATGTCCAGTTATAAAGCTTGTATAATAATTATAATCTCTTTATAATGAATTCAGGAAGTAGGATTATTAAATTATCACTTTCCAAAGTAAATTACTAATAAGAAATAGCACTATGTTAGTGTTCCTTAATGGAAACTTTGGACCCTGAGGAAATGGACATTTTCATTTTAAATCTTGCAGCCATGATTTGTAGCCATCACCATTATAAGGCTAGAAAATGGGAAACCTTTTAAGTTAGCTGTCTTCAATGGCACTTAGCCTGTTTTGTTTTTTAACAATTGTTAAAGTACATAATAGAAAACTAATTTCTTAAAGAGTTAATAATAAAATGCTTGCAAACACCGAAATTAGTTGTACTGAGAGACTGCTATATACTAGGCACTACACAGTATGAGCACATGTTGTATATATAGATCTTACAAAATGCTTCATAAAAAGACAAATGGAATAAAATAAAGTTAAATTATATATATAATAAAGAAAAACCAAAGGTTACCCTTCATTTTAAAAAAAATCTCTGTCATGTTATTTTACCTCTGATCTTTCCTATCCCAGATAGTTTTATCACCAGCAACTGAAATTAAAAGCCAATATTGCAGTGACATCTTGAAGAGATCTATTTGAACTTTACTTATATCACTTTTCTGGCAATATCACACTAATAGTATAAAGACAATTATAAACAGAAGGAAACAAAAGTTCAAACTTCATCTTAAGAAAATTCTTCAAAATATTAACTTATTACTGATTTTAAAAAATATAATCTTGCTTGGTTGGCTGATGGGAATTGCAAATCAAAGTGACTTTATTGCATTGGGAATAAGGGGTGGATTACATAGAAATTTAGAATTTCTACTGTAACTTTATTTTTACCTTTTAAAAAAAAATTGACACTAAGAATAGGGAGATTAAAAACAATCCTCCTTTTTCATCTATTTCAGTGTGATGGCTGAGTTATTAAGACTACATATAAAAACTGCTTTCACTGTTTCTCAATAAGGATTATTTTGTGTGCTGTGTGGATGTCATGGAGTGTCCTCCAGGGGGCATTTGCCTGAGACTTCTGAAGCCTTATCTGGTCTCAGAGGTTGCCTATACATGTGTGCTAATGCATTCTAATTAGAACACATCAGAGCAGACTTGATTAAGTGGTGACTCAACTAATCAAATGGCTGCAGGGTGCTTTAACTAAAGCTCATTTGACAAATGTTAGTTAAAGTGCCACAACAGCCATTTTTAAATCCCCAGGAGCTTATACATGTGCTGCTGCAGCTATGCTAGAGTGTGCTAATTAGAACATGGAGCAGACTCACTTAATTTCTCAATTAATTACTTGATTACTGACTTGAGTTTGTTCCGTGTTCTAATTAGAACACTCTAGCATGGCTGCAGCATCACATGTATAAGCCCCTGTGGGTTTAAAAATGGCCCAGGGGGTGCTTTAATTAAGTTGTGAATGAGCTTTAGTTAAAGCATCCTACAGCCATTTTTAAATACAAGGGGGCTCAATATTTGTGAGGCCGCAGCATTTTAATTAGTGTGGCTCTCCAGGAGCCACTCTTATTAACCCCCTCCCTCACTCCCAATATTGCGTATAGATACCCAGAGAGTATCTTTTTGCGTATTTTGTCATGTACAAGTTGCCCTTCTCTTTCCTCACTCAGTGCAGTTCTGCTGAAGACTTGATTGTTTTTTTCCAGTAACAGTTTTGAGGTTCCAGGTTTGGTACTTTTTTAAAATTGTAATTCAAATTCTTGGATTCCTAAATTTTAAGTCCAGGAAGGGATCATTCATAATATGAGACAAAGAAATTCTCAAGGACTGGATTTAAAGGTTTTTATCTGGGGCAGCAGCCTCAGGTACCACCTTTGGTCGGAGTACAAAATATAGCATTTATAATGTTTATGATCACTGAAGTCGTCTATCATAATGGGGGAATTCAGCCAGATCCACTGGGGTTTGGTGCTGTTATGCTGTTTTATTCATTTTGTGGTAGTACCTAGATGCCCCAGTCAACCTTTAGGGACTAATTGCAGTAAAGATTGTACACATGCACTATGGAAAGATGCTTCCTTCCCAAAGTTTATACCTTAGTTTTCTATTTTTCTTACATTAAATCGAACTTTGCTGACCTGACCATTCTTTCTAGTCTTCTGAGCAATATACCTTGTTGGTACAAAGTCTGAATACTCATGTCCAGGGAACAAGAATGATTCCTGTGTATGAAAACAATAAGTAGTGTGGTATAGTCTGAGAGGTGACTGGGGCATGAAGTTTCAGATATTGTCACCAGATATGAACTGCAGTGGTTCTGGGGACATGTCAAAAGGAGTGAAGTGTGAAACTGTATGCACAACCTCTTGTCAAAAGGTTTTGAAATGATGGTATTTCCAAGAGCTAACATGGTTGTCTCATTCCCCAGTGTTTACATCTATATTCTCTGTGCTACTGTAGAAAGCATCGTAGTTACCCGTCTGTGGAGAAACACACCTGAATAAATACTAAAGGTAAGAAAGATAAAGGTTGCAAATGGAAAACTTGTTGGCTACAAATGTCCAACTCGGGATCCTTAAAATTCTGGTTTATTAGGCGGATTGAAGCACTGTAATGAAGTTAAAGCATAAACCTTGGGGCTGGTTTCCCCCCCCCCCCCCACACACACACATGCACACACACAGTAGCGAGCTACAAGAGTCAGGTATACCTATCCCACAGGCGCTGGAGTCTGCCGTCAATGGCCAGTTGAGGCTTCTTTCAGCATGGTGTTATCCTCCAGAAGGGGGTTGCCGGCTGGTCCTTCTGGCTGGACAGGTCAGGTGCTGGTCAAGTTGGAGATCAAGAGGGCACTGCTGAGGGTCACTTTTCACTGCTTTTTATCTGTCCTTGGCAGACTTTGGTGACTCCCCAGTTTTCAGGTTTGCCCAATCCAGGGGTCGTTGACCCTTGTGGGACTTCCCCCTCAGTGGCTATTGGATGGCATCTGTCAGCCCCAGGGGTTGTCCACGTGTACATGCAGGTTGGTGAATTTTGAATAGGGCTCTGGGAGCAGTAGATCTGGAGATATTCATCCCAAAAGTTGGTCCCCGGCATTGATTAACTCAGACCAGGGCTTCCAGCCCTTGAACAGTGAAGTTTAGAGAATTCCCAGTTGCTACATTGTCTCCTATTGATTTCTTCCGTTGGTTGATCTGCGGTTTTTACTAGGTTTTAATTGCTGCCTGCTACTGTGTTACACAATCAATCACTGATTCACTTGCTTTTTCAGGGGCCTGCCTGATACAGGGAAGCGGCAGTTTGATTCCTGCCCTTGTTAACATTGTTACAATGTATAACTTACTTCTAAAACTGAACACATTTAGTTAAAAGGTGAGGAGTATAAAATATAAGCTACAAGACTAATGCCATGGCACACAAATAGATAAAAATACCAAAATACAAAGGGAGATACAAAATGCACACATACAAACTTTAAAAGACAATTCCTTATCTTAAAGTGAAAGAAAGAGGAAGAAAGAAAAGGTAGAAGAGGAAAAACATATCCAAGGAGGGGAGAGCAATTGCAGGCAAGAGGAAAAAGGGGCTTTCTGCTACAAACTGTTAATATTTGCAGTGACCAAGAGCAATCTCATAATAGCAGTAGGATTGATTTTAGGAAAGAGTGAAGGGATTTGGAAGAAACAGCTGTAATAAAATACTATAAAGTTGAACTGACAAACACAAACAGGAACATGGGGAAGGAGGGGAAGTTTTTTTAAATTTGTTTTCTACTGCTTTTCAGTTGCTTACCTCAAATAGTTATTGGCTAGGTGCCAGTCAACCTTCTTCCTGCCAAATTGTCCTACTCAGAGAATATTAGTTGTATTAATCGAGAATGCTTTGAAGCAGGACATTTGTTCAGCTACCATTTTTCTTAAGGTTCCACTGAGGCATCCTGTTTTTTGTGGCAGGAGTACTGCTGTATGCTACGGCATATTGCAGTATGTCTCTGGAGCGCAGTGGTTTTTATGATGACTGAACTCAAGCTTTAAGACCAGCAAGTAAAGCATTATCTATGTCCATCTATGTCCATAGACATCATTATGGGCAGCTAAATTTGGAGAATAAGACATTTGAGTGGGGGCTTTTCCAAAAAGAAGCATATTTTTATCACCATGTAGATTACATGGAAATCATCCTGCTTAGGGGATAGATATGGGTCTGTGGTGCTTAAAGTGATGTAGCAGGTATCATTATTATTTTGAGGAAGATGTAGGATAAGAATAGAAATGAGGAAGAACCCAATAACAATAAAATATAAAATAAAGATACAAATATGAGTGTTTTGTTCCTATCTCAAAATATTTGTAACTTCAGAACCACCTCTGACTAGTTCATGTAGGCTAGGGACAAACATTAAAAAAGCATAAATCTGAATTGATTCAATCTTACTCTAACCTGGCTAGACTAAATCACTTTGTAACCCAGACAGACATCCCAGAAATGCAGGGATATGCCTGCAGTAGCTCAGGCTAGAAGCTGGGGGTGTTAGAGCAGCCCTCCCTTCCCTTGCACAGTACTGAGTTGAGAGGGGCATGGCCAGGCAGGACACTGATAATTCCTTCTGCTACTGAGATGCCTGGCAGGGAATATCACCCCAAACTCAGTGTTTATAAACTCATTAAGAAAACAAAGCCTCTCTCCATTAGCTAATGGGGCTCTTCTTAAATAGCTATTTCAAGGAAGGACACTAAGCTACCTGTTGATTAGCCCCATAAAGCCTGTCTGCCTCTGTCCTCTCCCACAGGATGGGCTGTAGTCAGCATGTGGTCTGATAGCTAATGCTGAGGTGTTTGTGTAAAGCAGAGGGGAGGGGGGAATAATCCATGCTTAGCAGGGAGAAGCCAGGCAGAAAGCATGCCGGGATGCTGGGGGTGTCTGATTTATCTTAAACCATTAAGGGGTCTGGGACAGACATTGCATAAACCGTCTTGACCCAAATCAGGTAAATCTGATACTACATTCAACCAAGTTTATCTCAAACCTGTTTCAGCTATTTTCAAACTGGTTTATGTACACTGAATGTCTGTTCTGTTACAGGTTTAAACCAGTTTCTGATCAGCTAAACTGGTTTATGTGTAATGTGTGTCTCTAGCCCTAGATTCAAATACACACTTTCATTACTTCCCACTGAATCTGATATTTATATTATTTATGATGAAGTATTTTTTCTATGTGCGCTGCAGATTTTTTTCCCTCAGGATTTACAAATGCCAAGCAAAGTAAAACATGTGCTACCACTAGTTGATAAAAAATCTAGTATCTTTCACTGCATTTCAATGGTTTAATCTTGTGTGAAGCAATCCCGAACCCCAGAGTGAGTCCAAAAACAGAAACATGTCTGAGATTAATTAATAGTAGGGAATAACTTTCTGTTATTTTATTGATATCTTCTCAGAAGTCTGTCAGTTACCAATTATCCTTTGTTTCTTGCATAATATCTCTGCTTTCCCTCCAACCCAGCATGTGTTTCTAGATTAGCTAATATTAGCCACTGTTTACTTCTGTTTACAACTTTAGGCATGCAGATTTGGTATCAATGTTGCCAGCATAGAGCCAGTAGTGTAAAAACTTATACGGTGCGTCCAGACGAGTGCGCATGTGCCTCTTGCCCCATCTCAAACCCCTTTGAGGCAGGGCAACAGGCATGTGCGGGAACGAAAAAATGTTATTCAGGGGTCTCAAAAAATCGAAGTTTAAAAAAGTGGAGCAGGGTCCCAGACCATGCCCTGAGGCAACCGGAGGCTGGATCCTCCACGAAGACATTCTGGCTGCCAGAGAATCTCTGTGGTTGGCTCCTCACCCTGCTGCTGAAACACACGGCCAGCCAGGCCATGTGTTTCAGCACCAGGGCTCCAGACCTGGTGAGCAAGGGTTCGGGGGGGCTGGAGGAGGGGGAAGGGGACCATGGGGGGGACCTCCAAAGGTCCCACCAACTCCCCCTGCCCTGGCCACCCCTCCCCCTGCCAGCCCCCCTGAGGCCTCCGATCCCTGCCCTGGCCAGGGCCTTACCCTGCCAACCCCCTAAAGGCCCCCAAACCCTTTCCTGGCCAGCTTCTCCTGCCACCAGCCCCCCTGAGGCCCCCGACCCCTGCCCTGGCAGGACCCTCCCCCCACCAGCACCCCTGAGGCCCCTGCCCTGGCCGGCCCACCCCCCACCAGTCCCCTCAAGTCCCCCTTCCCCCTGCCCTGGCAGGCCCTTCCCCCCACCAGCCCCCCTGAGGCCTCCAACCCTTGACAACCTGGGCAATAGCGATCATCACCTGCTGGATTTTACTATCCAGTGCAGGGTGTCAAGGGCTCACACCAAGCCTAAAGCCCTTGACTTCAGAAGGGCCAAATTCAATGAGCTTAGGAGACTAGTGGGGGAGGCACTGACAGCCCAGAAGGTAGAGGAGAGGGAGTCCATGAGGGATGGTCATACCTTAAGAGGGCAGTCCTCCCAGCTCAAAGGATAACAGTACCTGAGAGAAGCAAGGGGGGTAAGAATGCTCAGAAACCCCCTTGGCTCAGCAAGGGCATTCATGAATGTTTGAGAACTAGAAGGGGGTATACAGCCAGTGGAAGGGAGGAGCTATCACCAAGAAGGAGTACTCCTCCTTGGCCCATGAGTGTAGGAGGGCTATTAGGAAGGCCAAGGTAGAGATGGAACTCAGGCTAGCATCTAGGATTAAGGACAACAAGAAGTCCTTTTTCAAGTACATTGGGAGCAAGAAGAGGGCACCAGGCAATGTAGGGCCCCTGCAAGATGCAAACGGTAATCTTGTGGCTACACCAGACAAGAAAGCTGATATTTTTAACAGTTTCTTTGCCTCTGTTTTCTTGAACAGGGACCGGAATATCCCACCTACCAGAGGTAGGGACAATCTTGGGGATAGCTCTGTCAGGACTTCAGTCAGCACAGACATAGTTAGGGATCTTCTTGAAGGGCTAGACATTTTTAAATCTTCAGGTCCAGATGCCCTCCACCCAAGGGTGTTGAGGGAGCTGGCAGGGGTCATCGCGGGGTCCTTGGCCAGGCTGTATGAGCATCCGTGGTCGTCTGGCCAGGTGCTGGGGGATTGGAAACTGGCTAATGTAGTCCCAATTTTCAAGAAGGGGAGGAAGGAGGACGCAAGTAATTATAGGGCTGTAAGCCTCACCTCAGTGCTTGGGAAGATCTTGGAGAGAATCATCAAGGAGCACATCTGTGGGGGGCCTGCAGGGGAGATCATGCTCAGGGGCAATCAGCATGGGTTCATCAAAGGTAGGTCCTGCCTGACCAACCTGATTGCTTTTTATGACCAAGTAACTAAATCCTTGGATGATGGTGTCGCTGTGGACGTAGTCTTTCTGGACTTTAAGAAGGCCTTTGACACTGTCTCTCACCCCATCCTCATCAATAAATTAAGTG
Source organism: Alligator mississippiensis (assembly GCF_030867095.1). Lineage (NCBI taxonomy): Eukaryota > Metazoa > Chordata > Crocodylia > Alligatoridae > Alligator > Alligator mississippiensis. The sequence goes on from NC_081829.1 coordinate 43,079,794, forward strand.
ACTGTGGCATTGATGCCTGGACAGTTGGATGGGTAAAAAATTGGCTGATGGGGTGCACCCAGAGAGTACTGGTGGACGGCTTGTACTCAACCTGGTGAGATGTGAGCAGTGGGGTACCCCAGGGCTTGGTCCTCGGGTCCACACTGTTTAACATCTTCATCAGTGACTTGGACGAAGGGGTGGAAAGCACGCTGTCCAAGTTTGGTGATGACACTAAGATGTGGGGCAAGGTGGACACACTTGAAGGGAGAGAGAGGCTGTAACTAGATTTAGACAGACTACAAAAGTGGACAGATGAGAATAGGATGGGGTTCAACATAGACAAATGAAGGGTGCTGCACCTTAGGAGAAGGAATCCAAAGTATACATACAGGCTGGGGAGTTCCCTTCTTGAAAGCACAGAGGCAGAAAGGGATCTTGGAGTCATTATTGACTCCAAAATGAACATGACCTGCCAATGCCAGACTGCAGCCAGCAAGGCCAGCCATACCTTGTCATGCATCCAAAGGTGCATCTCAAGCCGGTCCAGAGAGGTGATACTCCCCCTCTATGCAACTTTGGTCAGGCCGCAGTTGGAGTACTGCATCCAGTACTGGGAGCTGCACTTCAAAAGGGATGTGGCCAGCCTGGAAAGGATTCAGAGGAGGGCCACCCGCTTGGTGAGAGGGCAGCAGGACAGGCCCTATGAGGAGAGACTGAGGGACCTGAACCTGTTCAGCCTCAGCAAGAGGAGGCTGAGGTGGGACCTGGTGGAAGCCTACAAACTCATCAGGGGAGATCATCAGCAAATTGGTAGAGCCCTTTTCTCCCCAGCACCACCTGGGGTGATGAGGAGCAATGGTAATAAGCTGATGGAGAATAGGTTTAGGTTAGAGATCAGAAGGCAATATTTTAGAGGTAGGGTGGCCAGAATCTGGAACCAACTTCCCAGGGAAGTGGTCCTCGCCCCTACCTTGGGCAAATTCAAGAGGAGGTTGGATGATCACCTGTCTGGAGTCCTGTGAACCCAGCATTCATTCCTGTCTGTGGCAGGGGGTCAGGCTACATGATCTGTTCAGGTCCCTCCTCCCTGGAGACCCCCCCCCCCCTTCTAAGGTAAGCAGAGGCTTTTTTTTCCCATTTTTTCTGATTTTTTTTGTGTTATTCTGTTTTTTCTGGGGGGTTTTCTGCCTGGGGTTGTGGGGGTTCAAGTTGGGGGATGAGGCTGGCTGGAGGAGCCGTTGGGGGGGTCTGGCAGAGCAGTGGCTGGTAGGACAGCCATCAGGGGGGCTTCAGGAGCTGGCATGGAATGGGGCCAGGTGGGGCAGGAATCAGAGGGCTAGGATGGGCCTTATGGACCTTGCAGGGTGGGGTGGTAGCCCCTGAGGGGGCCATTTGGCCCCTGTTGAGGGGCCATACCCCTTGTGTGGGGGTTGTAGCCCTTTTGGGGGGCCGAAATCCTTGTGTGGGGACTGAACCCCCTGTTGGGGGGCTGTTCCCCTTGTGTAGGGGCTGTACCCTCTGTTGGAGGGCCGTACACTGTGTGTGGGGGCCATCTCTCCTGTGGAAGGGCAGCAAAATATATATTCATGATTTCATGAAGCATGTATTTCAAGTTCACTTTATTATTATAATAAGAGCCATGCTTTAACACTGTAGATATATCAATAACATTGTCCAATTAATTGCTGTCTGTGTCTCACTGTCTCTCTTTATAGTGGTATTTTGTTTTACTTGTGGAGGACCATGGATTTGGGGGTCTTTTACAGAGTGACTCTGGGATTTTTTTATCAGGGATTTTTCATTTTTCCAATAGGGAACACCAGAATTCCTGCTAGGGAGGCCAGTTGCAGGACCCTGCCTGCTCAGAGCTGGCACCTTGGACCCAGCTGGCTGTGGCTGAACTCCTGGCCAAATGGAGCCAGGAGGACATGTTTTGACAGTTCAAAGCAGGCCACCACACCTGGAACATCTTCTGGGTGATAGCTGCCCAGATGGCTGGGCAGGGGGCACAGGTGGCAATAGTGTCACACAGAGGCCAACCCTGCAACCACAGTCCACTGGCAGCTGGCCCAGAGGGGCAGATGCATCTACTGTCTGTGCAGTCCCTATCTGGGTCTGGCAGGTGCACAGCAGGTCACAGCCAGGCAGCATCCCCCACTACCAGAGCCCTGCAGTGGGTAGAGGGTGCAGGGAACTTTCAGGACTGCTTCAGCAGTCCAGCTGGCACAAAGTGTAGTATCCCCAGGTACCAATTAGCTGGGCCCCAGAAGCTCCTGAGAGCTAGTAGCCCTGAGCTACTCACCAGGGTGGCTTTTTATACTGCTGGGGCCAGGACAGGGCAGCTTTTTATACTGCTGAGTACAGCACAGGTGCTTGCCCTGGGCTCTAGCTCCCCCTGGCTGCAGATCCGGGAGGAGTCAGGCAGGGTTATTTTGCTCCTAGTTGCACAATTTGCTCCACAACAAAGTGCATGTCTGAGCACGTGTGCTGAGGAAAAAAGCCTTGGCTCAAATCTGCCTGGCTTCTATTTGCGCTGCTGCAAGCAACCATATGGTGTTGCAGAGCCAGAAAAAAAGAGTTCATTGTTTCGTTCTGAGGCCTTCAAACTGCAATTTTCCTCTGTTGTCAGCATGGCAAACTTACCTCTTTTTCTAGATGTTTACAAAATAATTGGTTCTTTTCTTTCATTCAAATGTTAATGTCAAGATTATTTAGCCCTAACATACTGTATTAAAGTGTTCCTTAATATGAGAAAGTGTGGATTTGTCAGTGGGAGGTAAAATGAAGGCTTTGTTTTTAACTGGCAGAAATAGTTATTTGAAATCAGAGTACTGCTAATGTTTGTAATTGGTATGAATATAGGAAAGTACTGAATCCTACACTAGGGATGTATACAGAAGTTAATTTTTTTATGCGAATAATCTCCTGAAAGCATTCTGTAGCCATAAGATAAAAAACGTTCAGGGCTACAGAGTGCTTTTAAAATGGCTGATTGCATGAAAATTGAACTCTTTTTGGATATAGGGGTGCCTTAGGAAACCTGTGTACAGGTTGCCAGCAAGGGTTAATCACCCATATCCATGCAGCTTTGTGGTCTGGGCTAGTGTTCATGCAGGTGAGTACCAGCCCATCCCCAACCTCTGGTGTTGTCACAGAGAGGAGACGGATAACCTGTCTCCTCCCTATGCAGCAGGGTAAGGAGTGAGGGGGTTGGGTAAGGGAGCCCCCCTTGCTGCACATGTCCCACCCAGATTCCCCTGCTGAGGTCTTGGGGGATGCCTGGCTGGGCCTGTAAGGCCAAAGGGTTCCATTTCCCACCCCAGCTCTAGGCACAGCAGCCTCTGTTGCTGTCAAGATGCTCATGTGGGGGTGTGGAGCCTCCCTGTTGCATGAGCCTGGATTGACTTGGCTTCCCCCAAGGCCCCAGCAGGGGTAGTTGGGGGGTGTACAGTGGGAGGAATGTGGGCCTCCACCCCGCGCCTCCCCCCCCCCCCCAGCCATTGCTGACAGTTGCCAGCAACAGCAGTGGTAGATCTTGGGAGAGGTCCAGTTTGGCACCCTCGTGGGAAACTGCTGGAGTGCCCCCTGCCTGTTGGCCTGGACCACTGAAGGCAGGCTCCGAGTCTCTCCCCTTCCACCCCCAGCAGGTTCAATGGTGCTCTAACTTATGGTGCTTTGTGTAAAGCACTATAGTTGGAGCATCTCCCCAACAGGCTGTCTGAATGTCTGCACACACCCTATAACTAATTGTGACTTAGTTGCAGGATTTAAATAGATGGCACCCTTTTATACTTTTTCCAGGAGTCTACTTAAATGATATGGCTAAAGCTATCCAACAGTGTTTTCAAATTAGAACATATTTTTGTTTCTGGAAATATTTTTATCCTCGGTGTAAAGTCTTCTCCATCCTTGCTGGCAATAAAAGGAAAACAAACAGAAAATACCTGTTTTCAGTTATCTGCAGCTTCATATCTGTTTAACTTTATTTGCTAATCTACTTTGGATTCAGCCCAGAATTTCAGAAACCTTAGTTGGAGCTTGATTTGTCTCCTTTCAAAAGTCTTTTAATGACTTGAATGACTTGAAGGACTTCAACAGTAAGTTCTACTGTTATTTTTCACTACTAGATCCAATATCTGGAGAGGAAATCATGCCAATTTTGGGGGAAATTGCACCTGAAACCTTGCCTTAGTGTATCCTAACTAAAGATACACCACCAGGTAAGGGGCAGACATTACACATAAAACAGTTTAAGTGATCAGAAACTGGTTTAAACCTGTAACAAAACAGGCATTTGGTGCACATAAACCAGTTTGAAAATGGCTGAAACCAGTTTGAGATAAACCTGGTTGAATGTAGTATCAGACTTACCTGATTTGGGTCAAACCAGTTTATGCATTGTCTATTCCAAACTCCTTCCTGATTTAAGCTAAACCAGAGTCCCCCAGCATCCTAGATGCTTTGCAGCCCTAGGCAGGGCACTCTACTCCAGAGAGCTGGGCTGACCCTTCCCATCTGCTCCCTGGCTGGAGCTCCAGCAGAGATGGCAGGTACAGCAGTGTCTGACTGTCTTCCTCCTGCCCTATCCCCTCTACTTACCATTCCCTGCTCAAGCAGGGATTCCCTCCTCCCCTTTCGCACAGCATGGACCATGGCCAGCATGTAATGTGCTAGCTGATGCAGAGAGGTGTCTGGACAGTGTCTGATTCATAGGGCTGGAAGGGACCTTGGAAGACCATTGAGTCCAGGCCCCTGCCCCAGGGGCAGGAAGTCAGCAGGGATCATAGGATCCCAGCAAGATAAACATCCAAATGTGTCTTGAAGGAGTTCAACGTAGGGGCTTGAACCACCTCTGGTGGCAGTCTATTCCAAGCCTTGGGGGCTCAGACAGTAAAGAAGTTCTCCCTCGTGTCCAGCCTGAAATGGTCATGGAGGAGTTTGACCATTCAACCTTGTCATCCCTTGGGGTGCTCTGGTGAACAAACATTCCCCCAGATCCTCGTGAGCACCCTTGATAAACTTATAGGTGGCCAGCAGTTCACCCCTGAGCCTGTGCTTTTCCAGGCTGAAGAGTCCCATAGCTCTCAGCCTGTCATCTGCGAATTTGGCCAGTCTGCTTCTGACACCAATGTTCACATCATTAATTAAGATGTTGAATAATATAGGCCCAAGGACAGAGCCTTGAGGGACCCCACTGGTCACAGCGCACCATGACGATTGACTTGCATCAACCACCACCCTCTGGGTCCTACCCCAGAGCCAATTTCCCAGGCTTTGGATTGTGGTGTGGCCGAGGCTGCAGTTAGCCAGTTTTGCCAAGAGTTGATCATGGGATACCAGACCGAAGGCTTTTTTAAAGTAAAGATATATGACATCAATCTCTTCTCCCTTGTCCAGGTGATAGGTCACCTGGTCGTAAAAGGAAATGAGAACAGTCAAGCAAGACCTACCCACAACAAACCTGTACTGGCTATCCCTCAGGATGTTGCCATCAGCCAGTCTGTTAAGGATGGCCTCTTTGATAATCTTTTCTAAGACCTTTCCTGGGATAGGAGTCAGGCTGATGGGCCTGTAGTTTGCTGGATCCACTTTCCTCCCCTCCCTTTCTTGAAGATAGGCACCACATTGGCCTTCTTCCAATCTTTGGGCGCTTCACCAGGAGTTCTCGAAGATCCGTGCCAGGGGCTGAGCTGTGATGCTTGCCAGCTCCTTGAGTTCCCTCAGGTGTAAACTGTCAGCGCTGGCTGGTGTTCCTTCATGAGGTCAGCATTGATGGAGGGTAAGGAATCTCCCTCACTTGGGCCTCCCTGTCCTGTAGTGGGCAGAGGCATCCCATGGGACTGGTGAAAAATTGATGCTAAATGGGTTCTTTGCAAGTTGGCTTTTTCTTGGGTGTCAGTTGTCAGTTGTCCCATCTGGTTTAGCAGGGGTCCAATATTGCCCTTCTTTTCCTTTGGCTCCCCACATATCTGAAAAAGGACTTTTTATTGTCCTTGATATTTGTAGCTAGCTGGATTTCTGTTGCAGCCTTGGCTTTCCTGGTTCACTCTCTGCAGGTCCAGACCAGTGCAAAGTATTCCTCCTTGGTGGTGGATCCAGTCCTCCATCCTTTGTAGGCCTTTCTTTTAAGATGCAGGAGGTCCACTAGTTCCCTGGAGAGCCAAGGGGGCTGCTGTGCCCTTTTGCTTCCTTTCCTCCAAGATGGGATAGACTTTGCTTGTGCATCCAGGATTGCTTCCTTAAGGAGCAACCATTCATCCTTGACTCCCCTCCCCTTTGGGTTGTGGCCCTTTTGGGCCTCACTGACAAGCCTCCTTAGCTTGTCGAAATCAGCTTTCCTGAAGTCAAGGACTTCTGTATTACTGACTGACTTGCCAGCTTTACAGTGCATGGTGAAGGTGATCAGCTCTTGGTCACTGTCACCCAGCTTTCCTTCAATCATTAGGTCACTGATTAGGTCGTCCCCGGTTGCCAGTACCAGGTCGAGCAGCGCTTTACCTCTTGGCCCATAGAGCTCATCCATGCATGAAAGAAAGCTTTGTGACTGCTCATATTTGGCCGAGCACTCTTCCCACGAGATGTCTGGGTAGTTGAAGTCTCCCATGACAACCATGCACTGGGAGCGGGAGGCTTCAGCCAATTCCCTGGTGAATTCCTGGTCAAGGTCTTGATCCTGGGTAGGGGGTCTGTAGTAGACTCCCACCATAGTGTCCCCTGTGCCATGTTCCCCATGGATTGTAACCCAGAGGGTCTCAAGTTGTCCACCCTGGATGCCAATGTTGGCTTGCAGGGATGTGTAGCTTTCCTTAACATAGAGAGCTACACCCATGCCTCTCTTGTCTACTCTCTCTCTCCTGTACAGGGTATAGTTGTCTATACCCATGGCCAGAGAGGTAAGAATTAGAGCTATGCAAAACAGCACCATTTTGTTTTGACTTCCATTTCAAAGGGACAGTGTTTTGTTTTGCTGTTTCAAAGCACTGTTCCATTTAGTTTCATCAAAACCATTTCACAGTTTCAATACTGTTTTGATGTGTTTCCACGCTGTTTTGATGCATTTCAATATTTCGCCCATAGGCTATAATGAGGAATCACAAAAATGCCTATAACTTTGTCATTTCCTTCCTTATATGAATGAAACCAGCAGATTTGGTAGCATCTGCTGAGGCCACAAAGCCTGTCAAGTTTCAAGGAGATAGGTGGAGGCATTTTTGGGAAAATGCACCTCAAACTGTTGAGAGCAAAATGCATATCATTTCCAAGTGTGAAGGCACAGCAGGGTGAAAACCTCAGAGATGGTAGCTCCTGCTGAGGCCTGCTAGGTTTCAATGAGATAGGGATAGGGTTTTCTGGGAAACTGCACCTCAAACTATTCAGAGCAAAACTTGTGTCACTTGTAAGTGTGAAGGCACAGAGAAAGCTCAGTTCAAACCATAATTTTTATGATGTTTTTCCATCCTTCCCCCAGAGCACTGGGATTGGAAGGGACCTCAGGGAAGGATCACATTCACTGGCCAGCTACACATATCAATATCAGAGCAGTCCTTCACCCCTCTTCCCCCTCCTTCTTCCTAGTTTCTGTTTAGGTGCAAGCAAGCCCGGCTTCGAAACTCGAAACATTTAGAAACTTTTGAAATGTTTTGAGTGCCCTCGTTTCATTTTGAAGTTGTTTTGAAGCCTTTTGCTTTGTTTCAATTTTTCTGTTTCTAGCTCAAAAACAGGTTTGAAATGAAACACCCTTGAAATTTTGCACTGCCCTAGTAAGAATCCATTGCAAGCTGTTGGAGGGAAAAATGACAGGCTTGAAAAGACAGCAGTCATGCTCTGGGTCTGCCATCTCAAAGCCTGACAGCTGAGATGGAGGAAGAGGCTGTCAGGGGTAGTGGGGGTGGCCCTCCAGGTTGGTGAACTAATCAGCTCTCTCCTGTGCTCTCAGCTGCTGACAGCTGTCTCCAGGCATATAGAGAAGCCTGCAAAGCACACAGGGATGCTTGCACAGTGGCCCTGTTGCTGGTTGCTGTCAGCAGCAGGCTTTCTGTACAGCAATAGTAACTCAGTCATCCCATAGCCTAGTTAAGGTTGGGTGGCAATTTTCATTTGAAGACCACATTTTGACCTTTTTTAACCTCCCAGGTACAAGCTTTCTATGTCTTGGTTTGAATAAGGACCATTTTCTGTTCCCAGTAAAGTCAGTAACAACACTCCAAGCTTTTCAGTATCCCTACTTGTATTAAATGCACAGAAAAATAAATGCAATACAATTTTGATTTCTGCTAAAATTACTGTTGAGATTTATGGGCACATAACAGGTGAGTTTGCTGGGGATTACCATCAGTTCTTAGTTGTAAAATATCCGCTAGACAGTAAACAGTGGAGGACAGTGGAAGTACTCCCATGTTTTGGTTTGTTTTTTATTTTTTGTTTTAGAAAAGAAAAGAAAAATTCTTCAGTACTCCCAATTATAATAGACCTAGGAACTCTGAAAGCCTTTCTGGTACTTGTGCATCCAGGGCAGTAGCAGTAAGAGGGGTTACTAGAGCACTAGCCCCAGGTGTGTACTCGAGGAGCAAAAATTGCAGTTACCACACTGCTGGCCTGGCTACTGTTGCCAACTCATGTGCTAATCCATGTCTCATGTGCTGCCATTGCTCAGGGCACAGAACTGCCCAGTTATACATATGGTCCAGTCACTTGACTTCTATCTGAACCTTCAGTAATGCTCCAATGAGAGAAACATGGCTCCAATGGAGAGCTGAATTATTGTTTACTGACAAGTGGTTAAATAGGCATACTACCTACTTACTATGATGTAGCATGTAGCTTCACATTTCTAAATTGAAATCCTGAGGTGAATAGTGCTATATAAGTGTAAATAATGATTATAGTTGTATGTATGAAAGAATAAGGTATGACTGCTGCTTGCCTGTCTTCAAAGGGGTTTTGGTTTCTTTGTAAATTTCTATTGCAGTCTCTCTAGAGATGGATGCATATGTATGATGTTTAAAACAGACTGAAAAAAGCAGATGAACTCTTGCTGTACCAGTCAACAAGAATAGAAAGATATGATATCCCCCTTGACCTCCTTTTCTGGAGAGATCTTGGATGCAGACATACACACCTACATAGTTATAAAGGATGATGACCTTTCAAATTTTCAAGTACTTTTTGCATCTTCAGCTTTTCTTTTACTTTAAACACACAAAGGTTTCTTCTGTTCTGTCATTCTCTGCTCATGCTAACAATGCCTCCTTTTGGAATGTTTCAGGGATGCACAAATGAACATTTACTTGTTCCTAATATCAGGTATAGGTAATGGTCTTGGAAATCTGACTTCTGACGTTACCTAAGCAATTTTTATGCACATTAGCAATTTGTAATAGGACAGATTATGAACCCTATAATTAAGCTTTCTAATTAAGAGCCTAAACATTGTCCATAGCATCTATTCAAATAACTGTTCAAAACTGATAGGGGCTAACATCTTGACCCTAAGGCCCTGGAGAGGGAACCTATACCTTTTTAAAACTTTCCTCATTTTTAATAAATAAGGCTAATTCTTCTAGCTGAGAGAGTTACTTCATGATATGCCCAAATGGTGTAGCAAGAAGAGCAAGAATACTCAAAATCTCAGTGCCCTAAACTTAAATTTTCTGTTAGGTGGTTCTTAAATGGCTTGGTTTTAGTAATGCCCCTCCAAAGAAGAATAAAAATGCTTTGTGATACTGTATTGATTCATTTATAATTAAATATTGATTGCCAAGTATAGAAAGCTGCCACTGGTTGATTAAAGTTGGCTCAATTTTTGAATACGTCTAACTATCAATAACTTCATGTAGTAATTAAGCTCCATTATGGGAAGTAGCTTGCTTAAGCCAAAGTAAATTTGGGAATGTGAGCAAGCGCCACCGTTTCTCAGTGAACATACCCACTTTCAACCTTACTTTCAGGAGGTTATATGTGCACTAGTTGCATACTGTCCTCTAAAATATTTTAATATATTAACAGCAGCAGTGGGATGAAATGCTCTTTCAGATCATCAGAGTGATTTACTATTGAGCACATAGTTCACAATTATTGTACTTGGCAGAATTAAATGGGTGTTTTAAATGTATTGTAGCATGTGTCCATTTGGTTTTTTTTGATGGTAATGAATTTCGTAAAATTGTTTCCTATGTGCATTTGAATGCTAAGTACTGAAATCCAGCAGGAGAGACCTGCAGTTGACCTTTTGTGCTAAATGTGAAAGGGTTGTTGTAACCTTAAGAGGCTTTTGTGATGCTGGGCCTCTTGGGAGGTTGTTGCTTTTAAATCAAATCTGTTATTTCATGTATGAAACATCAGCTGCTTTCAGTAGACTTTAAATGTTTCTAATAGAGACACCCACATCTGATGATAAGTAGAAAAGAAAAATTGGTTGCTAGTGAAAACAATATAGCTGGCTTTGTTGTATGTTCTGTTCCATTATCTGTATTAAGAAAAAGAAACCTAGTAGAGCTTAGAATTTGGTTCTGTGAAGAGTTATATCAACTAATACATAAGGATTAATTTGTGTTTGCACTTTATAAAAGGTACCACTAGATCTTCAGCTTTTAACTAGACTGGAAACAACATTTTACAAAGGAGATCTCTTTTCTCCTATTTAGATTATGACAGTTTCTGCCATTCACCGTCTACATTTGTATCTTACAACTGGGAACCCTTACTAATTTAGTCCAAAGGTAAGAATCTTATGTACTGGGCACGTCTACACATGCATTTTCTTTTGTAGTAAGTTACTGCACAGTAAGCTATCCCCATAGTTCCTACCCTCTCCTCTGGGTGGTCCTGAGCAGCAGCTCCAACCGCGCAATGTTCTGTCTCTAGCTGTTTACAGCAACTGCTGGCATTGTGACTCAGGTCCTACTCAGTGATGTAGAAGCAGCTAGGCCCCTCTTGCAGTCAGGTAGTCTCCTACTGGCCATGTGACTCTGGCCCAGCATGCTGCACTGCTGCCTACTCAGGCCTTTTGAGTGGAAGCAGGCACCCAAAGGTGCCCTGCCACAAAGATACTCCTAAAGATACATTCCCAGAAATGTTTCTCCAAACTGTGAAATAAAAAATTCTAGACAATAGATTTAGATAGATAGATAAGTGTGTGTGTGTGTGTGTGTGTGTGTGTGTGTGTGTGTATATGTATATATATGTGTATACATATGTGTGTGTGTGTGTTAGGGCTGTATGAGGCTTTGGACAGAACTTCGGATCTGGAGAAGCTTCGGACACTTTGGGGTCCAAAGCAGCACATCCGGGTCAAAGCGCTGGTCTTGTTAGGCTTCCCGAAGTGGTTCGGAGCTTCTGAAGTGCTTCAGAGTCACCTCGGAGATCCGACCATAGGGTATAGTGGGGAAACAATAAAATATCCATAACTTTGTTTTTTGTCCAATTTGGATGAAATTTTCAGGTGCGTGGGAGACACTACTGCAGGCCTGGCTCCTAAGCTACTGTGTTACCAGTTACTAATCAATCATCATTCACTCAGGGACCAGCTCAATATGCTGGACCTAGCTAATGTAGCCAGTTAATTGCCATCAATTAGCACTTACAAAACTAGGCTAAGGAGAGGAAAGAATCGATACAGACAATCAACTGCCCCAAGACAGACACAGTCAGTTCCACAAGCACCCATGGCATGAGTTTTGTCTGTCAGCAGCTAGGGGTGCAGGGCCCCAGAACCCCCCTGCACCTATCTCCTCAACAGCTGGCAGGCATCGTGGCTGCAGCAAGGGGCCACCATCCCTGCAGCTGTCACTCCACTGTGCCTTAACACACACCCATGTCACGAGTTTTGCTTTTCCACAGCTTGAGGTGCAGCTCCCCCCAAACCCCTGCACTAGTCTTCTTGAACTTGTCAGGCTTTGTGGCCTCAGTAAGAGCTACCAGCCCTGCAGTTTTGACCCCCTCTGTGGTGTAACACACAGACGTGACAGGAGTTTTGCTTTCAAGAACTTAGGATACAGTTCCCCTAAATCCACTACACTGATCTTCTTGAAACTTGGCAGACTTTGTGGCCTCAGCAAGGGCCACCATCCCTGTAGTTTTCACCTCCCTGTGGTGTAACACACAACTGTGACAAGAGTTTGGCTTTCAAGAATTTGGGGTACAGCTCCCCACAAACCCCTGCACTGATCTTATAGATTCATAGATGTTAGGGTCAGAAGGGACCTCAATAGATCATCGAGTCCGACCCCCTGCATAGGCAGGAAAGAGTGCTGGGTCTAGATGACCCCAGCTAGATGCATATCCAACCTCCTCTTGAAGACCCCCAGGGTAGGGGAGAGCACCACCTCCCTTGGTAGCCCATTCCTGACTTTGGCCACTCTAACTGTGAAGAAGTTCTTCCTAATGTCCAATCTAAATCTGCTCTCTGCTAGCTTGTGGCCATTATTTCTTGTAACCCCCGGGGGCGCCTGGGTGAATAAAACCTCACCAATTCCCTTCTGTGCCCCCGTGATGAACTTATAGGCAGCCACAAGGTCGCCTCTCAACCTTCTCTTGCGGAGGCTGAAAAGGTCCAGGTTCTCTAGTCTCTCCTCGTAGGGCTTGGCCTGCAAGCCCTTAACCATACGAGTGGCCCTTCTCTGGACCCTCTCCAGGTTATCCGCATCCTTCTCGAAGTGCGGTGCCCAGAATTGCATGCAGTACTCCAACTGCGGTCTGACCAGCGCCCGATAGAGGGGAAGTATCACCTCTTTGGATCTATTCATCATGCATCTGCTGATGCATGATAAAATGCCATTAGCTTTTCTGATGGCTTCGTCACACTGCTGACTCATGTTCATCTTGGAGTCCACTAGGACTCCAAGATCCCTTTCCGCTTCCGTGCCACCCAGCAGGACATTTCCTAGGCTGTAGGTATGCTGGACATTTTTCCTCCCTAGGTGCAGCACTTTGCATTTCTCCTTGTTGAACTGCATTCTGTTGTTTTCTGCCCATTTGTCCAACCTGTCCAGGTCTGCTTGTAGCTGTTCCCTGCCCTCCGGTGTGTCCACTTCTCCCCACAGTTTTGTGTCATCCACAAACTTGGACAGAGTACACTTCACTCCCTCATCCAAGTCGCTGATGAAGACATTGAAGAGTATCGGTCCAAGGACCAAGCCCTGTGGGACCCCACTGCCCATACCCTTCCAGGTCGAAACCGACCCATCCACCATGACTCTCTGGGTGCAACCCTCTAGCCAATTCGCCACCCACCGGACCCAAGTCACAGCCTCTTAACTTGTTCACCAGTATGGGGTGGGATACCGTATCGAAGGCCTTCCTGAAGTCTAAGTATACGACATCCACCCCTACTTCTGCGTCCAGGCATTTTGTAACCTGGTCATAAAAAGAGACTAGATTAGTCAGGCATGATCTGCCTGCTACAAACCCGTGCTGGTTTCCCCTCAGCATAATTTGTCCTGCCGGGCTCTCACAAATGTGAGCCTTGATAATTTTTTCAAAGACTTTGCCAAGGATGGAGGTGAGACTGACTGGCCTATAGTTGCCCGGGTCCTCCTTCCTCCCCTTCTTGAAAATGGGGACCACATTGGCCCTTTTCCAGTCCTCTGGGACTTGGCCCATGTACCACGAGCATTCAAATATTCCTGCCAGTGGCTGTGCAATGACGTCAGCCAGTGTCTTCAGTACCCTCGGATGGAGCTCATCTGGGCCTGCTGACTTAAATGCATCCAGTTCCTCCAAGTGACTCTGCACCATCTCAGGGTCTACGCATGGTAGTCTGGTGCGTTGCTGCTGCCTCTCTACAATCCCAGTGAGAGACTTGTCTTGTCCCTCTCTTAGGAACACTGAGGCAAAGAACTCATTGAGGAGTTCAGCCTTGTCCCCCCTGTCCATCACCAATTGCTTCTGCCCATTTAGTAGGGGTCCTATCCTCTTGAAGCTTGGCAGATTTCATGCTCTCAGCAGAAGCTACCAACCCTGCAAGTTTCATCCAAGTCAGACAAAAACCAACGAAGTTATAGATATTTCATTGATTCCCCCATTATACCCTATGGCTGGATCTCCAAGGTGGCTCCAAAGCTTTGGAGTCACTTTGGCCAGATCGAGGCAGAAACCCAGTCCAGAGCTCTTGATCAGATCGCTGCCATCTGAAGTGGCTGGATCTGAAGCTGGATCAGATTGCTGCCAACTCACACAGGCCTAGTGTATGTGTACCATACCTGTATGTGTATAACACATACAGTGTACACATACATCATGTCCCTAATGGAAAGTACATGGAGGAGAACTAGCAAAGCAAAATTAATTCTAGATCGAATATAGTAGATGGATTAATTTTTTTCCAGATAGAGATTTTTGCCAGTTAACCAAGGTATTTGTTAATGTTAGACCCCAACTCCATGCAGCACCCAACGACTAGAGAGACAACAGTTCAATTGCCCATGGATCCTGTTGCTCATTAGCCAGAGCAGAGCAGGGAGCAAACACCAGCACACATTGCTCACAACAGCTTTTATTCAGAATGGAGACAGCTTTGGGCGAGCTCCCTCACCGACAGAATATGTGGAACAGCAACGAACAATAGTTTTTTCCAATATTTCTACACTTTGGTTTATATTCATTCACATTCACTCCTTCTTCATCCCGCCTTCTGTTCCACCCATTTCTCCTCCCATCTCAAGCTCCGCCTCTGTTTACTGTTTGCTTCATTAGCATGGAATTGCCTATGCATTTCCTCCATTTACATGCCTCTCTGCTAAGAGCGCATGCATAAGACCATGAACTTGGGTACTCCTGGTCACTTGCTGGTTCTTTCTTATTCTTTGCTGATTTCAGCACTATCTCCAATGTTTGGTTTGCATCTTATCTCCTGATGATAGCTGGTGGGCTGCATCTTGTTCTTCTTATACAATGGGCTCTAACACTACTTTGTTTAGAAAACCGCTTGCCTAAGCATTTGCAAACTTAGTTATTTTTAATATATCATCCAGCCTTGTGACCAGCAACTTTTTGCTGAGACATGGGAAAAAGTTTTCATTCAGCTGCACACTCAGCAACCCCAGATATCATATTGTTACCCCAACATCCAAAATCCATATTGTTACCCTAACAGTTAGTTTTAAGGTTGAAGGATATCATTTAAACAGATTGATTTCCTTTTTTGACCAAAGGGAGTAATATCTAAGTGTGATCATTGTTTTTTAAGATCCTTAAGTATATCACTCTCGGTTGTTCAGGTGTTCTACATATGGCATAGTTGGTGATAAAGACCTAAAATAAAGTACTAAAAATCATTCATGAAGGACATTTAGAATACTGTGGGAATTTATGCTTTTGTGTAAACAACTCTTTTCCTAACCTGAATTTCATTATTCTTTATTTCTGATATGAACATTTTTCAACTTCAAAAATAAGGGGAAGACACATTTATTTGCATGAAAACAAGTGATGTGCCTTCAAATGAAGATTGTTCAAGAAAGATTCTTCAGCATCTCTTTTGGACATCTTTAAAATCAGTGTACCCTAAAATGTGACCTGTCTTTCCTTTTTTTAAAAATAAATGAAATATTTGTACGGATAGCCTGCCCAGCACTCAATCAGGGCTGACCCACTAATTATAAAGCAAAGTACATGAGCAGTGAAGGAAAGAAACCCTTGGTAAGCAAGCAGATGCAATTCTCCATCTCCTATTGGGGTTGTTATAGTAAAAAATAAAGTATGGGAAATAAACTGAAATTACCTCAATAATAGTGCCCATTTTAAGATGCTGGGAAAAATTTTAATGTTTGTTGTTTTAAATGCTAAAATAGTGAACTTATCTGTATCTGCCAGGCACTGCTGACATTGTTCAAAAAACTAAGAAGATTAACAATTAAATATTCCTAAAGAAAAGTAAAACATATGAATAGACATCTGCACAGAAGACAGCTTAGCAGCTCAGTTTCCCTTCTTCCATTTTTATTTCCCAACCCATATATCTCTGTTCAGAAATGTGAGAGTGCATCTCATTTTCATTGAGCTCATTGCAGATAATGTAAAACAGATTATATCAGATACTGCAGACCAGATTCTTTAGTTTAGACAAGCTGTATTTGATGATGGGACATGAGATTGATGTCATGAAGCCCCTTTAACATTCCCTTTATTCTCTGAATGCTGCTCCAGCTGCCCACTGTTTAAGGTTTAGACAGGTTTTGACTGCCCAAAGTATAGCATGTTCTGCCACTACCCTTTTCAGCTGGTTACATGTCCTTTAACTGGGGTTTGAAGGGATTGTCCATCATGTAGCTGAGCTGGGGAAGAGTCAACATAGGTTTTGTAAATGGGGAGATCATGCCTTGAATCTGCTAGAGTTCCTTGAGGGGATGTGGTAATGTGGTTGATCTAATGCAGGGATGGGCAATTATTTTCGCTGGAGGGCCACTTAATGAGTTTTTGGCGAGCTGTCAAAGGTTGCACACACACAATATTTTAAAAGATACTATTTTAATGAATTATAGATAAAATATACTAAAAATCAAACTTGTACTATAACATATTATAATTTTATCTTTAAAAATATTGTTTTCCTAATTTTTTTTAGTAGATTATATAGAGGTGACTGCATAATAGCTCAGAATAAAGTCTTACTCTTGTAAATAGTGTGTGTGTGTGTGTGTGTGTGTGTGTGTTGGGGGGAGGAGCTGCTGGGTGCTCTGTCCTAGGAGCTGGGAAGAAGGGAGAGCAGGGAGTGCATGCAGTAGAACTCACTTGGGTGGTGCAGTCTGCAGCTGCCCCTGAGGCACCCTGTATGGGGCCAAACCTTTCCTGCTTAGGGTATCCACTACTGTGCTCCCACCAGTGCCTGCTGGCCCCAGACCCTGGCTAGCTAGCACAGCTTCCCAGCAGAGCTGTTCCTGGTGCAGCTACATCTGCTTGGGTGGTGCTTGACTTCCCTCCTGGTGCCTCCAGTGGCTCCTCCTCTTCCTGTCCCTGCTTACATGGCATCAAGTTATATATACAGTAACTATATTGTAAAAAGTAAAGGTTTTGGGTTTTTTTATAAATCAGTACACACCATTTCTTTCCTCTTACTTAAAAAAGCTCAGTTGTTAACCATGGATAATGTAACAGATAAGCCATTTAATTAATTCTTGTATTTTTGTGAAAGCCATTTTCTATTGTGGGCATTTGTTTAGCAGCTATAGTAATGAAAATATGCTTTCTGTCTGCAATAAAGATAATTTTCAATGTAATTATTTATTTTTGGTACATCAAGACATTCTATACCTCTACAATAGTGATATATTCCTGAAATTACTTTTGCATCAATCTTCTGTCATTGAATATAAAGGAATGCAAAATAGAATATTCATAGGGGTTAGGAATTTGATGTTCTGGAACATGCGAATAATTTTGCATACAGATCTTATAAAACAAAATGGTTACAGACTTTATAACAAAATATTACAGGGTGGTTTTAGTATGAGGCTATTCCATATAGACTTGATCCCAGTTCTTGCTTTCTTGTTTTTCATAGACTTAGTTAAATACTTTACACATAGTGGAATACTTTACACATGTTGAATGAGTGGCTTTTACTTAATAAATACCTGATAGAGGCTTGATATTTTTGAAGAGCTGTATTTTGCATGATGTCATATTATTTTACTTATATGGATTTACCGATTCACAGATGGTGCAACAGCCCTTAGGAAACTGATATTTATAATGTTACATTTTCAAAGAAATTGGGCCTTCCATTTTTAATACACACACATATATGTATATGTATATATATATGTGTGTATATATATATGTGTGTGTGTGTATATGTGTGTATATATATGTGTGTGTGTGTGTGTGTGTGCGCACAAATTGAATGTGTATGGGCAATTGGATTATTAGACAACTAGATACTTGATTTGAAGGTTTAAATGTTGGTTTCTCCATAAGTGAAAGAGGTGATTTTGGAAAATAGAAAACAAGAACAATTAGATGTTTCTTGAAGGCAGTGAACCATTACAACATATTGTTTTCCATCTATGGAATATGTGAACTGCAATTTTAACTTTGATTGAATTTTAATTGATAGACTTTTCCTCTGTGAACATATTGTATTGGAGAGAGCTAGAACTGAGAGACCATTCCCCTGGGTTTTATGGTGATTTTGTGATCTATGCCAGTGGTCAGCAGTGTTTCCTGGTGGCAGTTCAGAATGGGTCAGCTTGGTTCTAAGGCAGGCTGGCACTAGGACTTGGCTGCTGCCACTGCTTCTCCCTACTGTCCAGCTGTGGTACAGTACAGGAAAGTTTTTTATTTTTGAAAAGCTGCTCAGCTGTGGCATGGTATGGGTAAAGCCCCCACCACTGAAGCCCCATCTCTGCAGGCTGAATCCAGCCCATGGATCATAGGTTTCCAGCCCCTAATCTACACAAATGGAGGCAAGATTAAAACACACCAAACTCATTTTTCTTGTGATTTGGAAAAGAACTTAAGATTGGATCTGTATTGGTTTCAGCGGACTTTGGATCAGACTCTTTCAGATCAGATGTTGGCTGTCATGTGTACAGCCTACAGATGGGGAGTTGGGAGCATGCTGTTACTGTGGACACAAACTGGGAGTCCAGAAGTGGAGAGATAAGGCAGAGGAAGCAGGCTAGGATTCAGATATAACTCAGGCAGAGGACTGAGGTTGGGCAAAGTTCAGATAAGAGCCTGGATGGGACTTGGTTTTGACTGCCTTACTCTCTGGGCAGCAAGTAGACAGACTCCTGACATTGGCTATCTCCATTTATTGCAGTTATTTAAGCATTTGGTGTGTTCTGGACATATGAAGAGGCCTGCTCTATTTTTAATTTGATGTATTATACAGTATTATATAATTTCAGTATATGATTTATTAGAGAAAATAAAAACAGTCCCCTCACACCTACACACACAGATGCTGTATCCATCAATATGTCTGTTGGGTGGGTGTTTGTGTGCTATGTGTCTGTTTAAAAAAAAGAAAAGAAAAGGATCTCCTGCCAAAGTTGCCAGAAACAGTTACTTTAGTTTTAACAGCCAAGAGTTAAAAAAATATTATTTGAGAGGCCTTTTCTGAAGATCAGGCCCATGCAAATTGTCTGAAGCTAGACACTTCAAACTGTGAGCCACCCAAAAGCACTAATCACCCAAAACTTATCCCATGTCTCCAGATTCCACACAAGAGATCCAGCAGAAAAACAATTTAAATATAAATACAAATGCAAACTTGCCAGCATGCAAAAGGTGGAGCCACAGAAACTAAATGAATCAGCAGTAATATAAAGCTGTGCCAAGTTGCAACTTTTTTTTATACAACTTCTATTTTGGAGAAATTCATCCCTGCCAGACTTGGCTTTGTTGTCTAGTTTGAAGTGACAACACAAAAAAGCCTGTGTCCTTGAGTCATTCTTTTTCATTTGGAAGTGGCCGATTTTCATTAGTGATGAGTTTGTAAAGGAATATAGAAACTCTGATTTCATTGTATTCATGCCTTGGCTGTCAAATATTCTGCACACCTCTAGTGTTGTTGTTGTTCTACCCAGTAGTTCAATGGGTCAGTTGAAAAACAAAAGGAAAATTCAACCCAAAACAAGAGCATCACAGTTAATATTTTGTAAACAACTTTCCTTTATTCTGAGATAGAAGCAGGAACAAATGACATTTTTAGTAAAGCATGAAAAGAGAATTTTCTTAGCATTTGTCAAACTCTGCAGTGATTTTGAAAGACTAGATGGCATTCAAAAATCTGTCTTTGTGTTTCAAGTATCACAGATCCAAAAAGCAAGTATAGATATAGTAATGAATGCTTGTTTACTGAATTTAAAATGTGCAGAATCCAAACCTTAGAAAGGCTGCGTTACTAAAATAGTTAACCTGTAAACAAAGTGTCTTTGTTACTGTCATTATTTCAGTATACCTGCAAAAGGCACTTTTAAAAAAAAATGCTCGATTCTTTTCTGGAATTTTCCAGAAATGCCCATACCATAATTCCCTATAGTACTATAATGCACCCTCCTTTTCAATGGTTCAGGCTTTTTTTTAAGATTAAGCCTATATAGAAGGCATTTTAGAATGTGATAGAATTGCTATACAACTAAGTCACCAAAAGTATGCCTTGAGTATACTTTTTTCCAATGCTGGAATTCATTTGGATGATTATCATATAGTTTCATAGTAGCTAGGGTCAGCAGGGACCTGAACAGATCATCTAGCCTGACCCCCTGCCACAGGCAGGAATGAATGCTTCGTTCACAAGACCCCAGACAGGTGATCATCTAACCACTTTTTGAATTTACCCAAGGTAGGGGTGAGGACCACTTCCCTGAGAAGCTGGTTCCAGATTCTGGTCACCCTATCTGTAAAATATTGCCTTCTGATCTGTAACCTAAACCTGTTCTCCATCAGCTTATTACCATTGTTCCTTGTCACCCCAGGTGGTGCTGAGGAGAATAGGGCTCTTCCTATTTGCTGATGAGTTTGTAGGCAGCCACCAGGTCCCCCCTCAGCTTCCTCTTGATGAGGCTGAATAGGTTCAGGTCCCTCAGTCTCTCCTCATAGGCCCTGTCCTGCTGCCCTCTCACCAAATGGGTGGCCCTCCTCTGAACTCTCTCCAGGCTGGCCACATCCTTTTTAAAGTGCAGCGCCCAGTACTGGATGCAGTACTCCAACTGCGGCCTGACCAAAGTCGCATAGAGGGGGAGTATCACCTCTCTGGACTGGCTTGAGATGCACCTTTGGATACATGACAAGGTATGGCTGGCCTTGCTGGCTGCGGTCTGGCATTGGCGGCTCATGTTCATCTTGGAGTCAATAATGACTCCAAGATCCCTTTCCGCCTCTGTGCTTTCAACAGGGGAACTCCCTAGCCTGTACGTATGCTGTGGATTCCTTCTCCCAAGGTGCAGCACCCTGCATTTATCTACATTAAACCCTATCCTTTTCTCATCTGTCCACTTTTGTAGTCTGTCTAAATCTAGTTGCAGCCTCTCTCTCCCCTCAAGTGTGCCCACCTTGCCCCACATCTTAGTGTCATCAGAAAACTTGAACAATGTGCTTTCAATCCCCTTGTCCAAGTTGCTGATGAAGATCTTAAATAGTGTGGGCCCGAGGAGTGAGCCCTGGGGGGGACCCCACTGCTCACATCTCACCAGGTTGAGTACAACCCGTCCACCACTACTGTCTGGGTATGCCCCATCAGCCAGTTTTTTACCCATCCAACTGTGTAGGCATCAGTGCCACAGTTGCTTAATTAACTTATTTATATCTAATAAGTCTATGTTAAAAGAGCATTAGTGTCTGTTGTAGGTCTGTTCGTGGCCTCATTTCTCTTCCTTTTATAAGAATTCTCTATAATTATAGGTGTATTTCTGAAGCAAAGTTAAATCACATTATGTAGCATTTTACTTGTTGGAAAAGAAAGGAACACAGATGCAGATACAACAGTGTCACAGGATGGGGTCTTCAAGGGCGGCCGTGATCTCCTAAGGCCCCCTCAACTTTGCCAATTTGGCTCAATGGGCACCCTCAGTTCTTTCCTGCCACGTCTTTCATGGAAAATATAAATAGGGAGGCTGCCTTTAAGTCCTCTTGGACATGGTTTGATGGAATTTCTGCACCCTGTGGGTTCCCAGACCCCTTGTAGGTCCTGTTTCATGATGGGTGTTTCGGAGGCACCCTAGCCTTATGGGGTATATACATGGCTCCAACCGCTCCTTTACCATGCCCCAAGCCTTGCAGATGGTACTGGCATAGTTGTGTCTAGGCCTCATTATAATTCATCCCCTTGTCCTCACTGGGCTCTCTGCAGCCCCTGTCTCTGTGCCCTTCTCTGGCGCCAGGGTCTGTGCACCCCAGAAGCTGCACCCTTCTCTGGCGCCAGGGACCCCACGTTGCCATGGACCCCCGATGAGGCCTCCTCCTTCCCCAAATAGCCTCACCCAAACCACCTGTCATAAAATGGCAAACAAAGCATAAGTCCCTGGGCTATTACATAACACAAGCTACATAAGGTTTGCTCGGCCCCTCTACATTTGCCTGGAGCAGAACTTAGTGAGGCCTCTTCCCTTCACATGCTTCAGGAGGGCTCCTTCTCCCTTGGCCACCAGCAGAAAACTGCCTCCTAGTCCTTGTCCTGGGGTTTATATGGGCCCAGGGCCCTGCCCGTTACAGCCAGCTGACCAGGTGCAGTCTAATTTCCTCAGTAGCTGGTTGCCATGGCAATCTGCACCTGGGCTCCTGTCTGGCTCTTTGGGCTATTTCCAGGCAATTTCTGCTCTTTTAGGAGCAGGCACTTAAGTGCCCTGTGACAAACAGCTACTTTTCATTACGTTTATTTTGGATGTGCTTATTAGGATCATTGACCATAATTAGAAACCTACCAAATACATGAATTTTCAGATTTCAAGGAAATCATGTAATTGGCAGTCTCCTGTGAAATAGCCGGTTCCCTGTGAAAAAGTGCAGGGAACCAGCTGTGTTCAAGAAGCCAGCATATAGCTGGTAGAAAGCTGTGTCCTAGAAGGGTGGAGGAAGGGAGCAAAAAGAGAAAAAAAACAGTCAGGCTGCTCATCTTCTGATGGGGGGGGGGGGAAGGGGCAGGAAAAGATCCCATCTCTGTTTCCAGAAGGGGAGGGGGGGAAGCAAGGAAAAGCCTGCGAAAAGTCTCCTTCTTCTGAAGGTGGGGGGAGGGGGAGAGAGAGATGATATTCATTGTCTCTGTTGCTTTTTTTTAGCAAGGTAGCTAGCTTTACATTTCAGTTGGGTATGGGAACTGTTTAATTGCCACACAAACACAAACTGTTTGTTTACTCAGTAATTATCATCCTCTTCCCCTTGATGAGGGTGATAATTACTGAATTAACAAGTCAGGCAGCTCCATCTATGGCTTTCAGTC
The DNA here is from genome assembly GCF_030867095.1 of Alligator mississippiensis. Classification (NCBI taxonomy): domain Eukaryota; kingdom Metazoa; phylum Chordata; order Crocodylia; family Alligatoridae; genus Alligator; species Alligator mississippiensis. The sequence continues at coordinate 43,102,655 of NC_081829.1, forward strand.
AATGCCTGGGAGAGGTGGGACTTGTGGGGGGGGGGCAGTCAGAGGCATGGAAGGGCCTACTTTGCCTTCAAAATGGCAGCCCCAGACATGATATGGCCATGGAATCAGGGGCCCTGGCTGTGTTACAGCCATGTCAAAGTCCTCCAGGGCCCCATGAATTTGGTTGGTGCCTGACCGTAATGGATGGCGTATGTGATAAAATCCCCAGTTAGTGTAGATGTACAAAACTGTTTTGAAGTCATGTTTGAATAGTGTTCTGAAGAAATAATATCCTGTGAAAGTAATACATATTGGTATAAAATCATGAGGTTTTTTGTTTTGTTTTGTTTTGCTTTTTTTGAGGGGGGAGGGAGGAATTGTTTGTTTTTTTGTCTTGTGAGTGCCTTAAAGCACATCAGGATAAAACTCCTAACCTGGTTTGAAGCAATACAAAATTGCTTTCAGTGGGGAGAGGATTTAATCCTTGTAATATTAGGAAAATCTATGGCATCGATAATCAAGCTACTGTCAATTGCAGTTCTGTTGTTACAGCCCTGCAAAACTCAGATTTTGAGATTTGGCTCACAGAAGAATTTCAGAAGTTTTGCAGAAGCTTAGATTCAGACTTTTGGAGCTCCTAAGTTCATAAGAATAGAGCTGGTATAGTTTCCTGTGGAGCTTCATTCAGTACAAACCTCTGAAAAATAATATAGCTTTGTCTACTGGTGAATTTGGCTAAGTGGAGTTCATAAATTCTAGGCTACCACTACATTATTGGGGAAAAAAAGCTTTAAATAGGGGCTGTTGTCAGGTTGCATTTAAAAGTATCTATCACTCCACTTAATTTTCCCAGGCTGGTCCCATTTCTTTCTATCCTTGTTGGAAATCTATGCAGATTTAATGGCAGTCATACTTAAAGGGAAAGTTTTAAGTATAGGATTTAAAAAAAAAAAAAGGAACATGGACTGGAAAGAATCTCAGATCACTGAGTGAGTGCAATCCCTTGTGCATGATGAAACCATTAGTTCAAAATGATATATAAGGATAACTTTTTTTGTTATTTTCCAACACTGTAGGCATAAAATACCTAATTTAAAAAAGACAAAACAAAATCAGTAAAGCGAAGTAAATTAAATAATATGAGCATTAATAAATAACTTGGAAACGAGCTATATAATTATAAAACTAAATAAATAGTGGTACTATTATGGCCAATAATCGCTTGTTTTGTTGATGAAAAAAGGGCCTAGGAAATGATTGTTATAAAATCTTGACACTCACATGGGTAAATGTTTCATTATAAAACAAAGATGTTAGCTGCAAGATTTTTTCTCATGGTCAGGAATGACAATTCAGTTTAAATAAAATGTTTTCAGTATAAATTAATTTTAAATATGTATTTCTTCAATGTTTCATTGTAAAATTGAAAGAAACTTGATGACTATGAAAAATGTCTTTGCATCCAAATAGAAAGATGAAAAGTTTTATTTGACCCTTTATTGATTAAAAACTTTAGGGCATGTGTAGATGAAATGGGGACCCTAAATTGAAATGGTGGGTTTTTAAAAACGCTGCTTCAATTTAGGGTGAAGTAAACCCATATCATGTACACCTGTGTCTTACCTGCCCCTCTGGTGGTGGGGAGGGGAGGGTGAACTGCCAGGGGGCAGAGTGGTCCCTGGGCTGCAGGGGGTGGAGGGAGCTGGTACTTCCCTCTGCAATAGCAGTGGCCCTCCCAGGTGACACCCGCCTGTGGGCATCTGGCTCGAGCAGTCCTGGGGGGCACCACAGCTGCAGAGGGAAAGACCAGCTCCCTGCGCAGCTCATGCAGTCAGGCAGGTAGACATGGTGGGGGGAAATCAGGTTCGCTGCTTCTTTTTTTCTTTTTTTTTTTTCTTTTGTTGGAGTCTGCTTACCTGGGCTGCTGCCAGGCTGTCTGCATGGGCTGCCTGCACAGTCAGAGCCTCATGGAGCCCGGCGGAGGCTGTAGGGCAGCAAACTCAAACTCCTCCAAGGTGTTTTAGTTTGCTGCGCCCCATAGTAATTTAAGATGCATTATGCTGCTGAATGTGCTACAGTGGCTGGAATTAATGCACAATACACGGCTGCTGCATGCAAACACCAACATCATTAAAGTGGTGCAAAAGCATTTAACCTGCTTTAAAGTGTTATGCACACATGCCCCTCATTTCATCTACACGGTCCTTTATATTTCACAAGTATATGTCTTCCTTTTGACATGTGTATGTTATCTGATATACATGTAGGACAACATTTTACTTAAAAAACATGGAAGAAGATGGTGTTGTAGGAGAGCAAGAGAGAATGAGCTGGGAGAAGAGAGAGCATATTATACAATACCAATATTTTCTTGCGATAAATTAGGGAGATCTTGTATGAGGAGATAGGTGGAGACAAGAGGAGGAGGTTTTTGAGGCTTATCTGACCACCTATATCCATCTGTTGTCTTTTGGTTTTCATATACTTAGATGGTAAGTTTTTTTGGGACAGTCTTTTAATTCTGTGCTTATGAGTGTCTATGATGGGATGGGACCTTAAGCACTAAGCAATAAGTAAGGCAAATAGTAATGCTAAGACATTTTGACTTCATTCCCCTTTCTTCCTGTTTGTTAAAGGTTGTACTCTTAGCTTTAAAAAGTCTAGACTGAAACTATGATTTTTTCTGTTCCTTTTTATAGATATTCGTGGGCTGCAGGGATTTCTGGACCAGGCCTCAAGACTAGGACTTGATGTATCTTTACAGAAAGTGGACAGAAACATCAGCAGAGTTTTTGCCAGTCTTTTTACCACTATGAAGACAGAAGAATTGAATCGCTACCGTGACACATTACGAAGGGCTATTTTGCTTCTAAGTCCAAGGGGAGCCCAGACTTTCATTAATGAGGTTAGCAGTTTTCTTCTTAAAGAATCTTCCTTACCTTGCATGATATCTTATATTTGTACATGATGTGGACCCATATAAGCAAAAGTAGCATATTTTGAAAATGTGCCTATTGCTGTCAACTGTATATCTTAGTTGCTTTCCATTTTCATGGAATTATGTATTCCAGGGTACCTACCTACCATTGGTCAATAGAAAGACAAGGAAAGAAACTATATAAACTGGGAATATCTTTATGGTTGAAATCTATGGATCCATGGTAAAAGATGTATGTTGTTAAAGTTTGGACAGAATTCTACGGAATAAGATGTACTAGCATGACAGCTGAACCACAGTGTTTTTGCTACATACATAGTAGAAAGTATCTTCTGTCTTATTTCTTAATGGTTTCTTAAGATAAGTGAGACTAATTAAGAATGGGGCATAGCTGTTGGGCAATAATGTTATTAATACTGGTACATGAGCTATTATTTTACTATTAATTTTTTATACTGATTTTTCAATTTGAGGTTGTAGCCCAAAATACTGTAGAATACAGGTAAGAGTGCATGCAGTATAGCAAGTTGATATAACACAAGTAGAAGATCTGCAAACCCAGAGATCTGCATTAGGAAAAAAAGGTAACTATAAGTATGGTTTAAAGCATAGAAGTCTACATATAACTTGACATAGGAGACAGATGGTGACTGAGTTTCTTTTAAGCGGAGTGATAAATGCAGCAAACCAGCTGATAGGACAAAAACTGCAAAAAGATGTTTGAGAAGTACAGAGAAGGGGAAAATGGAAGTTTACCTGGTGTTTTGTAGAAAAAAATGAACCCAAATTAAGAGTATTGTCAGCAGTATTGCTATGGTAAGTGGTTGTTACAAATATATTTAGTAATGAAGTAAGTATTAAATAAATCAGAAACCCAAAAAGAAGAGGGATATGGAAGTTCAGGACAAAAAAAGGGAAAGTGCATGGATGTAAATGAATTCCATGCCTGCTTTAACACAGTATAAAGGAAACCTCTAAATGAAATAGAGTGAGGAAATATTTCCAATATGGTGGAAATATGCTCATTAGCCTGTTCTCACCTGCTTCAGATCCTCACTGGTGTGGTATATGTAATGCAATTAAAATTAAAATACACTAATTCTAATATCCCCTCCTCCCCCTACACACACATGCATGCATGCATGCATACACACACACACACGTGCACACGCATACACACACACAGAGTATGTGTGAAACAGCTGAACCTAATTGGTCTTAATTGGTCTTAAAAATTCTGCTAACACCTATTCTGCTAAATCTGCTAACACCTTAGCAGAGGTAAGAAACTAAAAAATTACTCTGCAGTGTTTTAATATGTGAAAGATGAACATTTACAGACTAAAGCCTTAGTAGGTGTAAGTAGCTAGGAATTTGGCATTAGATGTTGCACTTTCTATTTAAAGTACAAGGAATGGGCCTCGTTATTTTGTTGCCTTAAATCCTAGTTTATTGGAAAAAACAAAACAAAACCACAAGCAAACAAAACGCTAAATCAAAATAAATTATCTCAGTAAGTGTTTACTGGTGGATATTGGGTTCCAATCATCATTAATGGATCTTTCAACTTCAGTAAACTATGTTGATATAAACTTTTTATTTGTGTATTATGTTTTAGCATGGGAAGCACTTGATTTGTGGTTACAATCTGCCTTTGCATTTGTGTATAAAAGTTACAGGGATTTTTTTCTAGGGTAAGCACTTCAGATTCTAACTCACCTGAGAAGTTGCAGTTGGTGCATTCTCTATTTATTTCATGTACGGCCTTCAACAAAAAGGTTGGTTTTCACATTTGTCCAAATAAAAGCTAGCAATGGCAAAAATAGGTGTTTTTCTCAGACCTATACCTGGAAAATCTGTTTCCTCTCAATAATATGACTACCAGAAATGTTAATAAGTGTTACATACATTGGGAGGACAATATCCCTACAGGTTGCTAGAGTGTAAGGACTAACACATTAAATCATTTTAACACTTATCCATGCCTCAGAGCAGTGAGATATTATAAGCATTAGGGCTAATGATCGTGATATTTTTCCAGATCCCTACAGGGGTATAACTGCGGGCAGATATGAGAAGTAATTCATTTGACAATCTTCTTTTATTGAAACTTGATTGATTCAGAAAAAAAACTTTAAAAAGAAAATTTAAATCTTGGAAATAAACTCCCAAGAGGCTTGAGGCATTGCTGTAGGGAATGATCCTTCACTGTCAGGAAATGGACTTCAATGGCACTGAATATGTGTCAATCATTTCTATTATCACTAATCTTTCTAGCTATATCTTATCTAGCTAATCGTGCAGAATATAAATGCAACAGATTATCCACAATACAGGGTAAAATAATTTTGAGTTTCAACTTCCAACTGAAGTATCTTTTATTTAACTGGCAGAAATACATGTTCAAAGCACGTGGAAGTGGAAGATTCATCTCAGGAAAGCATGGAAGCACATCTGTGGTGCACATTCAGGACTCCTCTAATCCACCTGCTCTGCCAGGGTTAGGCCTGGGTGTTGCAGGAGCAAGTGGGTGGGTCCCATTTCTCAGTGGTCTTCCCAAGTTCAGCAGGGAAGTGGTATAGATATAGCCTAAATAATCTGTGGGTATACTTGTAACATATCGTAGTTTCATAAATAATCATAGACATCTTCCAGTTGAAGTTGGGTCATACGAGTCTGCCTGCTAGTTACTGAAGGAGGCAAATTTTCATTTCAAATAGAAATGGCTGCTAGGGCTGTGCAAAATGGCAGCATTTTGTTTTCATTTTTGTTTCAATTCGAAACAGCTGTTCTGTTCCATTCCATTGAAACAGGGTTGAAATGGCGAAACTGTTTTGACGTTTTGCCCGTAGGATATAATGGGGAAGGTCAAAACAGCCTATAACTGTCAAGGTTGAAACAGTAAAATCAAAATAAAATAGATATAGTCAAAACAGTCTCGAAACAAAATGGGGCAAGTCAAAACGTTTCACCATTTCGAGGATGTTTTGACATTTCGCCCATAGGCTATAATGGGGAAGGTTGAAACATCCTATAACTTTGTCATTTCTGGCCTTATTTAGATGAAACCTGCAGGAATAGTAGCCCCTTCTGAGAGCATGAAGCCTGACAAGCTTCAAGGAGATAGGTGCAGGGGGTTCAGGGAAACTGCACCCCAAAATATTGAAGGGAAAACTCATGTCACCTGTATGTATTAAGCCACAGCAGGGTCAAAACTACAAATATGCTAGCCCCTGCTGAGGCCACAAAGCTTGCTAAGTTTCACAGGGGCAGGTCCAGGGGGTTCAGGGAAATTGTACCCCAAAATCTTGAAAGCAAAACTTGTGTCACGTGTATGTGTTAAGCCACAGTGGGGTCAAAACTGTAGGCATGCTAGCCCCTGCTGAGGCCACAAAGCCTGCCATATTTCAAGGAGATAGGTGCAGGGGGTTTGGGGAAAATGTACCTCAAGCTGCAGACAAGCAAAACTCATGACATGGGTGACACTGTGTGTGCTTAGGCACAGCATGGTGAAAGCTGCAGGCCTGCTAGCTCATGCTGAGGCCACAAAGCCTGCCAGCTTTCAAGGAGATAGGTATGTTGCCCTGAGGGGTCAGGCCAATGCTCAGGATCTCAATATTGTGCTGTTAGACAGGAGGGTGTGACACAATTGCACACATACAAACACACAAATCAACTAGGTGCATACACACACACACTACGAGCTCAGGCACTTACACATCCAAATCAAGCACATACACTATACACCCCAAAAGTTAGACACAGATCACTAATTCATATATCATGCACACAATGCCATATATATATATATATATATATATATATACACATACACACACTCACCAGTTCACACATGTACAACCACCTACACCACACAGGTAAGTTCCTAACTTGGATGGTACAGTGTGTATGTGTGTACTTAGAGTACCAGGGAGAAGGTTCAGGTGAGAGAGAGCGAGTTAAAGCATAGGGAGTGAAAGTTGCCAGAACCAGGATTAGAACCAGCAGACTACAGAGAAGCTGGCTGAGGAGCTAAGGCTTGGGTTTACTTAAGGTAGACTGGGGCTGGAAACTCAGGCATGTACCTGAGGTATTGTGGGGGGGCAGATAAATGGTGGCAAGGAAGAGACAGCCAGGAAAGAAACTGAGGCAGACACCTGTTTGCTCAGGGGAAAAGGAAAAGGCAGTGGGGCTAAGACAGTGGCAAAGAAACGGGATTTGCAGGCAGAGAGGAGCTCAGGACAGGTATTGGAGGTGGCAGTGAGCCAGAAGCAGGAGAGGGAGAAATGAGACAGAAGTTAAAGGGGTGAGGAGCAGAGATTGGAGCAGGGCCAAACCATCATAAAGCAAAACCCAACTTAGGGGTCCAAATAACAGTTTCATTACACAGACAACACACTACACAGCCCCATGAAGTTATTGGTTCACACACACACAAGCACTCACAATGGCAGTAGAGGAAAGAGACTCAGTGGAAGGTTTGGAGTCCAGGTAGGGAAGAGAAGCAGAGTCCAAGTCCTTGGTTGAAGAGGGGGTGAGGGGTGACAGCTACCTATCCAGGCTGGAAAGGGGTCCTTGTCCAGTAGGTGTTGTCCAGAGGGGGGTCACCAGCAGGGCTTCTGGGTGCATAGATGGTATGGCACGGTCCTGGTCCAGATGGAGAGGACATCCCACTGGGTCTGTCTTCACTGCCCCTTTTTATAAGAGCAGACCTTGTGTGACCTTAGTGACAGGAGGCATGCCCAGGCAAGGGTCAGCCCCGGCGTACTGAGCATGTGTGCCCCATGCAGAGATGTGCAGTTTCAGGTGTCTGTAATGGTGAGAGTTGCTAGTTTTACAGGGTCTTTTGTCTTTCAAATGCTGGGTTCTTGTCTCTGTTCCTGAGTGAGGTCTGTGGTTCCTGGATGAATCAATGCGAGGTTATTGCCCAGTCATTACAGGCCATTCAGTAGAGGCCTGCTACCACTGTATTTTAATCATTTCTGTAGCAGGGCACTAAGGTGCTTGCTACTTTGAGAGCAGAGGTAGGAACCCAGGTGCAGGTTGCTGGGACAACCACTTAATGAGGGAAGTGGCCGCACCTGCACCTGGCCCACTGGCTGGAAGGGGCAGGGCCTGGCTCTTATATAAATCCCAGACTTGAGGCCAAGGGGGCAGTTCCCTGCCAGCTTCCCAGGGAGAAGGAGCTCTCCCAGAGTAAACTGAAGGGAGAGGTCTGACTGCAGGTAAAGCTCCGAGATTGAGGAAGGATGGAGCACCCCGGGGGTGGCTGCAATAACATTATGGCCAGGCGGCTAGAGTTTATGTTATAGCCTAGGGCCTTGTGTTTTGTTTGCTGTTTTTACTGTAGGTTTGGGTGAGGCTATTAGAGGTTGGAGGAGGCCTCATAGGGGGCTTACAGTTAGCATGGGGTCCCCAGCCCCAGAGAGGGGGGCAGCGATTGAGAAGCCCCAGAGAGGGGGCAGAGCAAGACAGGGCTGTGGAGAGCCTGAGCGCCAGTGAGGCGCGGAGTGAGACAAGGCTGTGGAGAGCCCGATCACTCAGTGAGGAGCAGAGCGAGACATGGCTGTGGAGAGCCCGAGTGCGCCATGAGGTGCAGAGTGAGACAAGGCTGTGGAGAGCCTGAGTGCCCCGCGAGGCTCAGAATGAGACAAAGCTGTGGAGAGCCCGAGCTCCCAGTGAGGCACAGAGTGAGACAGGGCTGTGGAGAGCCTGAATACCAGTGATACGTCAGGTGAGACCAAGCAACATCTGTTACATCTACGAGGCTTGGGGTGTGGTACAGGGGTGGTTGGAGCCACGCACAGCCCATAAGGCTGAGGTGCACTGAAAAACCCATTACAGAGTGGGACCTGGGTACAGCAAGATAACCATGCCCAAGAGGACAGAAAGGCAGCCTCCCTATGATACATATAACAACAAAGATGTGGCAGGAGAGAATTGAGGGTGCCCCTGTGGCTAACTTGGCATGGTAAGGGGGCATCAGGGGAGAGCACGGCGACCCCTAGGACACCATCCCATTACAATTCCCAATCATTCTCATTCATCTGGGAACCAATTTACATGGGAGGAGTGCGTGACTCATACATCTGCAACATGGGATGCCCAGGCAGAGGACAGAAGATGGAGGCTTGACATATAAAATGAAAACTTGACATGACTTTGGTTCACTTACAAGCACAGGCCTAAACCATACAATATCCATATGAAACAATAAAAATCAAGACGAAAATGATAATAATACAACAGTAAGAATCAACACAAACTAATAATAATACAGTATACAACAGTATATATCCAAAGCCAAAAACTTGCTACTAAAATAAATATTTAAAGCTTATCGTAAGTCTGAGCTCACTTCTACTTATCTATAGGGAATAGAGAGGGAGAGAAAAAGTCAGAAATGGTTGGGGAAGGGGAAGGAATGCATTTTAATATAAATAAATAAAAGAGAAACTGGAGGTTTTGCTACAACACCTGTTCCAGATTGAACTGATGTTTTGCTACACCTGGAAGCTTCTTCAGCAATCACCATTCACCTTTTTGTATATGTTTATCTTGGATTCTGTTCCCAGGTACATGTTGTTTTTCTCATTTCAGTCTGTTTTTCAGTCCCATGTTGTACCATCTTCCACATTCCTAAGGCATTACCTCATTCATAGCACGCAGACTTACACGGATTCACTTGAAAATTGTTGACAGTTAAGATGGTTACTTAGCATAAGCACTCATAAGCAAAACCTGCTTTACCTTCTAATGATACATAATGAGATATGTATCTTACAACACTGCTATATTATTAGAAAAATACTTGCCTAATTGTCTTACAATATACTTTTAATATATCATTCTGCCTTGTGGTCAGCAACTCTGCTAGGCTACAGGTTACAGCCTTGTATTCAGCTGCAAATCTAGTGCTCCCCAAGATCCAAATATTGTCACCCGAACAGTAATATTGACAGTAATGCTTTACTTTTATACCTGTTTATGGTAGTGTAATATTTACACTTTATTTGAGTCTTCCGCCCTTCTCCCTATTAGATAATAGTAACATTAACATTGTTTTCTCTTTTGGGTTTCTATACTTGTTTGTTATAAAATTAGTGAGCTATATAGACTTAGATTGGAGACCAAATTCTGGCCAGGCAGAGAAACTGGTTTAACCATCTCTCACATTCAGTGTCATAGTAATATGTTTGTTCCTTGCTGCATCTTCATCCCAAAAGCCCAGCTTGCCTTCACATTCTGTGTAGAGTAAAATTACACATGACAGCTGAATGTGGTGACTTTTGGAAGGCCAGAAGAATTATCTGACTAGAAATGTGGACTCTATTAATACAAGACTTCGTCCCAGACTTTGGCATCAAAAGGTGAACATCTGCAGCTCTCAGAAGACATTGGGTTATCTGAGAACCACTTCCCAGTTTTCACTTCTTGCCCTATTTTATTTTGGCATGTGATTTATGAGTGCCTTGGATATTGAGTTTTAGTATATATTGCATAGTTTCGTATTGTGTGTAATCTTTTCATTGATACTATTACTTTTTAATAGCAGTTTAGGCTAAATTCTGCCCCATTAAACTCAGTGGGCTCTGGGCTTGACCTTTTGGCATGATGATCCAGTGGTAATTAATATGGGTCATTCTACATTTATTCCTGTGCTTGGGTACTTCCAACCAGAGGCTGAGAGATGCATAACTATGGGACTACCCTGGCACTTTCATTTTTACTTTGCTGTTCTATTTGCTGTTTTAAAATATACAATTTATAATTAATTTTTACTTAAGTGCACACACTAAAGGAATTTAGTAACCAACCTCCAGGTATATTACTTATAATTTAGTTCAACAATCAAATCTTAGACAGATTTTGGACTACATTCACTCTGAAAGACATCCCTGGAGTTGTACCAGGGATGAATTTGGACATCGGTTTTGAATTTTAGGTATGTCTACACTCTAGTCAAACTTTGAATGAAACTTGTGTAAATGTACCTTGATAGCTTTATAAATGAGACAGCTAGGTTGTTGAGAGCAGTGTAGGTGGAACAGCAAAGAGCTCAATGTGAATGGAAAACCTATCTAAAGAGCTGGGTAGGCATGTGGGTGGATAACCCAAGAGCTCTGTGCTACCTTATATGAAGTTAGTTTAGGTATCTCTTCATTGGTTGCAGTCAGACTTTTCACTGTAGTGCAGATATGACATATGCTTTCTTATACTCCAGGCTGTACATTACTGAATCAAATTGCATTTCCAAGTGATCACACTGGACTATTCTGATGGTTTCATAAATATGTTTTATAACATACTGTACTAGAAGATAAATGAACAGAAGCAATTGGTGATGGACAGGGGGGACAAGGCTGAACTCCTCAATGAGTTCTTTGCCTCAGTGTTCCTAAGTGAGGGGCAAGACAAGTTTCTCACTGGGATTGTAGAGAGGCAGCAGCAAGGTGCCAGACTGCCATGCGTAGACCCTGAGATGGTGCAGAGTCATTTGGAGGAACTGGATGCCTTTAAGTCAGCAGGCCCAGATGATCTCCATCCAAGAGTACTGAAGGCACTGGCTGACATCATTGCACAGCCACTGGCAGGAATATTTGAACACTCGTGGCGCATGGACCAGGTTCCAGAGGACTGGAAAAGGGCCAATGTGGTCCCCATTTTCAAGAAGGGAAGGAAGGAGGACCCGGGCAACTATAGGCCAGTCAGTCTCACCTCCATCCTTGGCAGTCTTTGAAAAAATTATCAAGGTTCACATTTGCGAGAGCCTGGCAGGACAAATTATGCTGAGGGGAAACCAGCACGGTTTCGTAGCAGGTAGATCATGCCTGACTAATCTAGTCTCTTTTTACGACCAGGTTACAAAACGCTTGGACGCAGGAGTAGGGGTGGATGTCGTATACTTAGACTTCAGGAAGGCCTTCGATATGGTATCCCGCACCATACTGGTGAACAAGTTAAGAGGCTGTGACTTGGATGACTACACAGTCCGGTGGGTGGTGAAATGGCTAGAGGGTTGCACCCAGGAGGTCGTGGTGGATGGGTCAGTATCGATCTGGAAAGGTATGAGCAGTGGGGTCCCGCAGGGCTTGGTCCTAGGACGGATACTCTTCAATGTCTTCATCAGCGACTTGGACGAGGGAGTGAAGTGTACTCTGTCCAAGTTTGCGGATGACACAAAACTTTGGGGAGAAGTGGACACACCGGAGGGCAGGGAACAACTACAAGCAAACCTGGACAGGTTGGACAAATGGGCAGAAAACAACAGAATGCAATTCAACAAGGAGAAATGCAAAGTGCTGCACCTAGGGAGGAAAAATGTCCAGCATACCTACAACCTAGGAAATGACCTGCTGGGTGGCACGGAAGCGGAAAGGGATCTTGGAGTCCTAGTGGACTCCAAGATGAACATGAGTTGGCAGTGTGATGAAGCCATCAGAAAAGCTAATGGCACTTTATCGTGCATCAGCAGATGCATGATGAACAGGTCCAAGGAGGTGATACTTCCCCTCTACTGGGCGCTGGTCAGACCACATTTGGAATACTGCGTGCAATTTTGGGTGCCACAATTCAAGAGGGATGTGGATAACCTGGAGAGGGTCCAGAGAAGGGCCACTCGTATGGTCAAGGGCTTGCAGGCCAAGCCCTATGAGGAGAGACTAGAGCACCTGGACCTCTTCAGCCTCCGCAAGAGAAGGTTGAGAGGCGACCTTGTGGCTGCCTATAAGTTCATCATGGGGGCACAGAAGGGAACTGGTGAGGTTTTATTCACCAAGGTGCCCCTGGGGGTTACAAGAAATAATGGCCACAAGCTAGCAGAGAGCAGATTTAGACTGGGCATTAGGAAGAACTTCTTCACAGTTAGAGTGGCCAAAGTCTGGAATGGGCTCCCAAGGGAAGTGGTGCTCTCCCCTACCCTGGGGGTCTTCAAGAGGAGGTTAGATAGGCATCTAGCTGGGGTCATCTAAACCCAGCACTGTTTCCTGCCTATGCAGGTGGTTGGTCCAGATGATCTATTGAGGTCCCTTCTGACCCTAGCATCTATGAATCTATGAAGATATTTTAGTAAATAAAATTACTTGGAGTTGTGTAAATGTAACCAGGTTTATTATGTTTTGTACTTTCCTGTTAATATTAAGAGTCTTGATAGAGCTGTTTATAGAACATGATCATGTCACTTACGTTGTTGTAAGATGGAAAACACCCAAGTGCAAGGTGTATATTATTTTGTAGTTATTCTGTATTACTTGACTGAGCAGTAATTATTTTCTTTCCTTCAATTTGGGTACTTGTTGTTGTCCAAGTTTAACAGTCGGTACTGTAGATTTGTGTTATCAGCTTCCTTTGCCTCTCCATAGTGTGCACATACCTACATAAATATGTATTTTTTATACTTATAAGCAGTGGTTGACAGAACAAGGAGAAGGTGGAAATGTTTCTAAATTGCCAAGGCACTTAATCATGACAATTACTTTATAAGTTGGAATTCAGTTGGGTTTGTTCAGCTGACCAAGTCTTCCTCTCAGAGAACTTATCTGGCAACCAGCTTCCCCATGTCTTTATAGAACTATTATTATGAGCATTACTGGGTATGTCTGCATGTGCAATTAATTTGAAGCAATAAACTCTGAAGCAGTTTGAGCTGGGGTAAAATACTCTCTGGCGCAGCATCTATACATATGTCCAGGACAGCAGCAATTTGAACTGTAGTAGAGCAGGCCTGGGAATGGGGGATCAGTCCCAGGCTCTGAGTAGTGGTGTTGGGTGGTGGAGGGGCTGGCTGGGGCACAAGGGTGTTGAAAGTGTGGAGCCCTGTGGCTAGGCAGCAGGCAGGAGTCTGGGCCCTTGTTGCCTGAGATGACTGGTACAATTTACACCCATGATCAGTGTCTACACGCGTGTTTAATCGCAATTAACCCGGCATAAGATAGTTCTGTCCTTGACAGTACTATCCTATGGAAACCTAAATTAGTTTACTGCAGTCTAGTAGTGTCACTTTTGTAGACAGTGATGCTTTACTCTGCAGCTGAGTAGTCAACTCTGCAGTTAAGCACATGTATAGATGCAGCTACTATGACTGTGAAATACTCATTATATTGTTCTTAACACCCTAAAATGAGGAGAGAGCAAGTTTGGTAGCAGATTCAGTGCATGTGTATCAGTTAAATGTTATGGGCTAGTTACTTGTTAGTCTACTGAAGTGTGATTCGTTTTGGATTTAGCTGTTCTTTACTGATATATAACTGACATTGATGCCAACCCCATTAACATCTTATGGAAATAATTCCAGGTAATTGGGAGAAAATAATGTCCAAATATTTTGTTAATTCAAGGGCAGGGCAGGTGGGGACAGGGTCTGCCATACGATTCTGTGGTACAGAGCCCCATTGGGGATGGATTTGGCAGTGGCAGGGTGAATAAAGGCTTTGTCAAACCCTGAGGCTCCTTAACACCAGTCACCCTACTGCCACTTGTCCCACTATCAGAAATTAGTCCAGATAGGCCTGCAGAGAGCCCTGCAGTTTAGATCTGGCCTAGGGGTGGTATTGGGGAGGTGCGGATGCTTTAGGTTTAACACCCCTTCATATGAAATTTCATTTATTCTCTCATCTGTTCTGCTGTGTGTTCTTTCTTATAATATTGCCAATGTGAAAAATTTGTTCAAAAACCTTACACTGTCCATCCCTCCCCTCCCCCCCGCCTCCACACACTGAGGTCGGAAGCTAGGATAATCAGAGAATTGGCTGCCGAATTCCAGGGAAGACCCAAGATCAGGGGCAGGGAAAGCTAAAGCCAAGTCAGGAGCCAGGAGAACCAGAGAAAGTAGTATATGCAAGGATTGCTGGAGCAGGCTGAGGCTGCAGGTATACTGAAAAGGGATGAGTGGTTCTCTCAGCGGTCAATCCAGTTACAGAGAAAAGGGGCAGTCACATTAGCCTGGGACCAAAGTCAGCTATGGAAGCTCAAGAGGTTGGCCTGCCTGGGCCTGATTGGCTAGAGGCCCTGACATTTTCTCTCTCTCTCTCTCTTAAACCTGAATATTCTTTTTTTTCCCCATCATTCTCTAATCTTGTTTTGAATCCTGCTACATGCTTGACTTTTGTGAAATCTTGTGGCTCTGAGTTATCCAGGGTAATTGTGTGTTATGAAACATCATTCCTTTTTTGTGTTGTTTTATATTTGTCTTTTGTTTTCATTCATTATCACCTTGGTTCTGGCATGATGGAGGATCAATTTCTGCTGTCTCTCAGCTGTATTTGCAGAAACATCGCAGCTTATACATGGAATGTGGAGGTGGTAGAGTTAGCTCTCTGGAAAGGAGTAGAACATTTCAAAGTGATGGTTTTAAAGTTTGGGATCTTTGAGGAGAAAAAACAATATGCAAATGTTGTTGTTCTTGTTGAGCCCAAGGTCTAGTTAATATGTTTGTTTTAGAAAGCTCTTGGTTTGGTCATTTGGAAGAATGCATAGAAATTATTATTTTTTTAAATTGCATTTGTAGATACTTAAACACACACTGGTTGTTTCTCTTATGTTCTTACTTTTGTCCCAGAAGCACTTACCAAGTCATACAGGAGTAACCTTCAATAGTTGCATATGGCTGATTTTTAAAAAAAATATTAGTTTTGACAGTTTGGCTGATTGTTGGAATCTCTTGTGAGTCAAAGATAAAGATTACTTGTTCTTAAGAAATGTACTAGAAAGTTAATTACTCTGACGTGTGTGGTCATGTAATACATAAATATATGTGAAATGTATCTCTAAAATCCTGTAAAACTTTAAACGGAGACTTTTTCTTTCTTTGAAAGGATAATTTTGTTTAATTTAAGTATAATTTACCAGAATGCTTGGGGTTTCTAATTAATGATGGATGATTAATTTTTAAATATGATCCTACATTAACATCTCATTACACCAGCACTTGTCATTCTTAAAACTTTAGCAGAAATACAATGTATACCTCAGAGAACTCATTCTTGTGCGGGCCGGGAGCGGTCCGAGGCCCTCGGGGGGTTTTTTCTTCGCGCGGCGGGCTGTGGCCAGCAGCCCGGACACGCCAGGTTGGGGAAGACAGGCAGCACGCTAGAATTAGGCACGGACACTTAGTGGTTGATTTAAGATTATTTTACTTACACTGAAGATGGTCGCGGTGCAGGCAGGAAAACTTGCTTGAGTTGCAGTTACAAAACAAAACAAAACTCGAACCTGCAGAACATGAGGGTACGTCGCAATGGGGTTTCGGTGACAGGAAGATGAACAAAAACCTCGAGAGTACGTCGCAATGGGGTTTCGGTGACGGGAAGAAAAACCTGCAGGACTCGAACCCGGGTAGAGCTCTGGATTCACTCACACGAAGTTTGTTAGGCTCCGTGGAACTTGCACACAGGGAAGGGTACATCGAGAGATCAGGCGGCGACGGGGAGAGGCGAGAGGTTGATCAGACCCCTATAGCCTTCTTGAGATACACGCTGGGTCTGATAGGCTCCGCAGCGCTTAGAGATCTTCACAAGACGTGAAGTTCTCCTCCTGATAGTCGTGGAGTCCTCCAACTTGGGCGGAAACCGCTCAAGCCTCTTATACGGCTAGCAAGCCAATTGCTAGCTGCCACATGGGAATAATTTAGAACTGGCCAATAGTGGGATACAAATCTGAATACGAATGGCGGGAACTCTTTGCAGCGTGCATTTCTCTTTTTGCTTCTAAGAAATGCACCCTGCAAAGAAAGCTACGAGTGGCGGGAAATAATTTAGCAGTGCCGAAGCGCACACAAACAAAAATCACACCCTTGGGTTGTGATAATTCTGTGTTGTAAAATCTAAAACATTATAATAGCTAGCATAAAACTGTTTTTAGAATCTGCCTTTTTCTGATTAATTCTAGTTTGGGCCATTGGTAGCCTGTCAGTAAAAGGGACAGAACAGACATAGCAGCGTTCTCATTTCTCCAAGGAGAAGGTCTTTTGTCCCAGGATCCTACAGATGCACAAATCCATTGTCCCACTTTAAGCGCCTGTTAAGTGTGTATGAGAAAATATGCTATCATTTTTTTTTCCTGGGAGATCCCTGGGTGCAGTTTTAAGGGCCTCATTACATATTGCACAGCTGCTCAGACGTTGATCAGTGTTAGTGATAGTTTGAGTTTGGAGCAGTCACACCTTAAGGCTAAAAACTTTCTCTGACTGTCTGCACTACAGGGCTGGTGAGCAGGGAGGGGCCTGTGTAGGGGCTACAGCTGTGAGTTGCCACCCTGGGGTGGTGAACCAGGAAAGGCTTTGATCCCTGCTCTAGGTGGGGTGGGTGTGAGAAATGGGTTGCAGGATGGCAGGAGCATGAAGCTGTGAGGTGGAAAGGTAATGGGATGGGGGTGGATAAGGAAATGAGAGGTGGAAAGGAAATGGGATGGGGGAAGGGTCGTGAAATGAAGGAACTCAGCTACTGAAGGGTAAAATAAAAAAGTATAAATAAAAAATAATAATTTAAAAAGGAATAAAGAGTAAATAAATTAAAGAAGGCCTTGTGTTTTAATAAATTGTGATTTTGGATTGGTGTGTGGGGGCAAGTTATGTTTCCTGCAGTGGCTGGAAAGTGGGAGTGATGACGGAAGGCAGTTTTGGGGGAGCTACTGCCTTTGCTCTGGGAAGGAAGCCCCAGATCATGGGCATCCAATCCATCCCCCTACCTTTTTTCCTATCCCCCAAGACCCCACTCTAGAGCCATTCATGCCCTATTACCTGACTAGATGGCATGTGTTTTACAGGCTGTTTGTATGGGGGGGAGGGGGGAGTTGACTTGGTGCCAGAGCCACCTCTTGCTCAGTAGAGTTCAGGGGGTGGAAACTGTGTCCACATAGAATAGGAGGATAGGGGAGATGACACTGCATCCTGGGATGCTGAAGGACTGCAGCTTGGGTGGCTCATCTGTGGGGAATGGCCACACATTAATGGATCACGAGGCTGGGTAATATGGATCAGAGGTAAACCTGCCCTGGAGCAGCATAATGTTAAGCCACTTAAAGCGTGCTTAAAACTACTTTCAGGTGTTAATGTGTGGATGGGGTTAAGAACTCCAGGCACCATGAAAACTTAATGTGCCACAAGGCCGTAAGTTAATTGAGAGTTATTCCAAAGACAATCCTGTCAAGTTGGATGCTCTTGTTTGCTACTTATTGGCAGAGGAACAACAATTCAGCTTGGAAGAACTATATATTTAAATGGCCATGTCACTTCTGTTTTGACTAGGGAGGATTGTGGTAGACCCGTGCCACACTCACTGCACCACTGACATTCAGGTGGCTGATCTGCAAGCGACTGGACTGGCAGCGTGTGGCTGGAAGATGGACTGTGGATTGGTCCGGCACCTCAAAGCTCTTGGGATCAGAGCAGCTTGCTGTCCATGTCCAGGGGAAGAGAGAAAGAGGGAGTACCTGCTGCGCCTGCCGAAGTGCTCTCTTCCCCATTATGGCACTGACCTGGTGCAACTGCATGGAGACTGGTTGCTGGGCAGCACAGCAGCTCAGACCATGGTTAGGACACCCCCACAGTCCCTGTACAATTACGTACCTGCATCGGGGAAGTTGGTGTCCTCTCCTGGGGCAGGAGCCCCAGCAAGCCAGACAATGCTGCAGATGACCGAACACCTGGGAAAGGGAACCCAGGCATCACAGAAGCAGGGCCACAGACTGACTGAAGGGACCAGACCTAACTGTGACCCTACACACATGGGATGTTGCCAGAAGGTACACCCAAGGCAGCTGGGGAGGATGAAGGCAGCCCAAGAGTCATCAGCAGGACCTGCAGAGGGAAAGAATCCGCCTGAGAGCTTGATGGGGCAATCCACTAGATTTGAACAGCTCTGGACCCAAGAATCCCCAGCCAGCCAGTATCAGTACCTTAAGGGTTATGTGGGCATGAGAAAATGCTCCACAGGACACTATAAGATGTGGCCAGGTGCCAAATGACCCAGGGCATTGGTGTTCTTGGGATATGACCCCAACGAGGGATTGCAAAGTGGCCATACAAAGTGCACCACACATAAATGAGAGCACTTAGAAGAATGAGAAGAGGTGCCAGATGCCGTGAGCATCATTGTCCTAGTCACTTCACTCAAGGAATTTCAGTTCACATATTATTACCAAGTTTTTTTCAGTCTGAGACTCCAGAACCACAGTCCTGTCAAGTGCCACAGAGGCAGCCTTCTGGGGGAACAAACAGTACCTGTGGCACACCCAGCTCCTACCAAGACTGAACCAGATCACCCAAGTGGAAAGGCAAGGAGTGTAAGGGAGGAGGAGTCCCCAAAAGTAGTACCATCTGAGGCACCCAGGGTCATAGAGAAACACTGAACAACATCTTTTGGTGAAACCTCAAGTAACATCAAGTAGTGGCAAGTGAAGAGACCCTGGTGCAGAATGCTTAAGCACAGCATGCTAGTGGTGGCACTGAACATGGGCCTGCCCCAAAAAGTATAAGAGCATTGCTCGGGCATGCAGGGATGAAGCCAGGAAGGCAAAAGTGCAATGGAGTTGCAGGTAGCAAGGGATGTGAAGGAGGGTTTCTATAAATATATTAGTAGCAAGAGGTGGATCAGGGAAAGTGTGGGTCCCTTACTGAATGGGATAGGCAAACTGGTGACAGAGCATGAAGAAAAGACTGAAGTACTCAATGACTTTTTCTCCTCATTCTTCACAGGCAAGGTCAGCTCCCAGATTCCTTCACCTGGCAGCACAGTTTGGGGAGGAGGTGGGCTGCCAGCAGTGGTGAATTAACAGGTTAGGGACTATTTAGAAAAGCTGGTTATATACAAGTGCATGGGGCTAGATGGAATGCACCCAAGGGTGCTGAGGGAGTTCGCTGATGAGATTACAGAGCCACTGACCATCATCTTTGAAAACTCATGGTGATCAAGAGAGGTCCCAGACAATTGGAGAAGGGCAAACATAGCGCCCATATTTAAGGAAGGAAAAAAGGAGGATCTAGGAAACTACAGACCAATCAGCCTCGCCTCAGTCCCTGGAAAAAATCATGGAGCAGATCCTCAGAGAAGTCATTTCTAAGCACTTGGAGGAGGAGGAGAAGGTGATTAGGCACAGTCAGCGTGGATTCACCAAGGGCAAGTCATGCCTGACCAACCTGATTACCTTCTATGATGAGATGACTGGCTCTGTGGACATGGGGAGACCACTGGTTGTGGTATACCTTGATTTTAGCAAGGATTTTGATACTGTTTCCCATAACATTCTCACAGGCAATCTAAGGAAGTATGGTCTGGATGAATGAACTGTAAGGTGGATAGAAAACTGGTTAGAGCAATGGGCTATGAGGGTAGTAATCAATAGCCCAATGTTAAGTTGGGAGCTGGTATCAAGTGGAGTGCCCCAGGGGTCAGTTCTGGGGTCAATTTTGTTCAATGTCTCCATCAACAACTTGGAAGTTGGCATAGAGTGCATCCTCAGCAAGTTTGTAGATGACACCAAGCTGGAGAGAGTAGCAGACATGTTGCAGGGTAGAGCTAGGATTCACAGTAACCTAGGGAAATTGGAGGATTGGGCCAAAAGGAATCTCATGAGGTTCAACAAGGACAAGTGCAAAGTGCTGCGTTTAGGATAGAACAGTCCCATGCGCCTGTACAGGCTGGGGACTGGCTGAGTGAGCAGCAGCTCTGTAGAAAAGGGCCTGGGGGTTACAGTAGACAATAAGCTGAATAGAAGCCAACAGTGTGCCCTTGTTGCAAAAAAGGCTAATGGCATACTGGGCTGCATTGGTAGGGGTATTGTCAGCAGGTCAAGGGTAGCGATTCTTCCTCTTCGTTAAGCACTGGTGAGGCTACATCTGGAGTACCGTGTCCAGTTTTGGGCCTCTCCCTACAGAAAGGATGTGGACAAATTGGAAAGAGTCCAATGGAGGGCAATGAAAATGATTCAGGGGCTGGGGCACATGACTTATGAGGAGAGGCTGAGGGGCCTGGGCTTATTTAGTTTGGAGAAGAGAAGACAGAAGGGATTTAATAGCAGCCTTCAGCTACTTGAAGGGAGGTTTGAAAGAGGATTGAACTAGACAGTTTTCAGTGGTGGCAGATAACAAAATAAGGAGCAGCGGTCTTAGTTTGCAGCAGGGGAAGTTTAGGTTAGATATTATGAAGAATTTTCTCATTAGAAGAGTAGTAAAACACTGGAACAGGTTACTGAGAGAGGTTTTGGAATCTCCATCCTTGGATGTTTTTAAGATCTGGCTAGACAAAGCTTTGGCTGGGATGCTCTACTTGGCAATGGTCCTACTTTGAGCAGGGGATTGGACTAGATGACCTCCTGAGTTCCCTTCCAACCCTAATTTCCTATGATTCTATGACTTTGGTTAAAACCGGGGACATGAGGATTGACTTAAATAACACATCCCTTTTTAGCCTGCTTTGGTAACTGGCTAAAACAGGGGTGGGCAAGATGCGGCCCATGGGCCAGATGTGGCCTGCCAGGCCATTCTGTCTAGCCCACAGGGCCCCTCAGAAATATAGAAAATAAATATTCATCTGCCCCTGGCTGCCTGTCATGTGGCCCTTGATGGTTTGCCAAAACTCATTAAGTGGCCCTCCACCCAAAATAATTACCTGCCCCTTGGCTAAAGGGTAACTTTTTAATGGCATCCATTGTAACTCTGCTGGATAAGGGGCCTGATTTAAATTATAGGCAATCATCCTTCCCTCAGTATGTACCTTTAGTTCTTCCAGGACAGATTAAGGAAGTGATTGATTTTGCTTTCCTTATTACAGGAAGTTATGAGAAAACAGTTTGTTTGTTTTTTTATCCTGGGAAGAGATGAGTAAACATACTTAATGATAATTTGCACTTGTATACCAACTTCTTAGATGATTATGTTTTACAGTGGTTTAGTAAAAGATTACATTTACCCAAGAATTTTTTTTTTTTAAGTTTCAAATTAATTTGGAAGTTTATCTAAGCCTGGAATAATTGCACTGGATATATTGCACAGTACCATTTGTATGCAAGGTAAAATTTTGGGAAAATCTAACTTTGATAATTTGACAAGAATTATCCTAAACAAGATGACCTAGGAAAAATTATAATATAATTATATATAATACCTCTGCACCACATAAAGCTCTGTCTACAATGAGTAGGAACTCCAGGGCTTAGTTCAAGGCATGCTTTGCATGAATGGATGCAAATGGATTGATGGATAGTGTCTAGAAGACAGCAGTCAACTTAGGTTTATTTCTTTATAACTTGGAGTGTGGAGTTTCTAAAAAATTCAAGATGCTAGTGATGAATCTTATGGGAGCTAGCTGAAAATGAAAAAAAATATTTGTGAATCTTGTTCATCAAGGTCAAGCACTTGGATTTTATTCAATTACATTTGTAACTGGAGATGGCACTGTAATTCTGCAATAAAATTGCCTTTCCTCAGGCAAAAAATTTTTTATGTCAGACAAAGAGAGCATCATCAGCATAAAGTGTGATGTGTCAATTAGCTTTACTCACTTTTGTAACCTAAGGGGTGGCAAAACTCAAAAACTTTAGGAGTTGAATGGAGTGGGTATAAAACAGATTTCTACTTATATTTTTAGAGGATCCTCAGTCATGGATCCATACCCAAGGTGCTAGATGCTGCAAATACAGAACAAAAAGATGGTCTTCACTTCGAAGAGCTTGCCATTTATAAGAAACAACAGATAGAGGAATACAAGAAGTCAATGAGACTTACCAGCCAGATGGCACCAGTCTCAGAATGCAATAACCCAGCCATTGACAATTTTTTTACAGGCATCATAGAAAAGGAGCCCTGTGAATGAAAATAACATGGACATTGGCTAGGAGTTCATGTCAAGCATGAGGGGCAGTTAGGAAGAGATTGCGAAGGTTTTAGTTTTAAAACTGATCAAAGTTGTACAATGAGTGAATCAGAAACAAGAATCAGAATTTTGTTAAGAAATGAGAGATGGTATGTAGGGTTGGAAAAGATTTTGAATGGCCTTGAAAATATGTTTCATGTGTTAAAAGTAAAGAGTTAGTAGAACAGTATAAAGTAACAATATAAAGTAACTTTTACCAGTGACGTGGTGAAAGTAATGGGTAAGAATACAATGTGTGCATGCAGTAGTATTGAATGGATGCAAGAGGGGCAGGGTTATATTTCTAAAGGCTAGATAAAAAGATGCAGAAAGTGAGATGTGATATGATGAGAACCTGGACAAAAATTTTAGCTGTATTGGTTGATAAGACTTTGCTTTAGAGATGCTGTGCAGAGGAACCTGCCAGATTCAGAGAGCAAGCCTGATTTGAGGACCTAATAAGAGATTTGCATTTAAGAAGACCACCAGTTTGTGCTCCTGAGCAACAGACAGGAGATATTGCAATGTTTAGTGACAAGAGATAGTATGGAAAGCTGAAAAATTTTGAGCTCTGTTTTAGCCACGGTTAATCTGTGCTGATAGGATATCCATGAAAAAATGTCAGTGAGAGAAAAGCCAGGATTTTGATTTGGATGGAAAGAGACAGGCCTGGAGTAGACATGTTGATCAAGGAGTCATCAGCAAGAATTGAATTTGGTTTTTGTAGAGGAGGAATAAGAAATAAGGGGCAGAGGGAGAAGGGAAAGACAACCAAGGACAGAGCTTCATGTAAACACCCAGCTAACTGGAGAAAGAAAAAGGGAAATCCCTTGAAAGAAGCACTGAAGGCGCAGTTGGAGAGAGAAGAGAAGAATCATAGGAGAAGGAAGAGTTGTGCCTATCTGAGAAAATAAGATTTATTAAAGGACATCGTAGACAACTTTAGATTTAGGGTAAAATTGAGAGAAAGGAACCTCTGATGGTGCTTGTACACTAGGGGCGGGCACTTATTTCAGGTGGAGGGCTGCTTATCAAGTTTTGGCAAGCTGTCAAGGGCTGCAAGGGTAGCCCTGACCCTTTATAGGTGCCTGCCCCCTGGTTGACTTGGGACCAGAAGTTCCACCCCCTAACCCGTGACCTTTGCCACCAGAAATCCCTCTCTTTTCTTCACCAGAAGTACTTCTTTCAGCAAGGGTTTGTATGTGGGGTGAGGGAGCATGTGCACATGTGTGTGGCTATGTGGGGTGCAGGGTTTGGGGGGGCTGTGAGTGTGTGGGTGGAGGGTGGCTGGGGAGGGTTGTGACGTGTGGAGGGGAAGGATTTGCCCACAGCCTCCCCATGGCAGGCAAAGCCCCCACCTATGCTCCTCCAAGCCCCAGATCCATGCTTCTGCCCCTCCTGCCCCTGGGACACCAGTGTCGCTTGCCACCACTTCCCCCTATCTGCCACCACTGCCCTTCTGCTGCTTCCCAATCCCTCCCCCTTGCTCACTGCTCCAACAGTACATCTTAGCTACACAGTGGAGACCACAGAACGCTACAGCCATGTGGAAGCATGGGGCTCAGAGTGGGTGGCAAGAGAGCGGGGCATGGGCCAGCAGGGGATATATGGAGCCGGGCCACACTATGCCAGCAGAGAGAGGGTGGAGCCGGTTTGGCTTCATAGCTCCTGCTGGCCCAGGCCTCACACTCCTGCTGCCCCACTCTGGGCCATGCCAGCCCTGGCTCCAGTCCACCAGTGCTGGCTGTGCTCCACGTGCCTGCTTGCTACCCCTCCCCACCCTGCCTGCTGCCACTTTCATAGCTTCCCTACCTGCAGCTGATGCTGCTCCTCTCCACCCCATGCTGGCCGCTCCAGCACCATCTCGTTCCTGGCTGAAGGCTGGGACTACAGCAGCCAGCCTGGCCTTGAGGACTGGGGCAATTGCCCATGGTCCTCCCCTGCCTCCCCCTCTGCCACCTTCTTATCTGAATTTCCCTCTAGCTCAGGGAGGAAGGAACAGCCCCAAGGGCCCAGGCCAGAACCCTCTGCTCAGCATGGGGCTTCTGTCTGGTAATGGGGGGGGCTGGCTGGGCCTTGCTTCTGCAGCTGCTTGAACCTACCGGTGGCTTCCCCTGGGTCCTACTGCCCCTGGTTCCTGTCATCTTTGACAGGCAGCCAAGGGCAGATAAATATTAATTTCTAAAATTTTAGGGGTCCTGTGGGCCAGATAGAATGGCTTGGTGAGCTGAATCTGGCCCGTGGGCCATATTTTGCCCGCCCCTGTTGTAAACAATACATTCAATCTGATTAGAGAAGAAAGGGAGAAGAGAAATAGAGTAGTAGTTAGAGAGGCAGGTGAAGTATAGACAGAGAGGGAAAACCATGTAGGGAATGATAGGTTGAGGAGAAGACTAAAGGTAGGGTTGAGAAGAGGCAAGAGGAAATAGGTGGGATCACTGGGGTGAATGGGTGAGGAGCATACATGTCTGTGACAAGGGAGAAGGGCAAAAGATTTATGTAGGAGGAAGATTAGAGAATTATAGTGGGAAAGCAAGTCAAGGGAAGAGAAAATCATTTTTACAAAGGAAATCAGCAAGACTCTATGTGTAGACAGAGAAAACGAGCCAGGAAGAGGAGGGTGCAAGGAGTATGGGATTCAATTACTTTGGTGAAGGAAGACAGAAGAGATGCTCCACAGGTAAGGTGACTGTGATGTTACATTGGGAATATCATGCATTAGGGAATATGGAGAATATCTGTGGAAATTAGTGGAGGATGAATATCTACAAGATTTTGGGGAGGTTTTTTCAAACTTGAGTTTGAAAAATCAGGCTGGAATCTTGTTAGAAAGGATTTTTTCTGTTACTCATTGTTTTCATTTGGGAAATGGAAATGTCAGAAAACAGCACTTCTGATGACATTTCAGTTTTATCCCATGTCTTTGCTACCAGCCTGAAATGAATTGAGGAAATGCTTGCAGATATATGAAAATAAACATAAATTTGTAGAGGAAGGTAAAGTTCTCTGAGTACTTTTAAACCTCAAGATGAATGGGGTTGAGTTTCAGCAGAGATAATGCTTTATTCTTATCCTACCTGCTGTGGTTCATTTATCAGATCTGAAAATAAAACTTCTTAAAAGATCCAAAACCTCTAATTCCATTATTGGAAGTCATGTTGACTTTGTTGTCTCTGTGAAAGTTCCAGACCCAGAGATGTGACATAAATCGGAAGATGGTCTGTGCTATAGTGATTGCCACCCCCTTGACCAGTACCTGGGGTCTTAAAAATACTAACTCCAGAGATAGCCACATGAGGTGGCATAGTCTGAGCTAAACTACCAACACATTGCAGTACCCTTCATCCTCTGTGGTATACACACACGGGAAGGATCATATATGTGTGTGTATGGCTCAGTACAAGTGCACACTCACACACTCAACAGTAGTTAATGCATTTTCTCATTTCAAAAGAAGGCTATCCTTAGTGTCTGAGGCCAATAGCTGTTTCAATTTGGGATGAGTTGCCACTTCTGGGATGACTCCCAGCTTGGCAAAAATGCAGGTGATTGACCTCCATCATGAGCTCCTACAGCTTGAACCAAAGAGCCAAGGCTCTGTAGCTGGGGAGTTGTAACAAGTCATTTCTCCACAGAAGAACTTGTAAGCCACAGTCATCAATGGGTTAAATGATCAGTAATATACCTGGAATGTATTTGTCCAGAATATAGCTCTGAAGTAGGTGGTTGTGTGTTAAAGCTCATGTCTACCTGAATGAGTTGGTCTCTAAGGTGTCACCCGCCCTTCTGCCTACACACATCTGAGGGCTAGTTTGTAGCTCTTGTAACAACAAATATGATATGATGAAGGTGTATGAAAAAGTGCCAGACTTCAGCAATATAACTAAAGTGGAATAGCTGGCACAGAAGCCCTGGCAGCTGACTTGGCTGTGGGGAGGAAGTGCAGAAAAATAGCCACCACTGCTGCCAGGCAGGCATACTATTGGTTGACCCATTGACCCATGCATTGCTGCTGCTCCAGGTGCTGAGCCTCTGCCAGGCTTTATGCTTCTGATGTAGGGAGGCAAACAAGAAAGTTGTATCAGCAGAATACTGTGACTTGGTGCTTTTGGGATATATAGGGTGTGCTCCTGATAGTGGAAAAAGTAGAAATAGCTATATTTGTCTATTACGGTCCTATCTGATATGCAGTGTATCTAGTATGCTGTTCTTTTACCATCCTCCATCCATTGCAAGGCAATATATCAGCAGGCAATAATGATTTTTCTCCGTGCGGCAATTTATGAAGGATAACCGATAGGGATGTGTAGAAAGTCTTGATTTTAATTTTACCTAAGCTGGGGTGTATATTTGTGGATCATACCTATGCAGTATGGTTGTGAAATGCTGTGATTTCCTCCTATTCTGTGATATATGGGGCAGTGTGTAAACATTGTAGCAGCAGAGTAAGTTCTACCACATTTTGTATTTTTACTAAACACTTTTTCAGGAAACTTTTACATGTTGAAATATTTGTGTATTCGAAAGGAGTACATGATAGTCTTTCGGTTTATGCAACAAACATTCTTCAGCTGCTTGAAGAGGCATTTTTTCATTGTTACTTCAATTTGCTGTCTTTAAGGATTTGGGTTTTTTTATAGAAGTTTTGGACATAAGTCAAAGTTTCCCAGCAGAGATTAAATTCAGTTGAGCTAGGTGTTGTACACATGTAATAATATAATATGTAAACACCAGGCAGTTTACAATCTAAAAGGACAGGACAGAAAATGAGAAAAAAGGAAGTACTACTTTCCATTTTATAGATGGGGAAGTGGGGCACCGAGAAGTCAAGTATAATATTCATATAAGATGGGAAACCATGATTGAACCCAAATATCTTAAAGCCCAAGAGAGTTTATAGATGTGCTCTGGGAGGCAGGGATATGCTTTAATTAGCACAGCTCTGAGAGCTGTGCTAATTAAAAGCGCCCAGAGCATCATCGGCAGTGGGGTGCTTTGAACTAAAACTCATTGGAGGAACTTTAGTTTAAAGTACCCCACCGCCATTTTTCAGTGCAGGGACACTGATGCATGTGAACAGTGTTCCCTCTAAGGAGTAGCAGTCCATAAGCCCGCTGCTTTGGTCCCGCCTCCACTTTTCAGTGCGGTCCACTGGTAAGTGTTGTGCAGTAAGTGTCCAGGTGGGAGCAGGTAGGGTTCGGCCCCATGTGGAACACTGTGGACCACGCTCACCACCCTTCTCCATGCTAGCTGCTGCCCAGAGCAGCACAGCAGGGACAGGAGGAGGAGCTGCTGGAGGCAGGGGGAGCCAAGTAGTACCTGGGCAGCAGTAGCTTTATTGGGAAGCTGTGCATGCTGGCCGGGCCCGGTGGAAGTGTGGCACAGGCTGCCCCTGGCAGGAGCGGGTGGGGCTCAGTTCCATGTGGAGTGCTGTGAGGCAGCCATGGGCTGGACACAATCAATTGGTGGGCACCTGCCCTCAGACTGGATCTAATGAGTTAGAGGGCCATATCTGGCTTATGGGCTGTGTTTTGTCTAACCCTGGGTTACAGATTCACTGCTAAACGTGTCCCAAGAATCATTCATTATAAAGGATGATAGAACTAGAAGGGAGTCACTGGGGCCAGTGCAGGACTTTTACCAGTGGTAAGCTCCTCAATCTTCATGCGAGGCAGGCAGTGACTCCTCCCCAAAGTGAGGTGGAGGCAGGGACGGGGACTGGGGCTGAGTACTGGTACGGGCTCCACCAGCTCTGGGGAACTGTTCCACTCCTCCACCCCTGCCTCGCCTCACCCAATGAGGAGGCACATGGCATTGGGGCTGGGGAGCAGAGCAGTTCCCCAGAGCCAGCAGAACCCACAACAGCTCCCAGTCCCAGCCCCCATTCCAGCCCCTTCCTCACCTGGCGGAGGAGCCGCTGCCTTCCTCAAGTGAGGAGTGAGGAGCTTACTGCCAGTAAGTGTCCCGTGCTGGCCACGGTGCCTCCACCACACTCTGCACCCAGCTTCTCCCTGGGAAACAGCAGCCCAGCTCCTCTCTGGGTGGATGCACAACATTAAAAAGTTATTGTGCAGAAAGATTTTTAATTGTGCACAGCTGCGCACATGCGCAGCTAAGAGGGAACTTTGCATGTTAAGCTGGAGTCTGCTGGAGCATGGTAATTACTGTGGAAGGATGTGGGTAGTGGGGTCCTGCAGGGCTTGGTCCCTGGACCTGTACTCTTCAATGTCTTCGTCAGTGACTTGGATGTGGGCGTGAAGTGTACTCTGTCCAAGTTTGTGGATGATACTAAATTGTGGGGTGAAGTGAACCCTCTGGAGGGTAGGGAATGATTGCAGGCAGACCTGGAGAGCTTGGAAAAGTTGACAGAACACAATAGGATGCAGTTCAACAATGACAAATGCAGAGTGCTGCACCTAGGGTGTAAAAATATCCAGCACACCTACTGGCTGGATGACCCTCTCAGCAGCACAGAAGTGAAAAGGAAACTTAGAGTCGTAGTGGACTCAAAGATGAACAGGAGTTGTCAGTGTGACAAAATCATCAGCAAAGCTAACTGCACTTTATCATGCATCAGCATATGCGTGACAAATAGAACCAAGGAGGTGATACTTCCCCTCTATGCAGCATTGGTCAGACTGCAGTTGGAGTACTGCATCCAGTTTTGGGTGCCATACGTTAAGAAGGATGTGGATAACCTCAAGAGGGTCCAGAGGAGGGCCACCCATATGGTTAAGGGTTTACAGGCCAAGACCTATGAGGAGAGACTAAGGGACCTGGACCTCTCCAGCCTATGCAAAGAACGTTGAGAGGTGATCTTGTGGCCACCTACAAATTCAATGGTCACAAACTGACAGAGGACAGATTTGGGTTAGGCATCAAGAAACACTTCTTCACAGTAAGGGTTGCCAGAATTTGGAATGAGCTTCTAAGGGAGGTGGTACTCTCCCCTACCTTGGGGGTCATTAAGAAAAAGCTGGATAGGCATCTGGCTGGGGTCACCTGACCCCAGCACTCTTTCCTGCCCAGGCAGGGGATTGGACTAGCTGATATGTTGAGGTTCCTTCTGACCCTAGCATCTATCAATCTAGGCTCCAGAAGACTCAATTAATTGAATCTGCTCCAACGCACTGTAACAGGTTGGAGCAACCTCCCTGCACATGTATAGGAGCCCCAAGGCAATGACTTAACCCAAGGATTGGCAACATGTAGCCCACAGGCCAGCTCCAACCCATGGAGTCATTTGATCAGGCCTGAGAATGTGGAGCTTTGGTAACATTTGCCCGGTGGGTGGCAGGGAGGGTTCACTATGCTCCATGTGGAGAAGCACCAGCTATGAGAGTTCTTTCTATGTTACTGTGGAAAAATCAGGGCTGCGTTCTAGTGCCCTATTGCCCATCCACCTCTGAAATGATCTGTATCACTCCAGTCTGCAGCCTAGAAGGGCTGCCCACTGCTGGCTTAACCAAAATACAATCCTGACTAGTATCCTTTGATACTAGTATCTCTATTTATTTCACTACTCACCCCATCCCCAATCTGCAACTAGACTTTGTGTAAAAAACATTAGTCTACCCCTAGTCCCATTTCGTTAGCAATTGTGTTAGATTGCTCCCACTAACCTGCTCACTGTGGATGCAGTATATTTGAAATCTCTTCAAACAGTACCCTTTTTGTTTTCCAAGTTTTGTTTCCTAAGTAGCCATATAGCCTAACTTGCACAGAAAGTCCTACAGAGTATTTCAAAAATTGCTCATATAACTTTTTTATTGAATTGGTTCCTTTCATTTTAATATGGTTAAACTCTGCTGTGGATCACACTCAGGGGATGAGATCAGTTTATTT
Source organism: Alligator mississippiensis (assembly GCF_030867095.1). Lineage (NCBI taxonomy): Eukaryota > Metazoa > Chordata > Crocodylia > Alligatoridae > Alligator > Alligator mississippiensis. The sequence goes on from NC_081829.1 coordinate 43,133,261, forward strand.
GGCACTGACCCATTCATTCAACTTGAAGCAATCAGATTAAAAAGCTTTGCACTTTATTAATGTGTGGGCAGATGACATTCAAGTTCCAAGGACACTCTTTATGAAAGTACCTTGAATGATCAGCCTTGTTATACAATTTGTATTTTGCTTCCAAGTTTTATGAGAATTCATTTCTGAAAAATAAATCAATGCTATTTTTAGATTGTATAAAGTGAAAAAACCCAAATATAGAATCTGGGGTTTTTGTTAATGAAAACATTATGGCTTCAAAATATATCATGTTCCCTAATACGTTACCCCCTACAACAAAATGAGTCCAGTTAGGAGGTACTGATATGTGCATTATAAACACTTCACTATTCATTTTCTAAACCGTTTTAGTCTTTAAAAATTTTCTAAAACCTATTTTAGTTTTTTAATGCTGCTTCAGAAATCAAAACAATTTAGCACTCAGACAGGATACATTTATTAGGACTTAATAATCAATGCAATTCAAATTGAAGTCATTTCTAACAGCATAAATAACTGAGAAACACCTTCACATTGTAAATGTTAATGTGTGAATAAAATTGTGTGTCATTCCATGTTAAGTAAAGTATCTAAAAAAATCAGAAAATGTTTGTCTGAATGAACCAGCATTAATAATAACAGAAGGAAAAAGTAAGGAAGTAAAATATTTTTAGGGCTGGATCCAAATCCAGTTAAGTTTAGGGCTTCTTTTAATTAATTTACTCTGTGTGTGTGTGTGTGTGTGTGTGTGTGTGTGTGTGTGTGTGTGTGTGTGTGTGTGTAAATCTATCCTAAGTCACCCAAAGAAGAAACAACTTATAGGTAAATGCATACATTTTGAGGAAAAGTGCAATTTGGAAACTGGGTTTTTGGTTGTACCCATGTCGGTCTAAGGACGTAGGCAGGCAAGGTTTTTGAGTAGATGTGATATCTTTTATTAGACCAACTGAGCAGTTGGAAAAAAGATTTTGGCAAGCTTTCGGGTGCAGTCATCCTTCTGCAGGACTTCCTATACCTGAAGAAGGTTGACTGTCCCTGAAAGCTTGCTAAGAACTTTTTTCCAGCTACACAGTTGGTCTAATAAAAGATATCACCTGTACTCAAAAACCTTGCCTGCCTACAGTTAGGAAAGACACTTAAACAAAAATATAGTCTAGGGATGTTGAGTTTCACGAAGAGTATCCACTCTTTTGATACTTTAAAAAGACTCACATTTTGGGAATTACCATATTTACTCTAACGCAAGAAAAGGGCTTGTTTTTTCCCCCTGTTTAACGTGGGGAGCAAACAAAAAGCCTTGTCTTTGATTCAAATACAAGCCTAGGGCAGGCGGTAGGCCTGGATATAGCTCTGGCTCTGGCTTCAGTTCTCAGATGCAGTCCCAGGGCCAGAGATGCAGCCACCACTTGCCCTGCCTGAGCCAACATGGCTTGCAGAGGCTCCTGCAGTGGGGGAGGGGGTGCAGCAAGGGGGCTGAAGGGAGGTCTGTGCAGTGGTCTGGGGCCATGCAGAAATGACTCTGCAGGAGTGGCACTGGAGAGGCTGCACAGTGACAGTACAGCTGCATAGGCTCTGGCTCTGCCTCTGTCCTTGACCAGAGGCTAGAGCAGGAGTTGCAGCTGCCCCAGCAGCCTGGCCAGGGCTGGGGCCAGAGACACTGCTGCTGCTTGGTGGGGTTGGAGCCACAGCCACTAGTGTTCTTCATGCCCTGGGCCAGAGCTGCCTTATAGGCCAAGCAGCACCAGGGCTGGGGGGGTGGGGGAGGGTAAGCAGATGGCAGAGGGGTAGGTGGGAGATCCTGGTAGAAGGAGGAACAAATGGTAAAGGTGACAGGTAGAGAGGCAAGAGTCAAGGGTCATATTTCCTATCTACTTACTGCTGCTTTCCCCACCACAGTGGTGTGGGAGGGTGGGATGGGGGCAAATTTAGGATGACTTTCTCATAATTACATTCTATACATGAAAAATTAAAAACAAAATTAAAAAAATAAAACAAATGCATAGAATTTAATTATAGGGGGTTAGCTTAAACTCAAAGTTTGCTTGAATTTGGGTAAGTACAGTAATCTACTTACATTTTCCAAGCCATACCTTTAGAGGGCTCTGGAATGAAACAGTGGAAATGGCTTTTGTGTTATACAATGTTGATCAGTTAGAACTCAGAGAGTAAATTTTGCAGCCCTCTGTTTGAGGTTGAATAATAACTGAACAGCACATGGTACCAGGAGTAAAATGAACTAATAACTGAGGAAAGCCCTGCTGGATATTTTTTATTAGTTATCAGTTAACTAAGCAGGAAAGGCTGCATATAAAATGATAATACAGAAATCCAACTTTTGCACTCCATGTAAAATAGAACAGAACTGTATGTGGAAGAAAGGAAAGAGTTTATAAAGATGAAGAATCAGTGTTGCAATTTTTGGGAGGCTGAGTCACTGATAAGTCAAGGGGAGAGAGGAAGCAGGGCCCCTTGGCCCCTAGTCATGCCCCTGCTGTAGTTGCCCCACCCCCCCAACCCTCACCTTCTCCTACTGGAGCCTGTCCACCTCAGGACTGCCCCATGGCTGAGTGGGTGCAGGTTCCCTCTGGGTACAAAGCCAAAAGAAAGGCCCGGGCACAGCTGGAGCCCTCTGATGTGGAGGACTCCTGCCCCACTCCCAAAACCACCACATGGGGGAAAGAAGCGGCCCAGCTTCCAGGGCCCTCCCCTGCTGCACTTGACACCCCACCCCTGGGAAAGATCAAATGAGTGATCCATGTGGAGGAGACTTTGGGGCTTCTGAGCAGGAGCCCATGAAAGAGACACCTCACTCCACTAGCCAGGGCGTATCCCCCAAGACCATGGGCACCAAGGCTGAGGCCAACTCATTGAAATGCCCTTCAGTGGAGCCCACCCCCTCCAATGATCTAAGGGAGATGGGAGTCTTGGGGCTCACCCCAGTGAGTTCTGAGGGGGGAAGTTCCCTCTCCCAGGACCCTGAGATGGGCACTAATACCACCCTGGTGCCTGACAGGTCTCTTCCCTTCCCCTCCCAGTCAAACATGTCTTTGGGGAGATCCTGATGGACTACTCCCTGGTGAATGTCTGGCATGCCCGTCACCCTACCGACCCCCCCCCCCCACCCCCACCTTCACCTATTTGAGGGTGGGAGAGGAGCAGGCATGCCACTCCTGGTTGGACTGGGTTTGTATCTCTTTGCCACACTTTGCCTGGGCCCACTCCACTTTGCCTGGGCCTGCCAGATTTCTATGAGGACCTCCTCTGGGCCTCAAGGCTGGTCTCTGCCTCCAGGTCTGCCACAACAGGAACCAAAGGCACCAACCTGCTCATCGAGCCCCTCCTCTGGGCCCCCAGTTGGAGATGCCGATGACAGAGGTGCCCCGTTTGTGACAGAGGTTGATCCTGGCTGGTGTCACCCATATTGGTGACCTCCTGGACTATGATAGGTGGTGGTGGGTGGACCCCTCTTTGCTGGCCTGGCACATGGGTCTACCCATGACACGTGCAACCCGCCATCTCTTCCAGGAGGTAAAATCTGCCCTACCTCCTGATGCCCTTGCCTTGGTTGACCTGGTCCTGTGTGGTGCTGGTCCCTGGCCTCCCACATGTCCTCCAACCCGCTGGAGTTTGTTGTGGGGCTGACATCTTGCCCAGCCTCATGGCACCCCCTTCTCCACCACCTAAGCTGGCTGGAGGACACCAGACTGGTCCGTTTTTCCACCATCCATCACCACTACCTTTACACGCTTGTGTGCTTCACTGTCCATCATATTGCTGTCATGTTCCGCCCAGGCATCAAGTGGCAGGATCTGCTCAGAGAGGGTGTGGTTGGAGCACTCCAGTGGCTGAGTCTGTACTCCACCCTCATCCCATGAGCCACTGGGGACCTCAGCTGGTGGCTCCTCCATGGAGCCATTGCCACAGGTGTGTATGTGGCAAGCTTCATGGACACCCCAGTCTCCTGCCCCTTCTGCGGGCAGAGGGAGACCCTGGTGCACGTGACCCTCATTTATGCCAGGCTGCAGCCCCTCCACCTCCAGAACCTCCTCTTGAGGTTTTGGTTGAATTTTACCCCCCATCTTTTTGTTTTTGGTCACCCCCATCTGTGGCTCCACCAAGTGCTGGGACCTCCTGGTCAACCTCCCCTTGGCCCTGGCCAAATGGACCACGTACTTGAGCAGCAAGGAGGCTCTGGATGGGAAGGTCCCTGGAGACTGTGGGGCTGCTTTTCTTTCACTTGTCTGTGCACTTTTCCAGGCAGAGCACCAGTGAGCAGCGTCCACTGGCTCCTTGGATGCCTTTGAGGACCATTGGGTGTGGCCCGCAGGCTCTGGTTAGTGTCCCCCTCTGGAGAACTTATTTTCACACTTTGAACCTTTGAACCCCATCTCTCCTATCCTTTTCTTCATTAGTTGTCCTGCCAAATATATATACCAGTTGTAGCTTTCAAACTTTGGACCCACACAGTGGGGGTTATTAGCTAACTAGGTGGGCCTTACGGCCCATGATCTCTGGAAGATACAAATAGACAGGAGCATCTGAGCCCCAGCCACTTGGTATCTGGAGACACTAGCCCTTTGTGTCAGCTAGACTGCTGAAGCAGCATCCCAAATTAACTTTTTAAAATACCCCATTATCCACATTCTTCCACAATTAGAACAAAAGAGAAAGAGAGACAGATTGATCAGATGGGCAATGTTTTATTGCTATATTTAAAATATTAAATAAATTTGGAATCCTACCAGTGTCTCTAGCATCATAATAAAATAAATATTTATGTTTTAATATTTGATTTTGGTTTCCTTTTCACATGGTGGGGGTGTGATGGGGGGATGTGCGATTTGCAGGAGGGGGTGGGTGGGCATGAGGGCATCAGATCCCAGTCCCTGCACACATGGGCTTTCCTTGTAGCCTTTGGCAGGGCCGATCCTGCCTCCTGTGCACCTCCTGTGCTTACAGCCCCCGTGGTTAGTGGAGTCACCACTAATGGAGGAGCCAGAACCCCCAGATAGACAGGCACTTGTGTCCTCACAGGATCAGTAAGCATGGGCTCCATGGGGGAATTAGTGGCTCTGGCTCAGGTCCAGCCCAGGGCTGGGCTAGAGGAGCCTGAAACAGGGGATGAGGGCCATGTGGGCCAGTGGGGGTGAAGTGGGGAAGCAGCCCCTTGCCCTGGGGCTGGGGCTTCTCTGAAGCCCCTGTGTCCCACTGGCAGGAGCTGGGTGGACCCAAGGGAGCAGCAGAGTCTGCCTTTCCCTGCCCACTCCTGATGCTTGGCCCCAGCCCCACACACGGGACTGCCCTGGCACTCGTGCCCAGCTGGCCCATGTATTAATCTGCCTATGTCCAGGCCCTCCCACCCCCTGCTCCTCGACTGGCCCCATGCCACCCACCCTTCTTCTCTGCCTGCTCTGCGTCTGCCTAACCCACTCCACTGGAGCTGTGCCCCACCGATCATTTTGGACAGGCATTCCTCCTCAAGCCTCAGCTGACCAGTGGTGTCAGCAGCGAGGGGTGGGGGGCAAGTGGTGACTGCCTGTAGGCACCACTGGCAGTGTCAGCAGCTCCTTTTTGCAGGGTGCACTGCCATGCTCAGGGCTGTAAATGCACCCACATGCACCCACATGCACCTGTTACCCATCGCCAATGTGTGGCTGGGTGTGGAGGGATGTGGGGGGATGTGGGTCAGTGTATGGGTAGGTGTGGGGGCTGCATAGACCCCCTCCAAACAGCACATGGACTACCCTGCCTGCAGGGTCCCAGCCCCCCCTCAAGGGCTACAACTCCCTCCTCAGTCTGCCTACTGGTCTCCATCCTCCTGCTTGTTCTCCTGCTCATCTCTAGCCTTGGGAGCCCTGTAGTGGGCCTTGGGAGAATGGAGATGAGCTGGAGAAATTCTCCTGCTGTCTTCAGCTTGCTGATCATTCTCCTGCTGTCTCTAGCCTTGGGAGGCTGGAGCGGAGCAGGGGAGCAATTAGCAGGCTGGAGTAGGGAGGGGAGCAAGCAGGAGGCTGGAGATGAGCTCCTGGAGATGAGCTGGAGATGTTCCCCTGCTCAGCTCCAGCCTCCTGCTCATTCCCCTGCTGTCTCCAGCCTCCTGCTCATTTTCTGCTACTGCCAGTGAGTGTGAGGGGAAGGGGGAAATGAGCTGGGGATGGAGGAGCAATGAGGGATGATGGAGGAATGAGTGGGGCATTGGTGAAACCAACGGGAGTGGGGCCAGGTGGAGCCTCCCCCATGGTCCCTCCCCCTCCTCCAGCCCCTCAACCCCCTATTTACCTGGCATGAAGCCAGGTCCAGGTCCCTGCAGCTTGTACCACTGCCTGCCCCACATGGGCAGGCAGCGTGCTTCAGCACCATGGAAAGGGCCAACCACAGAGATGCTCTGGCAAGCTACCAGATCATCTCTGTGGAGGACTGACCCTCCGGTTGCCCCAGGGCATGGTCTGGGACCATGCCCTGCCCTGCATTTTTTCCCCAGGCTATTGTTTAACTCCTGGATATCCAGGGGTCTAATTTGGCCCCTGCAGTTCAGGGAACATTTTTTTGTTCCCACACATGTCTCTTGCAGCATCTCAAAGGGGTTTGAGATGCTGCAAGAGGCACATGCATGGTTATCTGGATGTGCCATAAGAGTCACAGTACTGTACCTAATGATCTTGATCTCTGTGCTGGTTTTATACTGCTTTGAAGAATGAAATTCAGCTTTTCCCAGCCAGATATGTAAGTCTCTGTATCTCCATTCCCAACCTCATAACACCAAACAAGTCTCATTATAGTAAATTTGTATTATCTGGCTTTTTATGGTACATAGATTAAGAGATCCCAACTGAAAATAATGTTGGAGTCATTTAATAAGATGGGTTAGTGCTGTTACCATCACTAAACTAAAGTTTAAATTAAGGTTGTATATAAATCTTTACAGCGAGGTGATTTCCCAGTTGAATGATTGCTATGTAAAAGTGCTCTGATTAGGTATAAAACTGAAGCAAAATTCTTTTCACCTTGACCAAAAATTTGTCAGGAAAAAAAAAATCTTCCCAAACTACTGAAACCTTCCATGCTGACTGCTGTAATTAAAAGTGAACACTTATGTCCCATCTGTTTTCCACATCACTGAAGCTATGAGCACTGTCAGTGGCCATGGGTGAACAGATAAATCAACAGGCTAGTAGTGGGATGCTCTGAAATGTAATATCACCCACCAATTTCCCACTCAGCTCATTGATATTGATTTGCAAATGAGCTTGCCTGTTTGTTTATTGGAACCACATCATTACTTCAGCAAAGTGTTCCAGCCAAGATGCAGAAGCTTCCCAAAGGCTCTGGATTTACTGTTTATCACTGTCATTTGCCTATGAAAGGATCAGAAAAACTAACAAAGAGGACTTGCAATAATTAAGATTACAAGAAAGTACCTTCAACAAAATGGAGTTTTAAGGTAACAGTAAGAATGTAATAATAGTGCTGCACATTTGTTGTAACTGTTTCAACCAAGACAATGTGGCATCATAAACAATCGTCTGCATGCTATAATGGCCATTACATGATATTAAAGTACCCTTCTAGATCTATAATTATTGTGGTAACAAATCATCTCCCCAAATATCTTTAATCCTTAGCACCAGCCTGCCTCTTCCTGGTTAGACTGGAATTGTGAGTTAGCTTTGTGGCTTTAGGGAAGGAAGTATTTTAGTCTTGAGAAAGAGACCACATTATGACTTTACCCACCCAGAAATTCTTGGGAAACCATGTTCCTCAGCTTGTACTTGCGTTGTTAGTTTTCATTCCTGTACAGAGGAGGAAGTGCTGGTTGAAACAGGAATTTTTTCTGGTGTGAAGGCTACAAAAGCTGATAAAAGTTCACAGTAAGGAAGAGAGAGGAAGGCTCCTCACCAGTTGAAAAGAAGAGCTAAATAATCATGAAGGAATCATCCTTACAGTCTTCCTTATTTTTTTCTGTGTGGGTGGGTGTGTGCATGGATGCATGTGCAAATCTATGTGCATGCTTGCACTTTTCTATATGTTTGGGACCATCCAGTAAAACATTTGGCAACCCCTCAAAAACTGATCTCCCCTCATTTATCCTTAATGACCTGTATGTTTATCCTTATAGTATGTGATAAGTGGGTTCACACAGGCCTGCTACCTTGCAGGCTGGTTTTGTTTTTTTGGGAGTTCCTCAGCCTGTCCTCTACACAAACATTGTCTTTTAACTAAACAAACAAGTAAAGGAGCAAAAAAAAACCCCCCAAACAAACAAACAAACAACGCCGCCCCCCCCAACCAAAAAAACCTCTCAGCCCTTGTGCAAGAAATAGGAGAGGCCCTTTAGTGCTGGCCCAGTACCATCATGTGGCCCTTCCTGGTAGCAAGGTTGTTTGTATTCCAGACTGATTCCTGGCCAGAATTTGTTTCTTCCCCTAGCTCTCTCCTTCCTGCTCTCTCCTCTGGGTTTTTAACTGTGTTGGGGATACTCATACCCCCTCATTAAATAACCTCCTGCTACTCAGCTTCTACAACAGAGCTGTCTGCACCTTCTTAAAGGGCCAGTTCACCCTGTTACATACCTCCCCTCCTTCCTCAAGAGTGGAATCCAAGATCTACTCTTCCACATTCAGACTACCCATCTTCTGCAAGAAATGTGCATTTGCAGGTGCTGCTTAGACAGTGGAGGATATCAAGGGAATAGATTCAATGCCAGGTATCAACATGTCAACCTGGGGTTGGCTTTTTTCATCATGGTGTAGTCACTTCACGAGGACATGGTCCATGACTAGAGTAAAGGGAACCCAGAGTAGATGGCCAGTTGAGGCCCTCTGGTACTATTTCACAAAGAGACACTTCTTCTGCTCATCAGGATTGCAGCTCAGATATAGGACTGTTTTCAAAGCCCTGGAATCTATCTGTAAAATGAATTTATGGTTAAAGCTCAAACTGCATAAAACTGGAATGGTACACAGTATTGGCTTGATTTCTCCAAAGGCCTCACTGAACACTGGAGAATACTGCACTGTTTTGGGTGGTATCAGTGGGGCAACAATCACCAAAAACTTTCACCAGGCTCCAGAGCTGGATGCGAAAGGTGGCTTGCCACTGCTGCAGCTAGTTCAGTCAACCAACCTCTGATTGAGAGTCACACCTTTCTGGTAGGATGAGGCCAGGTATCCCCATGTATACAGGGATACACAGACTCCAAAATTACATACACAGACTCCAAAATTGATAACTGGATGGGATCCACAAACTGCCTGTGGACAAGTATCTAACTGGAGCCAAAGTCTGAGGCCCCGAACCTGGGCATCCCCTATTATTACTAGGGGTACATAGACTGTCTGCTCAGGGGTCTTTATCAGACTGTAACTGCAGTCTTTGAGCAGGCACCCCAGTGCTAGTGACTGGGCTGGATACATATAAAACAGCCTGTGGGGTCCCTTTACCTTGGCCCAGCACTCCCTCCTAGAGGAGACATTCTTTGGGCCTGAGGTTGCTGAGCCAATCTCTGTCATTTTGAGGAGCAAGATAAGACTCCCAGATGGAAAGCTTGACCTCCACCCGATGGTTCATGAGCCCCAATTAGTTTTCCTTGCTTTACATTTATGTCTTGTTGGGTTCGTACTTTTGGCCTAACCAAAAACTTACTACACTTAATTTGGTCTCCAAAAAATCTTCAGTGAAGTGGACCCACCTCCTCCAAGTCTGTTATCTAATGTCTACTGACTCAATCCTGGGGAAAATCTTTGAGAAGATCATCAAGGAGCACATCTGTGACGGGCCGGCATCGGGGATGATGCTCAAGGGCAACCAGCACGGTTTCATTAAGGGCAGGTCATGTCAAACCAACCTGATTGCCTTTTACGATCAGGTCACAAAAGCATTGGATGCAGGTGTCGCCGTGGATGTAGTCTTTCTGGAATTCAGCAAGGCCTTTGACACTGTCAACCACCCCATCCTCATTAAAAAACTAGGTGACTGTGGCATTGATGCCTACATGGTCAGATGGATTGCGAATTGGCTGAAGGGTCGTATGCAGAGGGTGGTGGTGGATGAGTCATATTCAGCCTGGGGGGAAGTGGGCAGCGGAGTCCCCCAGGGCTCAGTCCTTGGGCCCGCGCTGTTCAATTTCTTTATCAGCGATTTGGACGATGGGGTGAAAAGCAACACGTTCAAATTTGCTGATGATACCAAAATATGGGGAGAGGTGGGCACATTAGCTGGGAGGGAGAGACTGCAGAAAGACCTGGGCAGGGGTGGGCTAACAAAAACAGGATGTGATTCAATACTGACAAGTGCAGGGTGCTGCACTTGGGCAGTAGTAACCGGCAGCACACTTATAAGATGGGAAACTCCCTTCTTGAGAGCACAGAGGCAGAAAGGGATCTTGGAGTTGTGGGGGCCGGGAGTGGTCTGAGGCTTTCGGGGGCGCGCGGCGGGCTGTGGCCAGCAGCCCTGGCACATGGGTTGGGGAATTCGGCACGGCGGACTAGAATTAGGCACAGACACGTAGAGGTTGATTAAAGATTATTTTACTTACACCGTAGATGGTCGTGGTGTAGGCAGGAGAAACTTCGCTTAAGTTGCAGTTACAAACGAAAAGAAAACTCGCATGAACAAGACCCGTAGAAAACTCGAGCCTCTTAAACCCGGAAAGAGCTCTGGATACACACACACACGAAGTTTGCTAGGCTCCGTGGACCGAGGGCGCAGGGAAGGGTACGTCGAGGGATCAGGCGGTGACGTGGAGAGGCTAGAGGTTGATCAGGCCCCTGTATCCTCCTTAAGGCACATGCTGGGTTTGTTAAGCTCCACAGCGCTTAGAGTTATTCACGAGATGGATGTGAAGTTCTCCTCCTCCACGAGATGATTGTGGAATCCTCCTCCTCCAACTTGGACGGAAACCGCTCAAGCCTCTTATACGGCTAGCAAGCCAATCGCTAGCCGCCACGTGGGAATAATTTAGAAACAGCCAATAGTGGGACACAAATTTGCATGTGAATGGTGGGAACTCGTTTGCACCGGGGTTTTCTCTATGCAACTGAGAATTGCGCTGTGCAAAGAAAGCTCCTTGTGGCGAGAAATAATTCTGCAGTGCCGAAGCACACACAAAATCATATCCTTCGGGTCATGACATTCCCCCTTGCTGAAGGCACAGCTGAATTATGCCACATGCTCGTCACTCGGGTCGCCAGTAGCTCTTATAACGGGTCGTTGAACTAAACGGGTAAACACAAAATCAGCTAACATAAGAAGTTCGTCCTCCAGGGATCAAATCAAATAATAGCCCGCACAAATACATACACACATAACCAGATTCATAACAAAAAATTGCAAGATCAGGGCTTCAGTGGGCGTCATGGCGAAGTCGCGCATCAAGCCCTCACTTCTGCTGATGATTTTATCCTTCTTGGGGCTTCTCTCCGCCATGCACTCTGAATTCCGGATCTGTGAAAAGAATTCTCTTAAAACAGTTAGTTCACTAATATTTACAAAAACCCACACACAATAGGGGGGTTAGTTAAACGCACTACCACTTCCCCAAAACATATAATACAGGTGTTTGCTACTCCAGACAACTGTCTCTTGCACACTCAACTGGATGAAATCATCGAGGAGCCATCGTCTAGCTCTTCCAGATAATGAAAACCTAACTCATAGGCCAGTTGCCATTGGCCTGCGTCCCCTAAAATCCGAAGTTGCTGCTTATTGAGTCCAGAACGCTGTAGGAGAAATCCAAACATGTATCACTCCTCTGGTGTTCTCTGTGGCAACGATGGAAGATCGGATTTGCGATGTCTTGCGCCTTGAGCCTCGGTCGGGTGTCGACGTTCCCGATCACTAGATATTCTTGGCTCCATCAGGATATGCAGTCGTGACAACTGAAGCAGAAGATTACTCACAGGTTGGTTCACCATTGGATTAAGCAGAAACCGGAGGATAGCGATGTTCTTTCACCCATAAACCTCAAGACAACTATCTGTGCTGTGAATGGTCACTGGAACAGTTCCAGGATTTCGTAGATGACGGTGAGGCCATGGTCTTATTCGCTGGAGTGATGTCAGTCCTAGTGCACATGCTCTGGGGTTCCAGGCACAGTACGAGACTCCGATAATTGCTAGCATGAGTTGCTCTGCGCCGGTATGTTCTGGCCGTCCGTCATGCCATGCGTGGGCTTTTTGACCAATCAGTCCTGCAACAAGCGCTGGCAGTGGAATGGGCCAGTGAACGTTAAATGCCACCATGTCTATGTCAGTGACATGTCCTCTACTCCACGAAGCTTGTCTGACCAAGAAGCTTGCTTCTTCCTGGTTCAGCAGGTCGGACCCAAGTTCCACGACCAAACGTCCCAACCACACAGCTAGAGTTTCTTCAGGTTGGATTCTTGATTCTCTGCACAAATCCTGCAGTTCAGTTCTGGTGTGAGTGTAATAGGTAGTAGCAACTCGGCTGGTTGTTGCTACAGGCTGATCTGTTACTTTGGGAGTCGCTGCTGCTGTTATTGCTTCAGGCAGGAGGGGCGGATGCACTCCTCCGCTTGATTCTCCCTTCCGTCAGCAAGAAGGTGTGGTCGCCGGAAGCGACGCTGCGTCGGTGGGTGGGGTCGCCGGCCGAACTCTCGCGGGTTCTTCTGAAGCTCCACCCATCTCTTCCAGTTCTTCCACGTGGTCTCCCTCTTGCTCAGCACCATCTTGGCGTGGCGTCTCAAGATTTTCTTTCGCAGCCGCTTCTTTGACCGCTTGAACGGCCATACGCAGCTGGGCTTTCAAACTTAAATTCTTTTGCATTAAATCGGTTACAGTACAAAAAGTTGTAGTTAGCATTACCCCCTTGTCGCATTTTGGGGTTACCCACTCATCTGCAGCACGTCCCTCTGTCTCCAGGTCTTCGCGGAGCTCAGATGGAAGCTCGCGACCCCTCAATCTAGATGCCACCATAAAGGGGGCGAACCGGTCGATCGGCACTGGTTCTTCACTCTCCCGAGCACATCTTAGGCAATGGGCACACTCCTGGGTGAGGGTCGGGTTTACTGTGCCTGCCGGGTTGACTCTGGCAAGGGACACAGTGTTGAGGGGCCTAAACAGGACCCGCTCATTATTCATTATACACCCGAATGCCGCGGGTTGAAGATACACTTCCCTCTCTCTCGGGGCTCCGTCTTCGGAAGCTCCCTCTTCTCCCTTCAGCGAAAGGCGTCCGCTGATAAACCTCTCACCCATTCCGCCCGCCTGGTGATAAGCGATATGCACCTCCAGTTCCATGAAGTTCTCTACTTGGCGTTTTCCACTGCGCCAAGGGCAGTTCTTAACTAATTCTAGCTCCATCGTGCTTTCCCTGGATCCCATCCTCGTCGCCATGTGCAGGCCGGGAGCGGTCCGAGGCTTTCGGGGGCGCACCGTGGGCTGTGGCCAGCAGCCCTGGCACGTGGGTCGGGGAATTCGGCATGGCAGACTAGAATTAGGCATGGACGCGTAGAGGTTGATTAAAGATTATTTTACTTACACCATAGTTGGTCGCGGTGTAGGCAGGAGAAACTTCGCTTAAGTTGCAGTTACAAACGAAAAGAAAACTCTCACGAACAAGACCCGTAGAAAACTCGAGCCTCTTAAACCCAGAAAGAGCTCTGGATACACACACACACACAAAGTTTGCTAGGCTCTGTGGACCGAGTGCGCAGGGAAGGGTACATTGAGGGATCAGGCGGTGACGGGGAGAGGCTAGAGGTTGATCAGGCCCCTGTATCCTCATTAAGGCACACGCTGGGTTTGTTAAGCTCCACAGCACTTAGAGTTCTTCACGAGATGGATGTGAAGTTCTCCTCTTCCACGAGATGGTTGTGGAGTCCTCCTCCTCCAACTTGGGCGGAAACCGCTCAAGCCTCTTATATGGCTAGCAAGCCAATCGCTAGCCACCACGTGGGAATAATTTAGAAACAGCCAATAGTGGGAAACAAATTTGCATGCGAATGGCGGGAACTTGTTTGCACCGGGGTTTTCTCTATGCAACTGAGAATTGCACCGTGCAAAGAAAGCTCCTCGTGGCGGGAAATAATTCTGCAGTGCCGAAGCACACACAAAATCATACCCTTTGGGTCATGACAGGAGTCATTACTGACTCCAAGATGAACATGGGCCAACAATGCGAGGTCACAGTCGGCAGTGCTAACCGGACCTTATCGTGCATCCACAGGTGCATCTCAAGTAGGTCCAAGTAGGTGATCCTCCCCCTCTACGTGCCACTGGTCAGGCCACAGCTGGAGTACTGTGTCTAGTTCTGGGCACCCCACTTTAAGAGGGATGTGGACAACATTGAGAGGGTCCAGAGGAGGGCCACCCACACGATCCAGGGACTGCCGGGCAGACCCTACAACGAGAGGTTGTGGGACCTGAGCCTGTTCAGCCTTCACCAGAGAAGGCTGAGGGGGGACCTGGTGACCATCTATAAACTCACTAGGGGGGACCAGAAGGGTTTGGGGGATACCTTGTTTCCCCTAGCGCCCCCTGGGATAACAAGGAATAACGGCCACAAGTTGTTGGAGAGTAGGTTTAGATTAGACATCCGTAAGAACTACTTCACAGTTAGAGCGGCTAGGATCTGGAACCGACTTCCAAGGGAAGTGGTGCTGGCTCCTACCCTGGGGGTCTTTACGAAGCGGCTTGATGCATACCTGGCTGGGGGCATTTGAGCCCAGTTTTCTTCCCGCCCAGGCAGGGGGTCTGACCTGAAGATCTGCAAGGTCCCTTCCAACCCTACTTCTATGATTCTATGATCCCTGGGCCCCTGTTGGCAATATCTGTCTAAATTGTTCTAATGTTACCAACTCCATGATTTTTTGTGGATGATTTAGACTCTGGCTTCAGTCACTGGTTGCATAAGCCTTTGAAGCATTGTTCTGAGAGTCTATGAAACTTTTCCATCTGGGAATGGCATTTGTATGCCTTCCCTGTATGTCCTATGCAATCTAGAAAGGCAAGCTTGAGACTGTCATAGTCGCATGCAGCCTCATCTCCCATGGCCTGGTAGGCTTCCTGAGCTTCCCGATTAGGAAGGGAGCTAGGTTGGTAGCCCATTGATCCTGGGCCTTTTGATGCATTCTGCCTGTCAAAAGTCTCTAAAAATGCTTCAGACTCATTGGCAGGCCCCATTTTTGTTCTAGCCGCCTCTAACTAGGCTAGGGAGCTGAACCTGCCTGTGTCCTGGGCTTCACCTGATCCAGCAGTCAAAGCATAAAGTGCTGCTGCTCCTCTTAGCATTTCTGCTGAAACTGTTCCTGTTGATTTTGGAACTGCTAAAACCCTTACTGCTGCTATTGGAACACTTGTCACTGCTGCTGATACAGCCACTCCAACCATTTTGACATGGTCTTGGTGTCCATTTCAATAGCTAGGTCTTTACCACCTGTAAGTGGGTTGGTGTGCCTGCTGTCTTGTAGGTTGGCTTTGCTCTCTTGGGAGCTCCTCAGCCATTTTTCTATATATAGTCGTGTCACTAAACAAACAAAGAAGCAAGAAAACAAAACTCACAGCCCTTCTCTGGGTAGTAGGAGAAGCCATTTATCTCTGGCCCTGTACTGTCATGTGGCCCTTTTTGGTAGCTAGCTTATCTCAGTTCTACTCTGCCTTTTGGATATGAGCTGCTCCTTTCCCCAGCTTTCCACTCTCTACTCCCTCCTCTGAGGTTTTAGCTGCTAGTGGGATATCCTCATTAGCTAACTTCCCACAGCCAGACTTGTACAACAGGGCTGTCTGCCTCCTATTAAAGGGACAGACCACTCTGTTACCTGTATGTATGTGAGAGAAGACTGCTTTACTGGAGAAGGGGAGAGAAGTAGCAAACTGCAAAACCTGTAATTTTCATGGAAAGATTTTAAAAACTCAATTGTATATTCTTTTGACTTAAAAAAAGCAGAGTCCCAGTATAGTAAGTCAGATCATTCAGTCAGTAAATAAATTAACCAGTCCATTAGCAGTTTCTGGAGGTCACAGGCACACAGCTGGATTTTCCTTTTGAACTAGTGATAGAAAAACATGAACAGAAAGACCTCTTATGCTATTCTTAATGGCTACATTTGAAAAATGGGTAGGTATCTTTACACTATATGTACAATAGATCTTCTTACTGTTGATTTTTCTTTCTGCCATAGTCCAACTGCAATCCCACACTTACAGTTGTGACCTCCAAAAACTAATAATCTGTGATGGTCTTAGCTGATAAGGCATTGGACTCAGGAAAAATCAGGTTGTATTGCTAAGAGAAATAACTGTATGGATTGTCTAGGTTGTCTGTAAGGAGAAATTTAATGGATTTTGAGGCATGCAGATATTTCAGTGATGAGGCCCATATAAGTAGGTATGTTGACTGATTGTAGTTTTATGTGTCTGGATTTAGAATCAAGTCAGTAGCTTAAACCTGAAAAATCCATATGTAAAGTGTTTGAGCCCCTAATAAAAACTCTTTCTTGTGTAACCTTAGTTGTCAATGTTAAAAATATTTAGAGAGCTGTTCTGAAGTGTCATTATCCATCTCTCAAAATGCCTTTTCATTGGTATATCCATTTCCTTCTTTATACTACAGGGCTTACTCTTTGTACTGTGTGGGGAAATGAAGGAAAGAGAATGGGGTTTCCTTTTGAAAAATGGATGGAATTGTATTTGGGACAAGAAAGAATAAACAAAATTGCAGAGTCTAACACTTGCTCTCCCCACATTCAACTGGTGATATTTCCACTTATTTGCTTCATCCTCTAAAAAATGCCAGAATGTTACTAAATAAACCCCATGCAAAACCACCCCTCCAGCTTTTTGTTGCTTTTGACAAGAGTACATGAAGTCCTCTTATGTGTAAATGAACTGTGTCAAAATGGCTGTTCTTGTGCATTCCCTGCTGTTGGTTATTGGCAGGATGGCTTCAGGAGAGGTTACATTAGAGTCCATTCAACCAGAACTTTGGCAGCAGTGGTGGCCAGACTTTCAGTGCCAGTTCCCTCTCTTGTGACTGACCTTGCTTTCTTCTTGGCACTTACTGCAGTTCTATGCAAGAGCTGTTGGAGTATTTCAGCATTTCAGTGGGAATATTTTTGCTAATGATTTTAAGCTCAGTATGATTTAGGTAATTCTCTGACAGTTTATCTGTACACTGAATTCTGAATTTGATCTCCTTGAGTAACAGGCTTAGCCTTTGTAGTTTGGCGTTTTAACCTCCATAGTGGTTTAAAACCAGTGTTATTTGAGGACATATTGAACTTTTTGTTTATGGGTGTAATGAATTTATAGGTAATGGGTTACAAAAGAATAATCTTTCATGCTTTGTTGCTTATAAAGCAACAAATATATCCTGAGACTGATTAAATGTTGCAGGTTTGCCTCAGTTTTAATCCATCCCAAAAGTCCTTTATTGTGAATATGCAATACCTAACGGAGATTATTGTGCAATAGTATCCAACAGGCAAAACAGAAGAAATTCCTGTGAAGGCTGGAAAAGCTGCAGTTCCACTTCCTCTGACTTTTCAGTCAGATAGTGGGGTCTAGGAACCTAGATTGCTAGGGAGGGATTAGTTTAAATAAGGATCCCCTATACTTTGGATGCTCTGTGACTAAATATTCTGTTTGAAGCTTGCATAATGCTTTTATTTGGTTTTCTTTTATCCTGAATCTATACAATATATAGTAAGAAATCCTGTTATAAGACCTGATTAGGACAATCCCCATTTTGACTTTTTCTTATGCTGAATTTTTGCTCCATCCAGATCCATTTTTTAAGACATGTCAATAAGATTGCAATTGGTGAAAGTCATCTAAACACACATTGTAATATTCTTTGCCTTCATTTCAGAGGGTCTCATAAATTTGTGACATTTTTTGCCTACATTTTGAAGCATAAATTGCTTCCACCTGATCCTTGTGGTAGAATGTACTATTGATCAGGATAAGTAAAAAACAAAACATACTCACCCCATTTTCACCCATACTGAAAATGGGTGTTGGGGAGAACAGAATGAGCATTTCAAATAGTGATTAGAACAGCCAGTTCTATTGCATCATTTTTATAACCCAGTAAAAAGTGTTTTCTTTATTATTTTTTTCAAAAGATATATTGTCATTTAAGAGTAGAGCATTTAGTAGAGCAGGAGTGATATAAGTGTGATAGAATCCAGGTGGCCACTAAGTTAGCCATTGGGAATAACTGGGGATTTCCAGCCACTGGGTCCTAGGTGGTTTAAGCTCTGGAGTTTGAACAGACTAGTCATTGTATCAGTCTTGGAGTCCCTATGCTCACTCATGGGTGACACTTTTCTGTCTAGCAGCCCTTTGGTGTTCTAAAAATCACAATCCACTGAAAAGGAGTCACTGTCCTCCTTCAGAATCCCACCAAAGGTATGAGCCTGGTGGTTTAAAGTTTAATTTCTCTTCAGGAGGCACATGACATAAATGAAAACATACACTAGTATCCTATTACCCATTGGCCTATAAGGTAATTAGAGGTGGCTTTTCATCAGTCCCTCCTGTTGGAGCTATTACATTTTGTATAAGAAACAAGAAATAAGTTATTGAGGACCCTGCTGCATGTTCAAATTAGAGCTGACTTGGTGACTGGTTCCTCCTGGGGTTGGGGGGGCACAGGGTCCCCCCCCCGTGGCCAATTGCCAAGCTGGGGTGGGGGCAGTGCGCCCCACAGTGAACCTGTGGACCAGAGTATGCAGGGGTTCCCTGCACTCTTGTGGAATGCTCCATCTACCCCAGCATTGCAGCATTCGTGAGCTGTGCTGGTACCTCAAGGTATGTAGAAAAAAACTTTTAGAACTGTGTCTATGGCCAAATTGCTGATTCTCTGAATCAGAATTGAATCTTCAGATTCAGCCGAATTGAATCAGGGACATTGGTCCAAATCAGGTAATCGAATCACTGTCCCCAATTCAGGCCAAATCTAAATTGAATAGGGCCCGCTTTGCACGTATGGGTCTAGTCTCTGCTCCGCTGAGGATTATTTAGTGAATACACTACAAGAGAGGTACCTGCATGAGAGACCGAAAAAAATCCCATCTCAGACTAGGTAATATCCAGGTTGTTAGGGCTCTTTCCTGAGAGGAGAAGGATATAAGTTCAGAGAGAGAAGGGAAATGTGGGAGGATGCCATCACCATCACCTATTCTCTTATGTAAATATAATCATTAATTTAATTTGATTTTTGTAAAAAGCCTGAAATAAAAGCTTTTCATTTTGACAAGAAAAAATGTAAAACTCAAGTTGATTTTTTTTTCAGTTTAGCTGCTAAGTTGGGAAAAACATGTCCTCATAGCTCTTCAGTCCCCTTAATAAATGAGAAGGTTCACAGTATAGCTTATTAAAAGTCATTTGAACCTATTGGGTCAATCTAGCTTTCTTGCTTGATTTGTTTTGAAAGAGACCTTGACACGAGCAAATTATTTATTTCTATTCTCTTGCAATTCATTAAAATAACAATTAAAGAATTGTCCAGGTCATCAGGGGTCAGTAAATCCATAGTGAAAGGCTGAAACTGCATTTATGACTGCATCAGAGAGCAAGTAAAATAATTTAATGTTTAGTAATACGCAAAAATAACTAAGACATGATCACTGAACTTTCTGGACTGTGCCTGTTCCAACTGTTTTAATTTACTTTGAATTATGATTTATTTTACAAACTTTTATATAGAAGGATTGAAAGGGACACTTAAAATAAAAGACAAAAACCTTAAGCTTGGAGAGAACATTCAGTGGCTTGTGTTTTAGGTGTGTGAGATTCCCTTGGCATACTTTGCTTGCGTCTTGTTTGCAGTTTAGATAGAGCAGTGAAATTAATTGGGAAAAAGTGAATTTTTAAAAATACAAATTTTAAGAGGAAGGCTTGTGTAAGTTGTCAGTCTTGTCAATGAAATAACAAACTCTCTCATGTGACTGCATGCTAATTATGCTTTCACATATTAAATAAATAACTGGTAAAAGTATGCTACAACAGCACTCCTGGTTAAACTTCTCTTGAGCCTATCTAATTTATAAATATGCAATTTCAGGTTTTAAAGGGCAGCTGATTTTCATGCATTGTTATAAGTGGATTTACAATTCAGGTATTTGGACATCTATGTAGTTAATTGTTTGAGCAGCAGCCTGCACAGATCATTTTGCAAGCCAAAAAATGCCTTAACTTGTATTCTGTCAAGAGAAGTAGTTATCTGCATTTTAGTCTGAAGTTAGGCAGAAGGAAGACACTGGCATGCAATGCAGGCAACAAAGCCCGTCGGTGAAAATGGAAATGGAGGCATCAGGCTATGAACCACTTTTCACAGCTGGGCCTATGAACTTCACTTCATCAGCCTCCCACGTACAGAATCTCATGGACTCAATATAGACAGTGGAATTCTGACAAACTACAACCTGCTGGACATATGACTCCCTAGGTCCATTTCCATTTTCACTGATTGGCTTTCTTGCCTGCATTGCATGCCAGCCTCTGCCTTCTTTACTATTCCTTCCATTCAGGAACAGCACACACACCAACTGCAAGTGCTTCCTCAGCCTGACAAAGGGTTTTTCAACCCAAAAGCTGGCATCCCAGGCAGCTAAGCTGAGCTCACCTGGATCCTCACAACTCCACTGCAACCAGAAAGCCTCAGGCCTGTCAAAGACATGATGGGTCTGGGCTTTCCCCTGCCAGGACTGTGTGCGTGTATGTTGTGGCTGGAGGTTATGCTGCCTCCTACCCGCCTTTCACCAGGGAGATCCTTGGTCCTGGCATTTCCTGGGGCTGCCGCACCACCAGCAGTCCCATCAGGCCTCCCTGACCCTGGCAAAGTCCAGTTTTAGTGGTCATACCCAGGACCTAGGGTCTTCTCCTTCCCTGTAGCCACAGACCATACCTCCAAGTTCATCTTGGCATAGGAGCTCAGCAGGGACATGTTCTTCCCCTGCTGGCTGGTGCTGCAGTGAGTACCCCCTCCAGGTCTAAGAGTGGGGCATTAACTGGCTTTTTAAAAATGAAAAAAGGAAATAGGTGCAGACAGAGTGAGGAGGGTGTCATTCACTCTATTTGTACCTAAATCTTGGGGAACCCCAGCAGTGGGAGGCTCAACTTCAAGAACACCAGCACCAAACCAGGATTCAAGCAGGTGCAGTGGGGTTCAGTACAATCCTCAGCAATGCTGAACACCCTCTCACTTGGAACACTGGTCAGTGGACAGGACTGGTGTTCGTGGGCAACCATGGCCATATCCAGCCACATCTGGCTGCAGCTTGCCCAGTAGGCTAAGGGGTTGCACAGCAGTGGCTCCACGTCCTCAGCCAGATAGGCAGCCACCAAGGCCTGAGCGCTACCTGCCTGTTGGTGGGGTGTGCTGGCTCTGGTTCCCAGCATGGAAACCATGCCCTTAGCCCACAATGGCAGCACCTGTGATGGAGAAGGAGACTGGCTGGTGGATGGCATGCTGGCATGGGACAGTGGATCCTTCTCTTCCATGTCCCCCCACCTCTGCCATTCTGCTTCCATGACTGTCTTCATGAGCACCTCCGTCCCCTGATTCAGGCTTGGGCTGCTTCATGTGCTTCCCTTCACTCTCAGGTCACACATGGTGGCCATGACATGGACCTTACTGGGCCTCAAGGGATCAAGCCATTTCCTGATGCCCTCCTTCAGCTGCCTCACCAGTGCCTGCATGTCTGGTGACAACAGCTTGCCCCAGCCAGGAACACTGATCCCCTGGAAGCTCTCCATTTGGTTCTGAAGTTCCCTTACTATGAGGGTCACCTGGCTAAGGAGAGCATCACCAGTGCTGAGAGTCTCACTGGCCTCGAGGAAGGGCTTGAGGACCAGCAAGATCTAGGAGATGGTATCTCACTGAGCTTTGTTAAGGGGCCCACTGATCCCAATCTCCCCAAGCAAGGCCATCTCATGGATGACTTTCTGTTGCTCCATTAGCCTCTTGAGCATCAGGTATGTGTGGAGTTCCACTGAGTCTCCACATGCTGCATGATTTTGTGCTGCAGGATGTTCAGCTCTGCTTGTTTGTCCTGCAGTATCTTCCCCCCTTGATGCTCCGGTGGAAGTAGCCTGCCACCTTCCTGCATTTGGAAATGAGCTTGCTGGTGGTTCTGGTACCATCACTGGCAGCCCTGTCCCCCTGTAAGGCATCCCTGACAGTGAGGTGGAACTTGTGTGCCACACAGCAAATGCCAACAAAGTTGGCATCACGGACTGCCTTGACCATATTGGCCCCATTGTCAGTGACCATAAACCCATGGGTGATCTCACCCTGCCCAAGGAGCCACCCCTGCACCAAGCTGTTCATGGCCCCCATGATCTCTGTTGCCATGTGGGACTTTTCCATCACCTCAGCTTGAAAGAGAGCCCACTGATGGCCTGACTGGTCACATCAGTGCCCTGTGAGGGAGAGGTAGGAGTGATCTCCATCCTGGCTGCTCCAGATGTGTGAGGTGAAGTGTAAGGCCACCTGCGGACCTGCCTTGCACATCGCCTCCTTCAAGTACTCCCTGCATGCCTCATACAGGGAGGGCACCCCCATCCTGCTAAAGTGTTGTGTGTGGGCACTTGGTAGGATGGGGCCATGGGTGCCATGAGGTCCCTGAACCTTGGCTGCTCAACTAAGGAGAAGGGCTGGCCATCAACAGCAAGCATCTCCCCAATGCTCTGGGTGATCTCGCTCACCCTTGCAATGTGCCCCCATTTCTGTCTACCTTTCCCCCACTGTTCCAAGGTGGCCTGCCTATGCTTTGGGGGCATGGGGTCTTTGGAGTGAGAGGGAGAATTGCCTTTGGGTATTCTCCTGCTGGTCCCTGACTGAGGAGGAGCAAGGGCAAGTGGGTGGTGCCTGCAGAGATGTATCAGCATTCCCATGGTGCTCATGTGTTTTGTTCCCTTTCCCCTGCTGGTTTTGGCTCAGCAGTGCAGGCAGACAGTGTACGTGGGATCATCTGCCAGCTCAAAATGATTCCAGACCACACTAACCACTCACTTCTGGGGTGTGAGTGCACGTGTAGGTGCTACACATTCCCCCTCCTCAGCAGGCAGAGGCACAGGAACAGGAGGAGCAGATTCAGCTGAGCCGCTTGCCTCCACAACCTCTACATTAACCTCGTCCAAAGTGCCTTCTGGGAAGGACACCTGGCTCTAGGGTAAACTTGAGTGGTTTGAAGCACAAACTCCAATGATTCCCCATCCTTCCCCAGAATTTACCTTGCTAGGGCACTCAGATCTAGCTCCAGGTCCAGCTCCAGCTTTTCCTCTCGCACTAGAAGGCTCAGCTTGGGAAATGAAATGGGGATGGAGGAGACTGTTATGCTGGTGCTGCTGCTTCTTGTCATGGTGGTCGTGGCGGGGGGGGGCGTTATGGATGTGCTCTTAGAGGGGATGCAGACTCAGGCACAGGCAGTGGCACTGCTCCCCTCTCCTTGCTGTTTGTCGAAGCCTCATCCCTGCTAGCTGGAGGAAAGTGGCTGCATCTCAGTTTGTGGGATGGGGGGAGGCGGGAACGTATACCTCTCCCTCTACCCCCTCCTCCACCCCTCCCTGAAGGCTTGCCACCACCTGCCATTCCACCACACTTAATGGTGTGTTGCATGATGTCTTGCTTTTATAGAAATATATAAATTTATTTGCATTCCTGTATAAATTCAATAATGTGAGTGTGTGTGGCATGAAGTAGAAATGTATAACAAGAAATATGAATGAATGTATATGGCTTTCCTCCTATCTAAATTCAATAGTGTATGTGTGGTGCAAAGTATAATAGTATATAAAAAAATTTTATATATCTTTCTTCCTACATAAATTATATAATGTATGTATGCTTCAAGCTTTAAATGTATTGAAAGGAAATATAAATATATATCCCTTTCTATATAAATTAAATTCAATAGTAATATCCTATCCAATATAATTATAAAATTGAAAAGAATAAATCAATTAATATGATAATAAAATAAAAGCCTCTGGAAGAAAGTAAAATGTATTCTGGAATCCCTTTTGCTAGGCTAGGCAGGGCTAGCAAGTAGGAAATCCTTCAGATTGGTGCTAGTTGCCTTTGTAGTCTGATGCTACTGAGCTGCTGGAAGACAGCTCAGTAACTGACCCCAAGGCAGAAAGCATCCCTGTTCAAACAATGCTGCCTTTTATGCTGTTTTTTCATTCCTCCCCCAGAGCACTGGGATTGGAAAGGATCTCAGGGAAGGATGACAGTTACTAGTCAGCTACACAGTCAGTATGGGCGCATCCACACATGCAAGAACATGCGCTTGCAGCAGCTCAAATAGTAGAAGCAGTGCAAATTTGAACCAGGGCTTTTTGTCTCTGTGCATGTGCTCAGACATGCACTTTGTTGTGGAGCAAATTGTGCCACTAGGGGCAAAATAACCCTGCCTGGCTCCTTCCGGATCTTCAGGCAGGGGGAGCTAGAGCCCGGGGCCAGCACCTGTGCTGTCCCCAGCAGTATTAAAGTGGCCCTGTCCTGGCCCCAGCAGTATAAAAAGCCACCCTGGCAAGTAGCTCAGGGCTAATAGCTCTCAGGAGCTTCTGGGGCCCAGCCAATTGGTACCTGGGCACACTATCCCTTGTGCCAGCTGTACTGCTGAAGCAGCCCTGAGAGTTTCTTGCACCCTCTACCCACTGCAGCAGTCTGGCAGTGGGGGCTGCTGCCTGGCTGTGACCGGCTGTGCACCTGCCAGACCCAGATGGGGACTGCAGAGCCAGTAGAGGCATCTGCCCCTCTGGGCCAGCAGACTGCGGTTGCAGGGTTGGCCTTTGTGCAGCACTACTGCTGTTTGTGCCCCCTGCCCAGCCATCTGGGCAGCTATCACCCGGAAGATGTTCCAGGTGTGGTGGCCTGCTTTGAGCTGTCAAAGCATGTCCTCCTGGCCCCATTTGTCCAGGAGGTCAGCCACAGCCAGATGGGTCCAAGGTGCCAGCTCTGAGCAAGCAGGGTCCTGCCACTGGCCTCCCTAGCAGGAATTCTGGTGTTCCCTATTGGAAAACTGAAAAATCCTTGATTAAAAAAAAAATCCCAAAATCACTTTCTGAAATACCCCCCAATCCATGTTCCTCCACAAATAAGGGAAAGACCACTATAGAGAGAAAGAGAGTGAGACAGAGACAGTGATCAGTTGGACAATGTTTAATAATAAAATGAACTCTAAATACAGGTTTCATGAATTCATGAATACATATTTTGCTGCCATCCCACAGGACAGTGGCCCCCACACAAGGGCTATGGCTCCCCAACACAGGGTTCAGCCCCTACACAAGGGGTTCAGCCCCCCAACACAGGGTTCAGCCCCCACACAAGGGGTTCATCCCCCCAACAGGGGGTTTGTCCCCCACAGAAAGGGTTTGGCCCCCCAAAAGGGGGTTCAGCCCCCCAACAGGGGGATTGGCACTTTCACAAGGTGCACAGCCCCCCAACAGGGGGTTCATCCCCCACACAAGGGATACAGCCCCCAATGGGGGCCAAATGGCCCCCGCAGGGGCTACCACCCCCCCTCAAGGCCCACATGCCCCACTCCAGCCCCCCTATTGCTGCCCCACCTAGCCCCATCCCCCACCAGTTGCTGCATCCCCCTCAATGGCTACCCCACCCAGCCCCACCCCCCAATGGCTTCTCCACCCAGCCTCACACCCCAACTTGCACCCCCAGACCCCCAAGGCTACTCCCACAACCCCAGGCACCATAACTTAACAAAAAAAAAAAAAAAACAGAAAAAGAACAGAAAAAAGGGGAAAAAAAGGCCTCTGCTTACCTTAGAAGCAGGGGGGGGGGGGTGGCTCTAGGGCCTCCTGGCAGTGCCCCTGTTGTCCCCAAACAACGGTGAGTTCATGCCCGGTGCACTTGTGCCAATAAACACACAGGGTTGAAGGATCCAACTTAATCTTTATTTCTGCGCAGAAAGTGGTGCTTGGCAATCGTTCGCAAACCAAGCACACCACACCTCAGTGGGCGTCTGCCTTATATAGCTACGTAACAGGTTAAACTTGCTGGTGTGATGAAATGTATAGCAAGCCCAGCAAGTAACCCCCCTTCCAGCTCCCCCCCAAGTAACCCCCCTTCCAGCTCCAGACTTTCTTGATACAGCTTTCCTTCTAGCGAGGCCAGCAATTAAGCAACTAAGCAACAAGCGATCTCCCCCAGCCTAAACAACCTACTCTATGCCCTTGGTTAGATAAAATACTTTTCAAAACATACAAAGCTGTTCCCGAAGTAGAAAATGCATAGTGAAAGTTCAGGGGTACTCATCAAATCCCCACTTCGAGACTATGGCCCTTATGGAAAAGGCCCATAGTTCTCGACTATGTTTCTCATCTCCAGAAATCTTTTTGCTTCCTCCCGATTGTTTTGGATCGGGTTTGTAACTGATGATTTTACAAACATCACGTGGTGAACAGGGGAAGAAATTGATTTCTTGAGTATCTCACAACACATTGGCGCACACTGTATCCCACAACAGATCATCAAGAAAATACACATACTTGCCACAATTAATAGGAAAATTTGCTTAAGCCATGAAAAATTAGGAAACCAAGAAGTAAGCCATGAGAAGTCGAACCCTTCCCCTTGCTTAATGTGGGACAGAACTTTTTTTAACTTCTGCACTTTTGACTCTATCAACTCGGAGTTATCTGTCAAATTAAAACAACACATTCCCTCGAACTCTTCACATCCGTGGTTATGCCTCAGCAACAGGTAATCTATGGCTGCTCTATTTTGCAGAGTAGCTCCTCTTAGTTCTTTCATTTCAATATTGAGGGCAGCTAGGGCCTGTGAAGTTGTATTTAGGCCCTTTGCCAGGGCACAGGCCACCTTACCAAGCTGCCTCTCATCATCCACTACTAGGCCTGGCACCCCTACTAGGAAAACTGCTAAGGACACTACCTCGGCCTCACTCAGGAGGCTTATGTCACTATCACAGGATTTATCTAGCATCTTCGAACCTCTCCGGTGACGCTTACTAGAGATCTTAGGCATACCTGGTAGCCAGACAGTCAACCGGCCTAGAGCACAAGGGCCTCCTGTGGCATTGGCTGGGATATATGAATAGGCAGTCTTCCCACAAAGGAGGAACCACCCCCGGGGTAATATAACATGAACGTAGTTGCAAGATACATTAGTCATGTCTGAGCAATTGAAAATTTTCGTTTCTTTGGTTAGGCTTTTGCAAGCTTGGGTACAGTTCACAAAATTGGCACAGCTGGTGTTACCAGGGGAGGTGACTGTCAACAAATCTATTTCAAAGGTACTAGCATTTTTTTCTGTGGTAATGGTTCCCCACATGGAGTTGTTAGTGTAATTGATTGGACCTCCTATTCCCCCAGATGTGAACCAAGTCTGATTCTGGAGTGCTTCCATTGGAGTGGGCACCCCTATAAGGCATGACGTGAAAATATCATCAACTGATATTCCACCTGCCAAACAAAAATGAGTGACATTTAATACGTCCTTTGCCAAATGAACCCACACATTTTGACTCTTCTTGAACCTTTGAAGTACCAACCCCTTAGACTCTAGAAACATTACACCTATGCAAAGAACTACTTTCCACATGGTTGACGTTTAAACAGAAATTTAAGTCCTTCTACTGGCTCTGCTGTCCAACGGTGTCCGTTTGTGTCGGCTTCCAGTGCGACACTCTCAGCAACTTCTCCTGCAGGTGGTACTTCTGGTGCGGCCTTTACCCGAGTGTAGTGTATCCACGTTTTTACCCCCTGAACCTTCACTGCAGCGTGAGTAGTAAGAATCACAGGATACGGTCCCTTCCACCTGGGCTGAAGCGGCTCGTCTTTCCACGTCCGGACCAGTACCTTGTCTCCGATCTGGAACTTGTGGACTGGTGTATCTAGAGGGAGTGGAAGTCGTTCCTGGACATACCTGTGGAGAGAAGACAATACAGCAGACAAAGAATACAAATAATCTTTTACCCAACCTTCCCCTTTTACATGCATTTGACTACCATGTGTCACCACTGGATTCTTAGGATATGGCTTGCCATACTTTAATTCAAATGGACTAACTCCCAATTTAGCTTTAGGGGCTATGCGCACTCTAAGCAAGGCAAGAGGCAGAGCTTCGGGCCATTTCAACTGAGTTTCCTGGCAAAGTTTAGCCAGCTGTCTTTTTAGAGTCTGATTCATTCATTCCACCTGTCCACTTGACTGCGGTTTCCATGCTGTGTGAAGGTCCCATTGTATCCCCAGAGCCCAGGAAACTGCCTGGGTCACCTCTGACACA